>NC_044385.1:122947437-123552925 GCF_006542625.1 Nomascus leucogenys | reverse complement strand
GGTGACGGGGGAGACAAGGCCTCTCTCCATCACTCAGGCTGGAGTGCAGTGGTACAAACACAGCTCAAACTCCTGGGTTCAAGTGATCCTCCGCCTCAGTCTCGCAAATGCTGGGATTACAGGTGTCAGCCACCACACCTGGCCAATTTATTTTATTTTATTTTTTATTTTTTCTATTTTAGAAACAGGGCCTTGCTATACTGCCCAGGCTAGTTTCTGACTCCTGGGCTCAAGCAATCAATCCTCTGGCCTTGGGCCTTCCAAGTAGCTGCTACTACAGATGCAAACCACCATGCCCAGCTAACAATTTTGATTTCTTCTTGATGAGAATGCAATATCCAAACATGACTAATTATATGAGGTATCTTATAATAAAGTATTAAAACCTTATATTTTTGGAAACAGATGCTTAGAATGGTTTCTATTAAAGCATATTTTCAAATTTAATGTTCAGATTTACTAACCCAGTGAAGCATTCACACTTAACCATTACCATTAAAAAATAATAAACATTACAATGTGTGTACATAAATACAAATCTTACAAGTTAAAATTTACACATCACCTACCTGTTTGCTTATAAATTGCTAATTCTTTTACGGTTTCCAAAACTGCCAAAATTTTTCATTACTTTCTTCTGCCATAAATTCACTATTAAAAAAATAGAAGTAATCAGTTAACAGATGGAATTTAAAATGGTTTAGACACTATCAACTGTACTCAAGAACCAAATTATATCTATGGCAAAAACAAAAACCCCTAAAAATTAATGTCAAATTACTAATTTCCATTTACTATAACACTGGAAAAACACACACTGACTATTCTTACCTGAGATATCATTCTCAACTATAAACATATAATCACGTCAGGAAATGGCTTCAGGAGAAATTACTTTTGGCTTTTCCTTGTTATTAGCAACAATTAAAAAATTGATAGTTTATTCTATCTTGCCATATGAAATGCCACTGAGAAATACAAAAATGATAATTAAGATAGAACATTACATAAAGGTAAAAAGTAGAAAAAAAAGACCACCGGTTTTTCATAAACAAAAACTGGTTCTATAAATATTTTATAGAAGTTATATTATCTATTGCCTTTACTTGTGTAGAAAATCTTTTTTACTATTTAAAACAGAAAAGATCTTAATTTTAAAAATAGGAAATCAGTGTACTGCACTATGTCTTTGGCCATAAAGCCCAATGAAATTTCCATGGTATTTAAGAAAAAATGGCCAAAGCCATTTAAAGCCTTTCAGAAATAATGAAATAAATGAAAGATTTAGTTCTGCACAGAACAAAACACTAGACAGCTAAAACAAATAAGGTTAACCATTTAAGGTAGAAACAAAACAGCCACCAAACAGATGGTGCTGATTACTTGTTATTGCCCACCTTACCTTTCTCTCTAGGCTTGGTAAACTTAAACTAATGCTTAAAATAAATGGAAAGTATTGAGAACATCCACAACACATACAGACTAACTAATTCTTGTGAGTCTGACATGGCCACTAAAAAGGAAAAAGGAAGTCAGAAAGACTGATTAATTCAACATAAACACAACAAGCATAGGAATTTAGAGTAATAAGTAACTTCAAATCAACACTTGGCAAGACTTAACTGATTTGACCAAACAGCTACAGACATGCTCATATACTGTGCAACCACAGGTAAAAGACTTCTTCCAACTACCAGAATCTGTACATCTACCTAAGTCTGATCCTTCAAAGTGATCGCCTTAAGAAAGTGTTCCAGCTAACAAGGAAAGTGAAGGACCTTTTCAAGGAGAACTACAAATCACTGCTCAAGGAAATCAGAGAGGACACAAATGGAAAAACATTCCATGCTCATGGATAGGAAGAATCAATTCTGTGAAAATGGCCATATTGCCCAAAGTAATTTATAGATTCAATGTTATTCCTAGTAAACTGATGGCAGCAGTGACCTGTCTAGAGTGGCCGCTGCAAAAACAACAGCTGCAGCAAGGGAGACATGGCCAGGGTTGTGTACTCCATGGAGCTGGTGGGAGCAGGGAACAGGTGGAAGCCCCACCCACTTCTGAGTTGGCAGGGTGGAGGGCCCACACTCCCCAGGTGCAGCTGTCCGGACCTGGACATCCCTGTGCTCTTGGGGGCTGAAGGCAGGTAGGAGCCCATGCCTCCTCCTGAGTTGGCAGGGTGGGAGCCCTGCACTCCCTGGGTGCAGCTGCAACCACCCAGCTGCAGCTGTGGACCAAGGCATCCCTGCACTCTCAGGGGCCTGCAAAGCCCCCTGTCCCACCACAGGCTTGAAAGTGCCTGCTCCTGCTTCCTGGCCTCTCCCTGCTCCCAATCCCTGCTCCAATTTCAGAGCAAAGTTGCACCTGAGCCTAGAAGCTGTCACAACCTGGCTTGGTGTGCACATGTTTGGGGTAGTGCTGACATGCCAGCCCCCTACCACCTCAGCCCCCTCCAGACTTTGGGCACCAATGGGGATGGGAGGAAGGCCGAGAGGGGCCTGGGGGCAGCTTGGCACAAGCCTGAAAGGTGCCCATGATGCGAACAGCCTGGGTGCCACGGACACGGTAGATGGCAGGTTAATGGTGGCAGGGAGCAGATGGGCAAAAAGGGATGGGTGCCTGGTGAAGCCCCACCTTCAAGCTAAGGACAACCTGAAGCCTGGGGGCTGGGCTACCTCTTCCACGGTCTGCAGTGAGAACTTACGGTGTTTTTGTCCCGGCCTATCCAAGGCTTCCCATGGACCAATCAGCACACCACCCCCCCACTCCCCCCCCCCCCCCCCCGCCCATCTGAAGCCCATAAAAACCCCAGACTCAGCCAAACTCAGGCAGATAATGAGATGACCTGCCTGTGGATAGGAACTACGTATTCCAGGTGTCCTCTCCCAGACATCGGGATGACCTGACTGCAGGTGGAAGCTAGCCACTCCATTTCTCCTCTCTGCTGAGGGCTGCAGACTCCACAGAATGACCTGCCTATGAAAAGGAGCTACCCACTCCAGGTCTCCTCTCTAGTGACAGCTGCGCTCATCAGGACGACCTGCCAGCAGAAAGGAGCTACCAACTTCAGTTCTCCTGAGAGCTGTACCGTCTCTCAATAAAGCACCTCTTTGCCTTGCTCACCTTCCAGTTGTCTACATGCCTCATTCTTCCTGAACATGCAACAAGAACTTGGAACTCACCAAATGGCAGGACTGAAAGAGCTGTAACACAAACAGGGCTGAAATACGTACCCCACTCACCACATTGCAGGCAATGAAAAGGAGAGAAGAGCTGCAGCCCTTTGGGGAGCCCAGACCTACAGGCTCCCTGAGCCAGAGCTGTGACACTCTCTTTAGGGCTGTGTGGTTCCTGGTATCTCCAAACTTCCAGGTGCCACTGCATTCCACCACAGTGCCTGCAGTGGAAGCCACCTGCAGTATGCCTGGTCGAGCCACAGTCTTGTACAAAGCTGGCGCCTGTGCCAGTACCCGGAGCTGCCCACCCCACTGCACCTGGCACTCTTGGCTGTGCGCAGTGGCCAGATCCTGTGCTTGCTCACACACTCACTGCCACCCTGCACCTGGCTCGCCCTCGGCAGGTGTGGGATCCAGGCCAGTAACACAGGCCGAGCATAGCCTGCCGGGCCGAGTGGACAAAATGAGCACAGCAGGCCCCAGCAAAACTCGGGCAAAGGTGCTACCAACCATACAGGTTTCCGACTGGCAAAGCCAAAACCCTTATCACAGGATCCTTATCCTGTGACAAAACTACCATTGACATTCTTCACAGAATTAGAAAATATGAAAAAGAGCCCAAATAGCCAAGACAATCCGAAGCAAAAAGAACAAAACTGGAGGCATCATGCTACCTAACTTCAAACTATACTACAAGGTTACAGTAACCAATACAGCATGCTACTTGTACAAGGACATACACATAGATCAATAGAACAGAATAGAAAACTCAGAAATAAGACTTCACACCTACAAGCATCTGATCTTTGACAAACCTGACAAAAACAAGCAATGAAAGGATTCCCTATTTAATAAATGGTTCTGGGAGAACTGGCTAGCCATATGCAGAAAACTGAAACTGGACTCCTTCCTTACACCTTATACAAAAATTAACTCAAGATGAATTAGAGACTTAAATGTAAAACCTAAAATTATAAAAACCCTATAAGAAAATCTAAGCAATACAATTCAGGACATAGACACAAGCAATGATTTCATGACGAAAATGCCAAGAGCAATTGCAACAAAAGCAAAAACTGAAAAATGGGATCTATTTAAACTAAAGACTTTCTGCACAACAAAAACTATCACCAGAGTGAACAGACAACCTACAGAATGGGAGAAAATTTCTGCAATGTATCCATCTGACAAAGGTCTCATATGCAAAGTCTATAAGGAACTTCAACAAATTTACAAGAAAAAAACAAACGACCCCATTAAAAAGTGGGCAAAGGCAATGAATAGACACATCAAAATAAAACATTCATGCGGCCAACAAACATGAAAAAAAGCTCCACATCACTGATCATTAGAGAAATGCAAATCAAAACCACAATGAGATACCATCTCACACCAGTCAGAATGGTGATTATTAACAAGTCAAGAAACAACAGATGCTGGCAAGGTTGTGGAGAAAAAAACGCTTTTACGCTGTTGGTGGGAATGTAAATTAGTTCAACCATTGTAGAAGACAGTGTGGCAATTCCTCAAAGATCTAGAGGCAGAAATACCATTTGACCCAGCAATCCCATTACTGGGTGTATACCCAAAGGAATATAAATCATATTATGAATATACATGCATACATATGTCCACTGCTGCAGCACTATTTACAATAGCAAAGACATGGAATCAACCTATATCCCCATCAATGAGAAATTGAATAAAGAAAATGTGGTATATATACACTACAGAATACTATGCAGCCATAAAAATGAACAAGGTCATGTCCTTTGCAGAAACATGGATGGAGCTGGAAGCCATTATCCTTAGCAAACTAACGCAGAGACAGAAAACCAAACACTGCATGTTTTCACTTACAAGTGGGAGCTGAATGATGAGAACACATGGACACACAGGGGGTAACGACACATACTGAAGTCTGTTGGAAAGGTGCAAGGGGACGGAGAGCATCAAGAAGAAAGTTAATGGATGCTGGGCTTCATACCTAGGTGATAGTTTGATCTGTGCAGCAAACCACAATGGCACACATTTACCTATGTGACAAACCCGCACATCCTGCATGTGTACCTTGGAACTTGAAAGTTCAAGTTAAAAAAAAAAGTATTCACTTAAAGTTATTCCCCCAATACATCACTGCTCTAAGCACTTTTGGAACTCTTCTGGAATCTCAGAGGCCATTTACTGGTAACTCATTATTAATCACTGAGGAGCAAACATCCTTGAGACCATCTAAACCACTTCTGCACCTGGTAAAAGGTAAGATATTACCTTTGAACAACGTTTTTGTTTGTTTAAGACAGCATCTCCCCTTGTCACACCGGCTGGAGTGCAGTGGTGCAAACATGGCTTACTTGAGCCTGGGAAGTCTCAAGCGATCCTCCCACTGCAGCCGCTCAAGTAGCTGGGACTACAGGCACATGCCACCATGCCCAGTTCACTCTTTTGGACAAAGTTTTTGTAAAGGTAACAAACTGGCATTTCTAATTGTTCACTTGCCTTATAAAATATATGGCTGAAAATAAGTGTATTTCTTCAAAAAATTCTGCCCAGAGAAAATAGTTATTTCTACAAAGGGTGTTTTTATACGCACTAAAGAGTTTGACAGTAATTATAAGTGGAATTTCAAAAATATTTTCAGTCAGATCAACACAAGTAGAATAACTGCAGTTCAGATGTACAAATTAAGGTATGCATATTGTAAAATGCTAGCCTCTTCAGCCTATAACCACCTCTAGCCAGAGTCTTGCTCTGTCACCCAGGCTGGAGTGCAGTGGCGCAATCTTGACTCCCTGCAACCTTCACCTCCCTGGTTCAAACAATTCTCTTGCCTCAGCCTCCTGAGTAGCTAGGATTACAGGCATGTGCCACCACATGCGGCTATTTTTTTGTATTTTTAGTAGAGACAGGGTTTCACCATGTTGGCTAGGCTGGTCTCAAATTCCTGACCTCATGATCTGCCCGCCTCAGCCTCCCCAAGTGCTGGGATTACAGGCCTGAGCCACTGCGCTTGGCTGCAAATTTTATCATATTATAAATTTCTTTATACAGGGGACACACCTTATTCATCTTTGTTTCCTACATAGGACTATACTCAAGTTATGCACTCAAATTTCCAGGATGAACTGAAAAATATCTGTGTGTGTGTGTGTGTGTGTGTGTGTGTGTGTGTGTGTGTGTGTGTATGCATTTATAGATTTTGGTTGGGAAGCTCAATTTTTGGATTTAAAGCATTATTCTTAGAAATTTCCCTTACTTGTTCCCACATTATTTTCCTTAAGTTCCTATCTGCTCAGCTCCTTCAACCTATTCAATGCTCTTCAATTCTTCTACTTCCACACTTACTCTTCTCAACCTCTTTCATTTTCCTACAATTTTAAGAGAAACATAAACAAATTGAAGGAAAGCAGAATAATGAACTACATAAAATAAATTTTTTGAAGTGCAGTGGTTGAAGAAACTACAGGCTTTTGGCCCGCTATTCTCACACAATGTGTCACACACAGAAACAGATTTGGTTCTGAAAGAGAGGATCAGTAGATAAAAGGTATAGAGAGAAAGATTTTAGTTTATATAATAAAGGACCTCCTACAATTTTGATTTGTTCACAACAAAACAATAAGGCACATGAGGTAACACTGAGCATCCTCTCTGGATTTTCCAAGGACAAATTAGTTTCCACAAGTAAGGTATATTGTAGAGGTAATTCTGATGGTGGCTTAAAGTATACCTTTCCCTATAAAAAGTACCTTTTGTTGAATTAGCATTATTGAGTACCTAACTTTTGTGCACTGTGCCTTGGCAAAATAAACATGAATAAAAAACAGTTTTGTCTCTGAAGCTCACCTTTTAACAACAGAGATTAGCATATATGATACCTTACAATAAGGATTATTACAGAAATACTGGCCAAATGTTATGAGAGAATAATAGAAAGTTATTAATTTTGTCATGGGAAAGTATCAGGCAAGATAGAATAATATGGTATGCCCACAAGGAAGGTATCAATGAGGAAGACTGTAACAGAATGATATATTACTATCCTAGGGCTACCACACCACTACCCAAGGATCCTCTACACATCTTTCCTGGATAACACCATGTTTATACTGGGCTTCTGCTGAGATAGTTGAGTGGATTCATGAATCACAGGTCTAACCTATTCAGCAAGAGAAATTTATTCTCTCATAGTTCTGGAGACCAAAAGTCTGAAGTCAAGGTTTGAGCAGAGTTAATGCAAAAGATTCTAAAAGCTGCCCTTTTTTTGTTGGGGCCATCATTCAAGCCACCCTCTAGCCCCCAAAAGCCCCCAAAATCCACCTCCCCTACATAAAACATATTTCTCCTTGCCAACAACCTCCAAAAACTCAACCAATTACAGCATCAATTCTAAGTCCAAAATCTCATGTAAATATCATCAACTTCATTTACAAATTTTATCATCTAAATCATGTATGGGTGAGACTCTGGGTATGATCCATCCTGGGGTAAAATTCTCCCCTGTCTACCTGTGAAACTAGAAAACAAGGTATGTTTCCAAAATGCAATGGTGAGACAGGCATAGGATGGACACTCTAATTCCCAAAGGAAAAAAACAGAAGGAATAAAGGGGTCACTGGTCACAGGCAAGTTCAAAATCCAGCAGGGCAAATTTCCATTATGTTTCAAAGCCTGAGAATAACTCTCTGTGGCCTGATGCTTCACCCTCTGTGCTGCCTGCCATGGTTCTGCCTGCAGAGTTATTCTTTCTTTCTTGAAAGGGCAGCACAATGTTTACAGCCAAGTAGCTCTATTAGTCCATTTCCTGCCTATAGAATTTTGGAAGTCCAACAGCCTTCTTTCGTTTTGTCTTGTCTGTCTCTTTTGGTCCAAGCTGATAGTGTTTCTAATACATTCCACAAAACTTTGTAAGACTATTGTATATTTCACCAGGAGCCACATCATTACACGGATCCTCCCCAGATCCTTCCTGGATATCCCCAGCTTCTTTATACCAAGCTTCTGGGGAGATGGTTGAGGGGACCCATGAATCACATGCTTAACCTGTTCAGCAAAAGGTTGTCCTGCCAGGTTCCTGTCTTTCTCTCCAGAGCACACATTCCCAACACTGAGTTTCCTAGTTGTAGCACCCTTTACAATCTGGATAGGCTGAGAACCTCCAAAATCATCAAGTGTTGGTTCCTTTTTCCTTACCTGTTCCTTTTTAAATTTATCTCTTTCTTCTCTCATTTTAATATAAGCAGCGAGGAGAAACCAAGCAGCACTTTAAACACTTTGCTTGGAAATCTTCTCAGCTCATATCCAAGTTCACCACTTTCAAGATGTTTTCCACAAACTGTAGAAACCAAGTCAGCCAGTATCGTTATCACTATATAACAAGGGTTACCTTTCTTCTAGATTCCAATATAGTGTCTGTCATTTCCTTCCAAGCCATGGCCAGAACAGACTTCAATGTTCATATTTCTACTGGAATTCTCTTCAGGATGATGTAAGTATTCTCTATGATGAGAGAAGTTTTTTCAACTATGCCCTTTAATCTCTTCTAAGCCCTCAGCAGAATCACCCTTCATGTCCAGATTTCTGCAATCTCCTCAAGGCAGAATCTATCTATAGAGATATAGACCAATGGAACAGAACAGAGCCCTCAGAAATAATACTACACATCTACAACCATCTGATCTTTGACAAACCTGACAAAAACAAGAAATGGGGAAAGGATTCCCTATTTAATAAATGGTGCTCGAAAAACTGGCTAGCCATATGTAGAAAGCTGAAACTGGATCCCTTCCTTACACCTTATACAAAAATTAATTCAAGATGGATTAAAGACTTACATGTTAGACCTAAAACCATAAAAACCCTAGAAGAAAACCTAGGCAATACCATTCAGGACATAGGCATGGGCAAGGACTTCATGTCTAAATCACCAAAAGCAATGGCAACAAAAGCCAAAACTGACAAATGGGATCTAATTAAAGTAAAGAACTTCTGCACAGCAAAAGAAACTACCATCAGAGTGAACAGGCAACCTACAGAATGGGAGAAAATTTTTGCAATCTACCCATCTGACAAAGGGCTAATATCCAGAATCTACAAAGAGCTTAAACAAATTTACAAGAAAAAATCAAACAACCCCATCAAAAAGTGGGCAAAGGATATGAACAGACACTTCTCAAAAGAAGACATTTATGCAACCAACAGAAACATGAAAAAATTCTCATCATCACTGGCCTTCAGAGAAATGGAAATCAAAACCACAATGAGATACCATCTCACACAAGTTAGAATGGCCATCATTAAAAAGTCAGGAAACAACAGGTGCTGGAGAGGATTTGGAGAAATAGGGACACTTTTACACTATTGGTGGGACTGTAAACTAGCTCAACCATTGTGGAAGACAGTGTGGCGATTCCTCAGGGATCTAGAACTAGAAATACCATTTGACCCAGCCATCCCATTACTGGGTATATACCCAAAGGATTATAAATCATGCTGCTATAAAGACACATGCACACGTATGTTTATTGTGGCACTATTCACAATAGCAAAGACTTGGAACCAACCCAAATGTCCATCAATGATAGACTGGATTAAGAAAATGTGGCACATATACACCACGGAATACTATGCAGCCATAAAAAAGGAAGAGTTCATGTCCTTTGTAGGGACATGGACAAAGCTGGAAACCATCATTCTCCACAAACTATCGCAAGGATGGAAAACCAAACACCACACGTTCTCACTCATAGGTGGGAACTGAACAATGAGAACACTTGGACACACAATGGGGAACATCGCACACCAGGGCCTGTCGTGGGGTTGGGGGAGTGGGGGAATAGCATTAGGAGATACACCTAATGTAAATGATGAGTTAAGGGGTGCAGCACACCAACATGGCACATGTATATCTATATACCTGCACGTTGTGCACATGTACCCTAGAACTTAAAGTATAATAGTAAAAAAAAATAGCTGGGACTTAATTGAACTAAAGAGCTTTTGCACGGCAAGAGGAATAGTCAGCAGAGTAAACAGACAACCCACAAAATGGGAGAAAATCTTCACAATCTATACATCTGACAGAGGATTAATATCCAGAATCCACAAGGAACTCAAATCAGCAGGAAAAAAAAAAACAAAACAGTCCCATCAAAAAGTGGGCTAAGAACATGAATACACAATTCTCAAAAGATATATAAATGGCTAACATGAAAAAATGCTCAACATACTAATGATCAGGGAAACACAAATCAAAACCACAATGCGATACCACCTTACTCCTCCAAGAATGGCCATAATAAAAAAATAAAAATAAATAATAGATGTTGGCATGGATGCAGCAAACGGGGAACACTTTTACAGTGCTGGTGGGAATGTAAACTAGTATAACCACTATGGAAAACAGTGTGAGGAGTCCTCAAAGTACTAAGAGTAGGTCTACCATTTGATCCAGCAATTCCACTACTAGGTATCTACCCCGAGGAAAAGAAGTCATATGAAAAAGATAGTTGCACATGTATGTTTATAG
Organism: Nomascus leucogenys; assembly: GCF_006542625.1. Classification (NCBI taxonomy): domain Eukaryota; kingdom Metazoa; phylum Chordata; class Mammalia; order Primates; family Hylobatidae; genus Nomascus; species Nomascus leucogenys. The sequence goes on along the minus strand of NC_044385.1, from coordinate 123,542,221 downwards.
CAGCACAATTCACAAGTGCAAAAATGTGGAACCAATCCAAATATCCATCAATCAACAAGTGGATAACCTGTGGCATATACATCATGGAATACTATTCAGCCATAAAAAGGAATCAATTAATGGCATTCACAGCAACCTGGATGAGAGTAGAGACTATTATTGTAAGTGAAGTAAGTCAGGAATGGAAAACCAAATATAGTATGTTCTCACTGATATGTGGGAACTAAGCTATGAGGATGCAAAGGCATAAGAATGACACAATGGACTTTGGGGACTCGCGGGAAAGGTTGGGAAGGGAGTGAGGGATAAAAGACTACAAACTGGGTGCAATGTATATACTGATGGGGTGATGGGTGTACCAAAATCTCAGAAATCACCACTAAAGAACTTACTCACGTAACCAAACACCACCTGTTCCCCAATAAACTACAGAAATGAAAAAAAAATTAACTGTTTTAGCATCAAATACATGCAACTTATGTGGAGTGATGGAGTCTCTTTTTAGGGACACACACTGTTGCTGTGGTGAACAGCCATTAAGTCATTGGTGTAAAACTTCATTTTTGCTAAGAGAAAGAACTTCCTAATTTTACTCAACTAGAATACTAAGGGGCAAAATGCAATAGCTACAAGTTTTGTTCTGCAGAGTAAATGATAGGTCATGAACTAATTCCGCTGGAAGAGATTCAGGAAAAATATTACCTTGCAGGAAGCTGCCCTCCGCATAGCAAGCCTAGGAGCTGATGGTATGATGTCATCATTACGAAACTAGGTACTTTAAGCACTGTCTGAACAGAACTGCCTACCCCAGTGGAAGCTCTTGCGTTAAGTGCCACGCGTAAATGCTAACACATCCCAACATATTAAAGCAGAGCAGGGAAGCTTTAAAAACTGTAGGTAAAGTAAGACTGAGGGGGAAAGGAACTGCAAGTGAGTGCTGCACGGGAACCGAGAAGCCGCCCCAGGTCGGGAAGGAAGGAGGTGGTGATGCTCAGGGCCAGAGCGAAGGCGTCTGGAGAAGCCGGGTGGGAGCCAGACACCCGCTGCCGGCACGAAGAAAGAGCGGCTGAGGGTGGCAGCGCGCCCACACCCGCCCGGACGAGGGCCCGGCCCGCACCCACCTTGCCTCCAGCAGCAGCGGGGTCTCGGGCCACTTCGCGGCCAAGTGGGCCGTCACCGACTTGGACGCGGCGACCGTCCCGGCGCCGAGCTGCGAAAGCCACAGCGCTGTGGAGCCTAGGAGCAGCCGCACCACGTTCGTGGCTTTCGCTGGCGCCATGGCACGGAGAGAAAAGCGCGAGTCCCTCGGACCCGGTACCCACAGTCTGTGGCCGCCACGCTTCGGCCGGCTCTTCCAGGCGCGCGGCTGCCCACTTCCGGTGGGGGGAGCTCGAGTCCGTTACTGGGTGCCGGGTCCAGGCCGGCGCATGCGTGTCCCGCTCCGGCGCGGTTTAGTGGGTGCGGCCTCGGGAGCCCTAGCCAGCCGGACGCTGGGTCACGTCCGAGCCGCCGGGGCGGCGTCGGGTTGCTGAGCGGCGTCACAGATGCTCCCGCGGGTCCATTCCCGGGACCTTGGGTTCTCGGACAGAGGCCTTGAGACACGGGGCGGGAAGCTGGCTCTCCAGACCGAACTAGGGCTGGCTGGAGTGGCCAAAATCTGAAAGCAAAGTCAGGACCACTTGCATATTGTCCACCTTTCACATAGGAGGAAAATAAGGCCTGTAAAAGTTGAAGTCCCCACCTCACGCAGTTCTCAAGTGTTATTACAGGTTGGAGTCACCCGGGAGAGCTTTTAGAAGGCCGCCGCCAAGGCCACGCCCCGTACCTGAGAATCTCGGGAGGGGAGTGAGATGCGGCATCAATAGTATTAGTTAAAATCCGCAGGTGATTCCAGTGTCCAATCATGTTAGGAAACCCGTGACTTACGGGTGGCTCCCAAACTTTAACCACTTGCTTGTTAAAACACTGCAGAGCGGTGGGCCTCCCCACAGTGTTTCGGATTCAGCAGATCCCTTGTGGGGGCCGAGAACTTGCATTTTATTTCTCCCAAGTGCGCAGATAATACTAGTGGCTAGAAATCACGCTGGAGTCTTTTCCACTGGAAGGTGTGGTCCAGGGTAGGCATCAGCTGTGAGCCCAATGGAAATGCAGAAGCTCAGGCCCCGCCCCAGACCTAATGAAGCAAGATCTCCAATTTAACGGGAACCACAGGTGATTCCTATGCACATTAAAGGTGGAGAAGAGTGATTTAGAGGATTACATTTAAAAGTGCACAGAAAAGTGCCAATAAGCCTGAGCATGGTGGCTCACGCCTGTAGTCCCAGCACTTTGGAACGTCGAGGCGGGAGGATAGCTTAAGCCGAGGAGGTCGAGGCTGCAGAGAGCGGTGATTGCGCCACTGCCCTCCAACTGGGCGATAGAGGGAGACCCTGTTTCAAAAAAAAAAAAAAAAAAAAAGGCTAATAAGTGATAGTTGTTTTGTCAGAGTAAAATATATAGTAAAATAGTTTAGGGGATGCACGGATTTTTCTCTCCTGTTACTCCTTTGCTCTGTAGGGAAGCTGGATCTCTTGAAGTTGCGGAAACATAGTCATTCCCTGTTTTCGTTTCATTTGCTTAGTCAGTACCCTTCCTTAGAAAACCCTATTCCGCTAAGCAGTTCTACGAATTTCCAGAATAATTTCTCACTTCCAAAGTTTAGCCTTCATTTCCTGATTTATCCTACTTGGTATGATCTATCCTTACTTTAAATTTCCTCTTTATTGTAACTGCCATATAGCACTTAAGTTCTCACTTTAATATTTGAGTACGGTACTTACTTATTTCTCCTGTGAGAGATGGTATATTCCCCCAGAACTCATGCCTTGTTCATCTTTGGCATCCCTTGCAGTACCTAGCACAATACTTCACATTCACATGTTATTTGGGGGCTCCATGAAGATTGAAGAACCCTTGCTTTATGGAAAGAAGATAGAAAGCTAAGGCAAATGCGCTTCATTTCTATCCATAGTGTAAACGAGAAAAATACATTACGAATCTTTCACAATTATTTGCTTTAATTAACTCCCCATTTCCACTCATATTTAGACCGAAATTTTTATTGAGATTGTGGGATTAAGGAAATAAAATATTGACAGTGAATGTCTTAAATGTCAGCATATCCAATGGGCTGCAAATCTTTAAGAAATAATTGGCCATATAAAAGGCACATTAAATAGACTATTAAAGGACACTAATAAAATGTATATTAGTAAAAATTTCAGTATATGTGAGTTCAGAATAGTGAGAATGCTCATTTCTCTTTTAAAGAGAATAAAATTAATCTAATCCAGGCCATCTATGTATATATTTGTTATACATTTTATCTTACATGGTGTTCTCCTAGAAATTTTAATTTGGAACATTCCTCAGAATGATGATCCCCAAGCTTGTTTCCCCATCTATACAGCAAAAGGATAAGACAATGTGATATTTAAGGTTCCTTCTATATGTGATTCCTATGTGCAGATAAAAAAACTAAAATGCAAAAATTGAGTAAATTAGCAAAGTCCACTCAAGTCAGTGGAGTAGCAAAGTATTTTAAAATCCACTATCAATAACCCTTTGGCACAGATTGGCTTTGAACTAGGGACCTAACTCTACCTAAGTCTTTTTAGCAAAATACAATACAAAAGTTATTCACTGCAGGATAAAAGGAATGAAAATTGATGAAGGTAGCAGTTTCTATCATATGTGGAAGAAGTGATTAATGAGTGCTTTATAATAAGAATATTGTGTTTAACAGAATAAGTCATCTTGAATTTAATGATATATATTTAATGATAATAATGGCATGACATGAGTATAAAGTTACTGCCAAATTATTGCGTTATATAATAAAATTTTAATTTTCTAAGCCTACATAAAATCCAGTGGGTGAAATCACTTTTAAAAGTATTATTCTGTAGGTTTTCCAGATTTCCCTCATAAGAAAGACCCTATTCTCCTATTCTCATTTTATTATTAAAAGATCTTTTGTCCTGGCGTGGTAGCTCATGCTTGTAATCCCAGCACTTTGGGAGGCCGAGGCAGGTGGATTGCGTGTGGTCAGGAGTTTGAGACCAGCCTGGCCAACATGGCGAAACCTCATGTCTACTAAAAATACGAAAATTAGCCAGGTGTGATGACAGGTGCCTGTAGTCCCAGCTACTCGGGAGGCTGAGGCAGGAGAATCACTTGAGCCCAGGATGTGGAGGTTGCAGTGAGCCGAGATTGCACCACTGCACTCCAGCCTGGACAACAGACAGGATTCCATCTGAAAAATAAATTAAATTAAAGACCTTTTTCTTTTTCTTTTTCTTTTTTTCTTTTTTGATATAGAGTCTCTGTCACCCAGGGTGGAGTTTTTTTTTTTTTTTTTTTTTTTTTTTTTTTTTTGATATAGAGTCTCTGTCGTCCAGGGTGGAGTGCGGTGGTTCTCTTGAGTAGCCGGGACCACAGGCACATGCCACCATGCCTGGCTAATTTTTTGTATTTTCTGTAGATGTGGAGTTTCACCATGTTGCCCAGGTTGGTCTTGAACTCCTGGGCTCAAGCGATCTGTGCATCCCTGCCTTTCAAAGTGCTGCGATGACAGACATGAGCCACCGTGCCTGGATATTATTTAAATATCTTAAATACACAAAAGTTTTCTACTCATTCCAGTTGGGAAAAATTTAGAGACTTATGTAATTTGTTATATCACTATTCCCTAGACAAGATTATACCAAAATCATAATCAAATGAGTGTGGTTTAGGTTTTTTGTGTTTAGTTTTAAGCTTAACTCTTTATAGCTTTTTTTTAAAATTTAAGGGTCTGCAAGTTTGATATTTACAGGTTTGCATATTTTATTTAAGATAGATAATAAATGCCTCACAAATGTCTAATCCCAGTATGTTTGATGAACTTTTTTAGTGGAGCTTTTTACTGCAGTGGCTTTCAAGTAGCAAATAAAGGATGTGAAATATATAATTTTTAAATTAATCATTTTGGATGATGTAAGAACTTGAGCTTTGCTATTTAACAACAACCATCTATACTTATATGGTTAAATCGAAATATTTTTAATGGTGGTAAAATACACATAAAATTTACCATTTTAACCATTTTTAAGTGTACAGCTCAATAGTGTTAAGTATATTCACGTTGTTGTGCAACCAGTCTCCAGAACTTTTTCATTTTGCAAAACTGAAACTCTGCACCCACTAAACAAAAATGCTCCATTCTCTCTCCAGCCCCTGGCAACCACCATTCTACTTGCCATTTTTATGAATTTGACTACTCTAGATACTCATATAAGGAGAATCATACAGTATTTGTCCTTTTATGGCCATCTTATTTCACTTGGCATTATGTCCTTAAGGTTTATCCGTGTTTGTACCATGTGTGATAATTTCCTTCCCTTTTAAGGCTGAATAATATTCCACTCTCTGTATATACAACATATTGCTTATCCATTCATCCATCCATGGACACTTGGGTTGCTTCCACATTTTAGTTATTGTAAATAATGTTGCTATGAATATAGGTGTACAAATACCTCCTGGGGACCTCACTTTCAATTCTTTTGGATAATCTACCCAGAAGTAGAATTACTGGATCACATGGTAATTCTATTTTTAATTTTTTGAGGAGCCACCATACTGTTTTCTGCAGTTTACATTCCTACCAACAGGGCACAAGTGTTCCAATTTTTTCATATCCTCCCCAACACTTATTTTCTCTCTCTGTGTGTGTGTGTGTGTGTGTGTGTGTGTGTGTTTAATAGCAGCTATCCTAATGGGGGTGAGGTGACGTCTCATTGTGGTTTTGATTTGCATTTTCCTAATTGGTCGAAGTATTTTTGAAACACAAGTTTTGGAACTCATTTCAGAGCCAATTTCCGAGCTGCTCAAGAGAATAATTTCCATAATTGTATAAATGCAAGACAATTTCCTTTGTTCTCTGTCCATGTTTCACTGAATATATTGCTTAAAAGATTGACTTGGGCCAATAGTATCAGTACCTCCAAAAAAGTAGCTTAAACTAGTAAGAGACTCCATTTTCTTTCTCATAAACCTGGAAATAAGCAGTCTAGAGCTTCTATGGCAGCTAACAATGTCCAATCGTTGTGTCTATCTGCCATTTTTGATGTGTGGATTTTAATTCATCATCACAGATGGCTTCTGTGTCTCCAGGTATCATTTACGTATTCCTGGCAAGTGGAAGGTGAAAGAGCAAGGGCAAAAGGCAAAACCTGGATGTCAATTGAATTGGTTATATTTAGTAAACTTTCCCAGAAGCCCTATCAAATAACTGCCCCTGATGGCGTATTAATCAGTTCTCAACCAGTTCTCTGCCCTATGGTCATTCTTTGCACAATGAGAGGCTGGGAAATGTAATTTTATAGCTGGGCATACTTTCTTCCTCAAGATAATTAGAGTTCTGTTACTATGGAATTGGGGAGTGAAGTGTGTTATATAGACCCCTGGCTGTGTTTGCTAAACCCATGTATTCTTTCTACTTTCCACATCTCATTTTGAGGCAATAGGTTGGCCTGGAAACCAGGAATAGTAAAATTCTAGAAGTCAGAGGATAATTTGTAGAACAATATTAGGAAACAGATTGTCTACTGTTAGGAAGTATCTTCTAGCCTAATGTAAGTACAATAATATGGGTTTCATTGGTTGAAGAAAGCAAATGCTAATCATTTGAAAGTCAAATTGCAATAAAAGTGCCTTTATTTCAAAAATACTATAATTCAAATGCAACAGAATATAAAAATTTAGGGTTGAATTATTGTCTCGAATCTGTTATATTTGCAGCTGGAAGTGCTAAAAATCACTTTGTCTAAAATTAGTTGTATCAAGTATCATGAGCCAAGAAAATTTACGTCATTTGTGTAATTTTGGTTTAAAAATCCTCTTGACCTGGCAACTGATCTTAATACAATCAAATAATAACTTGTTTCATTTCAAAAGTCAAAATTTGATTATTCTTGCCTAGCTGAAGAAAGACCAGAGAAATTCATTCTTCCCATTTACTTATTCATCTGCTTCTGAGTTCATATTTCAGCTCTAGAATTAAGAAGGGAAGATTCTGGAAAAGAGAGAAAGAAGCATGGAGGCTTCTTTCAAATGGAGAATTTATTTTTTTATTTTATGTACTATGTCAGATGGAGATATTGAGGTATAGGCAGAGAAATGGAGAGAAAGTGCAACCAAGTTTTACAATGTTAGCAGACTTGGTAAACCTTTTTATTTATTTTCATTTTTGTCTCCATTCCACTTAGACTCAGTATAGTTCTTTATTCTCTTTTTTCTTCTCATTTCCTTTCTATAAGTCATCTGATATCATTTATTTTTAATTTAGTGTGAATGTATTTCAGAACCTAAACTAGAGTTGCCAGAGTACTATTTGAAAGAGCTGGGTGTTCTGTTCGAAGGTCATTCAGTACTCCCACTTGCAGCTATACTGGAAGAAAGAGGGACCTGAGCATGACCTAAGAGAGCACAGGTTACTCTGCTTAACAATAGAATCCTGTTTTATCTGTGCTTGTCTTCTACACTCTTACCTGTAGTTCAAACTTGTTTCCTCACATCAACACCTTTAGCTCAGCAGCCTGGCTTCCTCCTCCCAAGCTGGAGCATCACCCATTTACACTAGCCTTGTGGTCTTACACCTCAGATATTTTTTTATGTTCTATCATTTGGCATCCAGAACATCTGGGACTGAACCTTCTAAGGAGAGGTGGGCTGCATATGGACACACTTCTCAGAAACATCCCAGAGGAAGCTACGAAATAGGCAAATAGGAATCAGAGGCTACATATGACTGGGTAGAGAACAAAATGTCCTGAAATTTGACTACTGGGGAGCTGGGTTCAGGACTTATGCATTTTAGTGCATCGTATTAATATCTTAATATGTGAATATAATAAAGATTAAACTGCAAATGTGGGCACTTCATAGATACTAAAAATCAACAAAGAGACGATAAAAACTAAGAACAATTGCACTGATTGAGATGAACTTCTCATTGTTTTTTTAATTCCTTGTAAATGCATCACAGGAAGTATATGCAAAACTATATTAAATAAAATAATATGTATAAAATGCCTTGTACATGCCAAGTGTATGAAAGGCACTTAAAACTGCAAATATAGGCTGGGCGTGGTGGCCGTCTGGGAGCAATTGGGAGGCCAAGGTGAGAGGATTGCTTGAGCCCAGGAGTTCCAGACCAGCCTGGGCAACATAGTGAGACCCCATCTCTACACATAGTAATAATAATAATAATAATAATAGTAATAATTAGTTTGGTGTGGTTGCAAGCACCTGTAGTTCCAGCAACTTGTGAGGCTGAGGTGGGAGAATGGGGTTTATGACCTCACTGAGCTTATGAGGTCAAGGCTTGAGTGAGAGTGACTGCAACACTGAACTTCAGCCTGGGTGAGAGAGTGAGACGCTGTCTCAAAAAAAAAAAAAACTGCAAATAATTAATTATATATTATCATATAATTATAATTATATATACATTATATAATAAGTATTTGATGAAACTATTAATAGGTGTTTTATAAGATTATCTTTAATGTTCATATTATTATAACTTTAGTGTCCATGTAGCAGAGTTTTCTATTCATAAATTTTCCAAACTTGTGGGAACACATTGGTGTGGTTTTTTTTTTTATTAAATCCTACTGATAATTATAAACCATATCTTCATCTAAAATTTATGTTCCAAGTTCCTATAATTCAAAATGTCAGAATAATTTCTGCCATTGATTCTGAAGGTGTCTCTTTCCTACCAGTTTCTCGGCTGTTTTGTCTGGATGCATATTTAAGCATTTGGCTTTCATTTTTATCTCTAATTCATTCAGGCTGGAAGAGTTGAACAGTAATACCAGCTGGCATAGAGTTGAGCCTGTATCAGCATATTGATGTTCCTGCATCAGCATATTGACGCTAGTGACACCAAAATGTTTCTCTGTCTCACTAAACTGCCTCACATAGGCATTAAACAAGTGTGGTGACAAAAGAGAGCTGACAGTAATCATCCCCAGAATGGATGAACCATTGCCCATTGGAAGAGAAAACGTTTCACAGTGAGTTGGTGCATTATCACAATGACATGAAACAAATCAACATATCCCAACTCTCAATAATAAATAAGAGTAAGTATATGACATTCTGCTAGTAGTTGATGATTAACTGTTGAGACTGTGACACTTTTGGTTCTGAATGTAATTAAAAACAAAAGTCACCATGATAAAGATGCTTAGAAAAAACTGCAGCTGCTGCTCAATCCTGATGTGAAGACTAACTAGCTGATCAAGTATTTTTTTAATTTAATTAACTTTTTAGTGAAAGAAAAACATATATACAGAAAAGTTCCCACATCATACTTGTACAGCTCAATGAATTTTTTACACAGGTATAACATTTGTGTAACCTCTACCCAGCTAAATGAATAGTACATATTGGTAGCACTTCTCTTGCCTCCTAACAGTCATTACTCACATCTTTCTCCCCAAAGCTAATTCATTAGCTTTCATTCATTCATTGACTAACCAGAGTTCTCACATAATCAATTAATTTTATTTGTATCGTGAATCATAATTCTGTGCTACTTTTGAGAGTGGTTTAAAGTGGGGAGTGCACTACCAGACACATGTGATAGATTATTCTACAGCAATATGAAGAAGAAGCTTGAGCCGCAAAGACCAGGTAAGAGATGATTAAAATAGTGTGGGTAAGACAGGGTAAGGAGTCAACAAAGAACTAGCAATAGGATTTGTAAAGAAGAAACAACAAAGAGCCTGAATAGCCAAAGGAATCCTGAGCAAAAAGAACAAAGCTAGAGGCATCATATTACCTGACTTTAAAATTACCTGATATTACAACGCTGTAGAAACGAAATCAGCATGGCACTGATATAAAAATGGACACTTAGACCAATGGAACAGAACAGAGAACCAAGATATAAAGCCACATATGTACAGCCAATTAATCTTTGATAAAGCCAACACAAACTTACATTGGGGAAAGGACACCCACTTCAATAAATGGTGCTGGGAAAACTGGATAGTCACATTCAGAAGAATAAAACTGGACCCCTATATCTTACCATATACAAAAATCAACTCAAAATAGATTAAAGACTTAAATGTAAGACTCAAAACTATAAAAATATTAAAAGAAAATAAGCCAGGCAAAAAAGGCAAATATCACATGTTCTCACTTATATGTGGGAGCTAAAAAATTTCAACACATGGAGGCAGAGTGTGAAAAAATAGGTAACAGAGACTGGGAAGGGTGAGCAGGGGAAGGAGAAAGGATGAAGAGAAGCAGGTTAAAGGGTACAAACATATAGTAAGACAAAAGGTATAAATTCAATGTCTGATAGCAGAGTAGGGTGCCTATAGTTAACAAAACTATAAAATCTATTGTATTTGAGTGATGGATACCCTGAATTTCCTAAACTTGATTACTACATGTTATATACATGTAACATATTTTCTCATGTACCCCATAAACTTGCACAAATAAAAAAAATACATAAAAAGAAGAAACAAACATGCATGTCTGATTTGTATAGAGCATGAGGGATCCAGGTTGACTTAAAGGTTTCTAGCTGTGACAACTACATGGGTGTAGTTCCATTCACTGAAAGAATGGAGCAGGTTTTAGGGGTAAAAAGGTGAGTTCAGCATTGAACATACTGAGTTTGAGGTGCAAGGTGGCATGGAGATGGGTTATTTAAGATATTAGGAAGTCAGAATGTAAAATATTTATTGATTGAATGTCTGGGGGAAGAGCTCAGTAAATAAATAAAGGTGTGAGTGATGGTCCTGAGGACTCTGGCTTGGGCAAGTTGGTGAAGGATACAGGCATTCACTGAGCTAGGGGAACTGATAAGTTTTGGGCGTACTAAGTTTGAGGCATCTGTTGGGAGCCATCCAAATAGGAATAGGTTATGGATAACTGGATATATGAGTCTGGGCTCAAAACATGGATATTTTTGAAGAATATAAAGTAAAATGAGATGTTTAAAGGCACTCTGGAAAGTATGGCCTGCTCCAGCTATTAGTTGCTATTCTTTTTGTTGACTCAGTTTGAAAAAGCCCTGATAGGGACATCCAACTAGTACATTATTAATTGCTGGAAAAGAAACATCATTTGTGGTTTTGTGGAGGTAAAAGAAGACATCAACACTTTGCCACTGATGACAATGGCATCATGCCAGTCTTAGAAATCATTTCAGGTAGCATTCATCAGAAACCATTCACCTAAATTTTAACTGTGAGGCAATTCACTTCCGTAGGAAAGGAATGTTAATTTATTTTTTAAAATTGGTTACTATCAATTGTGGCACTAAAAAATGCTTTTAATTGCATAAATAATTGGTGAGAACTGAGGTATGAAACCAAGGCAAGATAGGAGGGACAGAAACTTGAACATGAATGATAAACTGGACAAGAGAAATCAATGATTCATTCAATCAGTTGTAATGCATATTCGTCAGGCACTACACTAAGTATTGGGGATGCCAAATATAAATATGTCTCTTCTTTTGGGGTCCCTATAGATGAATATGGGGACAAATGTACAATAATTATTGTGGAAAAAATGTTAGTTTTGATAATGAAGATACAAGAAACACCCAATAGCAGAATAGGGGAAAGGAGTACTTAATACTCTCAGTAAGGAATGCTTCACAGATAAAATGGTATGAAATAAGAATTGAGGGATGAGTTGAAAATCAACTGGCAGGAAAATTGATGAGACTTCCACTAGCCAAATTTATGATACTTTGAAATAAAAGGTGATGGTACTTAATTATGGCACATTGAATTAAAAATATGCACAGATCCATAGTAATAGTTAAGAAAGAAATAAAGAAAGGGGGTAGGGTGCAGTGGTTCATGCCTATAATCTCAGCACTTTGGGAGGCTGAGGTGAGAGGATCTTCTCAGCTTAGAAGTTTGAGACCAGACTGGGCAACATGGTATGACCTTGTCTCTATAAAAAAATTTGAAATTAGCCAGGCATGGTGGCATGTACATGTAGCCCAAGCTACTCAAAAATATGAGGTAAAAGGATCACTTGAACCCAGGAGTTTGAGATGATAGTGAGCCACTGCACTCCAGCCTGAGTAACAGGCTCAAAAAAAAAAAGAAAAAGAAAGAAGGAAAGAAGGAAAGAAAGAAAGAAAGGAAAGAGAGAAGGAAAGAAAGGAAGGAAGGAAGGTGAATTTACATAATGAGTGTGGTTGTATTTAGCTTTTAGTTCATTTGGCACACCTGCCCCGTCACATTGTCTAGGTCCTGGATCACTCTAGATTTGGGTGTAATATGGAGCCACCTCCACTGTGTGCCACAAAGGTTCATTCATTCATCATTTAATTTGTCCCCTGCTACAAGTCCTGAGGAAGCAAGACTCAAAAAAAAAGAAAAAGAAAAAGAAAGAAAGAAGGAAAGAAAGAAAGAAGGAAAGAAGGAAAGAAAGAAAGGAGAGAAGGAAAGAAAGAAAGGAAGGAAGGTGCATTTACATAATGAGTGTGGTTGTATTTAGCTTTTAGTTTATTTGGCACTGCTGTCACACCTGCCCTGTCACATTGTCTAGGTCCTGGATCACTCTAGATTTGGGTGTAATATGGAGCCACCTCCACTGTGTGCCACAAGGGTTCATTCATTCATCATTTAATTTGTCCCCTGCTACAAGTCCTGAGCAAGCCAATGGGGAATCAATGATACATCAACCAACCAAGCAATCAAACCAAATGAAAAACAAATACAAAATCCCTGCCTTTAAGGAGCACAGTTCATTCAGGGTGAAAGATAAATGGCCAGTGATAAAAATGACATGATAACTGATGAAACAAATGTGCTCACAGAGCCATTTCTCCAAGACTCCACCAAAACAAGTGTCAGGAAGCCAGGAGAGAGTTAAAAGAAATCACAGGGAAGCTACCAGAATTCTGAAGAAGTTGTCCTGTCATTTCCACCAAAACAAGCAGCACCTTTTTGGAATTTTGGTCTTTGTGATTATATTAGCGTTCTCTGGAGAAACAAAACCAGTAGGATATATGATATAGATAAAGGAATTTATTATGGAAATTGGCTTATGTGACTATGGAGACTGAGAAGTCCTGTAATCTGTAAACTGGAGAACTAGGAAAGTTGGTGGTATAATTCTTAATCTGAAGCCAAAGGCTTGATAATTTGGAGGTCTACTGGTGTAAGTTCTTGGGTCCGAAGGGCTCAGAAAGGGGAGCTCCAGTGTCCAAGGCAGAAGAAGTTTGGTGTCTCAACCCAAGAAGAGAGTGTTTTCATCCTTCCTCTGCCTTTTTGCAGTAGCTGAGCGGGCCCTCATTGGACTGGATGATGCCTGCCCACATTGGAGACAGTGATCTTCCTTACTCAGTCGGTTCATTCAAATGCCAATCTCTTCCAGAAACACCTCCACAAACATACTCAGAAAAAATGTCTTACCAGATATTGTGGCATCCCTTAACCCCTCAAGTTGATGCATAAAATAAACTATCACAGTGATCTTAAAGGGATACTATCTCAGGAATAAGATAGTGTACTAAGCAGTCCTTTTCATGCTCATGCTTCCTGTTTTACCAGTCCAGACTCTTGATGCCTCCCTGCTCTCCCTGTCCTGACATCAGAACTTCTTGGACCTTAGACCAGTGTCAATGTTGGCATGTGTGATTATGACAAGGTCATTTTAGGCCCTCTGAGTTACCTTATATTGTTAGAGCCCATGCCGGACTCCAAATCTGTGTTCACTGTGCTACCATAATGTGCTTAACATATCACCAGAGAGTAATCTCTGTTAACAGACACCTTCAGACTTTCTGTTCTTACTGTAGGAGACAGTTCTCTCCTTAACTTTCTGTAGATGGCTCTCTCAAGCCATGTATAAACGGAACCTACATCAGACTCGAGCAAAAACAAACAGTAACATCATTCTCCATTTGCTGCTATTAAATGCACCACTGCAATTTCTGGGTATAGAATTTTCAGGAAGTTTAGGAAAGACGTTGCCTAAGTTCTGGTATTATATTCAGCTTTAACCAAATTGGGAATGAAGCTCATACCCCTATTAAAGTCAAATCCTTATGTATTTCCAATGCAGTAGAGCAAAACACAAAAACTCATTAATAGCTAAAACCAAACATTATCAGGCAATCAGCATATTTGATTCAGGCTTTTGGAAATACAATAAATCACACTCTGATTATAGCATTTCAAATTGGTAGACTAAAGAGTCTCTAATGAATTAAATACTTTCTTCTAAAAAACATTGACTCTGTATACAACTTACCATTTTCATGATTTTAGACAGAAATTAAGTGACAGTCATTTAATCACTGAATTCCTACAACCACTTATATTGAGCAGAACTATGGTGAACATGTAAAAGTTACTTTTCAACAATGCAAATGAACATCTTATATTTTTTTCCATTAGTTTTGATATGTAAAATTTTCTACTGAGGTGATTTACATGGGGTCATAATTATAAAACATGGAAGAAACAGCTTTAGAATCAATGCAAAGTATAAAAGGCACACATGAATGGATATGTATAAAAGTATAAAAATCTGCAGCCATAAGCTATCACACATAAAATTAAAATGCGTTTATTGCTTTTGGCTTTGATTTTTTTCTCCCTGTTATTAAATAATTATAGGGATCCCTTGAGTTCAGTTGTAATTACACATATACACATTATTATGTTTCACATATATATACTACACATATAGTCTTTAAAGCTGAACTAATATAATAATATATATGCAAATTTAAATGTATAAAATTCAGGTAATTAAAAATTATGATTCCCTAAACAACATTAACTTACAGATAGTTATAAATCATGGCATTACATGTTAGATTTATATCACAATATGTATCTCTGGTAACGGGATTTATGGTGTATGTATGAGTTTTTAAAATTTGTTGGCCGGACATGGTGGCTCACGTCTGTAATCCCAGCACTTTGGGAGGCTGAGGTGGGTAGATCATGAGATCAAGAGATCGAGACCATCCTGGTCAACATGGCAAAACCCCATCTCTACTAAAAATACAAAAATTAGCTGGGTGTGGTGGTGCGTGCCTTTAGTCCCAGCTACTTGGGAGGCTGAGGCAGGAGAATCGCTTGAACCCAGGAGGCGGAGGTTGCAGTGAGCTGAGATCGTGCTACTGCACTCCAGCCTGAGCGACAGAGCAAGACTCTGTCTCAAAAAAAAAAAAAAAAAAAAAGTTATGGATCAGGCCAATCATTCTCTGCCCAAGGTCTCCTGCTAAGCAAAATAGCCCTAGATGATTGCATAAGTGTAAGTGGCTACAGTGATATCTTATGACCCTGTTCCCTTGGCCATAGCAGAGATAAGGGATGGGTGGACAACCTACTCAAGTTTCCCTAATGTATAGACTTGTCAAGGGCCTGAATGGTGATTCGGGTTGAGAGCTTTGCACGAGAGAAGACTTGTCAACTCATTACAAGAATTATATTCTCACAGTGATTTTGAATGTGAGACTCAGAAACGGCTGTAGCATGTTAATAGGGGAACATTGCAACAGAGATTCATAAAATCTTGTTCTCTGAGGTGGTAGCTAGGTAAGCCAGTTGCCAGAACTGGTTCTAAACACTCTTCCAGGTCAATCTCTATTATGGATAAAACTGTATTCCCCCAAAAGATATGCTGAAGTTCTAAGCTCTGGTACCTGGTATCGTGACCTTATTTGGAAATAGGGCCTTTGCAGATGTAATCACGTTAAAATGAGGTCATTAGGATAGGCTCTTACCTAATATGACTGGTGCCCATAATTATAAGAAGGGAGAAGAACATTGTATGAGTCTGTTTTCATGCTGCTGATAAAGACATACCTGAGACTGGGCAATTTACAAAAGAAAGAGGTTTAATTAGACTTACAGTTCCACATGGCTGGGGAGGCCTCACAATCATGGCAGAAGGCAAGGAGGAGCAAGTCACATCTTACTTGGATGGCGGCAGGCAAAAAGAGAGCTTGTGCAGGAAAACTCACCCTTACAATGACCATTAGATCTCATGAGACTGTTTCACTATCACGAAAACAGCATGGGAAAGACCTGCCCCCATGATTCAATTACCTCCTACCAGGTCCCTCCTACAACACGTGAGAATTCAAGATGAGATTTGGGTGGGGACATAGCCAAATATCAAATATCAAGTGAAAACACAGACCCACAGACCCACCAGAGGAGGATGCTGCATGGCGAAGGAGGCAGTGGTTAAAGTACTCCAGCTGCAAGCCAAAAGCTAGGAAGAGGCAAGGAAGGATTCCTCCCTACAGGTTTCAGGGGGAGTATGGCCTTACTGACTCCTTGATCCCTGACACCCAGCCTCCAGAACCAGAAGACAAATTTCTGTTGTTTTAGGCCATTCAGTGTTGGTACTTTGTTATGGTGGCCCTCAGGAACAAATACACTTTCGAAGAGTCAGCTCTGACAAGTTTCCTGTTCTCTCAAGAGGACTGGTTGCCTGACTTCTGGATTCCCATGTGCCTGAGCTTCACATTCTTCTCCTTTCCGTGTGCCAGGAAATGAACTGACCCCATGTTCCTTGCAACCAAAATATCAGTATAAATTGGAACCAGGAGTGGGGCTATAAACACCAGAAGCTCACAGGAAATGAAGGACACGTGGAACTGGTTTTGGTGATGAGGCAGAGAAATGGGCAGGGGAATTCCCTTCATGCCTGCAACAACGTGCTGGTAGCCTGTACTTTGTGGTAATGGAAGAATTAATTAAGCCATAGCCTGTTGTCTCTAGATGCTGAGACAATATACTGAATATACCGACCAAAGCAAGAGTTTCAGGGCTTTTGTAACTCTGAAGATTAGGTCCAAAAGGCCGGTAGGATTGTAGGGTCAGCTAAATTCCTGACAGGTCCATATCTCCATGTGAATTTAGGACATAATTGTCAGAGTTTGGAATTATAACAATAAGAAAATCTGAGAAACAGGAGAGGTTAAGTGACTTGCTCAAGGTCACACCAATTTTATGTATATTTTGCCACAATTAAAACTACTAAAAATTTTAATAAAAGCATTCCACTTGCTATGAGTCAGGCAAAAAAAAGTTAATTATTTCAACTATAAAAGGATGTATTGAGGATTATACATGTGACTGTTGAAGGTTCAAATTGGAACAAGATTGGTACCAAAGGCCTCATATTCTTTTTCTTTCTCTCTCTTTTTTTTTTTTAAACATGGAGACAGGGTCTCACTCTGTTGCCCAGACTGGAGTGCAGTGGTGCAATCTCAGCTCACTGCATCCTTGACCTCCCAGGCTCAAGCCATCCTCCTGCCTCAGCCTCCCGAGTAGCTGGGATTACAGGAGCATGCCACACCCAGCTAATTTTTGTATTTTTTGTAGATATGGGGTTTTGCCATGTTCCCTATGCTGTTCTCGAATTTGTGAGCTCAAGTGAGCCACCTGCCTCGGTGGATCATTGTATGATCCACCTCCCAAAGTGTTGAGATTACAGGCATGAGCCACCACGCCCGACCTCATATTCTTCACTGAATATTATCTGTTGGACCAGTGAAGGACTTGTCTTTATAGAAGTTTTGCTACTTTAATGTGAGTGTTTTGCTAAAATGTCCCACTAGGGAATGGGGCAAAAATTTAGGATAATCTAATCTTTATGATCCTTACAGAATGGTTCAAATGTGGAGAGTGCCTTACTGAATCTAAAACTTTGGAAATATTCATGGCATATGGAGGTGAAACACAGTTATAAAAGATGTAATGGGGCTGGGCATGGTGGCTTATGCCTATATTCCAGTGCTTTGGGAGGCCAAGGCAGGAGGATCTCTTAAGCCAAAGAGTTTGAGGCCAGCCTTAGCAACATGCCAAAACCAGTCTCTACCAAAAAAAAAAAAAAAAAAAAAATTGGCCAGGCGTGGTGGCATATGCCTGTAGTCACAGCTAAGACTGGAAGACCACTTGAGCTCAGGAGTTTGAAGTTGCAGTGAACTGTGAGGGTGCCATTACACTCCAGCCCGGGTGACAGAGTGAGACCCTGTCTCTAAAAAAATAAGTAAAGGGACAGTGATCAAGTACTTATTTGCTTTTTAAGACTTTGCTCACAAGAACACACACAATTCAGCTCTGTAGTACTTACCACAAATATGCAGTCTCAGGAGAATCTAACTTTTCTAGCATATATGTCCTTGATTCCACTCCTAGTTTTTCAATGGAAACTTCGAAACAAGGGTGGAAATCTTTAATGTTATCCCATTGTGTCTCTGAATGGTTAAATAAAATTGAACATTAAACCTAAGCCTGCTTCCTGAATGAGGAAAAGGGAAGATAAAGGGTCCTCTGGTCTTCCTTTGGCAGATTAAAAATTACACCAATCTTTAACCACCCTCTTTTCTCCTCCACACCAAGCAAGCCAACAAGCAAGCAAACACAAGCACTTGCCCAAAAAGTTCCTGTGCTGCTTTGAGCATCTTCCAACATTACACAGAAATTAATTCTACTCCAAATACAAGTTTTTCACCTTCACCAAGAAAATGCACATGTTGGGAGCATGCTAATTGATCAAGGACTGGCAGGAGAGGGGAAGGCGGAGTAGACATTTATCATACATCAACCCTCCTTATCATCTCAACCCTCACTGTGATATAGAGAGGGCTGTCTCCATTTTACCTAGGTGAAGATGTTTATTCACTCGGTCAAGATTACTCAGCTAGTGGCAGAGACTAGTTTTGTCTGACTCCAAGCTAGGTGCTTTCTCTAACATATGACCTAGGCTCTCATTCTAAGAGACTGTTTGTTCATGGATTAAGTGATTTTTGCTTAAAATTTTCCAGAACAATCTTGTTTTCTTCAGACCTTGCAACAGCTCAGATCCCTTTTCTTAGGTTAGTACATGCACACACTCACGTCATAAAGGTGATAAAAGTCAGCTAATTGGTGATTCCCAAGTTTCCTAGGTATCTTTGATAGGCTTAATAAGTCGACCTCTGCCAACGAATGCTTTTTTAGGCAGAGCAACTGGATGAGAAATATTTTAAAACAATGTTGATAACCAACAATGATAAGACTTCCATTGAAGCTGTCTAAATTTTAATATTTTATGTATATGTATATAATGCACATTCTTTGAATTTGGAAAACCCTATTTCCAAGTGAATGTGTAGATTCTTTAATAAGCTGGTCTTAGAAAAAAAGAATAGACCATTATTTAATTCACAAATATAATTTAAACTTTACTATTTTAGTTCTACAATTTCCAATTTCTCTTTTGCTTATTAATCAAAAACTGTTCTCTTTCTTGGCTTGGAGGAGATGATGCTAACAAAATGTAATGTAATTGTTTAGAAGTAATTTTCTCCAGAGATCTAGGAAGCTTAAATAGTTGAGCTTCCTATTACTTTTTGCCCCCTGGGTCTTACATTAGTTCTGCACTGACTTGTCTGTGTATTTGTAAGAGTAAATGATTAGGGAGGAGAGGCTCCAGGGGACTGTTCTTGGCAGTAGCAGGTTGCGTTTAACTACCTTCTGCTTGCATGCACCTGATGATGTTGGTTATTAACAGAGTTTTTAGGAATCAATGACTACAATATCTCTTTGCTTAATAGGTGTACGCAAAGGAAAAAAAAAGATGTAATAACACTTACCTGCAGGTGCATTCTATGGTCTTAATCCAAGAAACAGAATTTCGTAGTGTTGTTGACAGCTGTTTTACTTGTTCCATGTTTTCATTGCACAAGTTGAGCCATGAATATTCAAAATATAGTCTGCCTGACTGTGCTACCCATGGGAAAAATCAACAAGAAACGATGTACGTGGTAGAAAGTAATGGCCAGCAAAGGCTATTGGAAATGGAGTGGTAGGAATAAAGTATAAACAAACCAGAATGACGGTTGAGATCATTAGTGGAGGATTTTTGAAAATGAAAACATGTTGAAATGTTGAAGTCATCATATGAATGAATATTGTTTGATACTTTGAGGAACCTGATGACCTCCAATTCCTCTACATTGTCTTACTGCTCCAGCTGGTATGGCTGAAGATTACATAAAGTTTTGTGACTAGTTCAGAGAAAAATGTAAAGCATATGGTTTTGTATCCTTGCCCTACTATTTTTCTAGGGAAGGAGTTTCTTATTTTTCTTACCCTCTCTTTTCCTTATCTTTCTTTCTTTCCTTCCTTTTCCTTCTCTTCTCTACTTCTTTCTCCTCTCTCTTCTCTTTGTCTTCCTCCTCTTCTTTTTTTTTGGAAGCAATGAACTCTTCCTTGCTGCTGGGTGGGGAGAAAAACTGGAGAAATGGAAAGCCAGGTGGCTGTTCATGATAAACAGAAAAGGAGACATTCAGAAGGAAAAATCTAGTAGAGGGATAGGAGGCTACAGAGGCAATGGCCAGCAGTGGGATAGGAGAGGGAAGAGGAGGGTAAGTTCATGCTGAGGGGCCTGCAGAAGTGTGGAGCTAAATGGTACATGGAACTTCTGAAGGAAAAGGGTGGTATAATAAGGATTTTAAGGAAGGGTTGCTATGGGATGCATGGTGTCATTCCCTTATCTGTAATTCCAACCAAATTATTGAAAAGGTCAGATTGTGTGTGTGTGTGTTACATCAACACATGTGGCTGAGCACTAGGTAAGAGAGAGCTGACCCACTGAGACACCCAAAGAAGAAACAGTGTAAAAAAATATTTAAAAATAGGATTTACTCCCTTTATTGTCTTCTGTAGTCGAATGAGACCACTCACTGCTTCCTGAACCTTGTTTGTCCCTTCTTACCTCCACACCCTTGTGCTTACACACTCTCAATCTTAGTATCTGCCATCACCTCTGTTCCACGCTGCTGTCAAAATCCTACTAATCTTTCAAAGCTGAAATGCCACCTTTCCCTTTAAGCCTTCTCTGACTTCCTGGCTGGAATTTATTTTCTTTTTAATTCCTATTCCTACACTTTGCTTCAACCACTGCCTTGTCTTACAGCCACATGGGTTAGTCTCCCTCTGCTAGAGTGTGGGAGCCCTTCCTAAGCAGGGATCCTGTTCTACTCATTTCTGTGTCTCACCCAGATCCTTAGCAGAGGCTGAGTAAACATTAATGGAACACTAATGAAATAATGTGTGCTTGGATCATCAAATACAGTTTTTTAATCTGCATTTTCTCTTATAATTCATGAGTTATTTTTTATAAAGCTCTTTTGTTGGTAATATTTCCATAGTACAACATTGAAAGGTAAACTTGGTAACACATTTTAACAGCTAATATCATTCTAAAACAAGCAAGATGAAAAAGTAATACAGAACTCCTTTAGATAATACTATTTACTTATTTATTTATTTTTTAGAGACAGGGTCTCACTCTGTCACCCATGCTGAAGTCCAGTGGCATGATCATAGCTCACCTTGAACTTCTGGGCTCAAGTGATCCTTCCCCCTCAGCCTCCAAAGTAGCTAGGACCATAGGCATGCACCATCAAACCCAGCTAATTTTTTTTTTAAGCTTTTTAAGAGACAGGCTTTTGCTATGTTGCTCAGGCTGGTCACAAACTCCTGCCCTCAAGTGATCCTCCTGCCTTGGCCTCCCAAAGCACTGGGATTACAGGTGAGAATACTATTTACGATTTCAGTTACTAAATTACAACAGGTACTCTTCCATTTGGAAATGTATTTACAAAATAGAATTGTGTGGAAATGGAAGACAGCAAAACTGACAATCTGAAGGTTTTTTTTTTTTATGAATGGAATGGGTCCATGCTGTTATCTTTGTCTAAAATTTAAAAAGAATTGTCAAATGCAAGTTATTCAAGAATCAGGAAATGTAAGTAACCTGAGGTGGTAATTAGAGGTAGTTTACATACTTCCCTTATGAAAAGGATAGATACTTATACTTGTACACATTTCTGTTTTCATATGGTCCCTGTGTTTCCTGGCAAGAGGTAAGAAGATAAATTCAGATCTGAGACACTGCTTGGAGGAAATAACAGGATCCCAAAGAAAATGAATGAACAACAGCTACATATACTCACATAGCTAATCTCAAAAACATATTGATTAGTGGAAAAGCAAATCACAGAAGAATATATATAGGATGAGTCCCCTTATGTGAAGTTTAAAGCAGATAAAGCAATGTATTGTTGAGAGATGTATGCATAGTGTTAAAACCATGGAGAAATCAGAGAATGTTAACAAAAAGTTCAAGAGGTGAACTTTATACCTCTGGAATGTAGAAGAAAGTATGAAAGGGAAGGGAAATTTAGGAGGAGATAACAGGGTCCTATCTGTCCTTTCTCTTTCTCTTTCTCTCTCTCCTTCTTTTTTTCTTTCTTTCTTCCTTTCGAGAAGGAGTCTCACTCTGATGCCCAGACTGGAGTGTGGTGGCGCGATCTCGGCTCACTGCGACCTCCGCCTCCTGGGTTCAAACAATTCTCCTGCCTCAGCCTCCTGAGTAGCTGGGACTATAGGCGCATGCCACCACACCCGGCTAACTTTTGTATTTTTAGTGGAGACAGAGTTTCACCATGTTGGCCAGGCTGGTCTCTAACTCTTTACCTCAGATGATCCGCCTGCCTTGGCCACTCAAAGTGCTGGGATTGTAGGTGTGAGCCACCGCACCTGGCCATAATATTTTATTTCTTGAGCTGGGTGGTGGATTTTAAAACTCTACCTCTGTGTTATGTACACTGTGTATTTATGATATAATTAACGTTAAACAATAAATATACAGTTGTTCCTCAGTATCCATGGAAAATTGGTTCTAGAACCTCTTGTGGATATCATAATCCATGAACATTCAAGTCCCTGATATAAAATGGCTGTAGAATTTGCATATAGCCATGCACATCTTCCTGTACACTTTAAATCATCTCTAGATTACTTTTTTTTTTGAGACAGAGTCTCGCCTTGTCACCCGGGAAGGAGTGCAATGGCGCGATCTAGGCTCACTGCAACCTCTGCCTCCCAGGTTCAAGCGATTCTCCTGCCTCAGCCTCCCGAGTAGCTAGGATTACAGGCTCCTGACATCGCACCTGGCTAATTTTTTGCATTTTTAGTAGAGATGGGGTGTCACTATGCTGGCCAGGCTGGTCTCGAACTCCTGACCTCAGATGATACACCCGCCTCGGGCTCCCAAAGTGCTGGGATTACAGGTGTGAGCCACCACTTCCTACCTACTTTTAATACCTAATATAATATAAATGGTATGGAAATAGTTGTTATATTGTATCGATTAGGAAATAATGAAAAAAAGTCTGCATATGTTCAGTACAGATGTAATATATTTTTGGAATATCTTCAAACCGAGATTGGTTGAATCCACGGATGCAGAACCCACAGATATTGAGCGCCGACTGTATATAGTAACTTCACAGCCTGTTGGAAAAGCCACCTACATATAGTATATGATAGAGAGCTGTGTCCAGGGTTATGCAAAACTACAAGATAAACATATCACTTTGGGGTATCATTTTTAATCCAAGAGTTGTCGGCAAAACATCTTAAAGCATTCTGGAATGTTTTATGAAATGAAACAAAGCATTGGCATGAAGTTTTTAAGATAAAATATGTCCTGTTGCTATTTACACAAGCCATTTTAAGCTTGACCCCAGACCACTCAGGATGCTTATTTATTGCCCTTTGTAGTAATAGATAGTCTGGGGACAGAATTTGGGAAGCCCCAAGGAATTGAGGAGAGAGGTTCAGCCTGAGCCAACACGGAAAGTAGACTCATGCCTTCCTTGTCGCAGAACACAGCAAAGGGGTACTACTTATGACTATAACCTGGTAGCATATGGTGCTACACAAACTTGCTTCCTTTTGCTATTTTAGATAACACTGAGCAAATTCCTTTAGAGGAAAAATTCTTTGCTGAAACTGCTGTTATCCTTGGTGCCCCCTAGAGGTTATTGGGGATATGGTAAAAAAAAAATGGTCTCTAGTCCTGAAGTGACATTTGTACTAAGCCATTTCTAAAAGAGTAAGGGATTCTAGAGAGTTTATAGGGGCTGATGATATACCTAGGCACAAAGGGCCATCACAGAGGGATAGAGGACTTCAAGACACAACAAACAGGCATCCTTAAAACTTAGGAAGGCTTTTTCAAACACCCTTTGATCCTTTGTCCATATATACATTGGCTGTCACTTATCCAAAGGAAAATGTCAGTCTTCCTAATATATGTACATCAAGATACAGTGAAAGTTGTCTCTCAAGGTAAGCAGGGCAAGGAAATTCAGAAAGTCTAGATTTATCCATTCAGTAAACATTTATTGAGTGCCTACTGTATGCCAGATACCATGCTAGCCCATGGGGTTCCAGTGACGAGTAAAAGCATCATTGCTGACATTTGGAACATATGTCTAGTAAAGAAGATGCACAGTAATCAAATAACATACAAATAAATGTGTAATTGAAGAAAGCTAAAATGCTATGAAATGAAGGTACATGGTGCTAGAAGAGAATGTGCTGCATAACAGAAGAATCCGACATAGTAGTAGAAAGAATTAAAAAAAAAACACTTCCCCAAGGAAGTAAGATTTGAGTTGATATCTGGAGGATGAGTAGAAATTCACTTGTTGAATTGTTGGGGGAGTCGTGTTTCAAGAACGAAACAGCATATGCCAAGGTCTGTAGGCAGGAGGTAATATGCATGGTTCATTCTAGAAAATCAAAGACCAGTGTGACTATAGGAGAGCAAAGTGGGCATGGGAAGGATCCTGAAGGCCATGTTCAAGACGTGATTCATTTTCTTAAAAGCAATGAGAAGTCATTAAAGTATTGTAAACAGGGGACTGGCATGATCTGATATATGAAAAGAATATGATGACTTCAAGGTGTAAGACACAAAAGCAGGGAGACCAGTTAGGGTGAATTGTGAGCCAAAACAGTGGATAATGGTAACTTAGCTTATCATGCTAATGGAAATAAAAAATGTTTTGAGAAGTATTTAGAGGTAAAATCCATAGAACTTGAAAATGGATTGAAGATGAGTGGTGAGAAAGAAGAATTGTCAGGGATGACTCTTTGGTTTCTGGCTTAAGATGGTTTTGCCACTGACTTGGGGCACCCATAAGAGAAAGATCAGGAATTTTGTTATAAACATGTTGAGTTGGTGCTATCAGTAAAAGTACCAAACAGAGATATTGAGAGGAGAGCTGGCTACATGCAGGTGCTTACATGAAGGGAGAAGTTTAGGCTGGAGATAGGAAGGTCTGGGAGTCCCTGATACATAGCTCTAAGAAGAGTGAAAAGGAGTGATCATAGAGCTCAAATAACCTATGGCAACTGTACATGGTAACCTATCCTTTATAGTCCTATTGGGTGTGACACAGGAAAATGAGATTCCCAGATAAAAATCATTCATTCATTCAATTATACAAAAAGCCTCTAATATGTGTCAGTTATTGAGCTATGCATTAATACTAATCCAAAGAAGAGGAAGATACAGACTCTGCCCCTGAGTAGTCCATAATGTGTTGGGAACATCAAGCTTCCAGGCTCCAGCTCCTCAATTTAATTAAAAAAAATGAGGCCATGGAGAAATCCATACCCCACTCAAGAGAAACAATCACCCTTACCTACTGAGCCCATAGATTCTCAAAACGCAGTATTGCTATCCACCAGGAACAAAGCCATTGCACTGATTCTTTGAGGAATCAACAGTCAGTTTAACAATCAGCATCTACTTAGAACAGCCTGGGCCTTTTACAAGCAAGAAGGGCCAGCCAGAAGCAGAGCCAAAGTCTTGTTTAGAGCAGTGGCCCTCAACTTTGGCTTTACATTGGAATCACATGGAGAGTTTTAAAAATTCTGATGCCTGGATCCCAGATTCTGATTTAATTGATCTGCAATGTTGCCTTGATATTAGGAATTTTTAGAGCTCCCAAGATGATTCCATTGCTCATCCAAGGTTGAGAATCTCTGGTTTAGAGCAATAAACACCCAAAGACTCACCCTTTCCCACCCATACCAGCTTTTTTCTTGTATGCTTACCTGGAGCAAGCCTTTGTCAGTCAAATCTGAACCTAACTCACCTACCTATCTTGAGTCCTATTAATCACATTTTTACCTGTCTGATTCTATCATAAGTCTTTATTCTTAGAAAAGCCTATAGTTATAGTCTAAGTCTCACCTCAAATAAAAATAACAGCAATTACACTCTTGTGCTTGGCCTTAATCCAAACCTACACACTTCATGTATTCTGCAGTTTACTCAGGGAATTTCTACCCTTCTTACCACCTGGGAACAGGGACCAGGACAGTGCCCAAGAAATGTTTGTGCACTTGGGTTTTGGGGGCTCAGGAGTCGGGAAGGAGCAAGGAAAACAGAATGTGGACAGTGACTCATGATGAGATTAGCAGCAATCCTGACTCGATCCAGAGTCACCACTGTGACAGTCAATTGTCACTTTCCTGGGGTCACTGTTGGGCTGTGGAAACCAGCTTACTG
The DNA here is from genome assembly GCF_006542625.1 of Nomascus leucogenys. Lineage (NCBI taxonomy): Eukaryota > Metazoa > Chordata > Mammalia > Primates > Hylobatidae > Nomascus > Nomascus leucogenys. The sequence continues at coordinate 123,515,752 of NC_044385.1, read as the reverse complement.
GCATTTGTAGGTAAGTCTGAAGTGCCCTCAGCTTCAGAGAAGAGGGTATATGATGATTTGTGCAAACTTTCAGATTCAGCTATTTGTACTTTGACATACCCCAACAATGAATCAATAAACACTCATGACATTGCATCCAAGACGTGTCTAGCATAGATATCCTCACCTCTGTGGAGGCCCACGAAGCCAGAGGAGACCTCCAGGAAAATACCTGTAGTCAAGCAAAGATGAGTCTATTGCTTTCTGCAGTTAAAAGACTGCACGCCATGAGGAACCATAAATTGTCTTTCACAGAGGGAGTTAGGAGGAGCTTATTTTAAGATTTGTGCTTGTGTTAAGTGATTTGGGGGAGGATTCAAAAAGCAGGGGTCTGGATTGGGATCTGTCAGAAAGCAGGCCAATTAGGTGAATGGGTGTCTTAATATTTTTTATTTAAGGGGCAGGAGGGATAGAGCAGAGCTAGAGTTGACTTTGGAAAGGAAGCAGTTGTCATGCATTTTCTTTGGAAGATGTTTGGTTGTTTTGTGGTTGCATAGTCTCTTTGTTTTGAACTCTGTTCAGGCAAGTTTACGGAGTGGTCTTTTTTGTTTACTTTATAATTATGGTGAGTTCTCACCTGATGCTGAACTAATGTGAAGCTGTTTATATTCAACAGGAAAACACTGTGGCCTAGCTGGTAGCAACTAGGCCAGCTACTAGCTGACAGCTGTTAAGGCTATGTTTTTCTTTTTAACCAGACAATTTGGAGTCAGGGTAAGGATGACAACAAGGTCAAGGAACGATTAGGGATGAGGGATGGAACGGAAGTTAGGAAACATGAGCAGAAAAAGCTAATCTAAACAGGCATAATAGGTCTGTCACATTTCTTCAGCTAGAAAGCCCAATCAATCATTCCAAGAAAGTGTCTCCTCATTCTCTCAAAATTCATTTGTATGAATGGGCCAAAATACAAACCTTTTTTTCTAAATAGCGTATTTCTTTCATCCTCCTCTCTTTCTTTTTACTCTGTCCTTCCTTCCATACTCTCATTCATTAATTCGAATCAACCAACCAATAACTGACCAGCCAATATTTTATGATGTACCAGGCACTGCACTAGTGTGTAGTTTCTACTGAAACATAACAAATTACCACAAATGTAGTTGCTTAAAAAAAATCACATTTATTAGTTCACAGTTCTGTAGGACACAAGCCCAGGCATGCCATGGCTGAGCTTTCTGCTCAGGGTCTCACAGTGCTAAAATCAAGGTGTTAGCTGGGCTGATTTTCTGTCTGGAGATGCTGAGGAAGAACCTGATTCCAAGTTCATTCAGCTTTTGGCAGAATTCAGTTCCTCAAAGCAGCGTGATTGAAGTTACTGTTCTCTTGCTGACTGTTGGTCAAGGACTGCTTGCTCTCAGCTCCCAGAGGCTACCAGCAGTTCTCCGCTATGTGGCCCCCATAGACAGTTCACGATATGATTATTGCTCTTCTTCCAGGTCAGCATAAGTGTGTCTTTCTCCCATCCAAGTACTAACCAGGCTCATCTCTGCTTAGCTTACAAGATCAGACGCGACTGGTTGCATTCAGGGTGGTATGGCTATACACAGGAGTGTGTCTTTGTAATGTCTTCCCTGCAACCAACTGAAGACAATTTTCTACTTTTAAAGGTCTCATGTGATTAGGTCATGTCTAACCAGGATAATATCCCTTTTGCCCTATAACATAACATAATCACAGTTTTTGCCCATACTCAACAGGATACGATTATACAAGGGTAAGGGTCATTGGGACTCATCTTGGAATTCTGCCTGCCTCAGATCAATACAGATATCAATAATCAATAGTGCTTCCCCACAAAGAGCTCACAGACTTTCATAAGAGTCAGCCATTTAAACATAATTTAAATAAACAGTATGGTAGTAGAGCTACATAATTGTAGTAAGGTTGAATAAATGGAGGCAATAATTAACTTTACCTGGAATAGAGGGATTATGGAAATCTCTATACAGAAGAGAAGCTATTTCAGTTGAGTGGAAGGACAAGCTGAATCACCAGGCAGAGAGGATGGAGAAGAGTTTTCCTCATGGAAGGCTGCCAGGAATAGAAAGAGCGTGTGTGTGTATGTCTGTGTGTGTGCGTATCTGTGTGTCTGTGTGTGTGTTTGGCATGTGGTGGGAAGGTAAGGTGGGAGGCAAGGTCTTTGCCATTAGAGCATAGTAGAGTGAGAAGAGGGAGCTGATGATCTAGACAGATAACATTCAGAGATAAAGTGGTAGAGCAGGAGCTGGTAAAATAGACCCAGGGAAGAGCAGTAGTCAAAGACCTGGTAGTACTTTTTTTCATTCTCCGCAAGCAAACACTCCCCTATGGGTGGTATGCTTGATTTGGTTAAACAACCATCATGTGAGGCACATGATCATTTTATCTGGCTCTGCCATTTTGCGCTTTTAGCAAATGGAACTCACAAAAAAGACCCAGAAAGACAGATGTTTCAATTTCCTTTTTTCGGGGGAATGAGATGTTTTTGCATTTGCTACGTGAGGACAACACCTTAGAGTAAGACACTTAAATGATGTATTATTGCCTTATAAAATCACAAGAACAACATTTAACTAACAATAATTGGGGAGAATTAACATTAAATGAGCAATTCATGGGAAAGAGTGATCAGTAGACATCTACAGTGCATGGAAGCAGGAAAAATGAAAGAGCAATTGTTTCAAAATGACTTTTTGTGCATAAAATATATGGAATTTGAGTGTCTGGAGTACAATTAAGAATTAATTAGATAAAAAGCCATGAGCCTCACAATGTGATTTTAAAAACAAATACTAATATTGATTAATTGAATAACAATGAATACACACTGCCGAAGTTATATGTAAGACTTTGACTTGGGTTTGGGTACGAAGATTTATGCCCACATTAAATTGTGGATTTTTAAAATATTAAGAATATGCTTCTTGATAAAATAGAAAACTAGAACAATCATAAGCAGAACTCAAAGCTTTACGAAAATGCTCTCAGGACAATAAGTGTTTACTGCTTGATCTCTTAGAGGAAAAAAAGGAGAAGTAATTATACAGGTTTGGAAGATAAAAAGGTTCTATTTAATAACCATTATAAGGTAGCAAAAAATAATTTTGTCGGGTAGCTAATATGCTTCCATGGCCAGGTGACCAGTGTTTTTGATAAATGAATATGTATATTCATATATATGTGTGTGTGTGTGTGTGTGTTATATGTAATGGAATGTTGCTTTTGTGTGGTATAATTCAACAGACATTTCGCTAGGAACATTGGTTTAAATGATGGCAAAAGGTCATACTAAAAAGGTTGTTATCAGCAGTAGGAACACATTGAACGATTTGCCAAGGGAGTCAAAGCTTACTTCACCTTAGATAAAATGTAAGCAAGAAGTGTGAGGGTTTTCAAGCTAGGGATATGTTAGCAAGGTAGTTTGTGAAAACTCTTTTGGCAATTTAAAAGGAGAACATATTTACTTCTTAACATGTTCAAAGAACATTTATTCAGATGCCTAGTAAGTGCAAAGCAGTGTGGTAAGTACCTAAAAAACTGAGAGTCCTATTTAAAAGCTGCTCTTAGAAGCTTCTGGATCATCTGTCTTTCTGTGCTGTTGAAAAAGGCCATCCTAATGGAGCAAAGAACAATTACCTAAAATATCTCTCAGAGCCTGCTTTAGACATTGGATTTCTTATGATTAAAAAAGTATACACATATATGAAGAGAGAGAGAAAAAAATAAAATTCATGGCCAATGTAGAAAAGAGGAGGATTACATCCTGATTTGTGATATAAAACATTAGGAAAGAGAAAATAGTTTTTACCAAATGTGTTTCTACCTAGGATTTTTTTTCCAAAGGTAATAATTAAACTAAAGTTATCTGTCTTGCTGTAGACAAATTAAAGTGTATTTTTAAAGTTTGCTTTCTTAAAATGTAAGTAAACATTTTGAAGCTCAAAGCCATTTGAAAAACACTAACATTTTAGTTTGCTAAGAGAAAGAATAGTCCTCTACACTGATTTTCATGCCCAATCATCTGTTTTGCCTCCCATATTAATGACCTTACAGTTCACTTAGCTTTCCAAGCTAGCATACTTTGAGTCATCCTCAATTTCTTCCTCTCTCACCCCTTCCTACTTAGTCACTGAATCCTATTGATTCGGCCTTTGGAATATTTCTCAAATGTATACACTTCTGTTCCATTGCTATTCCTTTTGTTTGAGGTCTCATTTCTCTCTTGGACCATGGTAATTGCTTACTTGGTCTTTTACAGATTCTGTCAACAAATATTTATTGAGCACTCACTGCTATTATGTTACCTATGTTATTAAAACCACCACATTTTAATCTCCTGTCCAGAATTATTGCATGAAATCCAGATCCTATATCCAGCTATTTATTTGATATCTCCATTTAGCTGTCTCATTAGCAGTCTAAACCTAGCTCATCTAAAGCAGAACTCAAAATTCGCCCTTGCTGCTCCCCACCCTCAAAACCTCCTAACTTTTCTCTCTCATTTTCCTCTTTTTAGTAAATGGAACTATGAGGCTTCCAGGAACTCAAGAGACACCCCGAGAAACATCTTTGATTCATCCATTGTTCACTTCCTCTTATCCAATCTTTCAGTAAATCCTGTTGATTTGACTTCCAACATCCATCTTGGATGCAATCACTTCTTTCTACCTTTGGAATCAGACTACCTGGTTCAAATCTGAGTACTATCACTTACTATGTTACTTTGATTTCAAATGGTTTCAAAATCAGACTTTTCAAAGGGAAAAAAATGGCATCATTTTAAAATTCTAAAATGTGTCTTTACTAAGAGCCAAAGTATAAGGACAGTGAGGAAAAGTGTGTTCTTAGCCTTTTTATGTCTTCCAAACTGGCTTTTTTTTGACAGAGGAAAGACAGGGGGGTTTCTAGATACGCGATAGGAGTGGAATTAATGGCTAGGAAAGTTTGTAGTCTGCAGTTTGGTGTTTGGTCAGCACCTCACGATGATTTATTTATTACTGGCATTTATTTGGTGGGGGCAATGATAGAATTGTCTTGCATTCATGTGACTTGCCAATATTGCCCTACATTCAGAAACTGGATTACCCTTTGATGTATAGTAGGATTTCAAGATAGAAGTTATGTTTTTTGAGATATTTTATTTTATTTTTGAGATGGCGTCTCGCTCTGTTGCCCAGGCTGGAGTGCAGTGGTGTGATCTCGGCTCACTGCAAGCTCCGCCCCCTGGGTTCACACCATTCTCCTGCCTCAGCCTCCCAAGTAGCTGGGAATACAGGCGCCCACCACCATGCCCGGCTAATTTTTTGTATATTTAGTAGAGATGGGGCTTCACCGAGATATTTTATGTTATAGAGAAGTATTTTGACTTGATATTTTTTTAAAAGCCTACTTAATTGGGGCACATTATACTTCCCCAATTTCTTCACTCTCAAAGTCTATAATTTGTCTGGGTGTGTGATTGCTTCAACTAAGGTTTTTCTCTTCGTTTTCTTATATGTCAATTTTTAAGTCAGATTTATTCTTAGCCTATCACTAATTTTAATTCTGGTGTCCACAAACACCTCTGCTCTTTTAATTTCTTCTTGAAATGAATGTCTTCTGCTCTTACTTCTCTTATGTCCAAACTTGAGATAGTTAAAAGACATAAGCATCTGAGAACTTCTTTATGTTGTCTACAGTAGTCAGGTCTCAGCATTTACATGGTGCAATACACAGTGTTTTATTAATTACTTTCTTTTCATGTTTCATTTACATTACAATTAGAGCATTATGTTAATTTCTGAGAAATTGTGTGTAGGTAGATTCTATTATCTATGATGCTTAACTTGAGATCATTAAAGGGATTACTTCAAAACATTTTTTCAATAAAAATGAGTGCTCCATCTGATGGGGTTAAACATCACTGGTTTCCATGCTAACAGGCCCTTGAGAAAAGGCCACAGAAGAGCTGAGGTGGCAGACAGAAGTGGCCTCGCAGTTCAGTGGAGGAAGATGTAGAGCATGTGGACATGACAGCTTAGATTCTAACAAGGCAGCAGAAGACCCAGCAGAAATCCAGGCTTGCACCTGCGACCAAGTAGGAATAACTGCACATGGAGGGGGTGAGAGGGAGCAGCGGGAAAAGGAAACGCCCCTGCAGACCACAATTCCCTTAGCCGGTACGAAAGGGCTTAGCTCACTGCAGGAGAAAGCAAAGGGGAGGGGAGAAACATGAATTTGACTATTTATTCCAAAGACACAGAGATTAACTCAGAAGTGACTGAATTAACGTAAGTTGAATGCTTCTCATTTCCCTCTGTATCAGGCAATAGAATCTTAAAGGCAAAATCTCATTTTGTTATTTGAAAATGAAAGAGGTGAAATCTTTCCATACCAGGCCTGTGGACTCATGTCTGTAAATTATTTTCCCCACCATTGCCAGCCTAGCCCAAGTCCCCATCATCTCTTGCCTGGAGAACAACAGTTACTTCCTAATTGATTTCCCTGCTTTCTCTTTTGTCTTTCCTAATCCATTCCTCACGGAGCCCAGTGAGCTTTTAGTATCAATCAATCCTGTCATTTCCTCAATGACTACTTCGCACCCACTATCATGGCTCTGACCCCAAACCTCTCTCTCTTTCGTTTCTCTATCATTGGTCTGTCTGGAGCCCCCTAAACTCTTTTCTGCTCCAGACCTTTGTGCTTATTGTTCTGCTTAGAAAGCTCTTCTCCAGGATGCCTAGCACGGCTAGACCATTCTAATCCTTCAGGACTTCGCCCCTTTGCCTCTATGTAACAACAGTCTTTTCTGACTCTCCAGTAGAAAGGCCTGCCCGATTTCCTCCACCCTGCCATGAATTGTCATATCACCCTGCTATGTCCCCTCTTAGCACTTGTAATGATCTCAGTTGACATCCCTTTTGATGACAACTCCATCCTTTCAGTTGTTTAGGCCCCAAACTTTGGCAACATCCTTGACTCCTCTCTTCCTCTTTTACCCCACATTCAATCTGTCTGGAAACTCTGATGGCTCTGTCTTGAAAATGCAGGCAATCTGATCTCTTCCGACCACCTCTGTAACCACCCCGTTTTGGTCTGGGCCACCATCAATCTCACCTGATTACTGGAATAGCCACTTAACCAGTTTTCCTGCTTCTGTGCTTTTCCTTTTACAGTTGACTCTCAATAAAACACTCAAAAGGAACCCTTTAAAACTGTTCAAATCCTCCAGTGGCTCCTCATTTCTCAGAGTCAAATTCTCACAATGGCCCACAAAGCCTGACATAACCTTCCTTCCACTATCTCTCTGACTTCTTCCCTACTGTTTTACCCTGCTGGAATTTAAATTTTTGAGGGTAAAAATTATTGTCTTTATTGTTCATCAGTGTGTCCCAAATACCTAAAACTACATGGCATACAGCAGGGGCTCAATATATGTCTTTAGATCGAATGAATGAATCTTGTTTACTTCTTTATAATTTATTTTTCCACTGTTAGACTATAAGCTACATGAGGACAGGATCCTTATTCTTGTTTCGTAGCATATCTAAAGCATTCAGAAGAGTATACAGTACGTAGTAAATGCCCAACAAGTCCTTATCAAAGAAATAAAAGAATATCTATTGGGAAAAGATTAGTGCATCTACTTACACTATACTGAGTTAATGAATACATTATACCTACAGATGGTTTCCATTCATTCTCATAGGCAGCTATCTACGGTGGATGTTATACAGTAAGGCAAAGAATGAACTGTTCAGATAATAGAACTTTATGGAAAGTGGTATGTAGGGTCATGGCCACCCCAAAGTTACAATCATGTAGTGAACTGGAATATATCACAATCAGTATATATCCCAATTCTTTCTGCCATTGGTTCTAACTATGTGGGCTCTGTCTGCTTAACTTCCTGAGGAAAAAGAAAGCTGTCACTTTGCTGGTTATTTGCAAAACTGCTTACTCCAGGGGCTTTTGTGGGGAGAAAGATTGTTACAAAACTGAAAAACAAAAGTCATTTCAGTATACAAGAGCACTTTCTATTCTTGTAGGAGAGAGTCATGCTGCCAATGACTTACATTATATGTTTTATTTTCATCTCTATTGAAGGGCATTCATATCTCTCTTCCTCTGTGCAAACGTAGGGGATCCAAAACTATTCTCTGTGATCATTTGGATTGTTAATCTCTCCAGGGTTTCTTCAACATTCTCAAGGCAGTTTCTGGCACCAAAGGGAAAATGGAGAAGTTGAGATGCAATTTTATTTCCCAATTGAACTTGATTAAATGGGGACTGTTCTAATCAAAAGTTTGAATCCTGGGGGAGTGCGATGTTGTTAACAGGTTTAAGAATATTGCAGAAGAACAGGGAGGAAGTATACTAAAGTCAAGGCAGAGAAAGAATCAGGCAAGAAAATAATTGTAGTAAAGCTTATTAAGGCATAACATTAGGTGAACAAATTGCTTCACAGATAGTGTTAAGCTCATTGCTAGACTGGCAAAGGAAGTAGAAGAAAGCTCTTTGAAAACATTATTTTTATTATTTTAATGATTTGTGTAGGAATCATAGTAGCTGCAATCTGTTAGGGAGAAACAATTGCCAGCTGGTGTCATCGTGGAGTAACTACAGTAGGCTGAATGCAAGTATGTTTTGCCTTTTTACCTGGAGAGCATTCAATTTTAGAAAGTTTCTATTCATTTTTGCCTGAATGTGAGGTCTGCCCTTGTAGATAAGGGAGCCTGTTTATGGTGTGATTTAAGAGCTTTGATTAGGTTCACACCAAGTTCCACAACTGTAATAGGGAGACCACACCTGGGACAGACTGTATTTACACGACCAAAGTTACCTATTATTAAAATATGAATTTTTGAGTAAATGCCTGAATTGTCTGTGTAATTGCCTTGATTCAATGCATTGTTTTCCTTATGGTTACCTCAAGGAAATGGAGTCGCTTCATTAGCTATTTTACTGAAAACAAAACGAGATTTTCGGGGATAATGTTCTTTGAAAAGTGTTAAAAGTACACTTATTTATGGAAATACACGTTTTGTTAGCAATGTAGCTGCTACATGTTTATTGTACGTTTTATTTTTACAATTCTTCTAAGTGATTTAACAATTATACAATCATTTTATGATTGTTATTGTTATTTTTCCCTCTTTCTTGAAACTAATAGACTAAGTGACAAAATACTGCAGGACGTAGAATTGCTCAGCTTTGCCTATAAAGTCAGGAGGAGTGAGAACATAATTTTTCTATTGCAATTCTGTTGTCTCTTCCTGCCTCCTGATTCAAATGGTCTCAAGAGGGGAGAGAGGAAATTACGGGCTCTGTTGCTGATGTTTGTTGAACTTCTTCAGTGAATGTATTTTGGGTATGTTAGCGGTTTCTAATTTGGCTTTGCTTTCACCTAGCTTTCCTTGCTTCAGTTTCCTCATCTCTGAAATGGGATATTATACTTCTCTTATCTCCTTAGAGTGTTGTTCTGAGAAGCAAATGAAATAATGGCTAGGAGAGTGCTTTCCACTATACAGACTACCACTAGCATTCTGGTTATCCATTTTGGTAGCTAATAAGCTGATGTTTATCCATGTGATATCAAGCAATTTTATAGGAAATGAGAAGCTTCTCAATAAGGTGATATAAAAAGGTATAATGATGTTTCACTTAACTAAAGCAGAGGTATGTGTATATTAACCATACACATTCAGAAAATAATTGTTGGGTTTTATTGGTTTTTGTTTTATCACAGTTTCTTGCTGTGGAGTGGGGTGTGATGCCATTAATAGGATTTCAAACTTAAGTGAGAGAAAAAGAAATAGAATCAAATAAGCTTTAAAGAAGCTGATTCATCTCACCCAACACCTTTTCTACTAATATAGCCTCCTACATATTAGGAAAGGCACGGGTTGAAGTTGTTTATAGAGTTGAAAACAGGAAAGGAAGCAGAGGAGGGAAGTTTTATTGAGAAGAATTCCACCTGTCTAAACAATGAAAATAGTATCCTATGGGCAAGCTTTAGCATCCCTGAGAGAGCTCTGGATCTTCACTGATGGCTGCAGAGGGGACACCCCGATAAATAGATGACATCGACAGAGTGTCTCAGGAAGAAACAAGTGCATGGATTCATAAAGAGGCCAGATGGGAAGGCGGGCTGCTATGAAATATTATAGCACACCTGTGGAATACGGTAGTGTAGCTGGGAGGGACACACTGGCCTGGGCCAGGGAATCACACTGCATCGTCCTTACCTTTAAGACATTGCTACTCCCCACTTGGAAAATAGGTCGAGCAGGTCTAGGGATTGTGGTAGGGCAGTTACAACAATTTGATCGTATATCCTTTCACTATCTGAAAAACAGAAGTTGTTATTGAGCAAAGATTTAGTTCTGGGGTAATACTAAATGCAACATCTAGATGTTTGAAAAATAAAGTTTCCAAAAACATCTGCATACAAATTAGTGCTTACGAAATATAGGCAAGCTTAACTCTTATCTTCCACCATTGTTGGGAAGGAATAAATCTTGAACATTTAGGAGTTCAACGTCTATTAGTAGAATGATTTTTTTAGTAGGTGATCCCTAAACTCCTTTCTATGTTCTAAGTACTGCATGGTTGAGGGCTGGACTGTCTAGTGCTGAAAGAAAGTGTGTATTGAACGTAGAGCCTGATACACAGTAGGCGCTTAATGGTTAACTGACGCCGGTTGAATATAGTTGCATAGTTGGACGCACCAGGTTTGTTATTAAGGGAGGACCAGCATAAAACTCGAGCACCAGTTAGAATGTCTTGGGTAGAAATTCACAGCAGTATGGAGCCACGTTCCCCTGCTGAGAAGGGAACTGCCAACCCGTGTAAAGTCTGGTCTAGTGAGTCTTCCCGGGAGTGTGCAGGTGTTATTCCTGAAAATAAGGCCGGCCACTACCAGACGGAGAAGCTGCCCATTTTAAGGTCTCAGATCAACGCCAGCGACGCTTACCTCGGGGCCTCTTCTCGCCCCACCTTTGCCTTTCTGCCAAATCTCTCCTTGCTCCAGGCGGAAAGGATTCCCACCCCCAGCTGCCTCCTCCGAGCCCCGCGGAGCAGCGGACTCCTCCCCTGGAAACTCCTCCGGGGCTGGGGAAGGCTTTGGCGCATGCTCCGTACCTAGGGCAGGTTTTTGCTGCGGGTAGCAGGGCTCCTGTCACACCGGCTGGCGGGTTGTGGCGGTGCCAGCCTGTGTGTGCGAGTGTGTCTGCGTGCCTGCGCCTGGGCGGACAGCCCGGAGCGGCAGTGCGACTAGCCGGGAGAGGCGTCTCCGCTGAGGCGCCTCGCCCGCTGCCGCTGCGCTGCGGGGGCCGCTCTGCAAAGTTGCGGCGAGCGCCGTCAGCCTTCGCGGCTCCACAGCCCCGCGACCTGCCGGCAAAGGCGCCGGGCGCGCGTGCCGGGCAAGGTGCCCGCGGCCGGCCGGGGCGGCGGGAGCGGGCCGCGCCTTCGCCCTTGGCCCGCACCCTGGCGAGCCTCATGCAGCCCCAGCGCTCGCAGCCGCAGCTACCGGCTGCCCGGCTGCGCGCGGTAGGTCCAGGACCCGAACCCCGCTCCCCAGCGCCTGAGCGCCTGCAAGCTGCCGGCGGGATGCCGCGCGTCGCCTGAGAGCGCCGCGCCGGGGCGGGAGCAGGGAGCGGGCCGGCCTGGGCGCCCCCGGGAGCGCAGGGCGCCCCACGCCGCAGCCGCAGCCGAGCGCGCCGGCGCCCGCCTCCCAGGCCCCGGCTCCGCAAGCCCCGAGGGCCGCGGGGCCGCCAGCCAGCCATACGCCTCGGCGTCAGGGGCATGGAGGAACGGCGGGCTCCGAGCCGCGCCCCGGAGTCCGCGAAACTTCCGAGCGGGCGCCCGTCCGCCCTGCCGCCGCCGCCGCCGCCGCTTCGCCTGCCGGCCTGAGAGCGGGACCATGGATGAAAGGTTCAACAAGTGGCTGCTGACGCCGGTGCTCACTCTCCTCTTCGTGGTCATCATGTACCAGTACGTGTCCCCCTCCTGCACCAGCTCCTGCACCAACTTCGGGGAGCAGCCCCGCGCGGGGGAGGCCGGCCCGCCCGCCGTCCCGGGTCCCGCCCGCCGGGCTCAGGCGCCGCCCGAGGAGTGGGAGCGGCGGCCTCAGTTGCCCCCGCCGCCCCGGGGGCCCCCCGAGGGACCTCGGGAGGCCGCGGCGCCAGAGGAGGAGGACGAAGAACCCAGAGACCCCCGGGAGGGGGAGGAAGAGGAGGAGGAAGACGAGCCGGACCCCGAGGCCCCCGAGAACGGCTCCCTGCCCCGGTTCGTGCCGCGCTTCAACTTCACCCTGAAGGACCTGACCCGCTTCGTGGATTTCAACATCAAAGGGCGCGACGTGATCGTGTTCCTCCACATCCAGAAGACCGGGGGCACCACTTTCGGCCGGCACCTGGTGAAGAACATCCGGCTGGAGCAGCCTTGTAGCTGCAAAGCCGGCCAGAAGAAGTGCACCTGCCACCGGCCTGGCAAGAAGGAGACGTGGCTCTTCTCCCGCTTCTCCACCGGCTGGAGCTGCGGGCTGCACGCCGACTGGACGGAGCTCACCAACTGCGTGCCGGCCATCATGGAGAAGAAGGACTGTCCCCGCAACCACAGCCACACCAGGTACTGTCCCCCACTGCGTCTCTGTTCTTCCCCGCCGCCCCCCCTCCCTCTTCCCCAGTCCTGACCTAGAGCGACCCCGCCCTCCCTGCCCCTGCCGATGGTTTCCTGGCGTCTTCAGCGGTTGGCGCTGTGGCTTTGGGGAGGGATGAGAAACCTCTGGATAGTGCCCAGGTCCTGAACTCGTTCTTCCCCCAGGCCCCACCGCTTCCCGCCACCCCTCTGCCTTCACCCTCTAAGATGTGCGGAGCCACCGTGTGGATCCTTCCTGGTGCGTGCCTAGCACGGCCTGGCCTCCCTCCCAGTGGACGCTGGAAAAACGCCCTGAAATGGGGAGGGGATCGCGGTCTGGGTTAGACCAGCCTTGTAGAACTGTGAACTTAAGTTTTGGGAGTGCAAACCCAAACCCAGGAAAAGGAATGGGGAGTAGAGAGGCAGGGCAGGAGTTTTCCAGGCGTGGTGAAGCTGGAGACGAATATAATCCCTCCATAAGTGGCTTTTGGGTGGCAGCTCAGGAAACAGTCAATCCTCTTGATGCCACTTTGAAGACACACGTGCAAATTCCTGTTCTACCTCGATAGATAACTCTAATTCTGGAGATGGTCTTTGTTACCCAGCAGTGCCAGGATTTGGACTCACCTGTCCTCAGATTTCCATGCTCTTCCTAGGCCATTACATCAACTTATTCCAAAAGTATGTTAAATGCCTACAGGGTGCCTGACAGTGTGCTAGGTGTTAAGTGAGTATAAAGATAACATAACATCCCTTGTTTTCAGGATGGAATGACGTTCTTGATCCCCTGCCTCCCAGCCTTAAAAAACAGTAATACAATGGAGAATTAGGAAAGTTAAAAATCTTAATAGCCAATGAAACTGCTTACATTATTAACATGCTTTGAGAGAGACATGGGCTTAATAATTTGGTTGAAGGTTCTTTCTGCCCATTGCAATTTGAAGATTAATCTGACATGCTTGCTAAAGGACGAAAATATTAAAAGCTTGGAACGCTAATTCATTGAAGTTTTTATCTTAAAGGTTTCAAACAATGTGGTATGAGGAAATAGGAATTTAAAAGCTCAAGCTCATTGTGTTGATATCCCAGATAGCGTTTGCATTTGACGTTATAGAAAAGCTTCATTTACTGGAAGCTACCCAAATTCTGGAATTTACCACCACCGAAGCATCTAATTCTACTTCATTTCTCCAAGAATGAGCAAAATTTCATTACGGGATTTTTTACTCTGGCAATTCTCCAGATACTTTCCCTCCTCCCTGCTCCTTTTCCTGTTTCGTGCACATTGGTTAGAATAAGAAACTGGATTTGGAATGAGGGCATTAGGCTCTTCCCTTAGTATATTTTACGGATCCTTTGCTTTTAAATATTTTTAATAGTGTATTACTTTAGATCCTGCCACTCTCTTTTAGCTTAAAACAGTTTTTCAATTAAGTATTACTTCCAAACCTCCTAACACATAACACTATTACTTCAGTGAGACACAATTTCTGCTACATTTCATCCAACCTTGTACTCCCTGTTTAGATTAATTCCTGATTGACCCCAAAGGGTTTGCTAGACTGCTTCCCAGCTTCCATTTCACTAAAACCGGAGTCTTATTGATTATCACATAAAAACGTCTGATTACTGTTCACTAGGGGCTGGCATTATTTTTGTCCCAGGTTCATAAAAGTCTTAGTAAATAGATGAAGATTTTAAAGGACTTAGAGGAGGATGTGGAATCTAAAAATAATTAGATTTTTGCTTAGTGATGAATAATGTTACTACAGACCCTGAATAGGTGACAAGCAGTAAGGTCTCACTTCTATAGGAAATACTTAATATCTCTTTATTCGGTTGACACAGGAAAACTCCACTGTGACTGTTTAAACATATGATTTCTAGTGTATGGTCAAGTTATTTTCTTTGTTTAGTAATGGAGCATAAACATTCACTTCTCCCTGAATCACAAGTTAGCAGGCAATTAGTCACCCTGTTCTGGTTTCCTTTTCTTTCTAAAAAAAAAAAAAAAAAAAAAAAAAAAAAAAAAAAAAAAACATTTTTGGTAGTATTTTATTTTTACCTCATTTTATAATCCTTCTTTCTTTTCCTTCCCACCCTCTCTCTCTCCCCAGTAATTCTCAATTACTTTCTTGCTCTAGATACTGTAGGAGGGAATAGTTGTGGCATATGTGAAGTGCCCTGCATCAAAAGCTATAGGGAAAAAGTTGAAAGGATGTTAACAGTAGCATCTCTCTAGCAGAGAAGATTGAATTAGTTGTCTGTCATTGTAATGTCTGTGTACAGCATTCTACAGTCAACTAGATTAGCCTGGATAATGGAGGGTATATTTTCACAATGCAAAATGGCAGATAATCTATTGGTACATAATGGGAACAAGGTTCTACTTCAAATAGGGCTGACTCTAAGCAAAATTGATAAGTGGATCTTGTTGATTTCGGTTCCCTAGTCTTTCTGCTTTTGGTCCCCCCAAAGCGCCTCCTCCCAATTTCGCTCAGAGATCAATGCCCTTATGGATCACATAATGGGTAAGAGTAAGGATTCTGGAGTCAGATAAATATGACTCTTTTACTTAGTAGCCATGTACCCAGGGGTAAGTTACTCTTTCTGAGTCTCAGTTTCTTCACTTTTAAAGTGTAGATAATAATTAGTATGGCCATTATAGGGGTGTTGTGAGAACTAAATGAATCAATGCATGCAAAATGCTTAGCATAGTATATATGCATAGTATAATATGCTGGCATATCGTACTTACTATGTGGATATATAGTAATACTGCAGTATCAGTTGTTAATTGCAACGATAGGTTCCCTACTCAAGGCCTTCTTCCTAAAAAATCATGAGGTCAGTTTCTTAGAGAAGATCTGTATAAATGGGTCACCTTTCAGAGATACCATTTCATGATTACTTGTATTAAGCATCCTAGGTTGCAAACTTAAATAATAAGTTGAAAATTATGGCCATTTGGGCATCAGTGTTTGCAGGGGGCAAGGTGGGGAACAAAGTTGGGGGCACACAATATAATTGGATATACATTCCGTTGGTAACACAAAAAACTATCTGGAATGGTGAGAGAGGTGAGAACATCTAGGACTGAAGGTAGAAGCAGGAAGCCAACTCTGAAAAGAAATAATGGTGAACTTGAAGAGGCCATCATATGGATTATGTGGGTCGTGAAGGGGCAGGACCCCGGGCTGGTGGTTTGAATACAGCACAGAGGTAACTTCTGACCACAGAAACTGGTTAGAATAGGATGATGGCACATCAGAATTACCTCTTTTATCATATCACTGATGATTTTTTCCCATTATTTTTGTGTTGCTTTTCCCCCCCAGTTATTTTTTTGGCAGGTTATTCTTTCTCACTCTTTTTATGCTTCCTTCTTTATTACTGTACACCCCTTAATCTGCATGTCCAGAGCCTTAAAAGACTCCTTTTTAGCATTCTTGAGTATGTATAGAATCATAGCATTTTATGGCTAAAAAGGACTGAAGAGAGAATCTAGTCCCACATTTGTCATGGGGAATGTAACCATAAAAAGGTGAAATGATATACCTAAGGTTTCTTGAGGGAATTCATGTCTTCATTTTCATAATTTATATTCAATGTTTTGCTTACTCTATGTCTTCTGTTTACTATGGAAAGTGTAGTGGAGTGTGCCTTAAGCACCTGCTTACTATGTGCCAGGCACTATGATAGTTCTGGGAATTGCGTTTTGAATATTGGCAGCCCTGTGTAGCCTAGGCTTCATCTCTGGTAAGTGAGTATCACTCCCATTCTTAAATAATGATGGAAAGATATTCTATCTGCATCATTTTGTAGGATAGAATGGCAATTTTTCTCTTTTATGACCTGTATTCCATTAG
Organism: Nomascus leucogenys; assembly: GCF_006542625.1. Classification (NCBI taxonomy): domain Eukaryota; kingdom Metazoa; phylum Chordata; class Mammalia; order Primates; family Hylobatidae; genus Nomascus; species Nomascus leucogenys. The sequence goes on along the minus strand of NC_044385.1, from coordinate 123,499,244 downwards.
TTTTGTTAGAATAGTTTGAACCCTGTGGATGTTATATTAAATAGGACCTTCTGTGTTGCAGGTTATACCAACCTAACCCAAATTTATTTCAGCCAGAGGGGAATTATTGGCTAACCTAGTCACCCCACCCGAAGGTTGGGGAGAGGTGGTTTCAGGAATGACTGGAACTGGAGATTTGGGGTCTTTCTTCCCATACTCCTTTCCATATTGATCTTATTCTATCAAATTGGCCAATTCCACAAGATGGGAAATGTTCTTCATATCTAATAGCTCCACAAGCCGAGAGGGAAGCAGGCCTTCTCTGAGTTCCAGTTTGAAATTTTGGGGAATGACTCTGATTAGCCCAGCTTGGAACTTGTGACTATTCTTTCAGTCAGTCATTGTGGCCAGAGAGAGAGATAAGGTTATCTGACTCACCTTGTATCACACAGCCATTTATATGACTGGTGTGTGTGTGTGTGTGTGTTGTGTGTGTGTGTGTGTGTGTGTTACCAGGAAGAAGAGGAGCTGCCATAGATACAGGTCCTGGATGGACCACTGGATTCTGGACAACCCCTCCAACTGTGTCAACTGTAGGTACAAATACATGAGAAATAAATGAACCTTCAGATCTCTTTTTTTTTGTATCCCACTTAGGAAAAATTTTAAGTCAAATTGCAACTCGAATTTATTTGCAGCATCTGGAAACCATGTCATATGAGAATTAATTGAAAGAATGTGTAATATTTAATATGGAGAAGAGAAAATTAAGGAGAGACATAAAAGCTGCCTTCAAATAGTAAAAGGAATGAGATGTGGAAGGTGAGGGAGGCTTGTTCTGTATTGCTCCAAAGGATAGAACTAGGATAAGAACTGATGGGATTTCAACTCAGAGTAAGAAAGAACTTAATAAAATTTATAACTGTCTAAAAAGAGCATGAACTCTTTGATGCTCACTCTCAGTAAAAACTCGAGGAATGTCTGGTTAACTACTGATGTTGTAAAAGGAATTTCTTCTTGGGAAAGGCTTAGCCTGGATGGCCTTTTATTTTAAGTTTCGTTAGTTCTAATGTAAGCTGAGTGCAGGGTATCTTTCTTCTCCTTCCTACCCCATGCATAGAAAAGAAAAAAAGGATTATAAATGAACTAGTCCTCTAGCATTTGTAATATTTCTACCAAGGAAACTTTTTGTAAAGTCTGATGGTATAGACTGTTTTACACATTCAGGGCCAAAAGCAATAAATGGGTCCTGTGTATTAGGTCGTCTGCTTCTTAATAATAAGTATAAAAAGATAAGATGAGAAAACATAACACAACTTGCCACAAAAACCAGAACCACTTTGAAACATTATCTGGTTATTGCTTTTCCTTTAGACAGCAGGCTAAAATATATAAGGAGGTTATAGAGCTCTGTTTCAAAGACTAGACTATTATGGACGGTACTGCTTTCTAAAGCATAAGCTGTTTGATGTCTCTTCTAATTAGAATTGTTGAACTGCCAAGAAGGTTAATTTTTGCCATAAGGTTTTTGTAGTGTAAAACTAAAGAGCAGTGTAAAACTAAAGAGATATGAGATTGTTCTGTCTGTAGGCCATATCTACTGATTTGTTCATTATAGAGTCTCCTAAAGTACTGCTTCTGCTTCAAACCAACAATATTTGCTATAAATCAGAAAGAGGTTAAATTAAACCATTTCAGTTTTTTGAGTAGTGAAGACATGAATTGGAAGTAGTAAATGGTAATAGATGATTTGTGCTTCTGCCTTCTTCCTGATGGTTACCTTGGAATTTTTGATTGGGTTGATTTTAGAGAAATTGAAGTGTATTCATAATAGAAGTGAGGCAAATTTAGCTGCCAACAATGTGGATTTACTTAATCTTAGACTCTTATATTATTATTCCCCAAAGCTAATTATTATCATCTCATTTTGACTAAAGACAATCAGAAGCTTATGGCATTTGAAAGTTATTTATGCTTGATAATGAACTAAACAGTTTAATTGAGACTGGCAAATCCTAATGTGATTTTAAGAGTCATGAAATAAATTATTGGGCCAAGAAATAGGTTCAGTATGAAAACAATTAAATGGAAAATCCAAATTAATATTTTGTAGTAATCACTTACCTTGTTTTTGAGTTCGTTAGATTGTGGATATCATTTATAAATTCCCTGTTGATTTTAATTGGCCAAATTAATGTTTTGTAGTAATCACTTATCTTGTTTTTGAGTTTGTTAGATTGTAGATATCATTTATAAATTCCCTGTTAATTTTAATTAGCTAATACAACTTTGTTTAAATTATAGCTGAGCATTCATGTGTTGGAAAGAATAGTAAACATTTTTTAACTTGGACAGTGTTCTTTGTTTTTATCTTCCTCTGGCAAATACAGTTACTCAGTAAGACACATGTAAAGTGCCCAGCATAGAGATTAATTTATAGAAGATTCTTAATAAATGTCAGCTTTTAGATTACCTTGAAAACATAGCAGCATAACTTGACAAGATTGTGTTATTTAAAAGATAGAATTATCAAAATTCCAAATGACTCTGTTATTTCAGGTGCAAATTCTAATTATTAGTGGTTGCCTTCCATAATTAGCAAGATGCCCACTCCCCAGATTCTCTAGAAGAGAAGTAAAAGTAAATATGGAGACCAGAGCTTATTGGACTTATTGGACTTATTGGACTTACTGGACTATTGGACTTATTGTTGGACTATTGAGGACTATTGAACTTGTTTCTCCTATTAGACTGTATGCCACACATCAGAAATTCATTTGTTTACTGACAGATGTATTTGCCTCTTGAAAAGGTTAATGTAATCATTCATTTGTGCTTTAGAAAAAAATCAGCCTAAACTGAGAGGATGTGAACTCTGATGTAGGGTGGAAGGATGAGAGAGCTATATATATTAATATAACCTCTGGTTTATACAGATGCTGGGTTACTACTGGTCAAGGCTAGGTGGCTGAGGTGGTGGTGGTTGGAGATCATAATATTGGAGAACAATAGAAAGAGATGATGAATTAGAAAAAGACTTCAAGAGAGATTGGAGGAAAACAATGACAAATTTATCAGCCACTGAAAATCATGCGAGTGCTTGATTTGTGAATGTAATTGGGGTAATGTTTAAAAGCATGGACCCTGGCCAGGCATGGTGGCTCACACCTGTAATCCCAGAACTCTGGGAGGCCAGGGGTAGGTGGGTCTCTTGAGCCCAGGAGTTCGAGACCAGCCTAGGCAACAAAGTGAAACCCCTTCTCTAAAAATAAATAAATAAATAAATAAAATAAAAAATAAAATAAAAGCATGAACTCTGAAGTCAAACTACCTGGATTTTAATCTGATTCAGTCATTTGCTGTCATGTGGCCCTGGGTTAAGTCAATTATCTGCTCTGCACTTCAGTTTCCTTCTCTGGAAAATGTCGGTAAGAAGAGCACTGTCTCATGGTGAGCTTTGGTAACCCATGTAGTACTCTTAGGACAAAGCCTGACACATAGTGAGGAAATCATAAAGGAGTTAGCTATTATTATTTTCTCCTGAGACTCATCTCATGCATATATGTTTGTTGTTGTTGTTGTTGTTGTTGTTGTTGAGATGGAGTCTCGCTCTGTCACCCAAGCTGGAGTGCAGTGGCATGATCTTGGCTCACTGCAACCTCCGCCTCCCAGGTTCAAGCAATTCTCCTGCCTCAGCCTCCCGAGTAGCTGGGATTAAAGGTGCCCACCACCATGCCCGGCTAATTTTTGTATTTTTAGTGGAGACGGGGTTTTACCACGTTGGCCAGGCTGGTCTCGACCTCCTGACCTCAGGTAATCCGCCTGTCTTGGCCTCGCAAAGTGCTGGGATTACAGATGTGAGCCACCACGCCCCACCACATATATGTTGTTTTTATGTAAAAATAAAATGATAGCTAAACCTGTACCACCTTTTTTGAATTTGGAACTTCTCCTCCTGAATAGTGTAAAAATGAATTTTCAAGCTGTGATGCAAAAGAGAAGCCGTAAATGATAAAGTCAATATTAATTCTTAGGATGCTGTGGATATCCACTGGGCACTCAGTCCAAGAATGGAAACTTGCAGTCTTTTCCCCCCCAGCATACAGTTTATTTTTTATGGGAAATTAATGAAACAGTAATAAAAATGTTTAAACATATACAATTAAATTCATACATGAAGCAATCCTGCAGTGAAATTGAATTAGTTGCCTGTGGGCACATAAATATTTGTAGTTCATTCCTATTATTAATATCTTACCATGCTTTTATTGGTGAGTACTGTGTCATTTGTTTTCAGAACCTTGCATTTGACATTGTATATTTATGTTTGCTCCTGCTTTCTAGTTTTTTTAATAAACATCAGAGGGTATAAATGCTAATCACCTCGATGTCCTCGGTATTTATTTATTAGATTTACAAAGTATTTCTTCCAAATAATTAAAGGTTCTGGATATTTAAGCATAAACCTGAGAGATGGCATCTGTATTTTGTGGACTCTAGAAATGTGTAGAAACCTCAAATGTGAAAACATAGACCTAGAAAGAAGAGCAAACGTGGTTTTAAAGAAAGACGTGGTAACTTAATGTGTGTCTGTAAATCTGAGGGTAAGAGCCCCATAATATAGTAAAGAACAAGGTGACATGCCAAGAAAGAGATATCACACAGTGATCATATAAAGTGTAAATTGGAAGAATGATACAAAGGAGGGAGAGAAGAAGAGCAAAAATAGTCAAGGTAAAGAATGAAATCCTAAAATAACTGAATCAGAAAGAAGGTAATATTGAACATAGAAGACAGAAATTTATCTGGTGTGCAATGGTTTGTCTCAATGGTGCAGTTAGGGGAAGTAATCCACCATCCAGAAGGCTATCTGATTTGGAGGTCGAGTATATTTAAGTGCTACTAATGTATATTTATCTACTTGTACATTCTTTTTCTGTATCATGCTGCTGTTTTAAAGTATTGGTAGCTTTACAGGTCCTGGCAGCAAGCAGAGGCACACTTTGGGATTTCAAAGGAACTAGTTTGAGAGGTATGGACAGGGATAGGGAAACCAATATTGGACCTCAAGGTAGCTTGCAACCAGTAACAAGAGGAAACTGTTAACCCCATTGAATGTGAAGAGGCAAAAGGAGAGAACTGTGTTATCAGTATTCTTTGGCTGCTGGAGGCTGACAGGAGCTCCAGTTTCAGTAGTAGGAGAGAGCCGAAGGAGAAACTTCTGGAGAGGAGGTGTTTGCAGAAAGCAGCCACTGCTAGAGCTATACAGCAGAGGCCAAGAGAAAGGAGTGGGAGTGCTTTCTCCTCCCACCTGTCCATTTCCTCCTATTGTCTTCCAGAGTGAATCCACTTAGAAGCTAAAGGGCAAGAGAGCTGATGCATTCCCTGGCCTTCAGCAAGTCAGAGAAAGATGGTAAATGGATTTGGGGTCCAGTGATGGGAGGGATGAAAATGGAGACTAACTTGCACAGTGTCTAAAAATAGTTTGAAATTTCTTCTAATTCAGTTTATGGATGCCCTGGTTGTGTTCTACAAATGAGACCAAGAACAGATACCCCATATTTTAGTACCTGTACTGCCTGTTTTTCTGCATGGACCATTAGTCTCCACCTAAAGAATGATGAGTGCAGCAAAGGGCCGCTCTCCAAAGGAACAGTTACCACAGACAAAGTGACTTTTTGTTGAGTAATAAAAATCATGCTAATTTAGATGTTTGTCATCTTAGTACCCCAGAATCATCTGATAATAGTGACAGATTTGGCCAGTCGTATCTATATTATGATACACAGTAGACAACGCACATTTTATAAATTTGAAGTTATATAACAATATTAGTTAAGGCATGACAAGTAGTTTGCAAAACTGGCTGTAGTTTGCAAAAACGTTTATGAGATGAGACCCTTTCTGCTGCTTAGGTTTTCTTCCAAGAGCATTAAAATTCTCTAGAGTAATATTTATGAGCTTTAAGTCTCTGAAGGTAACAGATGAGGGAAGAAATACATTGTGTCATGTTTGAAACTATCCTCATAGTTTTAATTTTAAAGGACTTTTGAAGCAATATTTCCACATTTATTTTGGGGGAATGTGATATGTTGAAAGTACACATGCGTGTACCTTTTGGTGCAAAATATTATTAAGAGCTTCTAATACTAGATACTAAAAATATTTACATAAAATTGGTATCTGACAAAACTTGGCACAAGAACCCTCAATTCACTGCTTGAATTCTGAGAGTCAAAATGCCATCAGCAAAACACTGTTCAACATATATATTTATAGATGACAAAATCCATATCCAATACCATGTCTGTTGGTAGTATATCTGTTGACATTGGTACATATATATCACGTTCATTTCTCCCATCCAGAGGAGGAGATTTTGAGTTGCTGGGAACAATGCCATCCATGGAGAATATAGCAACCTGAATCCTCTCTGTCATTGTACCTCCTTACACGGAGCTGTCTTTTCTCTCCTCTCTCTCTTTCTCTCTCTTGCACGTGCACATACACCATTTTATGACATAGCTAGAGTCATCAATGGCCTGTAAACAAAAGGATCATTTTCAGGTCTTTGTCTCTGAGGCCACAAAAAAATTGCCTGAGGAATTGTTTTCTGCTGGCTATGAAAGTTATTAGTTCTAAGGAATGTGCACTTTGTTGGTCTGAATTTAAGTCCAGTGAATTTTAAAAATCTGGGAGAGGTATCAGAGAAGGTACTTTTTTTTTCCCCCACACAGCTTCCTTGAGTTCCTTATTGTGCCTTCTGTATATTCGATGAAAGAGGTGGACTAATGGATATTTCCATCTGTAATATTTCTATGAATAAACATTTCTGTCACTACTTTGATTGATAAATATCAAAACTACTTGTGTCTAAAAACTTCTCACAACATGAAGGAACCTGTGTACATTGGAAGTGTCCAATTTATTATTGGGTGCATTCTTAATTTAAAAATATTTGCTAGCTGGGCGTGGTGATGGGGACCTGTAGTCCCAGCTACTTGGGAGGCTGAGGCAGGAGAATTGCTTGAACCCAGGAGGCGGAGGTTGCAGTGAGCCAATATCAGGCCACTGCACTCCAGCCTGGTTGACAGAGTGAGACTCTGTCTCAAAACAAAACAAAAATAAATAAATAAATAAAAAATTGTTAACTCTTATGGACCATTCTTTGTGTTTTAAATTCAGACTTAGGCCTAAAACACCACTGCAGATAATTTCTTTGTTTTGAAGGTTTTATTCTCCAAGTTCCTTATGTGTGCTATAAAGAATAATTAATGTAATGAAAAAATCAATATTGTGTATAAATTATTTACGCTTTACTATCATTGTAATTTTCTCTTCAACACCTATTGATTGGCAACAATTCATTTGTTAATTTCTTCCTAATAAGATATTCACTGTATTAGGTCTGTAGTAGTGCTGTCCCTGCACTTTCGCAAGCAAGTCATTAATTACTAATGATACATGGAACAAGTTAATTTACTAGTGAGTGGTATGAGATGGAAAACAGGCAAAGGGAGTAATTTGAAATGCAGTCCTATAGAAACACTGTGTAGGCGGACAACTGCTAATAATTCAGTGAGTATACTCTTGCAGGATATTAATTTGTACTTTAAAATTTTATCGGTATGTGTTTTTCTTGGCATATATGTGTTTTCTTTTTAAAATTAATTTTAAAATCCATGATTCTCTTTTTCTGAGAGGGGGATGGAGGGGCTGGTGGTTTTCCCTAACCATTCACAGTAATGCCCTGAAAATGATGGTTATTAAATAATGTTTTGACAGTTGATAACAGAGTTACTTCAGAGTTTAGGAAAAATCTGAGACCTTTGTGAAACATAGAGAGATGAGTCCAAGAAGAAATCAAACTACGAAATTCATGGCAAAGAGAACTTGTGCATTGGATAATTTGGCAGAGTGGTATCCAGAAAAGACCTCTAAATTTGTAATCAGGCAACCAGGGTTTGAATCTGGGCTTCCTCACTTAGTCGTTCACTTATTTATTATATCATTTCCTGCCAACATGTCAGTTTCCTGAGGATGGTGAGTTTGTGGTCTCCTCTGCATTATCAGTGCCTAGAGTAGTGCCTGATACATAATGGCTGTCAAACAAATGTTGACTGAATAAATGAAAGGATGAAGCAAGCGTAAATAAATTTACTAATTTATGAGACAATTTGGATAAGAATGTGTGCCCTATATCCTGTTTTTTGGAGTTGTGGAGTGAGAAAATGACTACGAAGGCACTTCGTAAATTATACAGTACTGTGCTATACAAATTTAAATTTATATTGACGTAAGAAGGCTTTTGATATAAAATGGAAAAGGAAAGTTGGATTTTGAAAATGCAATGAATATGTAATTCAGCTTTTATAGAGCATTTCAAAACACTGGAATGACAAAGATGAAGTTGAAAATATTCAAAATACACATTTAGCTCAACAACTTGTTAGAGTAATGAGCAGTTCCTTTTAAAACAGGACATTCTATATCATAAATGACTTATCGAAGTGCATAAGTCTTTCCCTTAGACCATCAGGAAACCTTTTTTCCTCCTAGGGATTTGGCATAGATCAAGGTTTGAAAGTTTTTTTTTTTTTCCATTGCTTTACCCTTTTGAGAAAATTATCATGAAATTAATATTTTAAATTTTGTGTTCATGACTGTATATAATAGAAATAAATTATAGCTACAGGTTAATATGTCCTGAAAGTGACCTGAGAATGTAATTTTTCTTCATTTAAGAAAATGAAGAAAATTTCTGATTTGAGAAAACTGTTGAATTGTTCTATGCATACTTGGTTTTGCAGTTAATTACAAAGAAAGCAAGAAGTTACTTTAGAATAGAAAATAAAATCTTCCAGAATCTAAAGTTTGCATTGCAATAAGATCTACTGGCAGGATAATTTTTGCTTCTTAATGAGCCTGTTTTCATATGTGAAGCCTAGTACTGATTAACTCCAGGATATGACAGATTTCCATGGCTCGAGACCTAGAATACATGAACTCCTGGGCTGGAGTAAGTCTTGGAGGAAGGTCAATAAGCTTATAGAAAATCCTAAGATTCACAGTGTGATTTTCATGCTTTGACATTTGGGGCCTTGCTGACCCTGAAGGGACTGCCTCTCCTAGGGTTAGCTAATTCCTAGAGTTAGTAAATGACTCACCTTCCAGCACACTTTTCATATGCAAACCAACCAATCTAGATCCCACACCCGTAACTACTTTCTTTAGTGGGCTCTTAGAATACAGTCCACTATCCCACTGCCTTAATCACTCCAGGGCCAGACACCAGACAGCTGCCCCAGGGCCTACTGAAATGATTCAAACTGGCCAGTCCTAAACTTGCTTACCCCGCCTCACTGGTTTCTTTCCATGGAAACCACAATAAAGACTCTTGGCCGTGTTTTCCCCTCTCCCTCTGCTTCCTGACTGACCCTCGTGCTTCCCTTTGTGGCCCGGTGTGGTGTGGCCTGCTTCTTATTTCCAGGGATCTCCCAGGGAGCATAAAATCCTTCTTTTTCATGATGATTGTCTATGTGTCTGCTTGTCTTACTGTACTTGACTAAAACAAAGCCTGGGTATCCTTAAAACAGTTATCAAGATTGGAAAGGACACAATAATGTACAGGGCAAATAATGTAATTAACTAAAGGCACAAAGATGGAAAAAAAAAAAAAAAGAAGAAAAGTGCAGAAGCCAGTGATCAGAGTACAGGTGCAAAGTCAGATTGGGACTAGACATAGGATCAGACTAATTTGTGCTGTCACACCCATGATGAGGATCGTGGATTGGTTTGAGAGATTGGAGTGGGATCAAGTCTGCAAGTCAAATGGTTCCAAGCTGTGGAAGGACATGGAAGTAGGAGGAGGGAGGGAGAGAAGGGAAGGGTTTACAGCTGGGAAACCTAGTGAAACCTGACACAGACAATTCCTTATAATTTAAGTAATGTTATAGGCCAGCCACGGTGGCTCACACCTTTAATCCCAGCACTTTGGGAGGCTGAGGTGGGTGGATCACTTGGGGTCAGGAGTTTGAGACCAGCTTGGCCAACATGGTGAAAACCTGTCTCTACTAAAAATACAAAAATTATCCAGACATAGTGGTGGGTGCCTGTAGTCCCAGCTGCTTGGAGGCTGAGCCAGGATAATCATTTGAGCCTGGGAGATGGAAGTTGCAGTGAGCTGAAATCATGCCACTGCACTCCAGCCTGGGTGACAGAGTGAGATTCTGTCTCAAAAATAAAAATAAAAATAAAAAAGTAATGTTATAAAACACTGAATGGTTGGCAAGAGAGATATAATAATATTTAATTTTGAAATTATTTTCTTTCTATTGCTAACTAGATTGATTGGTTCGTTCATGCTTGTACATAGCCCAATACCAGGCCCTGTGAAGAATACAAATTGAGTAGAAGACTTGGTCCTGGCTTGCAAAGAATGAAATCATCATTATGTAACTCATGGACAAAATGACTTGGAAATATTTACATCACAACATTTTAGTTAATTCCTGGTACTGTAATCAGAACTATTTATAAAAGTGCTGAAGAAGGCAATTGCAGTAATGAACAAGGCAGGCAATGAAGGGTTTGTAGTGACTGAAGTCATGGGGTGATATTGGGTTGGTTGTAGAGCTGTATATAGAGGGTTCTGAAAATATGCTAGGCTGAGGAAATTATTTTTGATTCAATATGAAATTCAGAGTTACTTAAAACTCTTAAATAGTAGCAGTTGCTAAAGTATTAATATGTCCAATAAATTCTCTGATACTCTTTCCTTGAAGACGTGAAGCTTAATGCATCCCTTCATGCCGTGTATTGGCTTTAATGACTTGATTCTAATTAACAGAGTACAAGCAAAGAGAAGATGAGATGCCCCTTCTGAGTTTAGGTTACAAAAGGACTGTGGCTTTTGTTTCAGTGTACATGCTCTCTGTCTGTCTCTTGCTCTCTCTCTCTCTCTCTCTCCACTTACTCTGGGGGAAGCTGTGTTCTCAGCAGCACTATAGAGAAGCGTACTTGGCAAGAAGTTGAAACCTCCTTCCAACAGCAGTGTGAGTGAGCTTGGAAAAGGATCCTTCGGCCCCAGTCAGCTCTTTACAGACAGCAGCCTTGTGAGAGACCCTGAGCCAGATTTGAACACTAACAAAAATGAAAAAACAAAGTAGGGTGATATTTTTAAGAAGATAAGAGACAATCTGATCACAGAGCACAGGAAGTATCTCATCTATCTTCTTCTCTTTTTAACCAAAATGAAAGCAGCGTATTTGAGTACAGTTACAGGATGGTTGGTGGAATTGATAGTTGAAAGATGAGATAGTTCTAATCTGATTGCATCTCTTTTCTCTATGAAGTACAAAGCAAGGTCATTAGCTGAGAGTCGTGAGGAAAGGGAAGGAATGTCGGAAATTTGAGAAGAGCAGAGATGTGAATAATTATCTTAGAAGTTGGGAAAACACATTTCCTAGGGAAGTAAGTTGTCTGGCAGTATTGAGTTCTGTTTTGAGATCTGTGATTATACATTTGAAATCAGTCCAGTTAGAATGGTTCTGTAATTTTCTTCAGTAACATTTAACTGTTCGGATAGAGGCAAAATTACACAATTGGGTTTAACCAGCACTGGAGTTTTACCCAGTGAGTAGCAAGGGAGTTATGGATATTTGCAAGGGAGCATTTTAGTGCCAGATCATGTCATTTAGGCTGGTTGGGAGATAAGCAAGGATATGAGGGTGGGTGATAGATAATAAGAAAAGTGGTAGGGTCAATATTATATGTTAAGGTTGATGATAGTTTGGGGGTTGTAGGAGTAGGAGTGCTGGAGAGTTGGTATAAGTGTGCTGGACTATAGGAGATAATGGTCAAAGAAAAGGGCATTTGAAATTGAGATGCTGGAGTGGAGACTGTTCCTTGTATGGTCTCTGTAAATGGCTGCCTAAGATGGGGCAATGAGTGATCATTGGCGCTAAGAAGGTGAAAGAATGATCTGGACAAGGTGTTGGATAGGTTATCCATGAGAATATTGATGTCAAAAATGATGATAAAAGTAGAGTTGGAGAGGAATGTAGAGTTGGACCTCCTGGTGCTGTAGGTCAGGAGGTCCACAGTGCTAGCCCCAGGGGTGAAGGGTGACAATGATATGACATGTGCTCCAGAAGACTGTGGGAATATAATTATTCTTTCCTCTGCAAGTCAGACTTCTCAGCTGTTCAGTATTGCAGGACTGTGGGAAGTGTTGCGGGAAGTCAGGGACCCCGAATGGAGGGACCGGCTGAAGCCATGGCAGAAGAACATAAACTGTGAAGATTTTGTGGGCATTTATTCATTCCCCAAATTAATACTTTTATGATTTCTTACGCCTGTCTTTACTGCAGTCTCTGAACATAAATTGTGAAGATTTCGTGGACATTTATCACTTCCCCAATCAATACTCTTATAATTTCCTATGCCTGTCTTTACTTTAATCTCTTAATCCTGTCATCTTTGTAAGCTGAGGATGTATGTTGCCTCAGGACCCTGTGATGATTGCATTAACTGCACAAATTGTTTGTAAAGCATGTGTGTTTGAACAATATGAAATCTGTGCACCTTGAAAAAAGAACAGGATAACAGCAATGTTCAGGGAACAAGGGAGGTAATCATTAAGCCTGACTGCCTGGGAGCTGGGAAGGACAGACTCATATTTCTTTTATTGCCGAAAACGGGTAAGAGAAATATCACTGAATTATTTCCCTAGTAAGGAATATTAGTAATTAACAGCCCTGGAAAAAGAATGCATTCCCAAGGGGAGGCCTCTAAAATGGCTGCTCTGGGAGTGTCTGCCTTATGCAGTTGTAGATAGGGATGAAACACACCCTAGTCTCCTGCAGCACCCCCATGCCAGCCTGGCAAATTCTAGTCAGACCAATTTTCTGCTCTTGAACCCTGTTAAGATGTTTATCAGTGACAATGTGTGCACAGTGGGACATGAAACTTCATCAGCAACTCTAGTTTCGCCCTGGCCTTGTGACCTTGCCCTGCTCATTTGCCTTGTGATATTTTATTGTCCTTGAAGCATGTGATCTCTGTGACCCACATCTTATTTGTACACTCCCTCCCCTTTGAAAATCACTGATAAAAACTTGCTGGTTTTGTGGCTCAGGGGGCATGATGGAACCTGCCAACATGTGATGTCTCCCCCGGACACCCAGCTTTAAAATTTCTCTCTTTTGTACTCTTTCCCTTTATTTCTCAGACTGGCCGACACTTAGGGAAAATAGAAAAGAACCTATGTTAAAATATTGGAGGCTGGTTCCCCTGATAGGAAGGAAAGAGATAAAGGGCAGAGAAGAGAGCAGAAAATAAAAAATAAGAAAGATAGAAAAGAAGTTGCCACAGGAAGTTAAAGAAAGCATTGGAAGAACCTGAATCCTGCTCTGTGGAGAAGGGTAAAAAGCTCCTCATCCTTCAATATCCCATCAGGTGCATGGGAACTCCAGGACAGTAAGGAGGTCACAGGGCAGCATTCCATGAAAGGTTAAATCTGTGACAACCACTCCTATCTCTATCTCTATCTCTATCTCTATCTCTATCTCTATCTCTATCTCTATCTCTCTATCTCTATCTCTATCTCTATCCCTTTATCATCTGGATCTTTATCTCTATTGTAACTATGTTTATATTTAACTCTATCATAGTTAACAAGAAATGGTTAAAAATTGTTCAGCATTCATTCTTTATGGGGAGAAAGCAGAAGCATGAACAGTATTTGTAAAGTTGGCTATTTAAAGGTATTTTTACATTTTAATCTTTGGTGAAGGACAGGTTTGTCACAAGCATTGCCAGATACATGAGATTTTCCAGTAGACAGATGACCTCACAGGGAATAGAGTCTGACTATTGGATGTGAGCTGGGCCCTAGTGTCTGGAAACCAACTGTGACTCAGCAGATCATATGTCAGTGTGTGAGTGGATAGGTTTATGGGAAATAGAGGTTTCTTGAGGAGGCAACTCATGTTCATAAAAATGGGTTAGACTATTTGAAACCACTTGTGGTTTTGATGAGATGGGCTGGAAGAAGGATGCATTAGAGGATAATTATTACAGTTTCCAAAAGGTTATGCATTGCTTATGTGTGCAAGGGAACTCATTCACAGATTGGCCTGTGTTTTGTCTAAAGCTTGATTCTCTCCACATTTAGGAAGCTACTTACATTTGTCAGAATCTGATATCTGTTTGTTCTGTTCTGGAGAAGTGTTAAGAAAGTACAATAAGTTGCACTGGTGTTAGTGACTTTGAGGTATCAGAGAAGTCAAAGGGGATGAAGGAAAGGCCTAGAAATGAAGATCCAAAAGTGGCCCAAGATAGCTGGGATAAGAAGGTGCAGATGGTGAGCTATGCACCTCAGTCAGTTGTTTATTAAGTCCTTACATCTAGTGTTCAGTAATATGGCACATCCTGGCCAATGTGAACCACTATCTAAGTTATGATGTGAGCAGGTTGGAAGTGCTGGGTGCTGGGCTGGGCATTGGAAATAAAAAGGTGAATCAGATATTTTCTTTTTCTCAATGAACTTACAGTGGGCAGCCACCAGTATGCAGTGAGGGACATGCTGTGGTGTGGGCCCAGAGCTGCAAAGCACAGAGGCAGAGCATAGCCAGAGTGGGAGAGGCTTCTGAATTAGTCCATTTTGTGTTGCTATAAAGGAATACGTGAGGCTGGGTAATTTTAAAGAAGAGAAGTTTGTTTGGCTCACAGTTCTGCTGGCTATATAAGCATGGCACTAGCTTCTGCTTGGCTTCTGGTGAGGCCTCAGGAAGCTTACAATTATGGCAGAAGGCAAAGGGGGAGCAGCCACATCACATGGCAAGAGAGGGAGCAAGAGAAAGAGGAGGAGGTGCCAAACTCCTTTAACAGCCAGCTGTCTTGTAAACCAACAGAGCAAGACACTTGTGACCATGTGGAGAACACCAAGCCATTCATGATGGACCCACCCCCATGACCCAAACACCTCCCTCCAGCCCCCACCTTGAACATAGGGGATCACATTTCTTTTCTTTTTTTCTTTTTCTTTTCTTTTTTCTTTTTGAGACCGAGTCTCGCTCTGTCACCCAGGCTGGAGTGCAGTGGCAGCATCTCGGCTCACTGCAAGCTCCACCTCCTGGGTTCACACCATTCTCCTGCCTCAGCCTCCTGAGTAGCTGGGACTGCAGGCACCCACCACCACACCCGGCTAATTTTTTGTAATTTTAGTAGAGATGGGGTTTCACCATGGCCTCGATCTCCTGACCTTGTGATCCGCCCACCTCGGCCTCTCAAAGTGCTGGGATTACAGACATGAGCCACTGCACCCGGCCGGGGATCACATTTCAACATGAGATTTGGAGGGGACAAATATCCAAACTGTATCAACCTTTTTGGAGGAAATGGTTTAATTATAAAGAGTCATCAGAATTCAGAATAAGGAGTGGTTAATTTTCCTTGAGGGGTGTGGTGAAGACTTCAGAAGCAGTAATTCAGGCACTATGCACAACTTACTTACCTTTTCAAGGAACTTTTCCCAGATCATTTTCTCACCATTCTTCCCTCGTTTGTGTCCTGATGTGTCTTGATGACATGCTGTTTGACTAGTATAAAGATATACCATAGGTGATTTATTATTAAAAATATTGGAAGTACCATGGTTTATGAAAAATGCTTATTTTAAAAAATAAATTAAAATTCAAGTTGACTGTGCAGGATCACTCCCATGTTCTGTAATGCTTTCTTGAGTGAGATACAAAGGGAGTAGATTTACAATGTGTCCTGAAGGAAAAAGGTTGATTACTCCATTTTTAGCATATATAATTAAGAACAGATGAACAATAATATTCAATTATCATATAGCTTAATTACTTCTGAATGTGCATATTAAGGCACATAACCTTCTAAGGCTAACTGCCTACTTCCAAAGACAATTTGAGGTGGATTGCAGAATTAAAATAGGACAATTAAAAATAGGAGTAAAACTAAAACCAATGAAAAGGAACAGAAAAATATGTGTGCCAGACATCTAGGTATAATTCCTTTTTGCACTTAAACAGGAACTTAAGCTTTTAATATCTTGGCTTCTAAGGCAAATAAATAAAACAGAGAGCCCTTGTCATTGGGTTAAGTTTGTCTCAGAAAAAAAAAATTCCTTTTTTTCTGACCTCCGGAAGGAACTTTTTGCTTAAAGGGACATGGGATAACATCCTGAACAGTGTTTCCACAATAGTTTTGCAGAAGACAAAGGAATATTCTTCAAAAGACTGTTTTTCACATCCACTCTATGAAACAGAGATTTTGGTATATCAGCAATAAGCAACTAGACAATATAATGAAAAGATCTCATTCACTGTAGTGACAAAGATATAAAATATGAGGGAATAAGCTTCATTAGGGATGACTGTGACCTACATAAAGAGAACTGCAGATTTCAATGGAGATAAATTGAGGCTTGAATGAATAGAAAAATGTTTTCTGAATGGAAGAAACCATATTATAAAAATTTACAATTTATAAATTTAAGAAAAGAAATTACTAGTCCTTTTTTGACAAAATCATTCTAAAATGGTTTGAAAAAAGTTAGGATACCGTAAGTATTCCTGAAGAAGAAAAGTGACGAGGTAGAGTTATTCCCTGATATAAACCATGTTGGAAACAAAATCACTTAAATTTAAGGAGGTGTTTACAATAATCAAGCTCTCCTGTTCTTGAGCCAAACTCAGCCTCCTCAAGGTCGCAGACTCATCTATGGGGAGAAGCCAGACTCAGAGTCGAGGCCAGGTGTCTCTGAGCAGGAGCTCAGTGACTTGTTTTCTAGAACGTTGGAAAGCGCCCCCTCTCCGCCGCACCCCCCATTAACAGATTGACCGAGTATGACAGGAAAGGAAAGGATTATTGACGTTCTTAAAGGCATTCAAACTGGTAGAAAACATCATTACATTCTTAATAGATAATTGGGCAAAACTTATGTACAATTTTTTCATTAAGAACCTTAGTAAGTAAATAACTAGAAAAGTATTAACCTCATCTGTAAGCAATGCAAGTAAAATATAAATTAAGAAAATAAAGTAGCTTACACTTACTAAATAAGTAAACATTAAAAAGCATAGATATAATATTGGGTTCTCATGAAATTGTGGTAAAATGGGTTCATTTGTAAATTTGGAACCTTCCATTGCTGGTTTTTGGAAAGGAGTCTGACTATATATTAGGAATAAAAAACCTGCCCATGGATGTTTGTACCAGGAATCTCACCTCTGGGAATTTATCCTAAGGAAATAATTCAAGAGAAGAAAAGAAAGAAGGTATATGCACTAATATATTCATTTTACCATTATTTATAAGGGCAAAAAATTGGAAAAGTGGAGCAACTAGGAATTTGGATAGTAGGGGAATGGTTAAACTATGGTACAACAAATTGATGTAATATTATGCCCCCATTAAAATGATGATTATGAAGAGCAGCATATTAGGATATGTTTGAGGCACTGTTAAAGAAGACACAAAATAGTATCTATTTAGTGATCAGCTTTCTATACTTATGGTCAAGTTCTACAAAAAAACATAATAAAATGAAGAAAGTTGTGAAAATGTGGGTAATTTGAATTTCTTTTCTATTTTCTTTATTAATATAATAATTTTTTTTTTCTTTTCTAGTGACAGGGTCAGTCTCTGTCACCCAGGCTGGAGTGCAATTATGTGATCATAGCTCACTGCAGCCTCAAACTCCTGGGCCCAAGTGATCCTCCTGCCTCAGTCACCTGAGTAGCTGGGGCTGCAAGGTTGCCACCATGCCTGGCTAATTTTTTCATTTTTTGAGGCGACGGGATAGCGCTGTGTTGCCCAGGATGGTCTCGAACTCCTGGCCTCAAGTAATCCTCCTCCCTTGGCCTCCTAAAGTACTGTGATTACAGGGATGAGCCACCGTTCCTGGCCCTTTCTTTTCTTTATTACTATTAAAAGCAGCATGAAGTAGTGGTTAAGATTGTGGATTCTTAGATTTCTGGGTTTGTATCCCACTTCTGCTACTTACCAGCTGTGTGACTGGGGAAAGTACCTTACCATTTTTTGTGCCTCAGTTTGCTCATCTGTGAAACAGGGATAATAGAGCCTACCTTACAGAGTTTTGAGGATTACATGAGCTAGTGTTTGTAAAGTGCTTAGAAAAGTGTCTGGCGTATATAAAGCCCTATGCCAGTGTTAGCTATTAGTATAATGTTGCTTTTCATAAGATACAGATGGGTGTAAAAACCCCCAAATAAATAAAACACTGCTCTTGTCACAAAACACCATGCCCCCAGGCCTGGTAAATAGACACTGACTTCTCATAAATAAGTCTTTGTGTTGGGAGCAAAGCTATTGACACTGGACCGTGACTTCTTTAGTGCAGGGACTCTACCCGTTTGTATTAACATGCTGGGCCATGGTAGGCAATCAGTTTTTGACTGAATTTCTAGAGATGTGACTTTTTGATTACTGGGTTTAATAGTTAGTCTGAGTTTAGGTAACCATAGGAATTGTTACTCCTAGACCTTGTGGTGACCTTTGGCCCCATGTTCCTGCCTCCATTTCTGTGTGCTTGCTACTAGTTTTACAAGACATGGTTAAGGGGTCATTCTATTGAAGGGGTCAGGGGCTTTTTCTTGGCACAGACATGGAACCCTGTTGATATGTCTGTTATCACATTATATTACATTTTTGCATTAGTTGGAGCTCACATACTTCCAAGTGGCAGATATCAATCTAACTAGGCCATGTTAAAAGTGGTGTTTTTGTTTTTTTGTTTTACTTTAAGTTTCGGGATACATGTGCGGAATGTACAGGTTTGTTACATAGGTGTACGTGTACCATGGTGGTTTGCTGCACCTATTGACCCATTCTCTAAGTTTCCTCCCCTCACCCCCACATCCCCCAACAGGCCCTGGTATGTGTTGTTCCCCACCCTGTGTCCAGGGTTTTCATTGTTCAACTCCCACTTATGAGTGAGAACATGCAGTGTTTGGTTTTCTTTTCCTGTGTTAGTTTGCTGAGGATGATGGCGTCCAGCTTCATCTGTGTCCCTGCAAAGGGCATGATCTCATTCCTTTTTGTGGCTGCATAGTATTCCATGGTGTATATGTGTCACATTTTCTTTATCCAGTCTGTCATTGGGCATTCGGGTTGGTTGCATGACTTTGCTATTGTAAATAGTGCTGCAATGAAAATACAGGTGCATGTATCTTTATAGTAGAATGATTTATATTCCTTTGGGTATATACCCCGTAATGGGATTGCTGGGTCAAATGGTATTTCTGGTTCTGGATCCTTGAGGAATCACCATACTATCTTCCACAATGGTTGAACTAATTTACATTCCCACCAACAGTGTAAAAGTGTTCCTATTTCTCCATATCCTGGCCAGCATCAATTGTTTCTTGACGTCTGACTGGCGTGAGATGGTATCTCATTGTGGTTTTGATTTGCATTTCTCCAATGATCAGTGATGTTGAGCTTTTATTCATATATTTGTTGGCTGCATAAATGTCTTCTTTTAAAAGTGGTGTTTATTTTTAAGGATGCTGGGGAAACACAGCAGCGTCTCTGGAAAACAGACAATAGAACAACAGGTGACAGGAAGAGTCATAAGAACCCGGTCAACTTCCGGGAACTCAGCAGCAGGAATTAGCTCTCCTTCAATGACTCGAGTGCATAGTCTGTTCACTTACTGGCTTCTTTTACACTGCTACTACCTGAATTGCTTCTCATAGGCCTGATTATATATTTTTGGCAGATAAATCTGACTGGCCCACCTCACCTTTTTGTGAGGTCCCATGGATTGCCAATCAGCTATAGTCAGGTGTCTGCCCGGACCCAACTCTGGGGTGGGAGTGGCAGGAGGGAATATGCTGGTGATGATGTACACATGTGGTCTCCCCTAATCAGTAGAGATTTTCCCTGGGGCAGGCTCTTTGAGAAAGAAACAACAGCATGCAGACATCTCCAAAATGCGTTTAACGTGCAGTGAAATCTCCCCTCCCCACTCCATTCCCAAGCCATGAGGTTTTCAACAGCAGATAAGCGTATTATTCATCCATGAATTCTAAGCAATCAGGGTGGTGTCTGGCATGCAGAAAGTGCTCAGTATGCACTATTGAACTGAACTTTCAGATACCTGATAGTTCACTCATTATAGCAAGTGATAAATTGCAGTAAATTTCCAATGAATGCCTGAACACTGCTATTTTAAACTGTTGATGAGAGAGGAGGGCTAGAGAGAGAGGTGCATGGAGCCAAACCACTGTTTGGTTGTGATTATGTTGGCACCTGACTTGTGTTCTTACCATTCCACTTATTCAGAGAGGCTCAGAGAAACTCAAAGTAGGTAAAAATATACTTAAGGAGAGATGAGCATTTCTATGAAGGGGAAAAGCTGGGGTTTTGGAGGATACACATTAATTTTGATGTTGAGCTTTATCACTGACTACATATATAAACTTCAGAAAGTCACTAAGCCCTGTGATCTCCAATTTACTTATCTGTAAAATGAGATAAATAATTTAGCCTAGTTTTTAGGATTGCACATTTAAGATTGTGAAATAAAATTTCTAGTATAAGTAATTTAATTCTCTTCCCTTTCACTCTCCTTGCTTTGTACTTCCTTAAATGGTTTGAGGGTTATTTTGAATGGAGTCCTAGGAGTCCTTACTTCTGTAGCATGAAAGAGACTATTTTGGTCTGAATATTTCATAAGAGAAGAACTTTCAGGAAAACAATAACAAGATTAACATTGTAAGATGCCCCCTATGGTCTAAACACATCAAAATAAAGCAGAAGAATAACAAAATCATAATAAGTATCACAAAGGGAAAATAACCTTTAAAAACAATAATTGCAAATTTAAAAAAAGAAAACCAGTTGTAATTGTGAAAGTATTTTAACACCAAAGAGGAAGAACACATTTTCAGGACCATGCATTTACATTGGTTGAGGTGGAAAACAAATACCAAGAATCAGAAAGAGGTAAGATTGAATGATGATATTCACTGGAGAAGATAGAAAAGAAAACATAATATCTGTAAAAATATGCAGTGATGACGAATGACTGCAGCACATGGAAATGCTGCAGAAATGCCAAAAAATAAGGCAGGCAAGGAGGGGTAGGCTTAGAGCATTGAAGTGAAGCTTTATATTAGTTGTAAACTATAATGTTAAGTGATTGAATTAAAAATATGTAATAGACTGCATGAATCTAGAAAATGGATTGAGATAAATCTGTGCCTAACAGGGGCATTGTTATGGGCTGAATCATGTCCCCTGCCCCCAAATTTATGTGTTGAAGTCCTCACTCACGCGTACCTTAGAATGTGACTTTTTTTTTTTTTTGAGATGGAGTCTTTCTCTGTCACCCAGGCTGGAGTGCAGTGGCCTGATCTTGGCTCACTGTAGCCTCTTTCTCCCAGGTTCAAACAATTCTACTGCCTCAGCCTCCTGAGTAGCTGGGATTATGGGTGTGCACCACTATGCCCAGCTAATTTTTGTATTTTTTTAAGTAGAGATGAAGTTTTACTATGTTGGCCAGGCTGGTCTCGAACTCCTGACCTCAAGTGATCCACCTGCCTTGGCCTCCCAAAACACTGGGATTACAGGTGTGAGCCACCACGCCCAGCCAGAATGTAACTTTATTTGGAGGTAGAACCTTTGAAAAAATAAGTAAGGCTAAATGAGGTCATTGGGGTGGGTCCTAATTCGATATGACTGGTGTCCTTAGAAGAAGTAGAGATTAGGATACAGACACATGCAGAGGGAAGATCATGTGAAGACAGAGATAAGGTTGCCATCCACAAGCCAAAAAGGAAGGCTACAGCATGAAACCAGTCATGCCAACATTTTGATCTTGGACTTCCAGCCTCTAGAACTGTGGGAGATTAAATTTCTGTTGCTTCAGCTACCAAGTTTGTAGTGCTTTGTAATGGCAACCCTAGGAAACTAATACAGATGCCAAAAGAAAATGATGGACAATTTCCATAGAAACCATATGAAGGAAGTAGAAACTTCCTCTGATTTGGGAAAGAAGAACTTGTGAAAGGAGAGATAGGAAAAATGTTGAAATGCGTTCTATCAATACTCCTAATTGAGAACATTAAAGATATTTGCTGGAGAATTATTAGTGGAAAAAATATAAAGGACAAGATGAATAACTTATGTTACTAAAGGTATACAAATGACTGTGTGTTTAGAAAGCCTAAGAAATCAACTAAAAACCATTATAGTAATAAGAGTTTAGTACAATTACAGCATATAGGATAAATCTGTAGTCTCTAGTGCTTCATATACATATAAAATATAATATAAATTAACCTCTTATAAATAGCATTAAATAATTTCAGTTAATTTAATGCAGAGTATGAAAGCCATTTAAGGGAATTTAATATAATAGGAGATGATTTTTTAAAATTGGAAAAAACTGAGTGATGTTTTACTTGAATGCTTTCTAAGTAAACTGATGATTATAGTATCTCTTTATTAAGTATAATTTAATAATAGATATTGATTTACTTCGTAAATCATAAAGTAAGATTTGATGCTAGATATTGTTTTATTATTAGAGTTCAGGATAGCAAAATTGAGACTCAGGACACATTTGGGCGGAAAATAGATTTTAAGATGGTCTGAACTACTTAAGGATTGAGATAAATAAAAAATGCCTGATTGCTCAGTGATCAATCATTTTGACTTCCTGATTAAGTGAAATTTGCATTGGATCTATCCCACTTCCTACTATAGAGTATAATTAATCTTGAAGACTGTGAGCCAGAGGGCCTGGAGGCTCCTCTGTCTATTATCTGAGTGTCCTTGGGCAGTTATTTAATACATTTCTGCTCCTCCAGTTTTCACTCTGTACAGTGGAGATGGGGTTGTTGTGTGAGGACGAATGAGTCCTAAAATATTGCCTTTCGATTAAAATTACTTTCACAGACTATTTGCAGCATTAAATATAATACGGAAAAAAAAAAAAAGGAACTGTGTTCCACCCTAGGGGATTATTCAGGATGGAATTGTGTCCCCTCTTCCAGAAAATCAGTTGAAGTTCTAACCCCTAGTACTTCAGAATGTGACCTTATTTGGAAATAAGATGGTTGCAGATGTAATTTAGTTAAGAATGGATCATATTGGATTAGGGCAGGCCCCTAATTCAATATAACTGGTGTCCTTCTAAGAAGAGAGAGACACAGGAAGAATGCCATGTGAGAGGGAAGGCAGAGGTTGGAGTTATGCAGCTATAAGCCAAGAAATGGCAAAGTTTCCTGGCAGCCCCAGAAGCTAGGAAGAGGCAAGGAAGGGTTCCCTGCAGGTTGCAGAGGGGCTGGGGCCCTGCTGACATCTTGATTTCAGATTCCTGGTTTCTAGAACTGGGAGACTATATATTTCTGTGGTTTTAAGCTACCCAGTTTGTATTAACAGTACTAGACAATCCTAGGACACTAATAAAGGGACTGTGCAGCTTTTGCAGTAATTTAAAGCATGTTCTTGACTATGTTAAGGCAAGAAAAACTGCTTACAATACATTAATAACTGAAGAGCAGGTTATAAGACGTTCTATATGCTCTGTCCTATTATCTAAAAAATACCAAAATGTATATATGTATATTCCTTCAATTTGTTTTCTATACAGCATAGAGTTAAAACAAATTTTTTTTCTGATTAGTAGTATTTTGAACTTTATTTCCTTTATTATATTTTTCTGAATTATTCAAATTTTATAAGGAGATACAAATCTATGAATTTTTTTTTGAAGAACAATGTATTTTACTTGGTTTTGTCTGCTGTGATTTAGGCATCTATGTCACCTAATAAAAAACACAATTATAAACATTTGTTTTTCAATGTAAATTTCTCTGTATGGAGCTTGGCAGAACCATTATCAGCTCTGACATACAAGAGGCCAAACAGTAACAAATCAGTTAAAATGTATAAAATTGAGGAGGCTGACATATCTAAAGGACATGTATTACAAAAGCAGTGGAACGTTATATATTAGGTCATCACAGGTCAGTCTCATCTGGAGACTGGATAAAGTTTGGGATGAATATAGCGGGTTCTGAAGTGATGAATAGCCATAGGGCCTGGCCTGGGCTGGATAGGAAAAGTGCCTAATTAAACTTGGGCACAAAAGTTTCATTTCCAAGTCTGAGACCTAAAACAGAAACTGCTAGAATGGGTCACAGAGGACTTAAGTTTATTTGCATACCTATCTGAAGAATATTTTAAGTGATTTATAAGTGTATTTCCATCCATCCTAAGGTTTTAGAAATGCCTTCCTTTCCTTTTGGGGTTTTAAAAGTATATAATTTCTGAGTTACTGATTTTCTAATACTTTGAATTAAGATGTATTTAATTTAGCTGAATTGAGCTATATCCGAGCAAGTAGATTTTATGGGTGTCTTGGTGAAGTTTATTAGAGGCTCATTAAGGAGCGAAGCAAAGGTAGAATAAGGCTAGAATGATTAGAGATGAGGGTCACCTGAGAGGTGTGGAATAGCGATCTCTGCAGAAAAGGCATACACTTACTGCTATTATTCATTTACAACGTATGTTGACATCTTGTGGGCACCCTCCTTCCCTTTGGGCAGGTGGAACTTCTTTCATGCTGTCAAACAATGGAGGAAACAAATGAAGCAGTAGATGGCCACAATTGCTAATAGCCCTAACCAGTTCATAACAGCAACCCTAGGCGTGAGGTCAACTCTCCTCCAGTCCATGGTTTCTTCCTGGTAGCAGTGGTTATAAGTAGGACATTATAGATCGTGAAATCTTGGTTTATTTTTATTGGCTATGGTGACTCCATTTGGAGGAGCAGCTGGTCCTGGGCTCCCAGAGTTTTCCAGCTGGGGGACTCCCTGAGTCATTTCTCATTTACCACCCAATGACTCCCTGAAATTCATCCCAATCTTGAAGAGAAACTCACAAGATTACATGTTACTCCATATTGGTTACTAATTATTGCTTTATATACTGTAATTTTTCCTCATATACTGGCATTAACATGAGAAAAGGGTTATCATTACCATGGCAATGAAGAGTAATGTTTGTGAAACCCATTGCCCCAAAACACTTTATTCCCTTTGGTCATACTCATTTACTCTTTCTTTTTCAATAGCTAAGAAATTTAGACGCAATTCCTCTGAGCTGGCTAGTGCAAGAGATTTACATGCTAGTACTTCCTTTAATCATCAAAATAACCCTTTCAGATATTATAATAATAATTATTATTACTATTATTATTATTGCTATTTTACAGCTGAGTAAATTGAGGCACAGAGAAGTAATTTGCCCAAAGTCACAAAGATAGAAAGTAGTGGAACCAGGATTTGATATCAGGAGTTCTGACTCAAAAGCCTGCATGCTTAGCTATATATATTTACTTCTTTCCAACTATGGCTTTGATTCTGTTATCTTCAGTTGTCACACGACATACAAAGACATGTTCTTCTAAATCTATTATTATAGAATATTGTACTCATATTTTAATTAACATAATCTCATGATTATACTCTTGCAAACCCTGTAACTAAATATATGTATTTTCTGTTTAGTCTAATATATTTCTCTGCTCACATTGTTTTATAGGAAATTACACTGACGCAATGTTAGCTTTCGGATACACTGCCAGAGATCACTGAACAGAAAGACACACACAAAATTAAGATACTCTAATCACATGCTTTATTAAGTCAATGTAAAACATATAATGAAAATCAAGGGGGAGAAGATACAGTAGGTTAATGCACTTAGGGTAGTATACAAGTGGGGTGGCTAGGCAACCTGAATGCTGGGTTATACAATGTTCGTATATCTGTCTCTTTGCTACATCAGCCTTTCAAACTGGGGCTGTGGTTACGAGGATGAGAATGGGGTTTGAGGAAAGGAGCCCTAACAAACAGATGGAAGGCTTCTGGGGGACAGACCTGCTCTATCCGAGAAATACAAGGACAAGCACACCTACTAACAGCTTTAGTGTGCCAGTTAGATTGCCAAATAACTTTGGGTTTTATCTGTATTTTTTTGGCAGAGAGCATGTAGGGGCAGAATGGAACTGGGTTAGATAGCTGATTTAAGGATAACAATAGTTGTTAGCCCAGACTGGCGTAGTTTTACTCAAGGACTTGGTCTTTTCAAACCTTCCAGTCATCGAGCAATGTTCTTGTTTATTCCATTATATACCCCATCTATTCTGTCTTCAACATACCTTGTAAGTTGAACTTACTATCCATATTTAACACATTGTGATGTCACCATGTCTCACAAGCTACTTGTTATCTCTACTTAATATAATATTCCCTTTGAATTTTGCCTCTTCTCTTAAGCTGTTAACTTACTTATTACCAATGCTTAACAATCCTTGAGTTTTATCTATGCCGTTTGTTTTGCTTATATTTTTTTAGAAGAATGGAGTATTCTTAAATAATGGAGTAAATACATATTATTCAAGTGCAATAGATTTCCTTTCTTACCATCAACTAATGAGGAAAAAGTATCCAGATTAAATAGAGTTTTAAATTCAGTACTCAAGTGAGGATTGGACAAATGGTATTATGAGTGGGTGGGTTTTTTTGGTTGAGGTATCAGAAAAGCTTTTGGAAAAGGAGAGTTGGAGCCAATGCTCAGGTTCTTTATACTGGTTAGTTTGATTTCCTTTGTCTTACGTCAACTCATGAGACCTTTCTGTCACTCTCAGAGAGCAACACGAATGTTAAGAATTTTCTCAACTGGTTTCCATTGCTGAGGAAAACCATTCCCAGAAGTCTGGCGTTGAATATGACCAAAGTAGATATAAATTCTCTTCCCTTAAAGCAGCCTGGAATAAACTAGGGTTTATTCTCAGCGGAGTTTTGGCATGATGTCTTTTGTGAAAAGGGTAAACCTTTTCCAGCTATGATTGCCTTTATAACTCATCTGTACCTTAATTTTCACAATGAGTGGAGGATGCAGGTACAGGATTTATGGGATGCAAAAATCCTTTTGAAGCTTCTTCCAGAACAGCTACTTTGCTGAGGGTTTGAAATACTACAGTTAAGAATCCTCTTAGAAGTATTATAGAAAAGGACCACCTGGTTCTTATAGAAAATTAAAAATGCAGAGCTTATTGGAATGTTAGTTGTATGCATGGGCAGTTTAGGAGGTTTGACCAGTAGCATCAGGGTTAAGCCTGTTGAAGATCATGCATTTTGGCGCTCATATATTTTCATATGGGAACTGAATTATCCCAGATATTAAAAAGAAGAGAAAGTAAAATGTTCAGGAGCTTTCCTCGATAGTTTTTAGAACTGGGGCTTATTACTCTCTTGATGGCAATTTCTAGCCTGTTGTTCTACTGAATTGCCAGGAACAGCGATGCTAGGTGTGAAGTTATTAACCATCTCAGGAGGGCTATCCTTTAGGACAAGGAGACCACCAGGAACTTGAATGGGTGAACTGATTCCAGGCATTAAAGGTCTTTGTGGACAAAATCATTTAGCCATGCTTCTTCGGTGGATGGACCCCACCAGTCTGCTTCCTTACTGTGACACATCTCATTTCTTATTTAATGGAATAGATATAAAATAAATAACTAAAATAAGGTAAATTAAGGAAAAAAATAAGTAGATATTGTTTTATTCCCATTCAGTAATGGAGTATGTAAACAACTTTGACCTGAAAAACCTGTAAACATGTAACAGCAGTGAGGATGGATGATTCTTTGGTATGGTGTTTGGGGTTAGTGTTGGATTTCTACTTTTGAGCCAGACACACCTGGGTTACATGCTGAGGGCATAACCAGGTAAAGAATATTTCGCTGATCTAAGGAGTCATCCACATTAAGACCTGGTTTAACTAAGCAGTTTTCTGACCTCACCACATGTGGCTTGCTACATGCTATTAAAGATTCTTGCTTTTGATGATACATGTAGACAGTGCAGGTAAGATTGAGTACTGATAAGCAGCACAACTTATTAGACGTTTAATGTATGGTATGCTACCAATGATATGCCACCCCTGAATATAGACTGATAGCTATAGAGATATGCCATACTCTTGGAGGATATTTTACTGTGTGACATTCTGCCATATCTAGAAAAGTAAGAAAAAAGATATTAGAGTAGGATAACTTGAGAAATGATTTTTAGATGTTGAAATTTAGTGTGCAGCCAGTGATTTAAAGTAAAGCACTGGCTATTTGGATTGCAATTAAGAATGAGATTTTTGAATATT
This sequence comes from Nomascus leucogenys, assembly GCF_006542625.1. Taxonomy (NCBI): domain Eukaryota; kingdom Metazoa; phylum Chordata; class Mammalia; order Primates; family Hylobatidae; genus Nomascus; species Nomascus leucogenys. The sequence goes on along the minus strand of NC_044385.1, from coordinate 123,471,035 downwards.
TATTTCTAATTTATGTTGTACATACTGCAAGGGTATCTGAGGTGGCGTGAAATTAAAACCACCAAATTGCCATTAAATCAAATATAAAGAGTGAGATATAAATAATGAAGCAGGGGGGTGGTTTTAATAGAATATCCTGGTTTAAGGTAGCAATTACAACTGGGGGAAATACTTCCAAGTTTACTGGAGTCAAGATCCAAATGGAAATGGAATGAGTTAAATAACTTTCCTTGTTTAATAATGAAAAATTTACTGGTGTGTTAGGAGAAAACTTTTAACTGGCACAAAATTCTAACAAGAATTTATTGCATTGATCTTAACTTAAGGTGCATTAAGCTTCATAAACCAACCTCATTTCCAGTTCTGTCTTACTTATTTAACTTTATTAACCTCGTCTCTCTCACTTATTTTAAATTTATTCTATCATACTACATTTTCATATCTTTGTAAGCCACCAAAATCCTACATAGCATAAGGCACAGTATAAACTAAATAAAAATATGTACCATGATGAGTAGGGTCTTCAATTACAGTTTTTATACAATATGCAGAATCATTTAATGGGGTCATTTATAACTGACTCTTGAAAAAGTGTTACAAGTAATGGCAGGTGGTCAAGATTCTGCTACAACATTTTAGCCAGTGACCATGGCTATTTAATTTTAATTCCGTGAACGCATGTGCTTCCTTTCCTCCTGATCTGTCATAATTACACTTCTCCCAGACCTGCCTGCTGACCTCATATAGACCATTAATCCCTTAGTCCTCTCCTTTTTCCACATCTGCTAGTCAGCCCCTTCTTGACTTCTATTCTTTTCCAACCTAGTAGGGGCCATGTGGTTTATCATCCCAACTACTCTTTCACCAGCATTTTTAACTGTGCTACACTTGGTCTCCTCAAGCACTCCACTCTGCAAAATCTGGAATCAGGATTGATGCTACAGTTTGCTGCTTCCTCTCCACATGACCTTAGTCGTTGAACCCTTGTCACAGGTGCAACTAGCCGGGGCTGGCATCATGGGTGGTAAAGGAATTTACTAAGAAAGTTGTAGGTAAAGAAAGGCAGAGTTACTAGAGAAAGTAGGAAAATACATTGCAAGGGTGCAACGGGCAGCATAGCAGAAAAGGGGCTGTCTGCAAAGAGGCAGGGGCTGGAGGGAAGTCCATAGAGTCATGCTGCTGGGGCTCCATGCACATAAGGGTGCAGATAAGGTTGTGCTGCTGGGGTTATGTACGGTATTTGGGAACAGGATGTTGGGCCAGTGGGTTGTCTGTGATTGGCTGTCTCTTGGAACAACTGTACTCCCCAATCTGCGACTCTTCATTGTTGTTTATTTATCTTATTAGGGCTCCACAACCCTGTTGGAGGAAACCACGCAAATGTTCAGCCTGTTGCCATGACATCATCAAGGGGTCCTGGCTCATCTGGGCCTCTGTGCCTTCAGTTTTTCACCTCTCTCTTTAGTCTTCTCCTTCACCTCCTTTCCTCTACCCCCCAGCTCTCATTCTCAGTAGATGGCCTTTGTTTGCTGCTGTGTCAAGAAAACTGGGCCTATAAAGGTTCTCCCCACTTCTTCTGACTTCCACCTGAAAATTTAGCTACCATTTCAGCCATCTTTATTCTGTTTTTTCCAATCAAAGACAATGAAGTGTTTGGCACTCTATTTCATAACTGTAATGGACTGAATGTTTATGTCCCCACAAAATTAATATGTTGAAGCCCTACCAAACAATGTGATAGTATTAAGAGATGAGGTCATGGGGGTGGAGCCTCATATGCTAATGTTGGCTACTGTGCTAATTCCAGTGGATACTTGCCATTCTTCTATGTCAGTGGTTCCCAACATTTTTGGTACTAGGGATGGGTTTTGTGGTGTTTCCACGGACTGGGAGTGGTTGGAGGTGGGGGGATGGTTTTGGGATTAAACTGCCCCACCTCAAATCATCAGGCATTAGATATTCATAATGAGCATCTAACCTTGATTTCTTGCATGTGCAGTTTACAATAGGATTTGTGCTCCTATGAGAATCTAATGCTGCTGCTGATCTGGCAGGAGGCAGAGCTCAGGTGGTATTGCTCGCTTGCCTGCCACTCACCTCCTGCTGTGCTGCCTGGTTCCTAACAGGCCACAGACTGGTATTGGTCTGTGGCCTTGGGGTTGGGACCCCTGCTCTATGTGATTAATTTCTGGTTGAAGCCGTCTGTTATCAGGCTTTCTTGATTCTCCTTTTATCTCTCTCACTATTGCCTTTTCTGTCTTTCTAAAGTTCTCTTTTATCCTACCAATGCCCTTCAAATGCTGGTGTTATTTAGATATATGTCCTTAGTTCTGCTCTTATTCTAGGTACGGTACTTGCAGGATCTCACACATTTTTGTAATTTCATCTACGCCTTGTGTGCTCATTGGTTGCTTAGGAATCAGAGTGAAGTCATCTAGAGCTGTAACATTCTGGTTATTTGAACTGCTTAAATATTAGAATCCAGAGAAGTAGGAAGAGGTAACAGCTAGCATATTCCCAAAGGTTTTGAAATAAGATCCCCATACCCACTGCAACAGAATCACTTAAATGCATATACCCAACCCTATCCCTGAATTTCTGAGTCAGTGTGATTGGGATGGGGCTTGGGAATCTATTGTCAAAGGCTTCGTGAATTGCTTCTGTTGCACACTTATCGAGTGATTACTGTATGTTAAGTACTGTGCTAAGTTAGAAAGCCAATATTTTGTTATGGAAATTTAAAACCCTTATCTGTTTTCTCCAGTTAATGAGTAAGTTTCCTGACTGCAGGATGACCTACAGGTGGGATCAAAACTTTCTTCTAAAAGCAGCTCTGAATGTGCTTATAACTAATAGAGTTGACGCAGTGTTTGGTTCTGTCCTGTGAGGCATAGCAGTGTGGTGGCCCAGAATATTTAGGAGGCAAAGATTTGCCGATTATTTGTCCCATGGATATCCTCTCTGGACAGTTCCTGACATCGAGCTGTGCTGTGTCAGGATGGGTCCAGCATGGGTTGGCTTTAAAGTGCATTCCAAGATAACTAAGTGGAAGAAGTTGCAAGCTGGATGTCAGCTGAGGCTCTCCTCCTTAGTTGGCTCCTCAGGAAGGTGCCGAATGGTTTTGCCCCACTTTGGTGCAAAGCTCGTCTCCCTTCAAGTTCCCAGGGCCTTCGTTTTCATCTGTTAGTTTACTGGAGATTTGGGGCTCATGCAGGAATTGCATTTGATATCTGCAGCCTCTCTGCATCTCCTGGTTCACCCATTTCCTGGCTTTTCTGTCTTCTTTCTCTTCCCTTCAATCACATTCTCTCTCTTTCAAGAACTAGACACCTTCCCTTCTTTGTTTGATGCAGAGAGCTTGATAACCACCATTTAAAAATGTGAATGTGCCTGGGAGATCTTTCCCTTCATCCCACGAGGTTTATCAAAGTATTTTTTTCCCCCGTGCTTTTTTTTTTTTTTTCTTTGAGGCGGAGTTTTGCTCTTGTTGCCCAGGCTGGTGTGCAGTGGGGCGATGTCAGCTCACTGCAACCTCTGCCTCCTGGGTTCAAGTGATTCTCCTGTGTCAGCCTCCCTAGTAGCTGGGATTACAAGTGCTCGCCACCACACCTGGCTAATTTTTTGCATTTTTAGTAGAGATGGGGTTTCACCACGTTGGCCAGGCTGATCTCCAACTCCTGACCTCAGGTGATCGGTCTGCTTCAGCCTCCCCTCCAAAGTGCTGGGATTATAGCTGTGAGCCACTGTGCCCAGCTCCCCTTAAGAGCAATTCTGGCAATAAAATTTTCTCTGTCTCACTTTTTAAAATGTCTCAATCAAAGCTGTTTCTTAAACATGAAAATGTTGGTGGTGATATAGGCAACAGCCTGAGTGGTTTATTCTGGCCGTGGTTCTGCAAGAAGATCGTTTTGTACTTCTGAGGAAGGATGCCATGGGAAGTAAACATGCATCCAGGTAACCTGGTAACTGTATTAAGGCATATGGAATAAGTTACAGAGGGTGGAACCTGCGGCATAGTTTTGGTTTAGGTAATTTGGGATTGGAGTTTGATTTATTGAAACATCTTCTATTCTGGTTCTTGTGGTTCTGGTACAATAAAGTCACTTCATGTCCCTGGGATCTCTATCTGTTAGTTTATATGAAACCAAGAATGACTGGGAACCAAGAATCAAAGTTAATTTGGAGCTTATCTTATCTTAAAAAATTAATCTGACTTATCTTGAGTAATAGTAATGGTCTTTTGTGTGATGATTTGAATTGTGTTTTCCCAAATTTATATGTTATCCTAATCCCCAGTACCTCAGAGTGTGGCCTTATTTGAAGACAGAGTCTTTACCAAGTTAAAATGAGGTTATTTTAGGCTGGACCTGAATCCAGTATGACTGGTGACCTTACAAAAAGGGGAAATTTGAAGACAGACTCACAGAGAGCGAGATGGGCCTGGAATAAATTGTTCTCTCATACTCCTTAGAAGCACCAACTCTGTAGATTGCTTGATTTTGGACTTCTTACCTCCAGAACTGTGAGGTAATAACATATTTCTGTTGATGAAGCCACCATGATGATGGTACTTTGTCATGCCAGCCGTAGGAAACAAATTAGCAAACTAGTACAGTGTGTCTCATTCCTGGTGCAGAATTAGACTAAATAATTCAGCTCTGTATTTGGAGAGGGGAAAATAATAGCAAAGAGTTTGAAAGATATTCCTACCAAAAATGAGAATATGTAATTTTGGGGAGAAGGATTCTAACTTTTTGGTATATACATTAATTTATACTAGGGTTTTCAAACTTTACTTGGTAGGGAACCTTTTTGGTTTTTTAAGAGTGCTAAAGGACACACTAGCAGAATGGCTTTGCTTTGGTTGAAGGGGCATGTATGTGGTGCTGGGAGGGCATTGGTGGCTGTCACCCTCCCCTGAGGTGTCCTGGAGCCTTAACCCTTTAAGAGACAGTGGGAATATTGTTGGCAACTATTCTGAGTTGATCTAGAAGGAACTGTGCCTGAAGGGTTAATTAGACTCTGCAGGGATCAGGATTTGTTATCATTAAAATGAGTAATATTGTCCTATAGGCAAAACGTGATTTCTGGAAAAGAGATTAATTACATCTGTCGTTTGAGATGGTTGACCAGATACTATTTGAGGGAGCTTTTAGGATCTCAAGACATGGGGTGAATACCATGGGGAAAAAATAACATACCCAACCAATCATCGTGAACTTGTCTTTCCTTAATTCCTTTTTCTTGAGGTAATGCCAGGAGCACCTATATCTCCAAATCTGCATTCATTATTGGCCCTGTTGGTTAAGCCTTGGGCTTTTCAGTCAGCTCTGTGGTATTGCATTAAAAACTGCTTATAAAAGGATTTACATTTAATGAATTTCTGTGCAGCTTTCTCTGAGCTCTTTATCCTATCCTACCTAGTCTGGAACTTCCTCCTTCAATTATTGCTGCTTTCAGATTTTCAACCTCTTCTCTGATGGCTCATTCCTTGTAGTTATTAGAAATGTCCAAGCCTTACCCATTTTGCCAAACCCTAAGATACCCTCTGCTGGCCCTGCAGCCCTGCTCAGCTACCTGCATTCTTAACACTATTCCCTCCCACTACCAAGCAGAGTATTTGAGGGCCAGGGGGTGTCAGGGACTGCGTGAGCGACTGCTGTGGCTAGTAGTACTGTTTCTGATCTTTCTAGGCTTTCCTCAGCTCACTGCCCTCAGCTTTCCATTAAAACTGCCTTGAAATCCTTTGCCAGAAACTGTAAGTCTTGGAAGGTCAAATCTTCACATCTGCTGCCTTTGTGCTGAACTCAAAACAAGTCATTAACTACATCCAAGAGAAGCGTGTATTTTACTTTACTAAAGAACCTCTTCTATTCATTGAAACTGCTTCCATTTATTCTTTAGAATGTTTTTCTTTGTTTGTTAGTCTACTTAATGCTTAGGATATTTTTTCTTTTAAAAAAATTAAAAACAATCTTACTGGTTTAAGTTAAAACATCTTATTGAGGTTTACTTTCTTTAAAAAACATTTTTTTAAAAATTGACAAAATTGTATGTATTTAATAAGGTGTACTCGTGATGTTTTGAAATACGTATATTGTGGAATGACTAAATAAATCTAATTAACATTATGTATTACCATACATGCTTATCATTTATTTGTAGTGAGAATGCCTAAAATCTACTTTTCTAGCAATTTTCAAGTATATAATACATTGTTATTAACTATGGTCACTAAGTTAAGTTTCTTGACCTTATTCCTCCCATCTAACTGAAATTTTGTATCCTTTGATCAGATCAACATCTCCCTAGTCTCCTGTCCCTCCCCTAACTCCTGGTAACCACCATTCTACTCTTTACTCTGAGTTCATTTTTTTTAGATTCCACATATAGATGAGATCATGTGGTACTTGTCTTTGTGTGTCTGGCTTATTTTATATAACATAATGTCCTCTAGGTTCATCCGTGTTTTTGCAAATGACAAGATTTCCTTCCGTTTTTCAGACTGAATAGTATTCCATACACACACACACATACACACACACACACACACACACACACACACACACACCACATTTTCTTTTTCCATTCATCTGTTGATAGACATGTGGGTTAATTGTGTATCTTAGCTATTATGAATAGTTCTACAATGATCATGGGAGTGCAGATATCTTTTCAATACATTGATTTCCTTTCTTTTGGATATAGACTCAGTAATGGGATTGTGAGATCATATGGTAGTTCTGTTTTTAATTTTTGAGGAACCTCCATACTGTTTTCTAAACTGGCTGAATTTTTTATTTTTCATTTTTTTTAAGACAGAGTCTTGCTCTGTCACCCAGGCTGGAGTGCAGTGGCACACAATCACAGCTCACTACAGCCTCGACCTTACAGGCCCAAGCAGTCTTTCAGCTCAGCCTCTTGAGTGGCTGGGACCACAGGCATATGCCACTATGCCTGTCTAATTTTTAAATTTTTTATAGAGATGGGGTCCCACTATGTTGCCCAGGCTGGTCTCGAATTCCTGGCCTCAAGTGATCCTCCCACCTCAGCCTCCCAAAGTGCTGGGATTACAGGTATGAGCCACTGCACCCCCCAGCTAATGGCTGTATTAATTTACACTCCCCATCAATAGTGTACAGGTGTCCCTTTTTCTCCACATTCTCACTAACCCTTGTTATCTTTTGTCTTTTTATTAATAGCCATTATAACAAGTGTGAGGTAATATCTCATTGTCGCTTTAATTTGCATTTCCCTGACGATTAGTAATGTGGAGCATTATTTTATATACATGTTGGCTACTTGTATGTTTTTTGAGAAATGCCTCTTCAGACATGTTTATTTGCCCATTTTTTTAAAATCAGGTTATTTGTTTTCTTGCTATTGAATCTTCTGAGTGCCTTTTATATTTGGATATTAACTCATTATATACATGGTTCGCAAATATTTTCTCCCATTCTGTGGATTGTCTCTTGACTTTATTGTTTCCTTTGCTGTGTAGAAGCTTTTTAATTAATTAATTAATTATTATTATTTTTTGAGATGGAGTTTCACTCCTTCACCCAGGCTGGAATGCAGTGGCCCGATCTCGGCTCGCTGCAACCTCTGTCTTCCGGTTTCAAGTGATTCTCCTGCGTCAGCCTCCGAGTAGCTGGGATTACAGGCGCCCACCACCATGCCTGGATAATTTTTGTATTTTTTGCAGAGATGGAGTCTTACTATGTTGGCCAGGCTGGTCTCGAACTCCTGACCTTGTGATCCACCCACCTCGGTCTCCCAAAGTGCTGGAATTACAGGCGTGAGCCACTGCGCCTGACCTATTATCTTTTTTTTGAGAGGGAGTCTCACTCTGTTGCCCAGGCAGGAGTGCAGTGGTGCAATCTCGGCTCACTGGAACCTCTGCCTCCTGGGTTCAAAGGATTCTCCTGCCACAGCTGCCTGAGTAGCTGGGACTACAGGTGTGTGCCACCATGGCTGCCTGATTTTTGTATTTTTAGTAGAATCGGGGTTTTGCCATGTTGGCCAGGCTGGACTCGAACTCATGACCTCAGGTGATTTGCCCGCCTCGGCCTCCCAAAGTGCTGGGATTACAGGTGTGAGCCACTCTGCCTGGCCCTGTGCAGAAGCTTTTTAGTTTGGAGTAATCTCATTTGTCTATTTTTACTTTTGTTGCCTGTGCTTTTTTGATCATTGACAAAAAAAATCATTGTCCAGAGCAACTCTTGGAGCTTTTATGTTTTTTTTTTTTTTTTTTTTTAGTAGTTTTACAGTTTCAGGTCTTACATTTAAGTCTTTAATCCATTTTGAGTTGATTAAATGGATTAAAACATTTAATCCATTTTGAGTTGATTTTTGTCTGATGTGAGGCAAATGTCCAATTTCATTCTTCCGCATACAGATATCCTGTTTTCCCAACATCATTTAATGAAGAGACTGTCCTTTCCCCATTGTTTATTTTTGGCATCTTTGTTGAAATCCAGTTGACTGTAAGCGCATGGATTTATTTCTGGGCTCTCTATTCTGTTCTATTGGTCTGTGTGTCTGTTTTTATGCCAGCCCCTTGCTGTTTTGATTGCCAGTTACTTTTGTTGTTCTTTTATTTCTTTATCTTATGAATTTTAAAAAAGTTTCAACTTTTTTTATATTTGTCTTATTATAGTTACACTCTTAAATGTCTCAGCTTATGGCTTTATGTATTTTAATGTCTTTTTCTAATACTTTTAATACTTTATATGGTAATTTTTCACTTGTGTGTTTTTTTTTTTACCCCCTCTTTTTTGGTGTCATGGTTTTACCTTTATTTATCTTCTTTTCATTTTCTGTATTTAATATTTTTTATTTTGCTCTTTTTCTGATTTTTATTTTTTACCCATTTCTATTTTAACAGTGTCATAATGTTTTCTTTTTATTTCTAAGCTTTTGGTATCTATTTTACAGACTTTTACTAGTTATTTGCATTGTAATATTCAAAACCCTTTCATGTTTGTCTATTTCTTGTTTTCCTGATATATTCCATTGTTTTATTTCTTAAAATTACAGACACACAAGCATTTTGTTGGTGCTGAAAATTGTAAGGACATTCTTGCCTCTGTAGTCTTGGATGTTTTTGTCCTGGCCGTCTCTCACAGTTGCTCTTTTGGGTTTGCAGAATCTCTCTCCATATCCCTAGTGTGAATTCTCCAGGTAAAGTGAAATAATCACGGATACCCCTAGAATTGCATATGACACATTTTTGATCCAAGAATAATAGTTTTCTTTATGGAAGGGGCATATTTTATGTTAGAGTTTCTCTTTTTTTGCGTCCCATATTGGTCAATTGTGTATTAGACTCTGCACAGTCTCACATCCATTGTGACACAATCATTGGGACCTACAAGTTTCTCAACACTGTGCCACATTACTGAAAGAAGAGGTCAGAGGGGAAGGCTGCTCCTGAGACCTGGCATTGCTGAAGAAAATCCTAAAAGACCATTCTGGAAGGAGGCTGTATAGTGAGACCACAGTCATGCTCCTGAAATCTGTTCTACCTCAGCCTGCCTTGCATGTTGAGTTTGCCCTGCCACCCTTCTTAGCAGGTTTATGGGAGACTCCTGGGTGTGTTGATCTGCTTCCTTCATTCCCACCTGTCCCAGGAACACGTGGGCTGCAGTTATGACCATGGACTTTCTTTTCTTTTTTAAAGAAAATACAAGCTTGGACAAATAAAAGTAGAACTCTACTGCTCTCTGTTATGGTAAGAACACACAGGGAATCATAAGTCTGGTCTGGGACATATACTTTAAAAATAGAATGGTGAGGTAACTTAAAAATCATGCCATATGAGGAACAGTTGAGGGAATATTTAGTCTAATTGTAAGAGGAATTTAAAGAAAATTTGTTTGCTATTGGCGGTATCCCTAGGGCTGTCATGGAAGAGGAGTTTGCTAACTAGGGCAGAACTAGATGCAATGGGTGGAATTTACAGGGATCCAAGTTTGGCTGTGTTTATGGAGAAAAACAATTCAAATGTGAAAACTTAAACCGCACAGCATACTGCTTCAGAGTGGACCAAGATGGGCTAATAGGGCTGTTGTTAGGGAGGTGGTGTGCCTATTAACTTCAGTAGGGATGGTGCCCGGTTCAAGAGGCCAGAGACCCCCAGTCAGTGAATTAGGCATAGGGTTTTATTGAGGACTTACAGGGATGGCTCAGTGGTAGCAGGACAGAAGAACCACCACCACTTATAAAAAGCATGCAGTTTATATAGCATTTTCACTGAGCACCTCCACCCCCACCAACAACCTACACCTGACAACCTTCACTTAACCCAAAAGAAAGGGCCTCTCTCCCTCGTGCAGCCTGCATTCCACCGGTGGGCTCAGATAGTTCTCCTAGATAAGGAATAAATATTCTGACTGGCCACACTTGGAACTCCCAACACACATTCAGGTGTGTCTACCATATAGGGTCATTCTGAGGGTGTGCTTAAGGTAAGTTATCACTGTCAGGTGCACCTACAATACACAGGTGTGTTTACCCTATAGGAGGTTAGAAGGTTCTGTGATTCTTTGACCTTGTGTTCATTTTACCTCTGGCCTTAAATTGGATTTTTTTAAAAAATAAATTTTATTGTGTATTGTATTAGTTTGTTCTTGCACTTCTGTAAAACAATACTTGAAACTGGGTAATTTATAAAGAAAAGAGGTTGAATTGGCTCATTGGCTTCCACAGGCTATATGGAAGCGTGGCAGCATCTGCTTCTAGGCAGGCCTCAGGGAGCTTTTACTCATGGTGAAAGGCAGAGCAGGAGCAGGCGTCCTACATGGCAGGAGCAGGACCAAGAGAGAGAAGAGGGAGGTGCTGCACGCTTTTAAACAACCACATCTTGTGAGAACTCTATCACTATACAGTACTAAGGTTGGGGGGATGGTGCTAAACCGTTTATGAGAACTCCACCGCCATGAACCAGTCGCCTCCCACCAGGCCCCACCTCCAACACTAGGGATTACAGTTCGAGATTTGGTGGGGACAAAAATCCAAACTATATCATGTATATTTAAGGTATACAACATGATGTTATGAAACATATATATATAGTAAAATGGTTACTACAGTGAAACAAACTAACATATACAAATGATTTGATAAGCCTATTTCAAAATAGGGTATTTGTATTTGCAATGAGTTTCTTCATCTACTTTTACTTATTTTGTTAGAGGAAATCCTTTCTCCTCAGCATCATCCTTGGTTATATACCATCTAGGTGTTGATGGTTTTCCTCATGTCCTGTAGACTTTGTGGAGTCAAGGGGTCATGCTAGACAAAAGGTCTGAGCATTGAATTGGAATCATTTTAGAGCTAAACCCTTAGCTTTCTAGAGACTTATCCCAGTTTTCTTTAATGAAATATAACTAATGTGTGATGAAATGCACAATCTCAAAGTATAGTATGTTCTGGCCATTGTATATATCTTGCAGCTACCTGCTGGATGTTCTTTCTTTCTTTTTTTTTTTTTTTTTTTTTTTTTTTGAGACAGAGTTTCGCTCTGTCACCCAGGCTGGAGTGCAGTGGCGCAATCTCGGCTCACTGCAAGCTCCACCTCCCGGGTTCATGCCATTCTCCTGCCTCAGCCTCTCCGAGTAGCTGGGACTACAGGCGCCCGCCACCACGCCCAGCTAATTTTTTTGTATTTTTAATAGAGACAGGGTTTCACCGTGGTCTTGATCTCCCGACCTCGTGATCCACCCGCCTCGGCCTCCCAAAGTGCTGGGATTACAAGCGTGAGCCACCTCGCCCGGCTTGGATGTTCTTTCATGCCCCCTTTTAATTGATTTCTTCCTCCACCCCCACCCCCCCTTCCCCCATTCAGTAACCGCTTTCTGACTTCTGTAACCATTGATTAATTTTGCCTGTCCTTGGGCTTCATATGGGTGGAATCATACCACATGTACTAATTTGTGTCTGACTTTCTTCAACCAGCATGTTTTAGAGGCTCATCATCTATGTTATTGTAGGTATGAATAGTTTGTTTATTTGTATTGCATTTTATGGTATGAATACATCATTTTTCCATTCTACCCTCTGGAGATTTTGTTTCTTGCTACCTAGGGGAACAATCCTGAATATTTTTTTTTTTTTTTTTTTTGAGACAGAGTCTCACTCTGTCACCCAGGCTGGAGTACAGTGGTGCGATCTTAGCTTACTGCAACCTCTGCCTCCCGGATTCAAGCAATTATCCTGCCTCAGCCTCCCAAGTAGCTGGGACTACAGGCATGTGCCACCACGCCTGGCTAATATTTGTATTTTTAGGAGAAATGGGGTTTCACCATGTTGGCCAGGCTGATCTTGAACTCGTGACCCATGATCCACCCACCTTGGCCTCCTAAAGTACTGGGATTACAGGCCTGGCCTTTCTGCGACTGTGGGCCAACATGTCAGCATTTGACCTTACAAGGCCCATCCCTGTTTCAGGCTGCCCAGCGAAGCAGGCAAGGAAGTTGCAGGGACAAACCTGAACATTTTTAAAGAACTTTGAATTCTTTAGGCAAGCTTCCTTCTGACCTCATTACTTAATATTATCATGTTTTTACATCACTGTGCCTATTTTTATTGAAAGAAACAAGTAAGAAGATAATTGATGTGCGGTGTAAAATGCTGATAAGTAATGTCTAGCTCCTGGATAGTCTTCCATGAATGTGAGAGCTTTAATGATAGCAATTAATAGTTTACCTAATTTTGCCCCCAATACTTTTAGACCAATAGGATAAAGTTGAATGCCCTGGAAATCTGTGAAAGTTTAGTGAAGGTTTTAGTAAAATGAGTTTCAGCAAATTTAAAAGTAATTTACAAAATCTGTTATGAATTGCACAGGAATTGAAATGTCACTTCCTCAAATTTATAAATAGCTTTACATGTTCAAAGTTATATTCTTTTTGAAATAAAGTAGTGAATTATATTTGTTATCACTTTATACTAGCTAAAGATTGAAACTAACCTACTGTGCAATAATAAGAGAACTGGAAAAACTTATTTTATCAGCTTTATTGAGGTATGGTTGATATATAATATATATTTACAGTTTATAAATATATATAAATATATATATTTAGTTTATAAATATATAAATATATATATTTAGTTTATAAATATATAAATATATAAATATATATTTAGTTTATAAATATATAAATATATATATTTAGTTTATAAATATATAAATATATATATTTAGTTTATAAATATATAAATATATATATTTAGTTTATAAATATATAAATAAAAAAAATAAATATATATATTTAGTTTATAAATATATAAATATATATTTTTTTTTTTTTTTTTTTTTTTTTTTTTTTTTTTTTTTTTTTTTTTATTATATTTATTTTATTTATAATATATAAATATATATATTTAGTTTATAAATATATAAATATATATATTTAGTTTATAAATATATAAATATATATATTTACGGTTTATAAATATATAAATATATATATTTACGGTTTATAAATATATATGAATATATATATTTACGGTTTATAAATATATATGAATATATATATTTACGGTTTATAAATATATATAAATATATATTTACGGTTTATAAATATATGTAAATATATATATTTACGGCTTATAAATATATGTAAATATATATATTTACAGTTAATAAAATGTGATACATTTTCACATGTTTGTACCATAAAACCATCACCACAACCAAGATGATGAATACATCCATCATTTCTAAAAGTTTCCTTGTGTCCCTTTAAAATTTTTCTCTCCTGTCCTAACTTTCACCCAGTCCCATCAACCGCAAATCAGATTTCTGCCAATATGTGTTAGTTTGCATTTGTAGAGCTTGGTTAAGGGGATAGTAAAATAAATTATGGCCTGTCTACATTGTGTTAAAATTAAAATAATGCTTTTGAAAAATAATTACATGGGAAGTGCTTACGTGAGATACAGTGGAAAAAAGGATATAAAATTATAAATACAGACTGATTTTAAATTAGCACACACAAAATGCCATTAGCATGTATAGAAAAAAATGAAGGAAACATATTAAAATATGGTTATTTCTGGGTATGCATGATTATGGGTGATTTATTTAATTTATACTATTTTATATTTTCTAAATTTAGTAAAATCAGAATACATTATTTTACAATCAGAAAAAAAAGTAAAGCAAGCCTTGAATTAGGCGATCTAAGTATACAGCAAACATTTTATAATGGATTTCCACTTGGTTGAGGAATTTTCACTTGAAGATGTCAACTGTAAATAGTTAAGAATGTGTTCTCTAAGTGAAAGGAAAAGTTGTGATAAAGCAGCACTGTTTTTTTCTGGAAGTGCTGGAGTGCTTTGGATATTAATATAGTTTTTCTGAGTAATCATGTTAATAACTATGGTATGTGAAATAATTCCTGCAGTAGCTCACTGCTTAGCCTTCTGGAACTGAATGCATTATGTGAGCGCTCTTGGTAATGAAGGTCGCATATCAAAGGAAAGAATACATGAAAAAAGGATTAGAACAAAAAGAGCTAAAGCCATAACTCTACATCCCTGTTATAATGAATCCTGTAATTTGACGAGTGTAAGCGGGTAAAAAATGGCATTTAATAAATTAAGGATGAGCTGATCTTCCCTGTTGTCAGTTGGGAATGAAACTCTTTTCCTGAAATACTGTAAGATTCAGCAAAAAAAAAAAAAAAAGTCCATGTATAAGTTAATTTGGTATATATATATAAGGAAATTATAATTCTTATAAAATTATAATTCATGGTGAAGTGTACATCATGAAGAGGTGAAGAGTAATTTTTCTTCATGAGTTTTGCATAGGGCTACAGTATATGAAACATAACAATGATTACAAAGTTTATATATTTATTTTTACTTCAACAAAATAGTAATTGCCTACCTTGTGTTAGTAGGCCTCTAGGAAAAAAATTTTTAAAAAGCAAAGACTGGTATCTCTGTTCTCAAGACACATAAAGTTTAGTGCATTATTTGGGTGCAGTACTTGGGCCTAAAACCAAGTATCCACAGTCGACCCTTAAACAACATGAGTTTGAACTGCAAGGGTCTAATTATATGCAGATTGTTTTCAATAAATATATTGGAAAGTTTTTCTTGAGGTGTGGGACAATTTGAAAAAACTCGCAAATGAACTGTGTAGCCTAGAAATTTCAAAAAATTAAGACAAAGTTAGATAGGTGATGAATATATAAAATGCACATAGATACCAGTCTATTTTATTATATGCTACCATGAAATATACACAGATCTATTATAAAAAGTTAAAATATATCAAAATGTATGCAAACACATACCATACATGGTGCCACAAATGTAAACAAACATAAAGATGCAGTATTAAATCATAACTGCATGAAATTAACTGTAGTATATATTGTATTACTGTAATAATTTTGTAACCACCTTCTATGGCTATTGCAGTGAGCTCAAGCATTATATAGGTTTAAAACGCCATGTGACACTAATTCAGTTTACTAGAGAGCTGTTCATCTCTCTGGTAAATTGCTTATTGCGGTAAAAAGTGATCTTCCTTGGTTCTGGTATATTTTTCATAGTATGTAGTGCAATACTGTAAACCTTGACTAACACCATGGGACCCAAATGTAATGGCACTGGTGATGCTGGAAGTGGTCCCAAGAAGCAGAGAGACGTCATGACATTACAAGAAAAAGTTTAATTGCTTGATATGTACCATTGACAGAGGTCTACAGATATGGTTTCCTGCTATTTCAAAATAAATGAATTTTGCATAAAGACCATTGTAAAAAAAAAAAAAAGGAAATCTGTGAAGCCGTTGCTGAAGTTACACTAGAAGGTGAGAAAACCTTGTACTTCTTACGAAATCCTTTTTATCTCATATCAAAAATGCAGCTTTTATGTGGTGCAGGATTACTGTAAGAAAGGCATAACTACAGATTCTACTATTGATTAAAGAAAAATTGAGATTATTACATGACAACTTAAAGAAAAAGGAAGGTGAAGGATCAAAGCTGGAGAATTTACTATCAGCAAAGGATGGTTTAATAATTTTAGAAAGAGGTTTGGCTTAAAAAATGTCAACATAACAGGAGAAGCAGCTTTTCCTGACGAGTTCCCAGATGCCAGCAAGAAAATCATCAAGGAGAAAGGATTTCTGCCAGAACAGGTTTTTAATGAAGACAAAAGTGTCCTATTCTGGACAAAAGAATGTCACAAAAGATATGTATTAGGAAGAGAAGGGATTTAAGACAGGAAAAGACAGGCTAACTCTACTGTTCTGTGCAAATGCAGTCGGGTTTATGATGAGGACTGAATTTATGAAGCTGCTAAGCTCGAAACCTTGAAGGAAAAAGTTAACACCAGATGGCAGTCTTTTAGTTATACAACAAGAATGCCTGGACAATAGGAACTTTATTTCAGGATTGGTTCCAAAGATGCTTTATTCCTAAAGTCAGGAAGTATCTTGCCAGTAAAGGACTTTTTTTCTTTTCTTTTAAGAAACAGGGTCTTGCTCTGTTACCCTGTTGCCCAGGCTGGAGTGCAGTGGCATGATCATGGCTCACTGCATCCTCAAACTCCTGGGCTCAAGCGATCCTCCCACCTCAGCCTCCCAAGGAGCTGAGACAGGTGTGCGCCATCATGCTCAGCTAATTTTTTTTTCATTTTTGTAGAAGGTGGTCTCGAACTCCTGGCCTCAAGTGATCCGCCTGCCTCAGCCTCCCAAAGTGTTGGGATTAAGATGTGAGCTACCATGCCTGGCCTATTGACTGTCTTTTAAATTTCTTTTGATATTGGACAGTGCCCCTGGCTACCCAAAATGCATCAGTTCAACACTGAAGGTTCCAAAGTGATCGACTTGCTCATCGACTTACTCAATGTCTCTAATTCAGCCTTTAGATTGGGGGTTCATAAGGACCTTTAAGGCTCATTACACACAGTACTCTATGGAAAGAATTGTCAACACTGTGGAAGAAAACCCTGAGAGAGAGAACGTCATGAAAGTCTAGAAGGGTGACATCTTTGAAAATGCCATCATTGTTACAGAATAAAGTTGTAAATGCCATCAAGCCTGAAACCACTAAATTCCTGCTAAAGAAAACTGTCCAGATATGCATGACTTTGCCAGAGTTATGACAGAGCCAATCAAGAAATCATGGAAGTGATTGTGGTCATGGCCAAAAAAAAAAAAAAAAAAGGGGTGGCCAGGGGAGGTGAATGTTTTCAAAATGGGCATCATGGAGAAATTCAAGAGCTAATAAAGGGTCAAATGTATTTTGAGCCTGAAGAAATGAATATTTTCAATACTTATTTTCATCCATTAGTATACTAAAAGGAAATGAAAATGACAGCATCAATCAATATAGTTAACAATTTACATTAAAATTAGAGTTTGGGTAATTGTTAACAAAACAAAGTATTCTCTAAAAATATTTGAAGGTAATTATACATTTTTTCTCACTTATTTTTAGTGGCATTGTCCTTTTGTATTTTTTGGATAAGTCATTCTCCTGGAAAACACTTTTCCCAAATAACTAACAATTAATTATCTTGCATCCAAGATCTAATATTAGTGAAGTTGAAATAAGACTGAAAAGAATCTGGTACTGAGTCAGTGACTCCTAAGGCAGGTGTCTCAACTCTCCACCAAAGTGTAAATGGATGGTATCATATTCAATCTAGTAGTAGTATAATGTTCACAAGTACATGCATCATACTTTGTATGATTGGAAGGGAATATATTGTACTCTAATTTTCCTGTGGCAAAAAGGTGTGTGAACTGTGGCTATGGGTAGTTACGATACACGTGAACATCTCTTACCATAGTATTATTATAGAAGTTTAGAAATGTGGTAAACATATATGTCAGAAACAATGGTGTAACATGAATACACATGAATAATTAGTGCAATTAAATATTTTATCCTTCTTGTGTGCCTATAGCCTATTTTTCTTCACAAATCCTTCTACTTATTAAAGTGAGCTCATTTTCAGGGATGTATTAGAAAATAAACAGTAATAATGATATTTCAGTAATGTCTTTAAAAAAAGATATTTCAGAGTTAAAGTGCTGATGCTTTCTGAGAGCTTAATTGTATTTAAAAATAAATGAAATTCTGATGACTTACATCTTTTACCTCCCCCAAACCTTCCTCTAATGTAAATCCTATTTCATATAAAACTCCTTAAGCAGAACCTGACATCTTTTAAAATCATTCACTATCATAACATAATGTAATTGGCAAGTGTTTTTCACTTCATTTGAAATGTCTCTGTGGATGAACACAGATCCTATTGATAGCAGCCATCAAATGCCTCACTATCATTGTATAATGAAGCTAATATCACTATGAAATAAGAAAATGAGCTCTGAAAATCCACGGAGCTCCCCAAAACTTTTTGACAGATCGAAACAAAAACTTTGAGTAAAAATAGTGACACAGTAATGTCTCTTAACCATTTTGTATTTAGGCTGATTATCTGATATATATTCTTGAAACTACCTTGTCTGTTAAAAAATATATAAACGTAATATACTAATATATAAATATAATTTTCTTAAGCAAACATATAAATATATGTTTATATAAATATATAATATATATTTTAAGCAGACAAGGCAGTTTCAAGAAGAAACTTAAGTATTTTTAAGTGGTTTATTGCAAATGATTATAATTGAATTTCTAAATTATTTAAAGTGAGGAGATATCCAAAAATAATACTATGATTTAAGTATTTGAGATCATTTTTATTTTTCAAATGATTACCATTTACCAAAAAAAAAAACTGTCCTAATTAAAAATGAATTATTTCCCTTTCTAGACACACTCTAAACAAACCATTTAATTAAGTTCACTCCTGATTGTTTGGGAGCTGGTTACACAGTTTGTAGATAATTCAGGCCCTCTGTTTCTTTTATTTCTCTGGCTACTGTCTACCTTCTGTTCATATCAGAGCTTAGTGGCATCCTAATGGGGTTGGATGATAGAGGGGGAGCAATGGAAGAAGCAAGTTAGATGAGTCAATGTTTTTCTTATTAACATTAGGAAAATGTTTTGCCCAAAAGCTGTTAGTTAAAATCAGGCTTTCAATGTACTGTTGATTTTAATTTATGGTATGTGTGTTTCTCATTAACTTGGGGGAATCTTAAACTTAATTGAAAATAAAGGCAGCATGATATAGTGAAAAGCTTTGAAATCAGACACAATGGGGTCCAAAATCTACCTCTGCTGTTGCTTAACCATATGACTTTGGCAAGAGCTATTTCTTCATCAGTTCAAGGAGGATAAAATATCTGTTTGGCAGAGTTATGAAAATTAATAATCATTTATGTTAAAAATCTAGTATAGAACATATTAGTAATTTTCACCTGAGTGTGTTTTATAGTTTACTACAATGTGTTTAATATCAGAGGCAATTCCTTGATTATATTAAGATTACTAAGTATACTGTAAAAAATAGTTATTAGAAATGTCAGCTTCCAAACTTTTGATGCATAAATGTAATAACTCATTACTAACATAATTCTATGAAGTTAGTATCCCAGCACATAGAAAAACACTTGCCACTTTTATTCAATGCACAGGAGATTTCCATCAGAATTAGGAGATAAACCTTAATCCTGAGAGGGTTGAAAGTGGAAATGCAAGAGATCCAAGTTCTTTTTCAGGTTGTGTTCACCATCAAATAGTCATGTATAAAAATACCTCATCTTATGTAGTTTATGGACTAGATGTGATCTTGAAGTTGCTTATAAATAAAATGCTTTTCTTTTATTTATTTATTATTATTATACTTTAAGTTTTAGGGTACATGTGTACAACGTACAGGTTTGTTACATATGTATACATGTGCCATGTTGGTGTGCTGCACCCATTAACTCGTCATTTAGCATTAGGTATATCACTTAATGCTATCCCTTCCCCCACCCCCCACCCCACAACAGTCCCCAGAGTGTGATGTTCCCCTTCCTGTGTCCATGTGTTCTCATTGTTCAATTCCCACCTATGAGTGAGAACATGCAGTGTTTGGTTTTTTGTCCTTGTGATAGTTTGCTGAGAATGATGGTTTCCAGCTTCATCCATGTCCCTACAAAGGACATGAACTCATCATTTTTTATGGCTGCATAGTATTCCATGGTGTATATGTGCCACATTTTCTTAATCCAGTCTATCATTGTTGGACATTTGGGTTGGTTCCAAGTTTTTGCTATTGTGAATAGTGCCTCAATAAACATACGTGTGCATGTGTCTTTATAGAAGCATGATTTATAATCCTTTGGTTATATACCCAGTAATGGGATGGCTGGGTCAAATGGTATTTCTAGTTCTAGATCCCTGAGGAATCACCCCACCGACTTCCACAATGATTGAACTAGTTTACAGTCCCACCAGCAGTGTCAAAGTGTTCCTATTTCTCCACATCCTCTCCAGCACGTGTTGTTTCCTGACTTTTTAATGATTGCCGTTCTAACTGGTGTGAGACGGTTATGATTTGCATTTCTCTGATGGCCAGTGATGATGAGCATTTTTTCATGTGTTTTTTGGCTGCATAAATGTCTTCTTTTGAGAAGTGTCTGTTCATATCCTTTGCCCACTTTTTGATCGGGTTGTTTGTTTTTTTCTTGTAAATTTGTTTGAGTTCTTTGTAGATTCTGGATATTAGCCCTTTGTCGGATGAGTTAGGTTGCAAAAATTTTCTCTCATTCTGTAGGTTGCCTGTTCACTCTGATGGTAGTTTCTTTTGCTGTGCAGAAGCTCTTTAGTTTAATTAGATCCCATTTGTCAATTTTGGCTTTTGTTGCCATTGCTTTTGGTGTTTCAGACATGAAGTCCTTGCCCATGCCTATGTCCTGAATGGTATTGCGTAGGTTTTCTTCTAGGGTTTTTATGGCTTTAGGTCTAACATTTAAGTCTTTAATCCATCTTGAATTAATTTTTGTATAAGGTGTAAGGAAGGGATCCAGTTTCAGCTTTCTACATATGGCTAGCCAGTTTTCTCAGCACCATTTATTAAATAGGGAATCCTTTCCCCATTTCTTCTTTTTGTCAGGTTTGTCAAAGATCAGATAGTTGTAGATATGTGGCATTATTTCTGAGGGCTGTGTTCTGTTCCATTGGTCTATATCTCTGTTTTGGTACCAGTACCATGCTGTTTTGGTTACTGTAGCCTTGTAGTATAGTTTGAAGTCAGGTAGCATGATGCCTCCAGCTTTGTTCTTTTGGCTTAGGATTGACTTGGCAATGCCAGATCTTTTTTGGTTCCATATGAACTTTAAAGTAGTTTTTTCCAATTCTGTGAAGAAACTCATTGGTAGCTTGATGGGGATGGCATTGAATCTATAAATTACCTTGGGCAGTATGGCCGTTTTCACGATATTGATTCTTCCTACCCATGAGCATGGAATGTTCTTCCATTTGTTTGTATCCTCTTTTATTTCATTGAGCAGTGGTTTGTGGTTTTCCTTGAAGAGGTCCTTCACATCCCTTGTAAGTTGGATTCCTAGGTATTTTATTCTCTTTGAAGCAATTCTGAATGGGAGTTCACTCATGATTTGGCTCTCTGTTTGTCTGTTATTAGTGTATAAGAATGCCTGTGATTTTTGCACATTGATTTTAAAAAAGAATATTTGAATATTTTAGAAAACCCTGATGTTCAAAGAAATTACTCAGAAACTTCTGATAGAAGCCTCCTAATGTGTATTTGGATTTATTCAAGATACAGTTATCAATCATGTCATAAAGATGATGTCTCTTCTTCTCATTCCTGCCTGACTCTGTTTCCTTGGACTCTTATGTCAGCCTGTAAGAAAAGCAGTTTTATTAATGAAGTCGTATGCAGGTATAGTCACTTTGAGAATACATCTCTTGCAAAAATTGTTTATTGAGTACTTTATGGTTTCTTTAAAGTTATTTAAAGAAATTCAGAGAATACAGGGGTTAGTACATTTAATAAGGAAACAATTGTATTAGCTAGTTTTGAACTGTCAAATGGAGTTGAACCATGGATGAGGCAGAAGATGGTTTTGACTTGGAGAATTCAGCTGCAAAAGAAGGTTGTTATACCATCTATCATGACCAATACAGGAAAGTTTATTGTACTTTCCCGGTAAGGAACTGAGGTGCAGAAAGATGAAGAAAAGTCAGCAAAGTGATTAAGTATGGTTGAAGGACCTTTTAAAAGTGAAACTTTCATTTTCTCAAATTTCTGTACTTCCACACATTTTAATTGAAAACAGAGCAAACATGTTTTGTCATTCTTGATAGTGATCAGCAGAGCACATAATAAAGGATTAGCTCCATTATTAATCATTGGAGTGAGTGTCATTCATAGTAAATCCACTTTCATTAATAAATTAAGGCTGTGTATCTTTCCCACTTTATCCTGTATTTTTCAGGTTACCCAAAATCACTCAAATCACAGCTAACTTGCCCTTTGACCACCTCATTAAGTGTCTCTTACAGAGGTTCCCAGGTTTTAGTTGTCGTGATAAGTCATAATGAAACTGAAGAGTCACTAACCATCATTCTACAGCAGGTCCTACAGTAAGTTGTTTTGTTCAATATTGCTTCATTATAACATTGTTGAGAAAAAACAAATTGATTCCTGGCTGGGGCCACTGTCTTCTGGGAGTTTGCACATTTGCATGTTCCCCAACCTCTGGCTGCATGGGTTTTCTCCAAGTATACTCTGGTTTCCCTCCACAGCTCAAAGCTGTGCCCACTGGGTGAATTGGCGTGTCTATACCATCCCAGTCTGAGTGAGTGTGAGTGCGCCCTGAGATGGGATGAGATGGTGTCCTGTCCAGGGCTAGTTCCCACCTTGCACCCTGAGCTGCAGGGAGAGACTCTGGCCATCTGCCACCCTTAACTGGAATAAACAATTTGGAAAATGCATAAATGAATGAATGACCACAAATGATTACAAAATGAAAATTTGTAACATATACAATCATAAAAATGCATAACAATAAACAATGTAGTGTGAAAGCACTCAGCAAGCCTACCATATGTGTTACTGCTTGTTTTTGAACTGTGTGGTCGTAGGAGGTGCTCTGGACAATTTTCAAATTGCAAACATTTATTCACTGATTTCACCACCACCACTGTGACTGTGTCACTCACTGATGACCCAAAAATTGGGTAAATAATTATCTTCCTTGTCTGTATTAATCTTTCTTAAATGTATGTATAGCTCACATTTATTTCAGTGTTTAATATTAGAAGTGTTTTGGTTCTTTATTTAGAAGTTTGGTGATGTTTTTGTGACCATAAACATACCATAGCAACTTAACTCTTGTTTATATAGTAACTAGTCTATGGTAAAATTGGTTTTGTAACACATTGTTTTGCTTAAAGTCACGGTTTCCAATAACCTACTGATGACATTGAGGACTTACTATTAAGTGCATATTGGACAAAACTATATATTCAATGAGAGATTAAATATATCTCACAGTCAATTAATTCAAAGATGGGAGAGTATATCCTGAACATGGTCAGGCAGAAATACCTGTGAGTAGGGTCTGTGGAGACAGACAAAAATAGAGACAGAGCAAAAAGGGAGGTGAGACTGTGCTAGTATTTAGCTACTTCTGACTTCTGACCTGCAGACTAGAGCTATTTATTAAGTGAACACTTAAGTTAATTAAGAAAATGCACTGAAAGATTGATGTTTACACAAAGACTACCAAAGAAGTGGAAACAGCAACCTAAAGATAATGAATTTCAGGAAAGTCAACTTTAGTAATTTAAATATAAGAAAATGACCTGTAAGTGGAAGGACTCATGAAAATTAGATTATTTCTTAAAGCAACAATACTTATGAGGATGGCAAGAGGATGAAGAGAACAGGGTGAAACCCAGGTAGCTACACAGAGCTGCACATTGGAAATGTCTAAGAGTAAAGATTAGGAATTAGAGTAAGCATTAAACCAGAAATAAGGCGTATCAATGATGGCGTGAAAAGATAAAACCAGGAAACATATGGTGACTGCAAGGTGAAATACACTAAGGGACAAAATATTCTTTATGTATGAGAGGAAAACAAGACTGAGAAAACACATCCTCTTTATTAGATGCAAAGGAAAAGAGGATTGGTTCCAAAAGAAAATTCAGTTGTCTTTAAAGAAAATTTTTGCCTTCGTAGTAAAATACAGTCTCTCATTTAGAAAATGGAATAGGAAACAATGTGGTTGAAGCACAGGGAAACAAACTAGACTTGGCAGGGAATTGATCAAAGATCATTTAAATAAACAGGTCTTGATAACTTTCATATTAGAATGCCAATTATTGATGATTCGGGCTCTCAGGTGCTAAAAATAACACCTTTTTGATATAGTAGAAAACTATTCTTGGTGATTTTTAGATCACTCTGAACTGTTAGTGCCTGCTTCTTTATGCTGTGCGTCAAAGGACACAAAGGACACAAAATGAAAGTTTATTTTTTATTATGAGAGTAGCTCATGATCATTTTTGTAATGCCTTCATTTTTATAGCATTTTTCATTTTTCTTTATAGCCACAATTTTCTCCCATTCTCCTGTTTTGGGAGAAAATGCTCACCTCTTATTAAAGTGACATGCATTCACAATAAGAATTATAGCTCTCTCTCAAGTGAGAAAAGCCAGGTTGTTTGTCCCAAAGCTGCCAGTGACTCAGGGCATCAGAGAAGAGTAAACCAAAACATGAGTTCGTGATGCACCATCATCTTATTTTTAAAAAGTAAACATTTTATTTGGATCAATTAAAGAAAATATAATGCATTTTTTAAAAAATTTACACAATCCTGCCCTATAATGGCAGTTTGAAAATTTTATGTCCATGACAGAAATACAAGGTACAACTTTGTATTTTACAGCCAAAGGATTTGAAGAACGTGGAAAACTTTCATGAAGGAATGCAACAGTCATTCATTTGCAGCTGAATAATGCCTGTATTTGGAATTTAATGTATATGTTTTCTTAAGATATCCGAGAATGACTCAATTAATTCTATAGAGAATAAAATGTTATCTGAAGATAACTTGTTATCTGAAGACAACTAGTTTTACCAGCAGTGAAATTGCTAGTGGTGGTGTTAGGGCTTCTTTGTTCTCATAGGTTGGTGAGTGGGATGGAGGGTTACAGCTCTTTTGTTTCTGCCACCTGCAGCTTGGCAAACAGGAGTGTTAACAGCTCTTTTGTTCCTGCCGTCTGCAGCTTGGTGAGTTCCAGGTTCTTGTTCCACAAAAAGAGGAATAAGGTATGTGGACACCGGAGAGTGAGTGAGGCAGAGAAGAATTTTATTGAGCGACAGAATGAAAGCTCTCAGTGGCAAGAGGGAACGCTGAAAGCTGGTAGCCGTCTGTGAGGCTGAGTCTGGGCTTTTTATGGGCTTAGAATGGGGGAGTGTGTGCTAATTGGTCCATGGGTGGTCTTGGGAAAAGCACAATTCGATTGGTTAAGAGGCATCATTCAGAGTGAACCAATCATTAGAGTGGGTAAGCCAGGGATAGAAGTTCTCACTCTGGTCATGGACTCTATTGGGAACTGGCAGCTTTGTTTTCAGGCTTTAGACTTTCCTTGGTTTGAAGGTTGGGTTTCAGCAGGGACCTGTCCCTGTCTGCCTAGGAATTTGTTTGTCTCCTTTCACTATCAGTAGAATATTGACAGAATATTTACAGTTTTAAAAAAATAGTTAAATGGAGATAGATTTCCAGCAAAGGTCTACATTTTACCACAAAGCTTGAGAGGAAGATCTACACCTATGTTTAAAATGATTCTTCTATCATTTTTATGACAGCACATCAAGCAGTAATAGCATTGGAAATGAGACTGGATTCCTTTCCCAGTGGGTCCCCTGTGACTTTGAGCAGGATCCCCAATTTTCTGGTTCTTGTGTTACCCTGGACTAGATGTCCATGAAGGACCCTCTTGGGAACTCTGATTCTATGCTGTATTTTGAATATGAAGTTTTTGACAAAGGTCTTAAGTAAAAGATCTGAATGTACTAAACTATATAACTATATATAATGTATAACATAATATATAATGTGAATAAACATGTATGTCTATATTCTTAAGGGGAACTTGAGTGAGGAAATGTGGACGGCAAATCTATTACTATTTCCTTTTGGCATGTAGGTTGTTTGAAAACATTTCTGAGGAGATGCTTCATAGACAGCGGATACGCCTACCAACAGGAAATTGATGGTAGGACATCCATGTGACATAATTCTAGCCAGTCCACTAAAAAAAGGCTACCTGGATACAGGCTGGGCACTGTGGCTCACACCTGTAATCACAGCACTTTGGGAAGCCAAGGTGGGTGGATCACCTGAGGTCAGGAGTTTGAGATCAGCCTGGCCAACATGGTGAAACCCCATCCCTACTATAAATACAAAAAGCTGGGTGTGGTGACGTGCACATGTAATCACGACTACTTGGGAAGCTGAGGCAGGAGAATTGTTTGAACCTGGGAGGTGGAGGTTGCAGTGAGCTGAGATCCTGCCACTGCACTCCAGCCTGGGCAACAGAGCAAGACTCCATCTCGAAAAAAAAAGACAATATCTGGATACAAAATAGTACAAACAACGCAAGTTCCATTAAAAAAAAATTACACCATGAAGTCTAGATGGATATACACACAGTGTCAACAGTGGTTATCTTTTGGTGGAGAGATTATAGTTGACTGTTTTATAAATAGAAAAACATTACTATAGTAATTTCTCAGTGCTGCTGTAACAAAGTGCCACACATCAGGTGGCTTCAATCAACAGAAATTTATTGTCTCACAGTTCTAGTGGTCGGAAGTCCTAAACCAAGGTGTTGGCAGGGCCACACACCTCTGAAACGTGTAGGAAAGCATCCTTCCTTCCCTCTTGTAGCTGCTGGTGTTGGCTGGCAATCTTGGATGCTCCTCGGTGTTCAGCTGCAGCACCTCAGTAAGACTCCATCATCCATGGTAGTCTTCCCTCTGCATGTCTGTGTCTCCACAAGGCACCCCTCTTCCCTGCATGTCTCTCTCTTCTTATGAGGATAACTTCTCATAGTGGATTAAGGGCCTGCCCTAATTCAGTATAACCTTGCTTTAACTAATTACATCTGCAAAACCACCTTATTTCCAAGTAAGGTTACATTCTGAGATACTAGGGGTTAGGACTTCAATGTGTCTTTTTTGGGTGGGGGGACACAGTTCACCCCATAGCAATCCCCATATTCCAAATTTATCAAATAATCTATGTTGAAAATAATCTGCTCTTGAATACTTTCTTTTCTGTCTCTCAAGATATAAAGTTACATTGACTCTTCCTTTTCCCCTGTATCCAGGGAGTCCCACGTTATTGAGATTTTCTGGGATACAACATTTCTTAAATATCTTCTTTGCTATTATTGCCACTCCCTAGTTGAGACTGTTTCTAGCTGAGATACTAAAGTATATTTCCAATTGGCCCCTTTTCTTTTTTCTTTTTTTTGTTGTTGTTTTGAGACGGAGTCTTGCTTGTCACCCAGGCTGGAGGGCAGTGGTGCTATCTCGGCTCACTGCAAGCTCTGCCTCCCGGGTTCATGCCGTTCTCCTGCCTCAGCCTCCTGAGTAGCTGAGACTACAGGTGCCCGCCACCACACCCGGCTAATTTTTTGTACTTTTAGTAGAGTTGGGGTTTCACCGTGTTAGCCAGGATGGTCTTGATCTCCTGACCTTGCGATCCGCCCGCCTTGACCTCCCAAAGTGCTGGGATTACAGGCGTGAGCCACGGCACCTGGCTCCTCTTTTTTAAATACTATCAGCAGTCTGTTTTATATGCTTCTGTATGATTCCCTATGCAATCCATTCCATTTCTAATGTGTGTTTCTAATCTTATTGTTCCCTTTCTCCAAAACCTCCAATGGCTTCTCTGAATGAAATTTCTAAAGCTTACTTCTTTGGCAGTCAAGGTCATCCATGATTTGACTCTCTCCTTTTTATCCAGTCTTAGTTCTCACAATTCTCATACACAAATTCTGTGCTCTAATCTAGCCTGACTGCTTATGATTTTCCAAAATTGCTGTACACTTTTCTATATCCTTAGTTTAATGCACGCTGTCTGCATTCATTGAAATGCCTTCCCCGTTTCCCCTCCCTACCTGTTAAACTAGTTACCACTCTTCAGTAGCACCTGAAATACCATCTCCTCCCAGAGCTTTTACCAGTTCCTTCATTTGGATGCTCTGTCACCTTTATTTGAACTCCCAGGTGCACACGTGAGCATATGGACACACACACCTACATCTCCAACCCCTAAATTATAAAGCCCTTGAAGGCAGCGTGTGTGTCTTGTCCATCTTAACATTCCCCACAGTGGCCTAGGATGCTGCCTTGAATCTGTGAGCCCTCATTACAGGCGTTGAGTTGTTACTGATTAGAGCACACAAGAGAGTGATGTAGAGTTCAGAAGCACGAGCTCAATCAACAGGAATCAGAGTGCAGATAACCAAATGCAAGAAATAACTTATTAAATCTGTGCAATGCTGGGGATATTTCCCGGGGGAAGAATTCTGCAGCTGCTGTAGGGAATGATACCTTGGCTTTCCTCTCGGGGTGTCTCTTCCCCCTCTGAGCCAGGGTTCTTTTATTTATCCTGCCCCATTTCATCCCCGCTATATGAAAGGTTAGGTTGTAGCTCCTTTGAAAATGGTTAGAAGATGTGGCCATTGGATCAATTTCCAGGACACATAGTTTATCTGAATCAATCTCATGTTCTGTATGCAGATATCACCAAAGTGAGCAAAGTATTTAACTTGAGAATTTTATATTATCTACCTAAATGTCATTTCTTCTATTAAAACTACCAGAATGAAAAATTATGTTTCAAATAATAGTAAATTACATAGGCTAAACTTTGAAAATATAATCAGTGATGTCAACCTTTATTAATGGAGGTATCAGTTGAGGAATTTGCAACCAGAATATATATGCTAAATGCACTTGCTAAAATGTCCTTTTCTAAATTTCTTGGAATCAATATTAGTATACAGTGCATTAATATAAGGCTAGATGCTTAGCGGTGAGGGACACCGCTCGGACACTCACCGAGCGGTGAGTTTTCATTCCACTCCATCGCTGGCTGATTGGCTTTGCCCAGCTAGTTAGCCATTCCAGACCCACGTTTTCTCAGTTGTAATATGGGAAAGCTAATACCTACCTCAGAGGTTTGTTATAAGAATAAAATGAGATATTTTATATAAAACACTTAGCACACTATCTGGCACTTAGTGATTTTTCAGTGAAATGAGGTGATTAATATTAATATTAATTATAATATTAATATTAAGTAATATCAGATAATTTGAGATTTAGTGTAAGCATCAGTTTTAGAGTGGCAGACTCATCAGTTTTATTTGCATTCATTGAACTGTTTCAACAGTGCTTTTAAAGGTCAAGGGAGAGATAGGGAATAAGATAATTAATTTATCTTTAATTGGCTGGCGTGCTGTATTTAAAGAAAGCTTTTAATTTCAAAAGATAACTGTAATTATAACAGATAGGTAAGTTTTAGGGAAAGTAAAGACTTTTAAAGCCTCCAGATTGTCCCTCAAGTAGTGTCAGAACTTAATGGTGAAGTGTTTCTACAATATTTTAATTTTCATCTATTAATGATGGTGATTTCACTATTCAGCTTAGTGTAACATCAGTAAAATGTCAAGGATAATTCTAATATTTTTACGCTTAGTATTAAATAATTTTATGATTAAAAGAGATCGCCTCTTACAAATCATTAAAAAAGAAGCTTTAATAGATGAACAGATAAAGATAATGAATAGATGACTCACAAAGGAAAAGTATAAAATAACCATGAGAAATAACCATTCTCTGTAATAAAGGAAGTAAAAATTAACACAATGAAGTATGTATTTTTTCTCTTTCTAGCCTATTGTAATAGGAAAACTTTTTAATAAAGAGTCAGGATCTAGTGACATTGATTACTCACCTAGAATATTGGTGGCAGTGAAATTGATGCAATACTTTTAGAGACAGTTTGGGAATATGTATCAAGAATGACATAAATATTTATACCTGTAGACTCCCAATTCTGTCTTTGGAAATTAAAGCTAAGAATATAATACAAATGTAGAACAATATATTTGCAACAAAGTGTTCATCACAATGTTATTTAAAATTATGCAGACTAGATAGAAGCAGTATTAATGCTCAGCACTATGGAAATGGTTAAGTTAATCATTCAGTTATATATTGTTCGGTCAATACACGTGTATTACAATACATGTAAGACCGTGTACCAACTTGAAAAATGTTTATAGTTGTATTGAGAACTACAATATAACATTATGTGTATACCATAATTAAAGTTTTATAAAAATTTGCATGGAAAAAACCTTAAAAGCCCAAATAATAGTAGTGATTACCTAAGAGAGGTGGTATCATGATTCTATTTCTTCTTTCTACGTTCTTTAAATTTTCTTTGCTATAGTTTTACAACAAAATTCTAAATGAAATAACAAAAAAGTAATGCCTTTCTCACTGAGATTTACTTTTGGGCAAATATATTCTTGCCTTGTGGACAAATTTATCTTGGCCTCTGGGGCAAAAGCTGAATGCTTAAATAGGTATTCATTAGCCCTAGATTTGGCACTAGGGAAGGAGGAAGACACCAGAGGTTAATACAAGTTTTGATTGGGATAATTTATACAATGAAAATTCATGTCCATGCTATTCTGGCGAGTTTTCCTTTAAAAAAGGTTAAGGATTTTTTTTAAAAAAGGCTAAGAATGGCAAGCATTTTAAATAATAAAAACCTGATGATAGAAAATGTATTTCAGTATATACCAGGTAACTCTAGCTTCCATGGCCAACAACTTAAGCAAGATTAGTTTATCTCGATCTGCAATTTATCATACTGTTTTTCTGTCAAAGTATATGAAATTTTGGATTGCATTTAATTTTCCAAAGATGTTTCTCTGAGTGAATAGGAAGGAATCATAAACATGTGACATTGTTTGGTAAATAAGTCACAGAGTTATGAAACTTTTTTTTAAAGCTTACTGAAGACGTATTTTTAGCCAAACTCAAGGGTCACTTTTTCAGTGACCTTCGAAAGGCTTAGGCACGTGATTTCTCCCCGTTTGAAGCATTCTCTCCCTTTAGCTTCAAGGAAGTTACACCCTCATAATTTTCATTCTCTTTCTCTCTTCTCACAATATAGAATCATCTAACAATCTATAAAATACCTAGCTAATAGCCATTGAGTTTTACTATGGAGTTGGGACAATTTTAAGCACTTTACAGGTATTAATTCAGTGAAGAGTCATAGAACCCCTTTGAGGAAGATAGGGTCATTATCCCCATTCTATAGTTGAGTAAACTGAGACACAAGAGAGAGGCAGACTCACTCAAGTCCCTTAGTAAATGGCAGACCTGGGACCGGAACTCAGCTGTGTGATATCCTAGCATCGGTGCTATACCGTGGCATCCTCCTGCTTCTTACAGTGCAGACAAGAAGCACTGAGAATGCTGAAAACCCAGATATGGTTTAGCGAGGGCAGGCATTTCTAGGAGAAATCCAGAGAGTGAAAGGTACGCAGCTGTATGATTAGGTGGCATGATAAAAGCATATGTTTTAGAAGACCTAGAAGGCTAACAGAATTGAATACCACTTCTTACCATCAAATTTCAGAATGGTAGAACTGAGTTCCTGGTGATATTCTTAGGCAAGATTCCTGCTGACTTAGGGCAGTGTCGGCCACCATGACAGTCAAAGGATGCAGCAGGATTAGTTTTGAGGACATGGGCTTTGTGTGGGGAACAGGATTGGTTTATCAGCTCCACTAACTTTGAGACTTTGGGTTTGTTTCTTGACTTCAGGTCCTGAGATTTGTTTCCTTCTCTGTAAGGATATTACTGCTCCATTTACCACTCATTAAATAACTTGATAATCATACTGGCCATTCATAGCTCATTCAGTAATTACATGAGAAAATATATTAAGAGCTCATAGCACAGTGCCTCGCATAAATGCAGGCAGAGTATAGGATTGACATTCTCTTATGGGAATAATGATGCCTGGCCAGGAACCATATGTCAGTGAGCCAAGGGAGCACCTTCAGGCTGTTCAGTTTTTACCTCAGAAAATTGTTTTGGGTCACTCCAGCATGTGGCAGGAGCTAGCATTTATTGTCTGGGTAACCTTGGGCAATTACCAAACTTCTCTGAACTTCCATTTACTGATCTGTTAAACAAGGATAATGACATTTACCTTGCAGGGCTCTGATGAGCATTGAAGTCAGATAATAAGGTCTTTAATTGGTAACCTACTTTCTTATTGCGTTAGTATTTGCTGCCGTTTAGTAAATGTTACCATTGGAAAAGCCTTTGTCTCTGGTTTCTCCAGTTTTCATTTTTATTGCCATCTTCTTCGGAGCTTAGCTTCTTCTCCCTGTCTTTCAATGGGATAATGAAATTATATAGATTTTTAATTCCCCAAAGTTTAGAAATGAGGAGAAGCTCATCCAAGAAATTATATCCTGGAAAATAAGAAAGGATAAAAACAATTTTATAAAACAAAATGTCAGCTGGCAGGAAGAGATATTTCTATTGGTTCAGAAAAAGGCAAATCTGAGTAGGAGTAGACACAGCACTGACATTTCAGAAAGCAATGAAGTATTTGGTCAGAGACCTGTGAGATAATTTGTCATTTTGGACTTTTAAAGGAGGAGTCAAGAAAGCAACAGTCGGTGGCTCGTGCCTGTAATCCCAGCACTTTGGGAGGCCGAGGCGGGCGGATCACGAGGTCAGGAGATCCAGACCATCTTGGCTAACACAGTGAAACCCCGTCTCTACTAAAAATACAAAAAATTAGCTGGGTGAGGTGGCGGGCGCCTGTAGTCCCAGCTACTCTGGAGGCTGAGGCAGGAGAATGGCGTGAACCCTGGGGGGCGGAGCCTGCAGTGAGCCGAGATCGCGCCACTGTACTCCAGCCTGGGCGACAGCGAGACTCTGTCTCAAAAAAAAAAAAAAAAAAAACCAACAGTAAGCAGTTGGCTGACTTGGGAAACTGGTGTGCTCAAGAGAATCTCTTTTATTTGTTCAGTGCAGGTAACTTTCGCTGGATAAGAACTAGAGGGTTATGTTTTGTGAAAACACTTATTTCAGGAAGAAAAAAATAGTGTCATATTAATCACCTCTTGAGCTGTTTTTGTGGTTTTACATAATGATTAGTGTGCAAGAGGACTCAAAAAGTGACTTAATATAAGTGTTATTTCGAATGTGGATTCTATATAAACCTTACCAGACAGATGGATTAGCTCAACGAAGCAGATATCTTTGGAGACGCACTGTGAGCTAGGACACAGGGAGGAATGCAAGACAGCCCCTTCCTTCAAGGAACAATGAAGACAGAAACAGAAATGAAGTGGGGCGGGACTGTACAAAGGTACCGTGGGTGCCGGGATGGTAAATGCTGCGTTACTGGTGTACACAAAGTGGTTTGGGATCATCGAGGAGGAAATGAGTTTTCTTAGGAAGATGAGAGAAAACGTCACAAAGTATGTGACACTTGAGTGGCCATCTGAAGGTTAAGAGCGATGTAAAGGAAGGACACCATTGTATAAGAGTATCAAGGCTGTGGGCCATTCCCAGGGGAGAACTGTGGTGTGGTTAGATGGGTTGCCTGGCTGTGCAGGAGGAATGCTAAGAGATGAGGCTGCAGAGGGAGATGCCGGAAGGAGGTCAAAATGATTGGTGGTTTCTGCTGGGAGATGGCATGGATCTAAATTGGGAGCAAAAGGAAGTAGGTTTGAGGGAAGAGAAGGTAATTTGAAGTGGAGCCTCACAAGGTATACAGGAGAGAGAGAGTAGAGGGAACCCCAAGAAAAAGGTGGAGAACCCTTAGAAACAAAGGCCAAAGAAGGAACCTGCAAATAAGACTGAGAGAGACCCTCACCAACATGGTGAAACCCTGTCTTTACTGAAATACAAAAAAAATTAGCCGGGCATGGTGGTGCATGCCTGTAGTCCCAGCTACTCGGGAGGCTGAGGCAGGGGAATCACCTGAACCCGGGAGGCCGAGATTGCGGTGAGCCGTGATCGCGCCATTGTACTCCAGCCTGGGAGACAGAGCGATACACCGTCTCAAAAAACCAAACACTGCATGTTCTCACTCATAGGTGGGAATTGAACAATGAGAACACATGGACACAAGAAGGGGAACATCACACTCCAGGGACGGTTGTGGGGTGGGGGGAGGAGGGAGGGACAGCATTAGGAGATATACCTAATATTAAATGATGAGTTAATTGGTGCAGCACACCAACATGGCACATGTATACATATCTAACAAACATGCACATTGTACACATGTACCCTAAAACTCAAAGTATAGTAATAATAAAATTAAAAAAAAAGAGAGAAGAAGAGAGCCTTGGAAAACAGTCAGAGTTGTAGGAAGACAGCCGGGAAAGTTTAGTGTTAGAGAGTCCCAGGGACAGTGTTGGGCCAGGGAGGAGACAACATTAACACAAGCTAGGGAGAGACCAAGTAGAAGAACTGAGAGCCCAGGAACCAGGAGGTCGCTGGTGACATTCCTGAGAGTGATGCTGGAGTTGGGAGAGCAAGAGCCAGGGTCCTTTGGGATGATGAGTGAGCAGGAGGTCTGGGGGCAAGGACACATAGGCAGAAACTGTCACTTAGTGAATCCTTTTGGCAGGGAAGAGAAGAGAAGGAAAGAGTTTAAGGAAGGGGTTGTGTGTATGTATGTATGTGTGATACAGAAGACCCCCTGAATATGTTTGTGTGCTGACAGCAAAGCCAGGAAGGAGGGAGCAGTTGGGGGTACAGACAGAGGGGAAGGAGTATCCAGAGGAAGTGACAGCGGCTGGCTGGGATAAAGAGCAGGAATGGGAGGGCGAGTTCCTCAAGAAGCAGGACACGTTTCCCTCCAAGACAGGAAGGAAAGACACAGGGATCAATGAAGGTGAAAAGGAAGAGAGCGAATTGCAGGTACTCCCTGGTTTTCAAGTCTTGCCTGAGGGAGCAGTGGTAAATAAAAATAGCATTCATTTTATTTTATTCTTTTTTTTCCTTGGAGTTAGTCTTGTTGTTTGCTTTTTAAAAGAAATAAAGATACTGTACCAGTAAACCATTGCAGGTTTGCAGAAACAAATCATTACCCATAGCTGTCACACATGCCAATCTGGAAATGGTTTTCTTAAGGGAGAGAATTCCGGGTCACATCTTTCCAATGTGTTTCTCATATAATCAATATCCAGACTGTTTGAGATCAGGACTGGGGAAGTACTTGAAATGACTGACTGGTGTTTATGTCCTACTGGTTATATTGTAATTTGTAATAATAATTTCAGCAGTCATTGACTAAATGTATTACACAAAACAAAAATGAAGTAATACCTTGGTAAGAAAAAAGCTGCAGATATTAATATCTAATGTTCATTGTATGAGGTCAAACCATTTGACTAATTTTGAGCTACAAAAAGAGCAGTTTCATGGAGTTCAATCTGATAATAAGGCTAAAAACATGGGAGTTTCTGAGCAAGCGTATCCTTCCAGTGAACACTTATGAGGGGCAGTGTCTGCAGTGGGCAGAAGCCAGAACTGTGGCACCAGAGAGGGCTGGGAACATGTCTCTGCTTGATCTCTTATTAGCTGCATGACTTTGGATGTATGACTTCATCTCACTGAGCCCCAGTTCTCTCATTTGTAAAATGCAGTAACGATAGAATCTATTTCGTAATATTTTTATGAAGATGAAATGAGATAATTTGTGTTGTTCTTAGCAACATGCTTGGCACGTAGTAAGCACTCAATAGCTAATACAGTGAATAATAGCAATAATAACTTAAAATCCATATAGCTATGTGAGGTTTTCGTAGAAGCATCTTGTTTTTAATAGAGGACATTGTATGGAAGGAAAATGCTGAAAATGGTAGAAATTAATGTACACTAAATCTGGTTATGTTTCTAGCTTTCTAAAGTCTTTCTAAACAGGTTGACTTAATATGGTTTCCCTGGGCACCTAGAAATCATTATGCTGTTCTGATGAGTGTGTGGGTGAATACTTTGTTTATAATTAATTAGTTATGTTCTAGAAGCTCTTTGAATTGAGTGAAGGGTTGAAACAGAACTCTGTGGATTGTTAAAGGTCAGTTTTATTCATTATGCTATAGTAAGGGTTATTTCCTTTAGGTAAAGAGATCCAAGCTATCCTGTTCTTATATTCCTGACCATGGATGCTATGTAGTATGTAGGAGTGTCTACAGAGGTAGTGATTGATTTTAAGAAGAGTTGAATGCTGCCACCAAGTTTCTCTCTCATGACCCCGAGTTCATTTAACTTCCATTTACTCTGGTTTACCTATTAGAAAATGAGAATAACAACAGCTTCCCTTATAGCTTGGGGCTATTCTGAAGACAAATGAGGCAAAGTGTGGTGTTTAAGCATTTATTTAGTCAACACACTTTTACTTATTTTCTGCTTCCAGAGGTTGTACAATCTGATGGGGCAGATGGATGCACAGGTACACTACAGGAAGGTAAATGCAGTGAAAGATGCTTGCAGGCATGCAATAGAACCCACAGGGCTGGGATGGCCCTGGGAGCTTCTCACAAAGGGAGGTGGTACTTAAGGCTGGTACAGGCTCAAAATTTGAAGAGGTAATTCCTGTTTGCTATAATTTAGAGCTATAATATGAAATCCTGGTTTGACTCTGTACTTCCTTAATGCTTAATTCCTTAATTCCTTGAAATTAATTTTATAAATACATATTTGCCAAATAGCACTTCTAGGCATTGGCGTAAGGTTCAGCTCTTTAAAAAAAGTTTTCCAGTGCCTATTATATGCTGAGCATTGTGCTAGGTTCTGCTTGAAATATGGCAAGAAATAATAAATAACTTTTGCCCTTAAGATGTTATGACCTAGTTGAGGATTCTAATGCATTAAGGCAGAAAGAGATAAGTACACTAACAGAGATATGGGACCTTATAGAGGCCCAGTTAAAGAAATGTCTATAACAGATTGAAAGTTTCATAGGAGAGATAGTAGGATCTTATCTGGATCTTGACAAGTGAATGGGACGTGGAAGTGAAATGAGTAGTGTCAGTGAAGGTGGGAAACGTGAAATTGCATAGATTCTTTGAGTAGCTGGATGGCTAGAGGGCAGAGTTTGTGAAGAGATGCAGTAAAAAATAGGTTGGAAAATGAGATGAAACTGTATTCTCCACTGAGATTCCTAACATGGAGTTCTTTGTGGAATGGAAGATCTAGGAACATGTTTTACTACTCTTTAGGTAAAAGAATAATACTAAACTCAATGATCAGGCCCTGTCAGTGTGCAGATGAGCTATGTTTAGTTCAAGATTAGTAAAGAAAGCCTATTCTGAAGTCTTCCCTTCCCACACAAAACTCAGAGAAATATTTGAAAGGAATGAGTATAAAACCAACAAATTCATATCTGTGCTAACAGAAGAAAGCAAATGGGTTAAGCAGAAGCACATAAGAGCACAAGCGAAATTTTTCTCACATAAAGTAGGAATTCAGTAAAGAATTACAAAGACCTGTGGAAGGCTTCCATCATGAAAGAGATCACCATTAGTTATTACACAAGGATTTGCTCCCAAGGAAATAGAAAAAATACGAAAAATACTTCAAAATGAAAGTATTTCATATCTTTAGGGTGATAAATGTCTTCACATTTATAAACAAAAACAAACGTTTACAAAATAAGAATGGACATTTATGAAGAACCTACTTAAAGATCTTGGAAATAAAAAATAAAATTATTAAAATGAAAAACATAGCTAATAGGCTGTATCACAGCCTGGGAACAGCTTAATAGTACACCAGTGATTTGGGAGATCAAGGAATTTTCCCAGAATACAGCACAGAAATAAGGATATAAAAATGTGTTTTAAAAAATTTAAGTGACATGGTAGACGGATTCATAAGCTCCAATATCCATCTAATGAAATGAAAGAGCAGAAGGTGAAAAAGAGAATGTAGAATAAGGGGAATGTAGAAGAAAGAGTTGAATATGTGAGACATTTGGAATACTTGTCAAATATCTAGATATCGAGTGTGAACATGGGAGCTGAAGAGGATCCAGAGAGACTAAATAGGTAGGTGACAGCGCCACTGAATACGGAAAGAAAAAGAAATTTGTGGGCAAAGCATTTATTTGTTTTGGGACCTTTGGGTTTGGAGGTGCTGGAGAAGCATCCCTGTGGACGTTTTTATCCAGTGCTAGAAACTTTAAGTCTGGAAGCTCAGAAGGGAGGTAGGGAAGAGAACACAGAGGCGATACTTGAAGGATTTCAAGTGTATGATAGAATGGAAAATGTGATAAAATGTGGTGTGAAGAATTCTATTTGATATACAATTGTACTATGTGGTTTAACTTTATTAAATCAAAGTCAACTGTGATACAATGAGGTCTGCCCCATTAAAAATTTATCACAGTTAAGATGAAAGGCAATACATTTTATGTTATCTAGCAGTTCTTTTTCATGTTTTGTGTTTTGTGTTTGGATTATGTAGTTTGGTTTATATTTGATATGTTAATTAACTATCGTGTTTGGTTGTTATGAATGTTTTTCCTTGTAAACAGTAATGTGGTTTAGTTTTTTTTTGTTGTTGTTGTTCTACCATCCCCTTCCCAAAATCAGTGACTAAATTATGATGGCTACTAAATGATGCACGTAGGAGGTTCCCCCAAATAATCTGATAACAACAAATATGATATTTTAGGACCTAACTCCAAACTTCTAACAAGGGGTGGAATGATCATAGTTGCGAATTCTTAAGAAAGGAGGGAAGTTTCTGATTTTATAGAGTTGTTCTTTTGTATGTGGAGTAACATGCTGCTTTTATGAGGCAGTGGGCATATAAGTGCAATATTTTTTCTGTGTTGTTTCAATGTATTCTGGTGTTTAAGTCTGAGATACATTTTTTTTTTTTTTTTTTTGAGATGGAGTCTCGCTCTGTCACCCAGGCTGGAGTGCAGTGGTGCCATCTCAGCTCACTGCAAGCTCCGCTCCCCGGGTTCACGCCATTCTCCTGCCTCAGCCTCCTGAGTAGCTGGGACTACAGGTGCCCACCACCATGCCCGGCTAATTTTTTGTATTTTTAGTATTAAATATACAATTTAATACTAGGATGATCTCGATCTCCTGACCTCGTATTAGCTAGGATGGTCTTGATCTCCTGACCTCGTGATCCGCCCGCCTTGGCCTCCCAAAGTGCTGGGATTACAGGCATGAGCCACTGCACCCGGCCCCTGAGATACATTTTTTAAAAACTGGACCAGCCTATAGAATTTTCCTTGGTGCCTGTCCAGGTGGTATTTTGAACTATGGTGCTCTGTTAAGAAAAATGCCATCAATAATGGCATAATAGTATAATATAATAGTATAGGATTAATTTATAATGATAGGTATAATGATATTTAATATATCAATAGCTTAATAAAAAACCCTTTTCCCCCCTAGCATGGAAATATATCATTATTAAAGTACTACTGCATGAAATGATGTACTTAGATCATTCTGTTGTGGTAAATTCTTCTCAGTAGAAGTTCTGAATCTGCCAGCGTTGACAGTTCTTTATTCAAAAGTGTAGTTGCTAGCAGGGGTCTTTTTAGTAGAAGAGTTTAGATATATTACTCATCAGTTCTTAAATATGTATAAAACTGGAGAAACATTTTATAGTCTTGTTGGCATTCTAAGATACATGATTGGACTTCTGGGAAACATAGTTCTCAATCTTCACTGATGCCCCAGGAATGATTCCTGGTGCTTTACTGCAGGGACTGTGGCTATCATTGCAGTGAGGTCTTGTTCCCTGTCTTGGGGGAAGAGTCACTTTAAATGGGATTAGGCTTTCTGCTCAAGCTTATTTTGCAAATCCAGAAAGTGCCCATGAGAATTAGCCTACCCATCTGCATCTTTTTCACATACATGCCAACTGTGTCTCCATGTATATAAAGCATTCTTCAAAAAGGGGCATGCATGCTTTCCAAGGATATCATGCATGACTAGTGTTAAGGGTTTGCAGT
This sequence comes from Nomascus leucogenys, assembly GCF_006542625.1. Lineage (NCBI taxonomy): Eukaryota > Metazoa > Chordata > Mammalia > Primates > Hylobatidae > Nomascus > Nomascus leucogenys. Next base: position 123,431,004 of record NC_044385.1, on the reverse strand, counting down.
AACATGCTGCTTTCAAGATTCTCGACTTGGCCAAGGAAGGAGGATCACTTGAGGCCAGGAGTTTGAGACCAGCCTGGACAAAATAGTGAGACACCGTCTATGCAAATTAAAAACATAAAAATTAGCCTGGCGTGGTGACATGTGTCTGTAGGACCAGCTACTCGGGAGGCTGAGGCAGGAGTATTGCTTGAGCCCAGGAGTTTGAGGCTGCAGTTTGCTGTGATCGCACCACTGTGCTCTGGCCTGGGAGACAGAATGAGACCCTGCCTTAAAAAAAAAAAGATTATCAACTTTTACATTTATTTGTTTTTAAAATTGCCTGAGAAAGTGTCTGCTCCACACATTCCTCTTCACCTGTCTGAAGTGTTAATGTGGTACCTTTGCCCTAGGATTAGAAACTTTCCATGCACAGAAGAAAGGGATGATTAGAAATATTCGTTTTAGCTCCTTTAATGATTAGTTAAGGAAATTGAAACCTGTGGATTTCCTGTCTTTCTGATCTTACATGTATTTCTAATTAGGATGAAGCTGGGCCTTGCAATGTAGATTAATGGTACTGATTTTTTTTTAATTACAGCTGTGTTTTCCAGGACTAACAAAGTTTAAAAGATACATTAGATAAAACCATGGATACATATTTCATATGGTTTCTTTCTGATTCAGTGGCGTTCTCCAGTAAGATAGTTAAAACCTATTTTATCAAAGCATGTCATGAAATACTGATTTCAGTTAAAGTCAAGCCTCACCTGATTTTGTCCTATATTTTACTATTTTGTACCTCTTATTAACAAAAAAATTAACTTTAAAACTTATAATGAAAATTTGGGGTGGCAAAAAAATATGTAAGGAGGTACATTTTTCTTTTCAAAGTTATTTTAGGGGGAATGTGAGCAGAGCATTTTGAAGAACACCAAAAACAAGTCTGAAACATCACCTAGGCTTGTCTGGAGGCCTCAATTGGCTCCTTCTTTCTATAGGTTTACCTCTTTTGGTGCAGTACATATGCAACTTTAGAAGCCCCATGGCTTCCCCTGTATTCTCTCTGGGGGCTTTTGTCCTGGGGGACTTCTGTTGCCCTGGAGGACTCCTTAGTTTATGAAAGGCAATAACAGAAGGCAGGCTTCTAGGAGACAACTGGTGTGTTCTAGACCTTCTCTTTTGATTTGTCAGTGCCAAATCCAGAAAGGATGTGTTGCTGGTTAAGACTGCTGGTTATTCTGTGGTAGCAAGTGATCCTAAAATCTTAGTGGCTTACAACTGTGGAGATGTAGTAGCTCTTGCTCCTGCTACATGTGTGCAAATGGGTCAGCTGTGGCTGTGCTTCTGTTGTCATCACTTGTGAACCTAGGTGGATGGGTCATGTCTGGGAAAGAGACCTGTGGTAGTGGGAAAAGAGACCAAGCAAACCGGAGGCTAGGTCCCAGAGCTCGCACCTGGCCTGGAAGAGACATATCCCTTCTGCTCACTTTTCATTTGTCAGAGCAAGTATGTAGCCAAACCTGTGTCAGTGGGGTGAGGAATACGGTCCTCCCTTAGGAAGGGGTGGTGAATATTGAAAGAACTAAGTTATGGCAGGGTACGGTGTTTTGGCAGGGTACAACAAAAATTGCATAAGATAAAGTTAAACAAGCAAGGAAGGCTTTATTTAAGGCTGTTGCCCTAGGGGAGGGAGACCAGAACACAGTCTGAACTCAACTCTGCTGAAACAAAGGATGGGAGGGTGGAAGAGGTTATTTATTTATTTATTTATTTATTTTTGAGACAGTCTCACTCTGTTGCCCAGGCTGGAGTGCAGTGGTACGATCATAGCTCACTGTGGCCTCGAACTTTTGGGCTCAAGCAGGCCTCCTGCGTCAGCCTCCTGAATATCTGGGGCTACAGGCACATGCCACAGAGAGTTTTTAAGAGCTGGAATGGAGGTTGGTGTGCTAATTGATCTTATCCAAAGGAAAAGTAAACTTTCTCATACTGCTCTGACCCCTTGGTTCCTACTCTAGCCCATCAGCTCACTGATACAGCCTAACCGATTCCTGAGTGTTCAGCTACCAAAACCACATGGAGAACATCCTCTCTCCTTTAAGCTCTTTGCATGGAATGGGGATGAGTGGATGGAGTGTGGCTCTTGAAACCTCTCAGGTCTATTGATTAGGAATTTAATATAGTCTACTTAATATAGACTATATTAAATTCCTAATATAGTCTAGATTTTATAACTTTGTTCTTTTTTGCTTTTCTTTTCCTTTTTTTCTTTTTGTATTTTTTTGTAGAGACGGGGTTTTGCTATGTTGACCAGGCTGGTCTCAAACTCCTAACCTCAAGTGATCAGCCCACCTTGGACTCCCAAAGTGCTGGGATTATAGGTGTGAGCCACTGTACTCTGCCATAACTTAGTTCTTTCAAAAGAGAGGCAAGGGGACTGATATGGTTTGGCTGTGTCCCCACCCAAATCTCACTGTGAATCCTAGTTCCCATAATCCCCACGTGTTATAGCAGGGACCAGTGGGAGGTAATTGAATCATGGGGGTGGTTTCCTCTATGCTGTTCTCATGATAGTGAGTGAGTTCTCACTAAATCTGATCGTTTTTTAAAGGGGCTTTTACCCCTTTTGCTCAGTACTTCTCCTTGCTGCTGCCATGTGAAGAAGGACATGTTTGCTTCCCTTTCCACATGATTATAAGTTTCCTGAGGCCTCGCCAGTCATGCTGAACTGTGAGTCAATTAAACCTCTTTCCTTTATAAATTACCCAGTCTTGGGTATGTCTTTATTAGCAGCGTGAGAACAGACTAATAATACAGGGGCAGTCTTTGAAGTTGCAAAGACTAGCAGTCAGATCCCTGACACTTACCTCTCTTACTTCCAGTTTTCCAAACAGAAAAGTGGAGATTTTCATGCATATCTTACAGGGATGTTGGGATAATTTATCATAATGTTTGTAGATACACATTGCTGGCACACAGTAAGCATGTATAAATGGTAGCCATTATTAAGAAAGAGATATCTTTAACTCATCTTTTTTTCCCCTCTGCCAGAGTTATTTCTCCACAGCAATCATAATTCCAGTGTTTGTTCTGGAAGAAGCACACACATCTATTTTTGAATTAGCTTCTGGGGGCTGCAAAGTGCCATGTGTTCTTGGTTTATCTTTCCTCAACGCCCAGGAATCTCCCATGCAACTCATCTGCTCTAAGTCAAACAGGGCTGCAAGAGGTCGGATCATGTGCAGAACAGATTGGAGCATTATCTATCAGGCTGCTGGGTCATTTACTAAGCCATGGTGCTTTGCAAATATGAAGCATCTTGAGGAAAGGTTTATTAGACAATCTTTACTGTGTCCTCACACTAATGCCGCATTAATCATGCTGAATCGTGCAAGTACTCAAGTGTTTCATGAATAGGTGATTAATTAAGATGTTATATGCAAGTGTCATACAGTATATGAGAATTTTTATGGAAATCATTAACATTTCTATGAAAATTTCTCCTTGAGCCTTTTTATAAATATATGCCTAAATATGTGGTATCTCTGATATATAAATAAACTCTGTATATATGTGTGTAAAGTGCTGGATGATGATTAAGATTTTTGTGCTGTGGGCTTAGATTATAAAGCTGGAAGCTAATACTGAAAATTTTTCCAAGTGTCATTAAAACTTAACACCATTTTTTTCAGTTTCAAAGAATAACTGACAAAATTGAACAAATCAGGAAGTTTTATTGGCAGTAATATTGTGTTTCTTAAACTCTAGTTGCCTTGGTTACTCTTGGAATATTAAAATAATCTGGGCCTCTGGACCGTGAAAACTAGTCTTTATTTATTTTGGGCCCATGATGGTGCTAATTAACCACTCTCTAGGGCATGCATGGAGGAAATGTATGTGCTGTCTAGAAGGAGGGATGGCTATGGAGCCAGCAGTTTGGGTTTCTGAGCTCCCCGGGAGAATCATTATCTTTAAGACACGCAAGTCCTTTCCTGAATGTTTCTGGTACACAAAGGCACATCACTGACCAGTTGTTTAAAATTACTATTTTACTTTTGTTTTATATAGGTTGCCTATACTCCCTTAGAGTAACTTCCAAGATAAAATTACTATTTTAGGTCAGGTGCAGTGGCTCACGCCTATAATCCTAGCACTTTGGGTGGCCGGAGCGGGAGGATCCTTTCAGCCTAGGAGTTCAAAAGCATCCTGAGCAACACAGGGAGACCTTGTCTCTACAAAAAATTAAAAAATTAGCCAGGAGGTGGTGTGCACCTGTAGTCCCAGCTACTCAGGAGGCTAAGGCAGGAGGATTGCTAGACCCCAGGTAGAGACTGTAGTGAGCTGGGATCATACCACTGCCCTCCAGCCTGAGTGACAGAGTGAGACCAAAAAAAAAAATAAAAAAATTACTATTTTAGAATAGAGAGCAGAGAGCACCTATTGATTCTAATACATGTCTGTTATTTTTACTTTTTAATTTTTTATGATAGATTCGGGGTACATGTGCAGATTTGGTACATAGATATGTTGGGTAATGGTGAGGTTTGGGCTTCTACTGCACCCATCACCCAAATAGTGAACATTGTACCAAACAGATAATTTTTCAACCCTCACCCCTTCTGACCCTCCCATTTTTGTCTTTTCCTAGTTAGAAGATTATTATTATTAGCTGACCTGATTATTGCTCTCCACCCAATCCCCTTTCTCAGAGATAACCAGTGCTGAAAGAGGCATGGTCATGGGGTACTTCTGAAAAGGTGGTGGTTCTCTCATGATTATTTCTGGCCTGCTGTTGTACCTAGCACTGTGAAGGGCTGCAACCTTATCCTAGAATCAGCACATCAGAGTTGAAATGAAACTGAAGATTTTGCTGAGCTCAGCCCGCCTTTTACAGATTAGGTGACTGAGGGTCAGAGAAATGGGATTTTGACTGGGAGTTTCTCATGTCCAGTGTGGCATTTTTTTTCTCATTCTGGATTAGAGTGAGGAAAATACCACCTTTTCCATGTAAACCAGAGTCCCTTATTTAAATAACACTGCTATAGGAAAGTGGTTTGGTAGCATTGGAATATTAGAAGTTGTCTTGATAGAGTTACAAGGCATAGAATCCCAGAGTTGTTTGGAATCACAGAGTGGAAAGGATCCCTGAGCAAGTGTATAACCCATCACGCCGCCTTCAGGCTCCAGCAGGACTGTTTTTAATACTGTGCATACTTGCTGCTGATGTCTTTGCAATCATGAGCCCTCAAAGGTGTGGGGAGCCAGGCACCTGTAGTCTCAGCTACTCAGAGGGCTGAGGTGGGAGGATCGCATGAGCCCAGGAGTTCTGGGCTGTAGTGTGCTATGCCAATTGGGTGTCCACACTAAGCTTAGCATCAATAGGATGACCTCCTGGGAGTGGGGACCACCAGGTTGCCTAAGAAGGGTTGACATGGCCTGGGGCCAGGTGGAGCCGATCAAAACTCGTGTGCTGATCAGTAGTAGGATACGCCTGTCTGCACTCCAGCCTGGACAACATAGCAAGACCCTGTGTCTTAACAAACAAACAAAAATAAGATAAAAATTTTTAAACAGTGAGGGGCTACAGATGTGAGGAGAGCATGGCTCAGAAGCAAGGGTATTTGTCTAAATCAGTCTGTTTTGTTTATTTACCATATTAACCAATCCAGTTAGAATTATTGCCTGTTATATTGTTGAAGGATGGGAAGAAGAATCAGAACTTGCTTATGATAAAAATAAGCCACCTGATTTGTATTTTGAAGGGCTCCCATTTGTGTTGTTTCATGACCATCACATAATCCACACTGATAATATAAGTGTTTAATTGACTAGAAGTTAATTAACACAATCAAGAATAAACAACACAAGAGGGGAAGAGGGATAAATGACACCGGGTGCTGTATCCTTCCCATCAGCCACTTATATTCAATCTGCACCACCAGGTGGGGAAGGTATTGTTAGCATCTTACAGATAAGGACACCAGGAACCAGGAAAGTTTGATGTCCTTCTTAAGGTGACGCAGTTAATAAGTGGTCATGCTAGGATTTGAATCTGGGCTGCTGCTGCCAATGGAAGAGAAAACTTTAAATAGAGAATAGCAACTTGATGTCAGAGAGTAGCACAGCCTACTTACATTCTCTTCCTCTTGCCTAAAAATAAGTCATTTCATGTGATCCTGTTAGTGAGCTCTTCCTGCAGGGGCAACGAGGCAGCCAAGCAATTTTCTAAAGTCTGCAGGTCTCCAGAAGTTTAAAAATGGTGGGAGAGAGGGTTTTTTTTTTTTCAAAAGCTAACACCTGGAGAAAAGCTGATGAGTAAGGAAAATCTTAGGACTCAGATTGCTAAAGACCTCACTGGAACTGTCATGGGGAGCTCATTGCTACAGAGGAGGAAAATGGAGATGAGAAAACAGTGAATCCATTTAACTGCGTTACTGATAGGCACAGGAAGTGGTAGAAATGCTATTATGTTCTGGAAGCTCAAAAACCAAAATGAAAAATTGGACAATTGAAAGCAAGTGAGGCCTTGATGTAGCACAGAAACGTGGTGTAGGAAACTGTATTGAATTTCTGGAAGTAGGAATGCCAGATCAAGGGGTTTATATTATTTAAAACACACAGGCGCGCGCACACACACACACACACACACACTAATTAGATTGTACTGAAATTATTTTAAAAATGTTTGGGAAAGAGTTAATCTCAGGTCATGCTGATAAGTGGGACTTTATCCACATATAGATTAGTTAGATACCTTTTTATGAAGAAATGTTGAAGCTATATTTTTGGTGAAGACCACAAAATCCCATAATTTTAGAATCAGCTATGATAGGAAATGCTCAGATGTTAAATTAAAAGGTGAATATTATTTTAAAAATATGAAACCTTAGAGATAATGGTTGAGAACAAAGTACCCATGAACATGAAATCCTGAATTTCCATGCATTTATCTTTGACCATCTCCTTCCGCCTTCCTTGACCCTTTCTCACCCCTCATCCTTGCATCTGTCCTGCCTGAGTGGTTTCGCAAGTCAAAATGTCTTTTCTTTCTTTAGCGACAGGGAAGCATGGCCTAGCTGCAGGGCTGTCCTCATGGAATGGAATTGCCCTCCCAGAGTTTTCTTTGCAGAATTCTTTGATTTGGTGTCCAGGACGCTTGCTCAGGCCTCTCGGGTTATCGGGATATATTTTCTTTGACAATATTCTTCTCCCAGTGTGACCCAGCCAATCTCACACTATATTAGAACTTTGTAGCAAATTATAAGTTTTGTTTTCTGGCCTCGACATGCAATATTGTGGTTTTTCTGTAACTCCTGTGGCAGAGATTCTCAGAATTCATCAGTTCATGGAGCCCTGAGTTTCTCAGTAATTCATTTCAACAAATAAATTTAATTGTTCTGCTTATTAAGTAGTTAGGTTCAAAGAACTTAATGAGTAGCTACGTCCTAGCCATTATAGCCATTTGAGAAATTAATAGACATAGATTGAAGGAAAAAAATTTATATCTTATAAATAACTACAATTACTTATTAAGGGAATATGGTTTCTTGTTGAGTCCTGCACAACTTCACAAACCTCATGTTCTAATAATTATGGCTGTTTGAGAAATTAATAGACATAGATTGAAAAAAATATTTTTATTTAATTCATAAATAACTACAATTACTCAGTAATGGAATATGTGTACTTGTTGAGTCCTGCACAACCTCACAAACTTTGAAATCATATTGGACGCCATCAACCTCATTTTTCATTCCACAGTGATCTTCATGTGGATACTTGCCTTTTATCACTTCAACTGCCAAAACCCAGCTTTGCAAGGCAATGACATCATCAAAGGGTATATCATGCAGTCCAATGTTGAAACCATGAACCATCTTGAGGTAGTAACTTTTGCAGTGTCTGTCAGATGGGGCTCTGCTTTCTTCAGAAATTAAAAAGCCCTGTGAGTTCACCATAGTGGCCTAAAGTGCAGTTTGAGAATCACTAATGAATCCACTTAGCATTGGGTCCACTTATTACTTTCCTGTTACTTACTCTCAACAGATATACTGTCTTGATTTTATAACAAACATTTGCTATTTCTTTGTACTAGGAACATATTAACACTATCAGTGTTTATAAATTATTATTTACAATTACTATTATAAGTATTTTCTAAACTTCCCTAAAACAGTCACTGTAGAATTCAGTCCACAAGTGGCTCAGGTGCATCTTATTTCTAGTATTAGAGAAGATCTGATACAGTTAGGGATGAAAAGGAGAAAGCAGAAGAACACGACAAATTCGTCATCTTAATCTCTAAAGGTGTTGCTTACATTGTCTTTTAATAAGCAAATAGTGAGAAGTATTAATGTAATAGACATAGAAAAATAATAGTACTTATGTCTCACTAGGTGCCTGCTTTTTGCCAAAGTGCCAAGAATTTTACGTGTTATCTCATTTAAATCCTATCAGCGGTACTCTTCATTCAAGCGTGCATTCAATAAAATGGATTGAGCAGCTGCTATGTGCGAAGTTTTGTTTTAAGGGCTGCAGATAAAGATGTGAACAAAGTAGGTAGAACCCTATTCTCAAGAAACTTACAATCTAGTGTTGGAGATAGGCAACAAACAAAGAAAAGAATAGATACACAGTCATTGCTGATAGATATATGTGCTGTGATGAAGAAAATAAATCAGATAAAAGAGAAAGAGAATGATAAATATGTCATTTTAGATAGTCAGGGATGTATCTCGGTAAACTAGGTGTTATTATCCTCATTTTACAGAGAAGAAACTGAGTCTCCCAGAGATTAAGTGACTTGTTCATGATAGCACCAGTAGCAAAGATCCTTCCTAGGATTCAGGTTGCCCTAATCAAGGAATTGGTGCTACTCAAAAGTCTTGAACGAATTCAAGGATAAAATTTATTAACATATTTTTCTAAGTGTGTGAATTGATATGTCATTGTGTCTAAGTGTTGAGAATTTCTACCATTAACTCCCATCTATAAAGAGCTTGAGAGCTACAGAAAGATCAGTCTCATTTACATACTTACCAAGGAGATAAAACCTATTATGAGAGAGGTGGAATCATCAAATACCCAAGCAAACATTGCCTAGTGTAATGGAGTGAAATCATTTCTCTGAGGACAAACAAGACTTGCCTGCTATAGACTTCTTTGAAGAGGCAGAGTCACAGGTTGTAAAAAAAAAAAAAAAAAAAAAAAATTGGAGTCCAGAGGACAGTAACATTTACTTAGTTCAAGAAAGAGAGATCTTTTTCATTTTAATTGGCACCTAGTAAATAAGAAAAAAAATCAATTGAGGATTGCATTCCAAGTTAAGCACCTTAATTTCTCTTTGTGTGTGTGTGTGTATGTGGATAGTAATGTGTTTGTATTATTATTATAGTTAGTTACATGACAAAGAGAGCAAGAGAGTGATGGACAGAAGGAGGCTGAGTTAGCTCCAAGGGGCATGTGTAATCTGTAGGTAAACCATACTTGTCACACTGTGTTTTGGGCATCAAAGTAAATTATCACCTGTTAATACTACTTTTGGAAGGCTTTTAACAGATAGGAACAGTTGTCAGTTCCTTGGTGCTCTGGGAAACAGGTTATAAGTGAGAGCATATAAATACCAGCTAATCATCATTTTATTCATTCTCATTTTTTTTTTTTTTTTTGAGACGGAGTCTTGCTCTGTCACCCAGGCTGGAGTGCAGTGGCGTGATCTCGGCTCACTGCAAGCTCCGCCTCCCGGGTTCACGCCATTCTCCTGCCTCAGCCTCTCCGAGTAGCTGGGACTTCAGGCGCCCGCCACCACGCCCGGCTAATTTTTTGTATTTTTAGTAGAGACGGGGTTTCACCGTGGTCTCGATCTCCTGACCTCATGATCTGCCTGCTTCGGCCTCCCAAAGTGCTGGGATTACAAGCGTGAGCCACCATGCCCGGCCTTCATTCTCATATTTTATTTCCAATGCAACTATTATGAAAAAATTCTAAGCATACAGAATGGCATTACGTAAAGACTATACAGCTTCCCAACCCCAGCTCCACTCCTCAGAGGCAATCATTTCCAGATTTTTCTGCCTATATGTTTATAATATTCTATGTAATGCGTTATATGTTTATCCCTGATTTTTCAGCTTTAGATAATATCTCTTGAATCCCAATCATGGAAGAGGAATTTATCTCACACATCTTTCCCTCTTCCCTCCAAAATTTTTAGATACTTAATTAATTTATTTATTGAGTTGGGGTCTTACTGTGTCACCCAGGCTGGCTTTAAACTCCTGGGCCCAAGCAATTCTCCCACTTCAACCTCCCAAGTACTTGGCATTTCAGGTACATGCCACCATGCCTGGTATAGTAGATATATTATTTTTGGATCTTTGGTTGGGGTTCCTAACTTCAAATGTATACCTATATATGACTTTCTCTCTCTCCATTTTTTGTTCAATTACTCAAATTATCAGGATTTGTATAAATTCTTTTCTAAACTATATTTAAATGCTTAAAAACTGAAAACCAATAAGGAACACTTACACTATTATGATCAAATAAATATTATTTACTGTAGAATCCAGTGTATGATTGGACCTTCAGAGAATATAGTCTTACAGAACGGATCTCTTGCTTCTTAATTATAGTCAAAAGATATTTCTCTCTCTCTTGAAAAAAAAATTTAAGCCTTGGCTTTTGGGTACAACTTGCTGTTTTTCCTGGTGTTTCTAATAGTGTTGCTTTAGGTTTATAGACACAATGAAGATAAGCATTCTTTACCATACCATTAAATCTTCCAGTTTAAAAAATTATGGCTTTTATTAAGTGAAATGTAGAAATGTATTCTTGGATTTATTATTTTTGGGTTTGCATGCCTGTCATTCTAGAATTTTTTCGTGACTGCTGAATTAGTCTTACCATTTCTTGGATCCCCTATACTCCCTTTTTTTTTGAAATCCTTTATGTAATTTTCTTATAAGATACATGCCAATGTTCTCACATTTGTGTAAATGTCTTTATTTTGCCCTCTCATTTAATATTTGATTTGAAATGAAAGTTCGGGTGAGTGGAAATGCAGAGGCTTGAACTGATTTTCTCAGGAGCATGTGCACTTTCCCATCGTCTGATGTTGTTCGTGAGCAGTCTGATACCTAGCTCCTTTCCTTTTGTAACAGTTTTTTTTTCCTTTGAAGATTTTAAAATATTCTCTTTGTCTTTGATATGTGAAGTTTCACAAGGCTGGGTCAGGTTGGATTTCTGTTTGACACTTGCTGGTTCCTTTCAGTTCAATATCATCAGCTCTGGGAAGTGATTGTTTTTTTTAAAAAAAATTTCTGCCTTTTTTTTTGTTCATTTTTTCCTGAAATTCTTATTAGATAGTTGCAGGATCTGAATGGATCCTCCAGACCTATGAACTTTTCTCACATACTTTTAACCTTTTTGTGTATTATTTTATGTTTTGTGTAATTACTTCAACTTAATCTTCTAGCCTTTCTAGTGAATTTGGCTAAAAAAGAAATCTAATTTCCCCTCTTGTTTTCTTACTTCTCACATCTTCAAAGCGGTTTATTCTTGTTTTATGGATGCAGTATCCTCTTGATTCTCTCTGAGGATACGAATTAGGTTTTAAAATTATTATTTCTTTTTTTTTTTTTTGAGACGGAGTCTTGCTGTGTTGCCCAGGCCGGTGTGCAGTGGTGCAATCTCAGCTCACTGCAGCCTCTGCCTTTTGGGTTCAACTGATTCTCAGCCTCCCAAGTATCTGGGACTACAGGTGTGCACCACCATGCCTGGCTAATTTTTTGTATTTTTAGTAGAGACGGGGTTTTACCACGTTGACCAGGTTGGTCTTGAACTCCTGACCTCAGGCGATCCACCTGCCTCTGCCTCTCAAGGTGCTGGGATTACAGGAGTGAGTCACCATTCCTGGCCAAATATGTTTAAATCTGTGATTTTATAATAAAACAAATAACTTTGCTCAACCAAAAAGAAAACCAAAAACAAACAACCTTTCTTCACACAACTCATGAATTACCTCTGTAAGATACAACACTCATTTTTTGAAAGTTGTTTAATAAAGGAAAAGAACTGAGGTGTGTCATGCCTTTCTTATATAAACAGTACCTAAGGATAATCAAATATTTGATGAGAGGAAGTTTATAGAAGTATTCTAGATAATAAATGGAGGAATGAAAGAATAAGAATATAATTCTGATGGAACCCTAATGAATACCTTGTTCTAGGCAGTGATTATCAATGGTTGCTAACTTTGGAAAAAGAAGGAAAACCAGACCTTAGGTACTTTGTAAGAGAAGTACACACACCATCCTTGAAGTGGTCTTGCCAAAAAAAAAAAAAAAAATGGAACCCAAATCAGGTCATGCTTCCAACAAACGTGTCCACATACAAGAAATATGGACAATAGTGGAATGTATTGTGACATCATGAGGTGGCAATCCACAAAATCCAAACTTTGAGAAACTCTATGGGACAAATGGTTTTCTTGAACAAATTTAAATTGCAGGGAAGCAAAAAGAGATGGAAAGAAGCAATTGCAACAATGCAAAAATTGACAAGTGGGATCTAATTACACTTAAGAGCTTCTGCACAGCAAAAGAAACTGTCGACAGCATAAACAGACCACCTACAGAATGGGAGAAAATATTTGCAAACTATCCATCTGACAAAGGTCTAATATCCAGCATCTATAAAGAACTTAAACAAATTTACAAGAAAAAAACAGACAACCCTATTAAAAAGTGGGCAAAGACATGAGCAGACACTTCTCAAAAGAAGACATACATGCGGCCAACTAGCATATGAAAAAAGCTCAATATCACTGATCATTAGAGAAATGCAAATCAAAACCACAATGAGATACCATCTGATGCCAGTCAGAATGGCTATTATTAAAAAGTCGAAAAACAACAGATGCTGGTGAGGTTGTGGAGAAAAGAGGAATGCTTTTACAATGTTGGTGGGAGTGTAAATTAGTTCAACCATTGTGGAAAGCAGTATGGCGATTCCTCAAAGAGCCAAAAGCAGAACTGCCATTTAACCCAGCAGTCCCATTACTGGGTATATACTCAGATTAATATAAATCATTCTACCATAAAGACACATGCACATGAATGTTCATCACAACACTATTCACAATAGCAAAGACATGGAATCCACCTAAATGCCCATCAATGACAGATTGGATAAGGAAAATGTGGTACATATTCAAAATGTAGTATTATGCCACCATAATAAAGAATAAGATCATGTCCTTTGAGGGAACATGGATGAAGCTAGAGGCCATTATCCTTAGCAAACTAATGCAGGAACAGAAAACCAAATACTGCATATTCTTATCTAAATGATAAGAACTAAATGATAAGCTAAATAATAAGAATAATATGAACCCAAAGAGGGAAACAACAGATATGGGGGTCTTGTTGAGTGGTGAGTGTGGGAGGAGGGAGAGAATCAGAGAATATAACTGCTGGGTACTGGGCTTAATACCTGGGTGATGGAATATTAATAACATGTGCAACAAACCCGCATGACACATACCTACCCCCGAACCTAAAATAAAAGTTAAAAATAAATAAATAAAATTAAAAAAATAAAAAGATACAGAAAGGAAATCTGTAGAGTATAAGAAATCAAGAGACTTATCAACCAGTCATAATGTATGCTCCTTGCTTTGGAACCCAATTCAAATAAACAATTGTGGTTTTAAAATGATCATTTATAGGACAATTCAACACTGAGTGATGATATCAAGGAATTTTTGATTTGGGGAGGGCTGTGATTTAGGTATTGTGGTTATCATTGTAAAGGGGAGGCCTTATCTTTTAGAGATGTATAACTATATGTTTACTGATGGAGTGTTTTGGTGTCTGGGAATTTCTAAACAATTATGTGGGTTGAGGAAATAAGTTGAGGTGGATAGGGCACAAGATTGGCCACGAATTAATACTTTTGAGGCTGAATATTGGATACATGGGAGTATATTATATTATCCTTTTGAACCTTTTATATGTTTGGAATATTTTTATAAGTACAAAATAATAAAGAATAAGCTAGTTTGGGTCAAAATTGGGTAGCAAGAATGGATTTCTTTGGCGATTCAGTGGGTCTTCTTCTCTGTGATGAGGGCTGACTTTGGGCTCCATGTTGATTGGTGGGGACTTTAAACTGGCCAACTTCACGTGAGGGTGTTTGAGGTATGCACTGCTTTTTTCAAATGCCAAAAGAAGGACGGCTTCACTTTGGGGGGACCAACTTCTACCCTGGAACTATACACTGCGTTGGTAAATTCTTTGCAGTGTAGATCTCATGCTTCCTCTTGGGGCAAATGTCTTGGTTGTCTGTCTAGCTGTGAAGGTGAGAAGTGTTCTTAAAAAAGCCTTTCTGTAAGTTAGCCTGATTACCATTCTGCAGCGCACTGGGGATACTTTCTACCTGAGATCTCTTAGGTTGGAGTGAATCTCTCTGTTTCTAAGCATCATTCCTACCAGATGCCCATAGGATGGCTTTGTTCTTGCTCTTTGGGAGACAGGAATGCTTCTTCATAGATGGGGAGTTAAAGAATAGGGAAGGCTGGAATCACCCCCTGGGCACAGACAACACTGCCTCATTGAGCACATGTCTGATGAAATTAAAATGAAAGCTGGATCTTTCATTTAAATTACTGAAAGTTGTTGACCAGGTTTTATATAAAAGAATATTTTCAAAACCTGAATTACATTGGCATTGGGCCAAATACTAAGAAATGGAGAGATTTACTAACACAAACACTAACATTTACTACAACACAGAGAATCTCAGAATTTTAAATAAGTATTCGGGAACCAGGTTTGAACAGTGAAATTTTTAGACTGGGAAATACCAGACTCCACTAAGTAGTAAAATGCTGAAGTGGTTGGTATAAAGTTAAATGGTGAATATCTCTCAAAATAGTGGGTAGAAAAGAGAGTTGAGTGTGAGTGTGCCATGGCCAAGTTACCTTCAAAAAAAGAAATCCAGACTATATTTTTAACAGATGGAACCCCATTTAATAGGGGTTCTGTTACCACTGTAATAGGACTGCATTCCTGAAGGTCACTATTGACCATCAGCAAAAACATCAGCAAACTCCCTGCATCTGTAACTAAACTCTATCCCTTTCAGTCTCTTTTCTGCAAACCAGTATTATCTTTATAATTCCCATTGAAGTTTCTGATAATGCCATCTTTTCACTCCTTGAGCTCATCACCTTGGAGTCATTCATTTATCTACTCGTCCATTCACCATGTATTTATCAGTGCCTAGAATCTACCAAGCTCTGTGCTAAGTGCTGGTCCCACTGTGGGGAATAAGATAAATGTGGTTCCTGCATTCATAAATAGTCTTGCAAGGATCATTCGTGACCTCTTCTTCTTCTTTGGGCCAACATGCAGGAGACTACTACTAAGCCAGCCTCTTGCATATTATCACCTGTTACTTAGCATCTCTAAAATACTACTCACTACAGTCTGTCTTGGATTGTACTTATGAGTCTATCTCTTCCACTAGATTAGGAATAGCAACCATTTATTATGTAATTTTTTCCCACTTTTCCTGTCTTTATTTATGTTTTGTGTTTCCTGCTATTTTATTTTATTTTATTTTATTTATTTATTTAGAGATGGCATCTCACTCTGTCAACCAGGCTAGAGTGCAGTGGCACGGTCTTGGCTCACTGCAACCTCTGCCTCCCAGGTTCGAGCGATTCTCCTGCCTCAGCCTCCCGAGTAGCTGGGACTACAGCTGGGCATGCACCACCACACCTGGCTAACTTTTGTGTTTTTTGATAGAGATGGGGTTTTGCCATGTTGGCTAGGCTGGTCTCAAACTCCTGACCTCAAGTGATCCACCTGCCTCGGTCTCCCAAAGTGTTGGGATTACAGGCGTGACCCACCGCACCCAGCCTGTGTTTCCTGCTTTTAGGATGCAATTGTGTGATTTCCCAACTATGTGGACACACACACACACACACACACACACACACACACACACACACGCCAACCAATTAAACTCATGTGCATTAGTCAGGGGCTTTAAAACAGATGACCAAATGCCTAAAGCTACACTTCTGCTCTCTGACCTGTAGCTCAATCCCTTCCTCCATATAGCCAGCTTTTCCTACGAGGAAGAGAATGAAAATTATGTCTGTCTTTCTTCTCTGATCCTAGGAATTATTGTTAGAAATCTTCCACCTCAATTCCAAGTTTTTGTTGTTCTTGTTGCTTTCGAAAAGAAAAAAAGCTTTTATTCATAAAACTTTAGAGATTTTTGCCAGAAAGACAGCAAAAGAAATAAGGAAGGGCTAATAAATATTTATTGAACTTTTCAGCTGTTTTTAATGATATCAAAAGAATCTTGCAAACAGTGAGATTAATTGTTTAATAGAAAATATTTGACCTCAAAACAATAAGAATGATTGAGTACTTGTATGTACCTGGCACTGAGGTAAGTGTTGTATGTGGAATAACTTATTTAGTTCTCACAACAATTCTATGAGGCAGGTACCTTTGCTATTTCTATTTTACAGCAGATTAAGACTCTGGGGCTTAAAGCCATTAAATAAGTTGTTCATAGCTACCAAGTGGTGAGTCTGAGATTTGAACCAAAGACAATTGAATTAAAGTAACAAACATAATCCATCCATCCTTTCCTTCCTCCCCTCCTTCCTTCTCCTTTTTTTCTTTATTAATGTGGATAACTTATAAAGAGGCATAGGGAATAAGAATGTATGACTACATTGGTATGGAGCTATGGAGAGTTAATTTACCACAACATACTTAATTTTTATAAAATAACATTCTGCTTAAGGTAATAATATTAATGTTCTATTATCACGTGCATTGGTTATTCAGTGAACAGTAGTGGCTAATTTAAGTTGTTAAATTTTACTCTATGTAGTAGAGAAATACTTTATCTTATTATATATGTTACTCAATATAATCGAATTTAGCAATTTTATCTTCTAGGATATTTGGTACTGGATTATAAAAATTATTCCTACTCAAAATTTCATGGTATATTACGGACCTTTTTTTTCCCCCAAACTTTCAACTGTGAGAAACTTCAGAGGCACATTTCCTCAAAAAAGGAGCAATGGGTCTTCAAATGCATACACATTGATATTTCCTACTGCGAGTCATTTACATTGACATGTTTTAGCTATTGCATTGTGCTCTTAAAATGTCAAATGCAATTATCGTAGTTAGCAATGACTGGAAAAACTTTCCTCTGAATACTTTCCTGAGGAAAGGAGAGGTTTTTTTCTGCCTCGTTTGAGCTCAGTGGCCAGCAGTTTCATGGGTCTCTAGCTGTGCTGCAGGCCTCTCAGGGCCCTGGCCTGGTGGAGTTGCAGATGCTCTGCTTTTCAGAGCTCTTGCTGGGGTCTCTGTCTTAGAGGTGCACAGGAGGCACATTCAACTTGGAAGGCTGATCCTGGGATGGAGGATGCTTGCTGCCATTTCAGAACTCTGTGACTGCCCAACATGCTCCTAAAACGGAATCCACCTTCGTGAGATCTTTTAGATTGAGTGTATTTGGGAGTTGGCTAGAACCCCCGCCCTTCAAAGCTGTTTCTCTAAACTAAAAAGAGCCTTTTAATTTATATCCACACCTCTGTCCTGGTTTGTTGCAATTTATCTTTTTTTTCTCCCCGCCACTGCAGGATGTTGTAGAATATTTGCTTGATGATTTTTACCCAGTAGTTAGCTTTACTTAGTAATACCTTAGAGGTTTAGTAATTTCTGTCTTTAAAAGCCTATGCACCTACCCTGTTTTGTTTTATCTGCTCCGTAAATTAGAAGAAGAAATTTGTCAGATGAGAAATGACAGCCTCGAAAAAGTTCAGGGACTCATGAAATGACATAACTAGTTGGCAAAGGAATCAGAACATCAGAGTTCGTGACTATTGGTCCACGCCTCTTGAGACTAGACCATGCTGTTCATATAAAACATTCCCAAAATAGCACTTTCTGTAAAGTCCTCTCTTACATTAATTTGAGTTTCTGAGACTTTGCCATAT
This sequence comes from Nomascus leucogenys, assembly GCF_006542625.1. Lineage (NCBI taxonomy): Eukaryota > Metazoa > Chordata > Mammalia > Primates > Hylobatidae > Nomascus > Nomascus leucogenys. Next base: position 123,412,985 of record NC_044385.1, on the reverse strand, counting down.
TGTCAACCCTTGACTTTTGCTAAAATAATATTGAACCCTGCAATTCATTTTGACTTCTGGGGCACAGTGATTCCAGCAGTTGCTAAAAGTATGCTGGGCCATAAAGGCGATGTCTTAATGATTTAAGACAAGAATCTTTTATTCCTAAAATAACTCTGCTCACTAATGTGATCAGGGAGCTCAATTTCAGTTTGACAGAGGTTTCAAAATAGAACTTCATGAGGGAAAACTGCAATTAGATATTCATGGGTAATATTCTTAAGTTTGTGAAGTTAGAATGTTAATGAAGAGGAGTATTGATTTTATTTGTTTAATTATACTACATTTGATGTTGTATCTGCTGCAGATTAAAAATAACTATATTGTCGTTACTTTGCCTTTTCTTCTTGTTCAGTACCTGTTATGAATGAAGGCATAGAATTCTTTGCAATCGGCAGCAGACATAGCATCAAATGTAATATACCTGTTGTGAATAAGCAAATAAAATATTTAACAAAATTCCTTGTACTAATACTTAGTTGTAAAATAATGTCCTGGTCTCACCTTCTTATATCTGAAGCCTCTCTTCTGAACTAAAGACCTCCATGAGATTAGGAATCAAGTGAAATCAAATGTCAGAAAAATAGCCTAGTCACTCACAAAGTTAGCTTTCTTTTCAAAGTCTTCTGCAATTTCTTTCTTTGTCCAAGTATTTGGAGATTAAGGATTTCCATTTTGTGGAGGACAGCTGTTGTCAGTAGCCTCCTCCTGGGTGAATTAAAGAAGTGATAGAAATTGTTTGAGAGCTGATTCTAGATGGCAGTAGAAACTAACATGGGACATGGCCCTGTTGTTTTTCTGTTACCAAATGTTGTGGATAATAACAATCATTTTGATAACCTCCATTTTCTTGGAAAAATGACTGAATTGAAAATATAAGCTTGGAAATTACAGAGTGCTATGTTAAAGCTTTTTTTTGGGGGGAAATCTCTTATAAAAGTTGATTTTTCTTCTCCTTTACTGTTATCTAAGAGGTATACCTTCATGTTCGGTAAGAGAGGCTGAACTGAATTGAAACGTTGATTTCCACTAGGGTCCCACACCTGGAGAGACTTAGATGCTCGAGGTGGAAGAAGGTTTGGGATGATCTTCATTTTGTTCAGTGTGCCTTAGGGGAAATTGCTGTAGGCACCTCGAGATGTTTTCTAACTCTTCTTTCCGGTACTTAAGAGTTATAAATTATCCCCCATCCCCTTCTAATTATAAACCTATCATAAAACATTTACTCTTTCCCTTTCAATTTGAGGCCCAGATAGATGTTGTTGTGGGTTCCCTTACTCTGTCCATGGCCACATCATAAAAAATATCTCCTTCTAAAGGAAGTTCTTACCTGTGCTACAGTATGGATGAACCTTGAGGACATTATGCTGAATGAAAGAAGCCAGTTACAAAAAGACAGATACCGAATGATTCCAGTTACATGAGGTACCAGAATAGTCAAATTCATGGAGACAGAAAATAGTGGTTTCTAGGACTCGGGGGAAGGGAGAATGGGGAGTTAGTGTTTAATGGGTATGAAGTTTCAGTTTTGCAAGATGAAGAGAGTACTGGAGATACATGGTGGTGATGGATACATAACAATGCAAATGTAATTAATGACACTGAATTTTTTACACTTAGAAACGGTTAAGATGGGCCAGGCACGGTGGCTCACGCCTGTCATCCCAGCACTTTGGGAGGCTGAGGTGGGCGGATCGTGAGGTCGAGAGATGGAGACCATCCTGACCAACATGGTAAAATCCCGTCTCTACTAAAAGTACAAAAATTAGCTGGACATGGTGGCGCATGCCTGTAGTCCCAGCTACTCAGGAGGCTGAGGTGGGAGAATCGCTTGAACCTGGCAGGGGGAGGTTGCAATGAGCCAAGATTGCACCACTGCCCTCCAGCCTGGCAATACAGCGAGACTCTGTCTCAAAAAAAAAAAAAAAAAAAAAAAAGAGAGAGACAGAGAAATAGTTAAGATGGTAAGATTTATCTATGTGTATTTTACCACAATTAAAAAAATGTTTTTAAGTCTTCTTTTGTCATGCTATCTGTTGTACTTGGATTTTTTTCCTCCCTAACTCAGTTATCTCACCTTTTCTAATTATTACTTAAAAAACATTCAGCTACTCGAATGCAAAATTTGTATCCTTTTCTCTCTTCCCACACATCCAATCCATCCCTGAGTCTTGGTGACTTTACCCCCAGAATGTATCTCTACACCATCCATTGCTCTCAGTCTCTACCACAGTGGCCCTAGGCCATGCCCTTTCCCCTGCGGCAATCACCTGACTGTTCTTCAATCATGTCCTTTCTAGCTTTTCTCCTGGTTCTCTTTCTGCTTGAAATGTTCTTCCTCCATATTTCACTAGACGGGCCCCCTCATCTTTGAGGACTTCCTGTAAAAGTCCTGTCTCAAATAGGGCCTCTCTTACCCTCTGTTTTAACATGTCCTTCCTCCCTGCCCCCACCCCAGCCTCAGTTATTCTCAATATCAACCCCCATTTATATTCTATAGCACACTTACCACATTATGTCCTTTTCTTGTTTGATTGATTATTGATTTTCTTCTCCAGGGGAATACAAATTCTATGAGGGTAAGGATCTCATCATCTTCCTGCTATCCCCCCAGGGCCCTGGCACAAGGTAGTGAACATGGTAGATATTCAGTGAATTGACTGAAAATATATATCTATGTAACTTTTCTCATTTTCACAATTTACAAATAATTTCTCTAAGAGTCTTAGACATACTACAGAATTCATCATGACATTGTAAAAACATGGATCTGAAGAAATTGTGTATTTGTAGTTTGTTCCAAAGGTATTTAAAATATATGATCTTAATAACTCATAATAAAAATGAGAAATTGTGCTGTAAAAGAAGCAATCTAGAGTCAGCCATTTACCAATTTGGATTTTACAGAATGCTGTTTGTCCATCACATAGCTGTATTGAGTTTTTCTGTGAAATTGAGGTAATAACACTTGTCCCATCTACTTTGGAGCAGTTATAAAGACTTTGTTTTTCTCCTTATTGTTTGTAGAGTGCTTTAACATTTATAAGATGCTTTCTTATTTATGCCTCATAGCAACCAAGTGAAGTAGGTATGACTATCTGCCCTTGAAAGAAGAGAAACTTCATTTCCAACATCTAGTGAGTGGCAGGGTGAGGCCCCAGCCAAGGCGCATTGGCTGCACACTTGTTATTCTGTCTTCCGCACGATGCTGCCTCCTCACTGTGCCACAGCTGAGGGCAGAGACCATTTCAAACATTCTAAAGTGCTATGAAAACACACACTCTTATCATTGTGATTTTTGATCAAGACGAGTTTTTACCTATAAAAGTTTACTGCATTTTCTCCTGTTATTAATTGTCTAAATGCTTGGCTGATATACGAAAACACACAAACATATACATTCCACATCATTTTTTTCAGTGGCAACGGTTCAATTCCAAAATTTTATATATTACTTGAATTTAGAGAGAGAGAAAATGAAAGTATTTGAAATACTTCAATGTTCGGAATTTCACTCTGTGTTTGCTTGCCTTAGATGATCATGCGTTTGGTAATGGGAGGCCATTTACCGTAGGATATTTGTAATGGGAAACGTTTATTCACATGTACAGAGCCTATCTGCTCCTCCCAAATTGGGCTGAGGTGCTAAAAAAAAGTGGAGTAGGTCTAAATAAGGTTATATACTGTATGTTTATGTGTATGCATGGATCTAAGAGAGTATGTATGTGTGGATATAAACATATATATATATGCATGCATATGTATGTATAAATACATATATATGCATATATGTGTATATGCATGTATATGTACATTATAAACATAGATATAATTTTTTTTCCCTGAAAATGAGCAAGCTGGCTATTTTTCTTGAGGCATCCCCATTCGTATATGCATGAAAACAGATGAGGTCTTGCAAAGTGTCTTCCTTTTGTGAAAAATGAAAGAAGAAAGGAGAGATGGCTCAGAGCACAAAGAATGCATGCTCCCTCATCTGCAGTTCAGCCTGAGAAAGGTGGAGCTCTTGGAATTTCATTAGCATTTGCCTTACCAGGTCTCCTCTACTGGCAGGAATTCTGGAAGAGACTGCATATGATTGAATCTTTCTTTAATCTGCCTCTGGTATCCTTTCTCCTGCTGAGACTTATGGCACAAGTTTAAACTCTGACTTTACATTATTATGCACTCAGTGTTTGTTCTGTGGATGGGTCTTGAAAGTTTGATGTGATTCAAAGTAATGTGTGGATGCCTTTCCACTAAGGAGACCTTTGTGTCTGGGCGTAAAACACCCCAGGACTTAAAGCCTCATCTAAAGATATTTGAAAATCCAAGTAAATTGTATACATCAGGGTCACCATTTTCTATTATTTTTGACTCTGTGGGCAAATGTATAGAATGCTTCTCAGAGGGAGCCTATGACATTTTTCCCCTGAATGTTCCTTCACATATCCGTTTCTAATCAGACTCTCTGATGGATAAGTCTCTTTTGCTGTTCTTAGCTCTGTGTGTGAGTACTCATAACTCTCAGCGTGGGTTTTTCACCTTTATTCACAATGGGCTGATGGAGCATTTATTTTATTGTCCTTCAGGTGCCACCAGTGATGATGCTAGCCTCGAGGGCAGATGTGATTGAAGAGGCCACTCTATGATTAACAGTTTCTGCGATGTAATTTGCTATGAAAACTGTTTCTTGGTTTGTGGCTCAGGACTCTCTTAGCTATGATCAGATCTGATTTACTGGGGGCCCAGGCTTTCATTTTCACAATCTGTCCAATACTGTTGCCACAAGTGAGGCATCCAAACACATGTCCTCTACTGTGGTGGTGGCGGGGCTACTTCTCAGCATTTTGCAGGTAAAAAGAACACTCTTTGAGTCTGGGCTTCAGTGTGCCTTTGTAAAACTTTTGGTACTTGCCTGCATTCTGTTCACTTTGCAGCAACTTTTGTGATATCATATATCTGTCCCACATCTGGTTAAGAATATCTTTACGGCTGAGAATACCACTTCCAAGCTGATCAAATAATAAACAACAGATAGCTGCCATTTACTGAGGACTTGCAAGGTGCCATGCGTCCTACCTATGCCATTGTATTTATTTTGTTGCCCAGAAGGTAAGGCAATAGTCTCATTTTACAGATGAGGATATTGAGACTTAGAATATGAAGCAATTTGCCCCAGGTTTCCCAGTTAGTCAGTGGCAGAGCCAGTTCAGAGCTCAGGGCTCTATGACTCCAAAGCCCATATTTTACTTGATGTGACCGCAGTGCCCCGTGGCTTCATATTAGGTTATAGAATAGGTTCTGGCACTTGAATATTGGCCGTAGACTGCTGGTGAAGTGTGACTCAGTGACTCTATGGCCAATTTTCAAGACTCTAAATGTATTATTTATGGCAGATCCTAAACATTCTGACATGTCATGGACTTGACACAAGGAACCACCCTTTGATTGGCCAGCCAATGCTGTGTTGGTGTTCCATTCTACCTGTCCTCCTGCTGACTTGGCTAGCAACTTCTTTATCTGTCCAGCAGCTGTCCGAGAACTTGCTACCCAAGTAGTAGAATTCAGTGATAACTTCTTTCTCTCCATTGATAATGAATGCCTTTAAATGAAACTCCTTAAGAGGAGGTTGGTGTCTATGTTGGTCCTCTTCTGGCACTTGTGAAATGTTAGCCATTCAAGTTCTAATCATGTCATTTGTAGAGTGGTGCTGGTTATATGCATAATTACCTACGGTATACTGGCATACAAAACGGACATATGTTTATCTTCTGGTGTGTTCCTCTTCCCCCAATGGCACCAGGTTATGGGAGTATTGCCTCTGGCCCACATCCCTGGGGTGTCACTTAAATACTATCACAAGTGATGTTTACTGTAAAGTACTGTGTTTCATTTAACAAACATGAGAGAACTTGGCATAGTATGATATCTAGGTGTATTGGCTATAGTTTAGTAAGTATGTTTATGGTGATTTTAAGATAAAGTTGAATATTAGTCTTAATTATAATTTATATGTAACATTGTTACATATAACATTTTGAAACATGTTTGTTTCAAAATCAGGCTGGGCGTGGTGGCTCATGCCTGTAATCCCAGCACTTTGGTAGGCCAAAGCTGGAGAATCTCTTGAGGCCAGGAGTTCAAGATCAGCCTGAGCAACATAGTGAGACCCCCATCTCTACAAAAACAAACAAACAAACAAACAAACAAAATTAGAGGAAACTTTCTAGAAAAGTAAGTAAAATCTTGATCAACTTAATCTTTTTGAGTCATTTTCCCCATCAGTAAAACAGAGATAATATATATGCTTCATCACTTAGATATTTATTGTTAATGGAGGGGAATATATAGAAAGTGCCTTGGATGGTGCTTGGCATATGAGTCCTCAAAATGGCATTTCTCTTTTCTTATAAACTGGGAATCATTGCAAAGTAATTTTTAACCCATTTTCTTTGGATTTTGTTTATCATTATAGTTATTAATGTGTAATTGTTATTATTATCAGATGATTGCATTGGGGATATTTATTGTCCATAATTAGAAGAGTTGGCTGAAAGATGTGAATATGAGTATCTAGGTTAATTGTATGCTGGTATACAAGCTTTTTCCCAATATACTATTTCATATTTAATTTTTGACAGAAATATTAAGATCAATATTGTCACATCATAGAAAATATGTAGCTATGGCTAGCACTAATATGGTATTAAATCCAGGTATTTATACTGTTTTATTTGGGGGAATCATTTTAATTAAGCAAGAATGGAAAATACATTTCAGTTCATTTTTCTTCATCTATAATTTTCTATAAATAAAATTTCATGACTTGATTAAATCTATAGGAATTATAAGACTGTAAAAGAAATGAAAATTGACTATTTTTATTATTATTTTAATTTTAATGCTCTTTTTATTTATAGTTTTATTGAGTTTTCTTTCAGAGAAGCTTATGAACTGTAGTCTTAAAAACTTAAAACAGAGTTCATGAGTGGGGGCTGAATACATGATGGGGAAATAAGTCATGGGGATTGTAACAGAGTCAACAATAGCAGATTCAAACTGAATTACATTTAATAATGAATCTAAGTTCCTGTGTTGTCCAACCATTAATTTTCAGTTGGACACTTGTCACTAGGTAAGGTAAAAATGACATTCTCTTGGCTGGGACTTCCCTGTAGCATGGATCTAGGATGTAGGGCTATCTCTCGACTGAGTTATTTGACATGGAATTTGTCTGTGAGGTCCTCATCTTGAGGTCTGCACTTTCGTTTTACCATTCCAGAATCAGGACCCCCTGATTCTTCTGGGGGTCCAAGAATCAGTCAACATTTGCTGCAGTAATAACTGTCAAATCCCAGTGGCTTACACCAGAGAAAAATTGCTTCTTGCTTATGTTACTTGTGGCTGTGGATTGGCTGTGGCTTTTGCCCAGGCTGCGGGATGACTGTGGGTCAGACATTTCTGGACCCTAGACTGAAAGGAGCCACTCCTGTCTGGGACCTCTCATTGCAGTGGGCGTGAACCCAAGAGACTAAATCAACTACATGATCAGATTTAAAGCCGGGGCATCATGTTTGCTCACAGGGCTTTGGCTGAAACCAATCACACGGCCAATTCCACAGGGCGGGGGTAGGGCAGGGACAGGAGAGTAGATATTTGTGAGCGGTAGTGCAGCCCACCTCACATTGACTCAGATCTTCTGAATCCACCTACATGTTAGGGAAGAAATGAGATGGTAAAAATTCGTAATATATTGTAAATTCCCTCACCTGGCATTTATTGAACCATGTAGTAGGCTGTAAACGTTAAAAAGATAAATGGCCCACAGTTGATGTCCAGTGGAAACTTATATAGTGTTTGGTAGGATCATATGTATTTGCAAGTGACTACAACATATCCATCCATTCATTTGTTAATTTGTACAATAAATACTTAGAAGCATTTACTGTTTTGCAGGTACTGTTCTAGGTGCCAGCTCCTTTGCGTTCTTATTGGGTCTCTGCCTGGGCATTCTCCTTCAGTCCCCTGGCTTCAGTTACCATCTGTATGGTGGTGACTGAACCCATTCTCGGGCACAGACTCTGTCCTGAGCTGCATATTAACTATCTTCTACATGGATACATGTACTTTTATTGGTTTATACCTCTCTAGTACCTCATATTGAAATCAAACTCCTTGCACTTCCCCAAACTACTCTCCCAATGAGGTCCCCACTCACTCATGCAATCAGTTATTCATTCATTCATTCATTCATGGCATTCAACAAATATTTACTGACTCCTTACCTTATGCTAGGTGCTGCTCAAGGTATTGGAGATAAAGCAATGAACAAAACAAGCTTCCTGCTTTCCTAAAGTTTACATTTTGAAGGTAGGGAGACAGCAGGAAGCAGGTACCAAATAATAAAGGAACTAAATACAGATAGTGAGTGAAAATACTGGGAAATAAAAATAAAATAACAGATAGGATAGTTAGGGAAGTCCTTGTGAGGAGAGGTGGCGTTTCAGTATGGACCTGAATGGAAAGAAGAAACCAGGAATGTGAAGAGCTGGAGAAACTCTACTTCAGGTACAGGGAGCATCTGGTGAAAATGCCGGAAGGTGGGGCATGCTTGAAGAGGGCCAGTGGGGCTGAGTGACACAAAGCCTAGATGGGATTGGAGAGGTGGCCAGGACCCAGACATGATAGGCTGTGAAGGCCGCAATCAATGTTGTCCAAGTGTGACGAGAAGCTGTTCGTGTGGCTCCATCATCAAGCCAGAAGCCTGGTCATCATTCTTGGTTCCTGTTTCTTCCTCATTCTTATGTCTAATTAATCTTTGTGACTTTCTGTTTTCCAAAAACTTCTCAGTTTTACCCACCTCTCTACATTCTCACTGCTACTTCCTCAGTCCATGCCATCACCATTCATGGCAGCTTCTGACTGTTTTTTCTGCCTCTAGACTTGCCTGCTTCCAACCTGGTCTCTACCTCACTGCTAGAATGACCTTTCTAAAATGCAACTTTGATCAAGTCCATTCCAGCATAAAGACATTCAGTGCTTCCAATTGCCTTGTGCTCCAACCTCTCTCATCTTTGCTGCACATACACAAAAGAGCACAGTCCTACTGTGCTATAGTCCTTGTAGTTCTCTGAATGTATCACAGTCTCTCTCACTTTTATGACTAGGAGTGCTTAGTTTTTGTGCATTCTGTTTCTTCTCCATTCCTGCACCTGGATAACTTCAATTACTCCTTCAAGGCCTAGACACAAGTAGTGTTTTTCTTCCCTAGCAACCCAGTCTGAGTTAATTACCTCTCTTATATGCACTTACTGCCTCTTGAGTTGTTCCTTCCTATTTTAGCATCACTCCATATTTTACTCATCTGTCTTTCCCATCATGGTGTGAGCTGTTTGTCTTATTTACTCTCCTATCTGAAAGGCCTAAAACGGTGCCCTAGTACTAGTGGATGTTTAAAAATTTTTGTCGATCGAATGAATATATACATGTAATTCAAAAGGCCAAAGATGTGAAGACAGAGGATCTTTTTCTCTATGGGTCAACCAGTGCTTTGTAAATAAAACATGCTATATAAAAGCTAGCTGAATTAAGTAAAGTGGCAGGATATAATATAAGCTGTTTCTTGAAACCTAAGTACGGTCAGGCATATGGAAAGAAAAAGAGCATTCTTTCAAGTCAGAGCGCATAGCAGCTTAGTGCAGTGGAGAGAACATTGAGCCACACAACACCAGAGTTTGACTCTTGTTACTCACTGCAAGACTTTGGCCAAGTAATTTACCCAGTGCATACTCAGGAGCCAGAGACCTGGGTTCAAATCTGACTGTGGCATTTACTCATTATGGCCTTGGGCAAATTACTAATCCTCGCAGGATTGCTGTGAGGATTAAAGGAGATAACAAAAGTGCTTAGAAAAGTGACTGGCAAATATTATTACTGTTATTATTAGTATTCGAATTCAGATGTCAATATTTTCAAGATATATAATGTTGACCAAATAAGATAATTTTTTTCCTATTATAGATACTTATTTTACTTTATTTTAGATTCAATGGATACATGTGCATGTTTGTTACATGGATATAGTGCATGCTGGTGGGGATGGACTTCTAGTATACCTATTACCCAAATAGTGAACATTGTATCCAATAGACACTTTTTCAACCTTTGTCCCCCTACCACCCTCCCCGCTTTTGGGGTCCCCTGTGTCTATTATTTCCATCTTTGTGTCCATGTGTACCCACTGTTTAGTTCCCCCTTTTAAGTGAGAACTTGTGTTATTTGGTTTTCTGCTTTTCTTTCTTTTTTTATGGCTGTGTATATTCCATGGGATATATATATACACCACATTTTATTTATCCAGTCAACCACTAATAGACATTTAGGTTGGTTCCAGGTTGGTTCCATGACTTGGCTGTTGTGAACAGTGCTGCAATGAACATATGTGTACTAGTGTCTTCTTCATATAAAGGTTTATTCTACTGTGGGTAGATACTCAATGGGATTACTGGATCGAATATGATAATTTTTAAGAAACATGATGGATAGTAAATTAGTATAGAAATAGAATGAGTATAAAGTTGGGAAAAAGTGAAAAATGGTGCAATATAAGGACGGGTTGAAGGAAAAAGTTTTTCTGAGCTCTCTGAGAAGTGTTATTGCAGTCAAGAGTCTTCTGAGAGATCTTGGAGTGTCTGTCAGCCTCCTTGATTGCTGCTGTTCCTCTCTCAGCAAATTGCAGAGCTGCCAAGTCCATGACTTCCTTGATGCTAGTCCTGTCTCTAGCACTTCCTCCCACCCTTCTGATGGCATTGGCTCCAGGTTTCTGTCCAAAGCGAGATGAGAGAAATCAAGGTTGCTGAAGCTCAGAGATCTCTTTGCTTAGGGTTTAGGTGGGATCTGCTAAATCCAGGGGATTTTCCCACCTCTGTCTTGTTCCTGAACAAAACCACTCATGTTTTTATTGCTGGAGTAGCGTCATCTTCTCAAAGCCGAAAGAAATAGGAAGGAACATGGCTTGACAGTTCAATTCCATTCCATCAGCACTTTCAGCTCCCACTGCGTACTTGATTCTGTATTACTTGGGGATGTCATTAAGGTAGTGTAAATAACTAAAATGGGGAAGAAGTGGTTGAGTAAAGGCAGAGGAAAAGAAAAGTGAAGGGGACTTTGGTATAAGCTTTCTAAGAGAGCTATGAAACATGATGGGGGAGGCTAGGGATAAAAAAATGCTGAACTTTCAGACAGCGATCAATTTAAACAGGTCAGAGACTGTGTTGTGGATATGTCTTAAATATTTAGGGTGATACTGATTATGGGCACACTCTTCAAAACGAGCAGATGTTACAGATTTTGAAAAGAAATCTGAGAGGAGAAAAAGAGAGAGAGGCAGGCTAAAAACAATAATGATGTAGCCTATGTCTTTAGAGTTGCTTTGATAATATTTGAATGTACATTGCATAAGTGTGCAGGGCATTTAGAAAGAGGAGTAGTGAAGTTTCTTATGGGAATTCATTAAGCCCCTTTCTAGCCATCTTATTATTTTGAAAATTGAATCAACTCTTTCAGGCCACCAGAGCTAATTAATACTTTGGGTAATCTGCTACTTCATTAACTGGAACTCCTTGAGGGACCCAGAAAGCTTCCAAATGTGCATTCTAGGAATAATTCTGCTGCTTTTCAGTAATAATAACAACGGACATGAGTTATCGGACATTTACAATGGGCTAAGCACTGTGATCTGAGCTTTGTGGAATTCTCTTTTAATCTGCACAATAATCCTGTGAGTAGACATTTCCCCCTGCCCATTCTCAAAGCCCTCGTCTCCCTTATTTGCCGCCATTCCACATATTGCAGCTGTTTTTCTGGCATCCTCATTTCATTGTATATACGATATTGGGAAACCAGGAGGATACAAAAATCTGCTTGTAGGAAATGCATTGTGTCTGCCTAAACCTGATTGCCAGGAAGCTAAACCAAAGAGCCATATGTGAAATAGACAGAATGCATTTGAAGATATTTAGCCCTGACCTCTGAATTTTTAACATAATCCCTTTAGAGAAATTATTGTCAATTATAAATTCAGGGAAGTATGGAGGTCTTTATTTTCTAGACTTATCTTGGTACCCAGAAAATTCATTTTTTTAAATTAAAAAAAATTATTTTCTCCGAGCTTTATTGGAGTGTAATTGACAAAATTATATATGTTTAAGATATATGATGTGATCTCTTCATATACATATACATTGTGAGGTGATTATCATCATCAAACTAATTAACACATCTGCCACCTCACATAGTTAACTATTTTTTGTGTGTGGAGCAGAGGATACTTTAGCAAATTTCAAGTATACATTATTACTAATTATAGTTACCATACTGTACATTTGATCTCCAGAACTTATTCATCTTGTAACTGAAAGTTTGTATTCTTTGACCAAATCCCACCTCCCCCACAAGCCCCTGCCATCCATTTCACTCACCCCCAAGACTCTGGCAACCGCCTTTCTACTCTCTTCCTATTAGTCTGACTTCTTTAGACTCACATTGTTATGTTCCTCTTATTTCTTTTTATTCCCTTTAGCCTTTCTTATAACAGTTATCTATCATTTCTATTAGGTAAATTGATCCCATTTCCAAACTTTAATTAACATTTTGTTATTGATTAGACTTAGAGGTCATCTGCTGCTCGTGGAATTAATGTGAATATTATTTTTAATGGTTATTTTAAAATGCAATTTCATTGATTTCAGATGTAAAACCATTACTCCTTTCAAGAGAGCAATATGTTGGGGGGAAAATGATGCTTTCACTGTTACTAGTTCAAGATTTGTCTGCTAGTTTCAAGGATTTTCTTTTTTAAAATATCAAAACTAAAACGGGAAACAAAAATAACATTAACAGACCCACATAGGAAATTATATTATTTGAGGATGTCAAATTGGAAGATGGAACGTGTTTTTTTTGCAGACTTCCCTGCGTCCTGAAGATAGCAATGAATAACAGAGAAAATCTTTAATGCCATCTTTGAGCTTTTGCTTGATAAAAGGAACTACTGTATAGCTTCGAAGGTTTTTAAAAAAACACTCTTTGCAGAAATATTTTATCCTTTCCAGAGCTTCTTCTCATCTCTGTGCATAAGTGCGGTCCCAGTGGCATGCTTAATCCATCTTCACAGCCCTACATATCTTCAAGTGTGTGCATAAATTCTATCAGGAAGGAACTACGACCTCGTCGTGAATAACTGCAAACAACAACTATGTGTGGGACTCTATTGCTTGATGTAAACATGGCCCTGGGTGATCACTCTGCAGTTTGTCTTTTAGGGTTATAAGGGTGGGAGTGAGCTCCTCAACTTGGTAGCCGACACCATGCACTCAATAGCAAGCATTTGCTGTAGAGTCAGTACCTGAGACACATTGCTTGGCTATTACTGTCAATTATCATCTACTCTTATTCACTCCAAGTGCTCACAGATGGCAGAAAGTAATTCAGAGCCCTTTGTGCCTCAGTTCCCTTGTTTGCCAAACCGGGATATTCTTGTATCTCTCACATAAAGTTATTATGTGAGTAAATGAAATAAAACACCCAGAGCATCTTAAACAGTACCTGACATGTAGTAAAATATGCGCTTGAGGCCGGGCGCGGTGGCTCAAGCCTGTAATCCCAGCACTTTGGGAGACCAAGGCGGGCGGATCACGAGGTCAGGAGATCGAGACCATCCTGGCTGACACGGTGAAACCCTGTCTCTACTAAAAATAGAAAAAATTAGCCGGGCGTGTTGGCAGGCGCCTGTAGTCCCAGCTACTGGGGAGGCTGAGGCAGGAGAATGGCGTGAACCCGGGAGGCGGAGCTTGCAGTAAGCTGAGATCGTGCCACTGCTCTCCAGCCTGGGGGACAGAGCAAGACTCCGTCTCAAAAAAAAAAAAAAAAAAAAAAAACAAACAAACAAACAAAAAAAAGCGCTTGATAAATGTTAGTTTAAAACATTTTTTTTTCTGCTCTTAAGAGTAGGCTTGACTTCATAAATCCCAGGAACCAAACGATTTCTTTCTATTTTACATCTGCTTTTACTTGTGTGCTTTTTTCCTCAAGTGTAAGGCATCATTTTGTACTCTTACAGTATGTTCCTGAGAGCACAGATGTGAGTGAAAGTGAAGAGTGATTTAGTATGAAGTGTCACGCTGGGTCCGCACATCAACTGCTTCCTCTCTGCCACTGGCTGAGGCAGCCACAGCTGGTAGCCCATAGGATTCCTGGTGGCCACCTTCTACCCTCCTACTCAAATCTCTTCTTATCTGGTCTCTGCCATCCTTGTTGCTTCAGTTTCGTAGCTGGTCTGGCCCTCTTGGCCTCGCCTATTTGGATTGTAACCCAAGTGTATAGTCTGTTGGGAGTTTGATGGGCATCTCCTAAGTGTCTCCCCCGAGAATGTCTCCTCTGCTGTCTACTTTTTGAAAGGTAAATCAAACAGGAGGGGAAAGGTACTGCATTGACAGAAATCCCCACAATAGCCCTATACCGTGGATATTGAGTCTTCTTTTGGACAGTTGATACAAAACAGCATAGAGAGAATGAATAACTTCTCAAGGCCATGGGACCAATGAATGCTTTGCTGTGCTTTGAGGAGCATGCTGATGATGACTGTGACTTTGGTAACTGTTTACGTAGCTCAGAGCAGGGGCTTAAAAAGACATGGGTGTGCAGAGCTCACTTGCAGCATGCTGATGTCACTGGAGGTAGAGCTGTGCTAGGTGGGCAGCAGTCATGGAGGGACCTTTCTGAAGAGACTCACCAGTGACATAGTTGGCTTCTGTCCTTCTCTTGCTTTGTTACAGGACCCCAGTATTTAGCTACTGATATTGCCATAGGGCAGAGAGCTTTATTCAGCTGCAGCTGCATCCATGGCATCTGCTGATCCACTCACAGCCTTTGTTTTTCAGAGTCAGGAAGTGCCTTCCTTACTCCAAAATGCGACTTTCTGACCAGTGTTTCTGCACCATCCTGAGGTTTATATTTCTGGCTCTGCTATTCTTTCTCTGTGTGACCTCCAGATGGATCTATGTGATTCACAGAGGACTGGCTCATTGTCAGTGACATGACAGGTGATTGAAATGTATTTGATAGATGATAGAAATTTTCTTTAGCATTTAGGGCCAAAGTACATCTGTATTAGTCCGTTTTCATGCTGCTGATAAAGACATACCCGAGACTGGGAAGAAAAAGAGGTTTAATTGGACTTACAGTTCCACATGGCTGGGGAGGCCTCAGAATCATAGCAGTGGCAAGAGAAAATGAGAGAGAAGCAAAAGCGGAAACCCCTGATAAACACATCAGATCTCGTGAGACTTAATCACTATTGTGAGAATAGCACAGGAAAGACAGGCCCCCATGATGCAGTTACCTTCCCTCCCACAACATGTGGGAATTCTGGGAGCTACAATTCAAGTTGAGATTTGAATGGGGACACAGCCAAAACATATCATTCTGCCCCTGGTCCCTCCAAATCTCATGTCGTCATATTTCAAAACCATTCATACCTTCCCAACAGTCCCCCAAAGTCTTAACTCATTTTGGCATTAATGCAAAAGTCCACAGTCCAAAGTCTCATGTGAGACAAGGCAAGTCCCTTCTGCCTATGAGCCTGTAAAATCAGAAGCAAGCTAGCTACTTCCTAGATACAATGAGGGTACAGGTGTTAGGTAAATACAGCCTTCCAAATGGGAGAAATTGGCCAAAACAAAGGGGTTACAGGGCCCATGCAAGTCCGAAATCCAGTGGGGCAGTCAAATTTTAAAGTTCCACATGATCTCCAGCTTTCACAGGCTGGGGTTTTGTGTCTGTGGCTTTTCCAGGTGCATGGTGGATCTACCATTCTGGGGACTGGAGGACAGTGGCCCTCTTCTCACAGCTCCACTGGGCAGTGTCCCAGTAGGGACTCTGTGTGGGCACTCTGACCCCACATTTCTCTTCTGCACTGGCCTAACAGAGGTTCTCCGTGAGGGCCCCGGCCCTGGAGCAGACTTTTGCCTGGGCATCCAGGTACTTCCATGTATCTTCTGAAATCTAGGCGGAGGTTCCCAAACCTCAGTTCTTGACTTCTGTGCACCCATAAGCTCAACACCATGTGGGAGCTGCCAAGGTTCGGGGCTTACACCCTCTGAAGCCACAGCCTGAGCTATATGTTAGCCCCTTTCAGCATGGCTGGAACAGCTGGGACACAGGGCACCAAGTGCCTAGGCTGTACATAGTGCGGGGACCCTGGGCCTGGCCCACGAAACCACTTTTTCCTCCTGGGCCTCTGGGCCTGTGGTGGTAGGGGCTGCCATGAAGGTCTCTGACATGGTCTGGAGACATTTCCCCCTGGTCTTTGGGATTAACAATAAGCTCCTTGCTACTTATGCAGATTTCTGTAGCCGGCTTGAATTTCTCCCCAGAAAATGGGTTTTTCTTTTCTGTCACATAGTCAGGCTGCAAATTTTCCAAACTTTTATGCTCTGCTTCCCTTATAAAACTAAATGCCTTTACCAGTACCCAAGTCATCTCTTGAATGCTTTGCTACTTAGAAATTCATTCTGCCAGCTACCCTAAATTATCTTTCTCAAGTTCAAAGTTTTACAAATCTCTAGGGCAGGGGCAAAATGCTGCCAGTCTCTTTGCTAAAACATAACAAGAGTCACGTTTACTGCAGTTCCCAACAAGTTCCTCTTCTCCATCTGAGAGCAACTCAGCCTGGGCCTTATTGTCCATATTGCTATCAGCATTTTGGGCAAAGCCATTCAACAAGTCTCTAGGAAGTTCCATACTTTCCCACATTTTTCTGTCTCCTTCTGATCTCTAAACTGTTCCAACCTCTGCCTGTTAACCAGCTACAAAGTTGCTTCCACATTTTTGGGTGCATTTTCAGCAATGCCCCACTCTCCTGGTACCAATTTACTGTTAGTCTGTTTTCATGCTACTGATAAAGACATACCAAAGACTTAGAAGAAAAAGAGGTTTAATTAGATTTACAGTTCCACATACCTGGGGAGGCCTCAGAATCATGGTGTTGGCAAGAGAAAATGAAAGAGAAGCAAAAGTTGAAACCCCTGATAAACCCATCAGATCTCGTGAGACTTATTCACTGTTATGAGAATAGCATGGAAAAGACCGGTCCCCATGATGCAGTTACCTCCCCCTAGATCCCTCCCACAACATGTGAGAATTCTGGGAGCTACAATTCAAGTTGAGATTTGAATGGGGACACAGCCAAACCATATTAACATCTAAACACTAACAATATATAAATGAATGTGCCTTACAGAGTTAAAATAGGGCTTTGGCAACATGCAATTGTATTCTGCATGTACATTGTGGAACAATTATGGTGAAGGTGAGATTTTGTATATATGATATTAGATTGCTTTACTTAAAAAAGGAGCAACCACAGAGTACATCTTGATAGTTACCTATTTATCCCTAGGACTTCAATTATATTAATTTAAAAATTAATTATAAGCTTGCTGGATGAAACTTAGCAGGCTATTATGTAGCCAAGTGCCTACTCAGCATTAAATTCATTTTAATAACTGAGTATTAGCTATAAAGAAATGAGAACCATTAAATATCTATTGATTTTTGGGGGGTTTTGATTTCTTCATTGCTTCTGTGTATTTCATTTCATTTTTAATTTTAAAATCTAGACTATTCTTATTCTAAGACAAAGCCGAGGCTCTGGCAAATTGTAGCATACTTTATTTTAAATTTTGACTTGAATTGTAGAAGATAGGCCTACCAAGAAACAACCCATTTACAATTTTATTCATTTTTTGGCTAGAGAAAAGCCTAGGAATGCCTCTTAGCTAGTGTCATAGTCAAAGGACGTGCAGATTCTGGCTTCATATTTTTTTATATAGCTTGCTAGCAGGCCAAATGAGAATAAGATTAAAATTAAACTTCCTCAGACTAGCCACCAGCCTTGGTAGCTGACTTCTAGACTCTTTTTAGGAGCGGAAAAATATTTCTGACACTGAAAATGAATTACATCCGTGTTTCAAGTCTCCAAATAGAATGTCTTCAAGAACTATAGGCCATACTTAGTTCTAAACAAACACTTAAAATGAACTTCCCTCATGATAAAGTATCAGAACTGAAATTTGCAAAGATCATTCAGCTGTGTGCCCCAATATTTCAAAAATGTCTGGCATAGTTGGAGGTGGAACCAAAAAGTGGGCTTAACCATTGGAATTCTAATAGTCAACTCTGCAATGGCTGCCCATTTCACTCACAGTAAAATCTCATACCCTGCAATGGCTCTCGAGGCCCACATGATACAACTCCCTTATTTTTTGGAACTTATCTCTTATCACTCTCCCCTACTTTCTTGACTTGAGCATCTTTGCTATTTTGACAGGCCTGGCATTCTCCTGCCTTAGCACTTTGCACTGGCAGTTCCCTCTGCCTGGAAGGCTCCTCTCTTAGGTATTTTACATGGTTAATTCCCTTAAGTCCTCTTTGTGCTCCAATATTGCACTCTTATAAAGCATACCTTGACTATCCTATCTAAAGTTGCAACTTGGCCATCTTTCCTCTTCTCTCCCCAGACCATGGCATACCTAGTCCTCCTGACTCTGCTGTAGTATTTCATTTTGGCACATTTTATAACTATATTATTTTTTCCCATTTGTTGTGTCTCTTGCTTTTGGATATCTTCCCCCAAACTACTTGAGGGCAAGAATTTTTGTTTTGCTCACTAATGTATCTCAGGTACCTAGAACAGTGCCCAGCTATACTTTTGAGTGGATGACTACAGAATATACCTTACATCATATTCAGAATGCCTCTCATTTCAAATTCCTCCCACTTTAGCTTTTGTTTAATACATGATCCTACTTTGCCTCTGGACTGTAACCCTCCTTCATTCCTAGCCTGATCCCACCATCCCATTTTTGTGTGTGCTCTAGTGCCACCCTTGGGCCTGTCAGGACAGAGCCCAGGCTAGAAAACTTATGGCTGTGAGTTCATGGCAGGTGGCCATGGTATTCTTCCTGGTTATCTCTGAGATTAGAGACACAGTTGATAAACGACAGCCTGCCAGGCATCTATTACTACATCCCAGCTCTGCATGGGAGTGGGTGTGCCTCCCGCAGATGGCTGTATGCAGATGCACCTGTTTCACTCTGAGCTCTGGCATGTCTCAGAATTTCTGACGATAGGGGCTAAATAGATGAATCGATTTGGGGCCTGATTTAAGTGGTGAAATTCCTCGCCTCAAAGGAAGCTTGGCCTGCAAAATGGCATCATCAGAATTTCAGATGAGAGCTGATCTGCTTTCCAATTAGCTTCCATTTCAAATTTCTAAATTCCTTGTGTGGAGGAAGCCATCCTAGATTAGGCCAGTTGGGATAATGATATCTTCCACCCCAGGTTTCTGTGACTAATATTGGTCTTTACTTGTGAAGGCCACAAAAAATTTAACAAAATAGTAACATTAAAAAATTGATATTGAAAGTAAAAGTTCATTATTTTTCATGGAGAGTTATGTTTTCTGCCATTGCATGAATAATGTTACATTAAAATTTCATTCCTGTTGAATTGGATTCCTTCCAGTGCTCAAGGTATATGACTCTAAGAGCCATATAATATGTGGTGTTAGCACTCTTCTTAGAGTGTAAGCTTTAAATCTGCATAGAAGAATTCTAAAAAATGAGCTGAAGATTCTCTGTATCCCCTGCTTTTAGAACGTTCAGCAAGTACCATGTGAGAATTATATGAATACGTTTTCATGAAATTGATGAGGATGGATATTTAATATTTATTAGGTACTAAGAGTAGCACAGTTTCATTACATTTTTCAATGTAAAATAGATTTCCATCTATATAGTCATTGGACTTGTTAGTGTTGCAAATGTAGAAAATACTTGTTTGTATCTTGTATGTGTGTGTATATATGAAATAGATTATTTGTGCCAAATATTGGATGCTTATTTCAAAGGAACTGGGCCCTTAAAATTAAGAATTTGCATATTGTGAAATAAAATGAAACATTTAGTCAAAATTAAAATTGTGATGAGTTTGAATATCCAAACCATCTTAATATAGATCTGTTTTAAAATAAGCACTCCAAGATTAACACCTGCATGTTGCTGACTACCTTGATACATTGCAGTGGCTATAAAAAATGATTCTATCCCCTAAATCCTCCTTTTAATGTCTTTTAAAAAATGAATTGATCTGACACCAGTGAAACTTTTTGTAATGAATCACACCAGATAACTGCATTTTAATGCCTTGATGCCCTGTGAAATGATTAGAGGGGGTAAAGGGGAAATGTATTTTTCTTATTCAGGTACTCCTCACATCCAGTTGAAATTTCTGATCAAAGGTTTTAATGCTTTCTAGCTACTATCCCTTTTGCATTCCAGGTCCTTTTCATGTGACTGCACTGATTTCATCAAATACCTTTATTCCCTGCCCCAATCATCTATAACCACTGACACTGCTGTCCTGTCTCTCAGTGATTTTGCACGTCATCTCTTCCATCCCACCGTGCCATGGCTTCCCGCTCACTGCCCTGTGATCATTTGTGCTTCAGCATCCCTGATGCAACCCCAAGAAATTGAATTGGAGTAGCTGCTCTCATTCATCTGCAGCTGCTCCTGGCAGAGCTGCCCGAGAAGGCAGACCACTCTGATTTATGTTCGTTTCTTTCCATCATCTTGACCATTCCAAGAGCTCTCAAGGATTTTTCACCTCTCAAAATTTTAGGAACCTATCTCACAGGTTACATAGGGCAATCCTGATGAGATTCACTGGGGATTTGTGACTGACTTGCCCATTATGGAAATGACTCAGGTCCACAGAATGGAAAGTCTGGAAGCAGTTTGTGAAAATTATCAGTCCTGCTCTTTGTTACTGTAGCTCTGACTTTTTCAGTATGTGATAAACTCCAAGATGAACTGAGGGAGGCAAATTTATTCTAGGTTATTGAGAAGGTTCAACAGACTCATCAATGATAAAGGTCTCTTCCCATTCTTTCAGTTCTTCAACTCATTCACTGATTCACTCACTCCCTCACTCATTTACTCACTCCCTCACTCATTTACTCATTCATGTTACTGCCTGCCTGTTACTTATGGCACCAGCGATATTTCTCCATATAGAAGCATGTTGGGCTGGACCTCTCACTTTCTGTTTTAAAATATAAACCCGGCCATAGTCCTTTTGGGCTGCTATAGCATAATACAATAGACAGGGTGGCTTATAAGCAACAGGAATTTATTTCTGACAGTTCTGGAAGCTGGAAAGTTCAGGAAGAAGATACCAGGTAGATGCAATGTCTGCTGAGGATCCTCTTTCTGGTTGATCGGCCGCCGCCTTCTCTCTGTGTCCTTACATGGCAAGAGGGGGCAAAGAAGCCCCCTGGGGTCTCTTTTATCAGGTCACTAATCCCATTCATGAAGGCTTCACTTCTACGCTGTAATCATACCTCAAAGGCCTCACCTCCAAATCCATGACATTGGAGATTAGCTTTCAACATATGGATTCTGGGGGGACATAAACATTCAGTCTATAGCAAACACCATACTGTTAAACTATCCTAAACTAGTGTTAATCTGTTTTAAAATTAATTTGCTTCCACTGTCTTCTTTCAACATTTCCAGTTTAGAGCCTCACACCCCCTTCTTACTTGGACTCCTTTCTGTGAGCTGACTGTTCACGTGGGAAGGATGCTAGAAGCCAAATACCATATGCCAAATGCCTTGGATGAAACTTAGAGGGAAACACTGGCAGTGGATTCAATCTTGCACACTTTCCTAGTGAAAGGGAGTTCAAAGTGGGTTCAAATTTAAAGTATCAGGAAAATACAGAAAAGTAAGGAAATACCATTCCGAATTCCATGCCTTTTGGTATTATAAAAGAAATGAAATGTCAGAGTCCCTGTACATCCCTCTACCCTCACAAAGATTACTATCTATTTGGTATTCATATTTATATCTTTATCTTAAAATATCACATGTGATTATAAAGCCAAAAAAGGAAGCAAGCAAGCTATTCATCAAAAGGAAACAAGTTGAATATGTTTTCATACATTCATACTATAAACTGTTATGTGACTATTAAAAGAGCATATATGTATTAAGCTTAAAATCAAATGTCAGATTAATACGTGTCATAAAATTTAATTTTGATTAAAATATGTATATATTGGCAAATCATAGAAAAGCAGGGGTTGCAATCCTAGTTGCTGACAAAACAGACTTTAAACCAACAAAGATCAAAACAGACAAAGAAGAGCATAACATAATGGTAAAAGGTTCAATGAAATAAGAAGAGCTAACTATCCCACATAGATATGCACCCAGTATAGGAGCACCCAGATTCATAAAGCAAATTCATAAAGTCTACAAAGAGACTTAGACTCCCATAAAATAATAGTGGGAGATTTTAACGCCCCACTGACAATATTGGACAGATCATTGAGACAGAAAATTAAAAATATATTCAGGACCTGAACTCAGGTCTGGGTCAAGTGGATAGATATCTACAGAACTCTCCACCCAAAAACAACAGAATATACATTCTTCTCATTGCCACATGACATTTACTCTAAAATTGATCACATAATCGGAAATAAAACACTCCTCAGCAAATGCAGAGGAACTGAAATTATAACAAACAGTCTCTCAGACCACAGTGCAATCAAATTAGAACTCAGGATTAAGAAATTCACTCATAAACCACACAACTACATAGAAATGGAATAATCTGCTCCTAAATGACTCTGGGGTGAATAATAAAATTAAAGTAGAAATCAAGAAGTTATTTGAAACCAATGAGAACAGAGACAATATACCAGAATCTCTGGGATGCAGCTAAAGCAGTGTTAAGAGAGAAATTTATAGCACTGAATGCCCACATCAAAAAGCTAGAAAGATCTTAACAACCTAACATCTCAACTAAAAGAACTAGAGAACCAAGAACAAACTCGAAATCTAGCAAAAGACAAGATATAACCAAAATCAGAGCTGAACTGAAGGAGATAGAGACACGAAAAACCCTTCAAAAATAAACAAATCCAGGAGCTTTTTTTTGAAAAAGTTAAAAAATACATAGACCACTAGTTAGACTAATAAAGAAGAAAAGAAGAATCCAATGAACACAATCAGAAATAAGGGGGGTATTACCACTGACCCCAAGAAATACAAACAACCATCAGGGAGTACTATAAACACCTCTACACACATAAACTAGAAAATCTGGAAGAAATGGATAAATTCCTGGACACATACACCCTTCCAAGACTGAACCAGGAAGAAATTGAGTCCCTAAATAGACCAGTAACAAATTCTGAAATTGAAACAGTAGTAAATAGCCTACCAACCAAAAAAAGCCCAGGATCATCCAGATTCACAGCTGAATTCTACCAGACGTACAATGAAGACCTGGGACCATTTCTACTGAAACTATTCCAAACAATTGAAAAGAAGGGACTCCTCTCTAACTCATTCTATGAGGCTAGCATTATCCTAATACCAAAACTTGGCAGAGATACAACAACAAAAAAGAAAACTTCAGGCCAATATGCTTGATGAGCATTGATACAAAAATCTTCAACAAAATACTACAAATTGAATTCAGCAGCACATCAAAAAGCTTATCCACCACGATCAAGTTGGCTTCATCCCTGGGATGCAAGATTGGTTCAACATATGCAAATCAGTAAATGTGATTCATCATATAAACAGAACTAAAGACAAAAACCACATGATTATCTCAATAGATTTGATAAAATTCAACATTCCTTCATGTTAAAAACTCTCAGTAAACTAGGTATTGACAGAACATACCTCAAAATATTAAGAGCCATATATGACAGACTCACAGCCAGTAATATACTGAATGGGCAAAAGCTGGAAGCATTCCCCTTGAAAACTGGCAAAAGACAGGGATGCCCTCTCTCACCAGTCCTATTCAACATAATATTGGAAGTTCTGGCCAGGGTGATCAGGCAAGAGAAAGAAATAAAGGGCATTCAAATAGGAAGAGAGGAGTCAAATTATCTTTTTTTTGCAGATAACATGATCTTTTATCTAGAAAACCCCATCATCTCAGCCCAAAAGCTTCTTAAGCTAATAAGCAACTTCAGCAAAGTCTCAGGATACAAAATCAATGTGCAAAAATCTCTATATTCCTAACACCAACAACAGGCAAGCAGGGAGCCAAATCTTGAATGTCCTTCCATTCACAATTGCTATGAAGAGAATAAAATACCTAAGAATACAGCTAACAAGGGAAGTGAAGAAACTCTTCAAGGAGGGCTACAAACCACTGCTCAAAGAAATCAGAGAGGCCGGGCGCTGTGGCTCACGCTTGTAATCCCAGCACTTTGGGAGGCCGAGGCGGGCGGATCACGAGGTCAGGAGATCGAGACCACGGTGAAACCCCGTCTCTACTAAAAACACAAAAAAATTAGCCGGGCGTAGTGGCGGGCGCCTGTAGTCCCAGCTACTCGGAGAGGCTGAGGCAGGAGAATGGCGTGAACCAGGGAGGTGGAGCTTGCAGTGAGCCGAGATTGAGCCACTGCACTCCAGCCTGGGCAACAGAGCGAGACTCCGTCTCAAAAAAAAAAAAAAAAAAAAAAAAAAAGAAATCAGAGAGGGCACAAACAAATGGAAAAATATTCCATGCTTATGTATAGGAAGAATCAGCATTGTGAAAATGGCCATACTGCCCAAAGTAGTTTATAGATTCAATGCTATTCTCATTAAACTACCATTGACATTCTTCACAGAATTAGACAAAATGATTTAAAAATTTATGTGGAACCAAAAGAGAGGCTGAATAGCCAAGAGAATTCTAAACAAAAAGAACAAAGCTGGAGGCATCATGCTACCCAACTTCAAACTATACTGCAAGGTTACAGTAACCAAAACAGCATGGTACTGGTACAAGAACAGACACCTAGACCAATGGAACAGAATAGATAACTCAGCAATAAGATCACACATCTACAACCATCTGATCTTCAGCAAACCTGACAAAGACAAGCAATGGGGAAAGGACTTTCTATTTAATAAATGGTGCTGGGACAACTGGCGAGCCATATGCAGAAAATTGAAACTGGACCCCCCCTTCCTTACAACATGTACAAAAATTAATGTAGGATGGATTAAAGACTTAAATATAAAACCCAGAACTATAAAAATCCTAGAAGAAAATCTAGGAAACACCATTCAGGACATAGGCACGGGCAAAGATTTCATGATGAAAAGGCCAAAAGCAATTGCAAGAAAAGCAAAAATTGACACATGCGATCTAATTAAACTAAAGAGCTTCTGCACAGCCAAATAAACTTTAATGAGAGTGAACAGACAACCTAAAGAATGGAGAAGATTTTTGCAATCTATCCATCTAAGAGAGGTCTGATACCCAGAGTCTAAAAGGAACTTAAACAAATTTACAAGAAAAAACCTAAACAACCCTGTTAAAAAGTGGGCAAAGGACATAAATGGACACTTCTCAAAAGAAGACATACATGTGGCCAACAAATATGAAAAAAAGCTCCACATCACTGATCATTAGGGAAATGCAAATCAAAACCACAATGAGATACCATATCATGCCAGTCAGAACAGCTATTATTAAAAAGTCACAAAACAACAGATGCTGGTAAGGTTGCAGAGAAAAAGGAATGCTTTTCCTTTTTCTTGTTGTTCCTTTTCCTTTTTCTTGTTGGTGGGAGTGTAAATTAGTTCAACCATTGTGGAAGACAGTGTGCAGTTCCTCAAAGATGCAGAGGCAGAAATACCATTTGACCCAGCAATGCCATTACTAGATATATACCCAAAGGAATAGAAATCATTCTGTTATAAAGATACATGCATGTGTATGTTCATTACAGCACTATTCACAATAGCAAAGACATGGAATCAACCTAAATGCCCATCAATAATAGACGGGATAAAGAAAATATGGTACATATACACCATGGAATACTATGCAGCCATAAAAAGGAATGAGACCATGTCTTTTGCAGGGGTGTGGATGGAATTGAAAGCCATTATCTTCAGCAAACTAATGCAACAGAAAATCAGACACCACATTTTCTCACTTATAAGTGGGAGCTGAATGATGAGAATGCATGGACACATGGTTGTGGGGAACAACACACACACTGGGGCCTGTAAGTTGGGGCCATGGGGGAAGGGATAGCATCAAGAAGAATAGCTTATGGATGCTGGGCTTAATACCTAGGTGATGGGATGATCTATGTAGCAAACCACCATGGCATGCATTTACCTATGTAACAAACCTGCACATCCTGCACAGGTACACCAGAACTTAAAGTAAAAGTTGAAGAAAAAAATGCATATATTGGTAAATTATAAAAAAGGAATAGATGATATAAACAAAATCATTTCTATAGTTTCATTTGTTGCTTTATATTTTTGAACATTTCAAAAATATATATTACCATTATAATTCTAAAATCATAAAATATTAAAGAACCTCCCACTCCCTCCACATATTTTTAAAAATTTCCCTCCAACACTCAGTCATGATCAATATATTGGTCTTCAACTGACATTTTTTATTTAATGTAGATATTTTTCCATTAAAAATTATTCTTTTCATGACTACAAAGGATATATTATATGTATATGTCACACCTCCTTGGGTCTTTCAGTCCTGATGGATTTTTAGGCTGTGTCTAAATTTTTGGTATTACCAGCAATGCTGTAGGGAGCATTGTTGGCTCTAGATATATAGGTACATAAGCAATTCTTTCTGTAGGATGAATTATTAGATGGGGGGTTGCCAGAAATGTAAATTTAGTATTTTAATACCCTGCCTAATTTCCGAGGGTTCAACTGATTCTTCAGAGATTTACTAATACCAAGTATTTTAGAATAAAATATTTTCTTTCTTTCTCATGACACAGGCCAACTATTGTTAGAATTTGAGGATCAGTTACTGTGTTTTTTATTTAGTGTGGTTGTGTTTGGGAAGAATCACTGTATAAAGATAACGTGCAATTTTTATTTGATGGTTTACCCCAAACACAGTGTTAGACAGTGTGAAATAGTAGCAGTCCTCTTCTTTGATATTATTTAAATAACACACTTTGATATCTTCAATTAAAAGGGTACGAGGTGAAAGAGAATTTTTGTTTTTTGTTTACCCTCATTTATCTTGGGAATAGTTGTTAATACTTCAGATAACAAGGCAGATTTTTCCCATGTATAAATATCTTCTTGGAAATATGGAATACTGGGGAAAATTAGCAGGCACCTTTTTTTTGGGAAGACAAACACTGTTTTTAACATTACTGCTTCACTGAGCCCATTAACTGCATGAGTTTATGCACACTCCAAAGTTATGTAACAGATAATTTCTGATTTTTAATTTGGCTTGGGATATAATACTACCGTAGACTTTTCAATTGTAAATAAGTTTTGAATACGGATTTGACTAGTAAGAGATACAGAGTGTAGACATCAATATAGTAATATAGATGGAAAGATGGATTGTCTATGTAATTCCTTGATCTTACAAGGGAGATAATTGAGAACATGAGCCACTGAGCAACTTATAGAAGTTGTGGGTTAGCAGTAGTGGGGATCGTATTAGAACAAGGTGTCTCAACTCCTAGACCAGTGCTCTTGCCACCCACCATGCTGGATTTTGTAGAGAAGGTCTGAGGTCATGGAGTGAATGCTATACAAGGGTACCACAGTGTAACAGATGGTTGGTGCTCCCCAGCTTTTTTCTGGTTTCCTGTGAGAAAAAAAATCTTCATTATTGTTGGCCTCTAGACTTTCTCAAGCTCATTATCTGTTATGAACAAGGAGTCATGAGAATAGGTGGATGTAAAAATAGTGGGTCTGATAGTAGTAAAAGTAGCTGATACCTTTTTGGGAGAATTTCTAGTAAAAAAAAAAAAAAAACATTTGGCTATAGCAGTGTCAGCAGGCCCTTCTACAGGTTGCCCATGTGGTGGCCCCTGCCACCTGCCCCACCTCTCATTCCACCCACCCATCCAGGCTTTTATTTCCTCAAATATTTCAACCTTAATCCAGCCTAGGGGTATTGTACTTGCTATTACTGCTGTTAGCCATCCTTATACATAGCATGGCTTCTGTCTCCTTGGTGTTCAGATGTTGGCTCCAATGTCACTTCTTCGGAGGTCATGTGTGACCTCTGTATCCAGTAGGGGTGACCATACCTCCTGTCCAGACTTGATAACATTGTCCTCTTTAACTTCCTGTCTAATTATCACTGTCTGAAAATATAATTTTAATTTGTTTGTTCTTTGTCTGCCTTCCCCAGGTAGATTGTAATTCTGTGAGGACAGATCTTCCTGGTTTGGTTTACTGCTATAGAACAGAGTAGATGCTCAGTGAATTATTATTGAGTGAATGAATGACTGAATGGTCCTATGGAATACTGCCTTGGTTGAGATATTTTTTCCCCCTCTGTGTACTTTTTTGCTATTCAGTTTAATTAAATATGCCCGCTAATATTGGGGCATTTTAAGAAAAAGTTTTAAAAGCAGAAAGTATTTTGTACCAGGAATTAAGGAAGAGACAAATGTAAGCCAAAATATTTCCATTTCAAAATATTTTCCTGTTGCCAAAATTTCAAACATTGAACGGTCCTGCACCCAACCTGTGATAACTAGGGAGAGAAGAGACTTTTCCTGAGAACCTTCCTTGGAAATACACTCCCCTCTCACCACTGCAGAGGCACAGGCAACTTTACCAACTTTGGCGGGTCCTGAGGTGTGACCCTGGGTCTCCAGGGTATTCAGCAATCTCCTGCTCACATACCCATAGCCTTAGTAGAATTAAAGGAGAACAGATGTTATCTTTCTGTGTATTTTTTTCGATCACATGAACTTAGTTGCCTGTTTGTGTCATTGTCAATGTTGTTATCATTTCTTTCTTTTTTTTTCCTTTCTTCTGAGATGGAGTCTCACTCACTCTGTTGCCCAGGTTGGAGTACAGTGGCACAATCTCAGGTCGCTGGAACCTCTGTTTCCCGGGTTCAAGTGATTCCCCTGTCTCAGCCTTTCGAGTACGTGGGATTACAGACATGTGCCATAATGCCCAGCTAATTTTTGTATTTTTAATAGAGACGAGGTTTCACCATGTTGGTCAGGCTGGTCTCAAACTCCTGGGCTCAAGTGATCCGCCTGCTTCGGCCTCCCAAAGTGCTAGGATTGCAGGCATGAGCCACCATGCCCAGCCAGTGTTGTTATCAGTTGTTATAATTTCTATGTTTATTGTCTTTTTTTTTTCTTGGAGACAGAGTCTCACTCTGTTGCCCAGGCTGGAGTGCAGTGGTATGATTTTGGCTCACTCAACCTCCGATTTCTGGGTTCAGTTGATTCTCCTGCCTCAGCCTCCCAAGAAACTGGGATTATAGGCACGTGCCACTACGCCCAGCTAATTTTTGTATATTTTGGTAGAGACGGGGTTTTGCCATGTTGGCTAGGCTGGTCTCGAACTCCTGACCTCAGGTGATACATCTGCCTTGGGCTCCCAGAGTACTGAGATTACAGATGTGAGCCCATAATCCAGCATTATTTCTATGTTTATTATCATGGCTATTATTTATTTAGCTGGTGAGATAAACTTCCAGCCATGGGTCTTCTGGAAACCTGACCACTGTTCATCTGGAGCCAGTCTTGCCTCACCCACCCACTCTGACTCAAACCATGGCCCACAGCACCTCTGGAGTTGCCTCACTGGTGTGCACCCCAGCACCCTGGTGATAACCCCATGACTACAGTTTCAGCTTGCACTTTCTGGCTTATGTAAATAGATGTTTGCTAGGCTTCTTGAATCTCAGCTTAGTACTTTTAAGGACTGAATTAGTTGCTCCAATTTTCAGAGCACAGAGCTGTGGATTATCTAAATGTCTTTTATAATATGAGAATATCCAAAGCCTTTAAATATATTGTTTTCTATTATTGTATTAGGTATTTTCTTATTCCAAAAATCTTTATTTTCTTCTCTTCTAGGACAAAAAATGACAATAAAGAGGATGCTATTCTTTCATGGAAGTATGGCACCATAGGTAGTTGTCTTTATATTGTGTTTCTGGGAAACTTAAAATTTTACATTCGGGTTGTATGGAACTCACTGAAATGTCTACACATTACAATGATATACTGCTGCTTTCCTCTCACTTACCCTCCTTTTGTCAAGAAAACACAAAACCTTTTATAGATATTAACTTTCAACAACCCCAGAGGACGAGATGAATGGGAACTGGAAAGAAAGTTACAGAAAGGATAGGCAATTTTCTTGCCATCGTAGAGTATACCAGAAGCAGGCAAGTTCTGTTAATTTCACAATTTCTCAAACCAGAGTCAATTTGAGTATGCCTCACTAACTTAAACACTTACATCAAAAGGAGCTTTTGTCTGACTGGTCAATTGCCGCCAGTCATATTAATAGGAAAATATCTCTAGGGTAAAAATTAAAAGAAAGCTTTTTTGTAGAATTTTTTAAATGTGGTGAGAGAGGAATTGAATTGAAATACCAGCATCAGTTTTAATGCCTGGGTTTTTTAGTTTTAGCCACACACACAAGAAAACATGAAGATGTTATATACGTTAGGCACATAGTAGGTACTTAATATATATTTCATTGTTTTGAAAATATCCGTGAAAGCCTATTTTCATTGGGGATTATTTAAATGTCTTCAAAAGACAAGTATTATCAGTATATGATGAATTTCAGTGTGTGCCTGTCTCAGCAACAAGCAGCATCTTCCTAAACAATTAGAGAAAATTAGGAAAATTCTCTGAATCTTATGTGCTTGTAGATCTTGCGTGTATGTTTTCAAATTACATAAATGTAGTCAATTACATATTTTCAGAGAAAAACAAAATGCATTCCAGTTTGAAAGTTGGAAGTCCAGGCACCTTGGCTCATGCCTGTAATCCTAGCACTTTGGGTGGCTGAGGTGGGAGGGTCACTTGAAGCTAGGAGTTTGAGGTTTGAAGATGGGTCTCAAGTGCTAAGTTACTTTCTATAGTTTATGTTATTTTATCCTCTTGGTTGACTGATACTTTTTTGGGGGGTGAAGTGTGCAAGAATTTGGGGAGCGGGAAGACTAGGGATAGAGGGCACTGAATCATAGATGTGATACGAGTTTGCTGCTTCAGTGGTTGAAGAATTCTATTATCATACATGGCAGACTCTACATGTTCAAATAATAGTATTTCATTTTTCATTCCTAGTGACTAGATTAACTATTGAAAATATATTTTCTCTCTCCAGAACCCAAAAAGAGAAGAAATTTTCACCAGCTAAATTTATTAACTTGTAACACTAAAGCAGATGGTATGATAGGAAAATATTGATTTTTCTATACTGACAGAGCAGCTGATAACTTATTTTTGGTTTGACTTAATGTATAAACTGTGAGTTAGGTCAAGGGATTTTTATGCGATTTTGTACTGGCTTATCCTGGACTTTACAAATCCAAATATTGACTTTAAGAAACCTGACTTAACCCATTGGGGTTTTATAAGATGGCCCCAGGTTTTCCTTAAAATTTTGGTTCCCTTGTATATGTACTTTTTATAGAGTTTCTATCATGTAGCCATATAAAGGAAATGATCCAGTGTTGGACTGTGCCACTGTGGTGTCCACACTTATGACCCTTTTTTGTGGTCCCTGTGTTCCTTTGCTTTTTTCTCTGATTTTGCTGGGGACATATTTTTAACTGTTTGTGTTGTTCAGTCTTAAAGATTCCACTTTGTGCTTGTGAGGTCTCCTTTGTTCCTACCTGTACTATGACAGCTGAGCTGAACACCAAGGGAAGCAAATTCATGTCTCCTACCCTTTGGCCTATGGCCGACTGCCTCTGTGCAGGACATTTTTTTTTTTTTTTTGAGATGGAATCTTGTTCTCTCGCCCAGGCTGAAGTGCAGTGGTGCAGTCTCAGCTCACTCCATGCAGGACATTTTAATGTCAGGGAATGGTGAACCACATTAACAGTCCTTCTTTATAAAAGGAGAGAAAACTAGGAAAACTCCTGGAATCAGTTTTGTATGTGGATGTAGCATGTAGGTGTTTAAGGTATGTACATTTAGTCATTTTCAGAGATAGGAAGAATGCATTAACTTTGCAAATGGGTCCCAAAGGATACGTTTGGATATTTTGATACTGAAATATTATTACAGAGTATGTGCATCCTAGATTTCTAGGTCCTTATTTCACCGGTTACATCTACCTTGGCTAATGGCGTTCTTTACTCTCTGTTTTTATTGTGAAATATTTATACCTATGAGAAAGTACAGAGAATAATGTAACAGCACCTACATACCCATTCCCTAGTTTAGTAAATAAAACCTAACAATTGCAGTTGAAGGTCTCTGCGGGTCCTCCCAGGTCTCATAACCAGGAAGCAATTGCTAACTTGAATTTGGTGATCATTGTCTACATGTTTTTATACTTATCCTACATATGCATGTATGTCTAACCAAAAACTTTGATTGTTTTTCATTTTCAGAAACTGTATATAAAAGGCGTCATCATGCATGCTGCCTGATATGATAAGGCTTTGTGTCCCCACCCAAATCTCATCTTGAATTGTAATCTTCATAATCCCCATAATCTCATTTGGGGATATAGTGGATGGGGGCTCTTGTACAAAGGAATTGCAGCTGCTCACATAGCCCCACGAATCCCCCCAAGAGGTCGAATCTCATCTCGTCTCTGACCACTACTTCTCTCTTGGGGAATAGCACTGCCATGGTGGTCTGTTTTCCCCAGACACCTGGAGTTCTAGTCAGTTCATCTCGTTATAATTTTTTAAAATAAAAGCTTTGTTGCTTAAAAAGTCCTCATTAACTGTATTAGTCTCTAAGGGTGGGCCATCTGTTCCCGAAACTAGTATTTGAAAGTTTACTAAATACCGTGGATGTACATTATTTTCAATTTTTAATTTTTGTGGGTACATAGTAGGTGTATATGGGATGTGCATTACTGAGGGCCCAGAATTGGTTGGTAGAAATTTAACTGAGCCGGGAGCTGTGCGCATGTAACCATATCGTGACCTGAATATCTCTCCAGTTAGCATAAATGAGAAACCTATAGATCGTAGAAATGTCTGTCTCTAAATTTTAAAAACAGAAATCAAGCAGTTTATTATTTATATAAGTAAATGAAGATGATCACTATAACGTTAAGACCAAAATTAAGAATTTGAGATTTAGACCATTCAAATACAACAGAATTCTGAGAAAAAGAGAGACGTGCTGCTTAGAATGTGAACTGAGCAGTGACACGTCTTTGGTGCCTGCCTGTATGTAGTTGATTTGACAGATTTTGTCTGATCCCCACCTCTGCCCTCACACTTCCTCCTCCCTGAGACACATTTTACCAGAGTGGGAGGGGGTCATCAAACCACAGGGGTGTTTAGAAATGAAGCAAGGTTTTTGCTGTGGGATGAGGATGGTGATAAAGGCAGCTTGCTTTTCGGGCCCTTTATCTCTGTGTTACAGTGTCTGTGTTACAACAGCAGTTTCAAAATATGGACCTGTTTTGTCCAACTGGCGACGCTGCATATCAGCAATGTTCTCGAGGAAGCAGGGACTCCCTCCTTGCGATGTGTCATGTGCCTGTTTATGGCTTTCTGTTCACCCAGTGATTAGTACTTCTTGGTTGTTAATGGGTAACGAGACACAGCTTGGATAGCTTGGAGAGAAAATCATTGGTCATTCCATTAAATTGAATTCTAGATGTGAAATGCCGATGGCAGTGGGTTTATCCAACCAATCACATAAAGAAATGTTTCCTTTCCCAAGTGTTACCAGTCAAAATTATTTCTTGGTGATATAAAACTCTGTGTACTCTTCTATAGTTCTGTGAAAAATGAATATTAAAAAAGACTTAAGGGGAAGCCCTAAAGTGGGAGTTTAAATTTTGTTTTTAAGTCTAAAATGTGAGATTCTTTTGTAGTTTCAATTTCTTTTTTGTTAAAAAAAGCTTTTTTCTGTTGAACTTTTTTCTTTCCCCCCCCCTTTTTTTTTATCAAAGTAATATATGCTCATTGTAGAAGATTTAGAAAATAGTGCAAGGTAGAATTAATATATAGTGTCACGGTTAGGATATGGGCTATGGAGTAAGGTTTGAGTTTGTGGTTCCTGGCTTTGTATAGTTGGACAATTTACTTAGCTCTTTCTCATGCTGCATTTTTCATCTTTTTAATGGGGTTAATAAAATCTACACACAGGGTTGTTGTGAAGGTTAACCAAAGTCATTACTGCTCTTGACAATTGGTAGTTGTTGCTGTTATCAACCTATTTATGGGAGGTAATAATGCGTAGTAGTGAAGAGCATGCTTCCGGAGCTGACCCCCTGGGCTCAAATCCCATTTCTGCCACTTGCTTCCTGGGTAAACATGCATAAGTTCTTTAACGTCTGTGTTTCTCAGTTTCCTCATCCATACAACAATCATAGAATTGTTCTGAGAATTATACAGGTTTATGTTCATGAACAGCATAAAATAATACCTACCACATAGTAAGTAAATGTTAACCATTATTGTTGCACAATTTCTGGTCAATCAATGCTGACATTCTAGCCTATTTTAATGGTTTGCATTGCATATACATTTTGATTCTACTTTTTCACATAACCAAAGTCCTTTCCCATGCTGTAAATAGTCTTTCTGATGACTGCTTAATATTCCACTGAATGGGTGTGTCATGATTCACTGAGCCGTTGCCTCAGTGTTGACTACTAAAAGTTTCTTTCCTTCCTGCTCCCCGCCCACCAATAAATAATATTAGGAGAAATATTCTTGTGCTTACGTCCTTGTTAAAAATTCAGATTATTTAAGGGTGGAGTTTTAATTTTGACAATACCTTCTGTGTACAAAGAAGTATGAGATACCCATGACTCAACAACTGGATTAGTGCAAGCTAGAGTGTCATCATATATACTTCAGATCATTCCTTGGCTAAGAACTGTGTCGTTGTGGGGTGGGCAGGGACGAGTGAAGTGGTTGGGGGGTAGGCACAATCTGCAAACAGGTGCCCGGAGGAAGCTTGGAGGCTGCTTCCTCTCAGGCCCCTCTCTCCTGCCCTAGAGGGAGCCACTGTTGCCGTTTATTATCCCGGCCAAAGCACAGATCATCCACCATTTCCTATTTTCATTTAGCACACTAAGACAGGTTACCGTTTTCAAAGGGAATTTTACTAAAAATAAAAGGAACATGCAAGGGGAAGGAAAAGAAAACCCGAGAAACACAGTCCGCTTTTCTGTCGCTGCGAGCCTTGTTTCCCCTGCTCCTTCAGGTTCCTGAGTTCCCTCTGCAGAGAGAAGTCACTGTGACCACACCCTGTCTTCTCTCTCTTTCTGTGTTCTGCCTGCAACCCCAGGGTGTGGGTCTGGAACCTGCTCATCTGCTTCTTCGATCCAATGGCTTGTCCTCGCAGGCCTGAGTTGAGGAGTTGGGTATTGGGGAGCCAGATGGAAGTTTCCCAGGGGTCTGGAAAGAAGCAACCTATTTTGAACGTCATATCTATTCTGAAAAGCAGGGGATCTGACAGTAGCATTTATTGAATGACATAATTGTACTAGCTATTTCTCATATACAATCCAATTTAATTCTTCCCCAACTTGAAGAGAGGGTTTATTTTTCTCATTTAATGGATGAGAAAACTGAATCTTAGAGATTTAAAGTACTGTGCTCAAGGCCCATTTTTTGGCATGGGTATAACCCAGGCTATTTTTACTCATCTGGTTCCCCTCCTTCAAAATGGAAGCCCCATTAGATAATTCCCAGCCTTTGCATTTGTTCAGGGCATATTGTGTGTGTATCACTAAGGGCCTTACTTGTGTTACTTACCTCACTTAATCCTTGCAGCTTCCTAACGAAGTAGATGTTATTCTCTCTCTCTCTTTCCATCCATCCATCCATCCATCCATCCATCCATCCATCCATCCATCTCTCTATCTTTAGTTTTACAAATGAAAAAACTAAGTCACAGAGAGGTTTAATAAATTCTGGCAGGATCTTAAAGTTTAGTCAAGTAGGGCAGGAATTTGAAACTAGTCTAACTTCAAAATCTGTACTGTTAATAACTGTTAATACTGCAGAGAAGCAGTATGTATGTTTGTGTGTGTGACTATGTATGTATATAGGTGTGCATGCATATGCATATACATGTTTATATATTTATATACATGTATGTGTTTATGTGTGTGTTTATGTGTATAGTTAGATACATAGATACATAGATGAATGGGTGGATGGATGGATAGGTAGGTAGATAGATAGATAGATAAATTTCTTTGCCCATTTCATTTACTGCTGTATTTCTAGCACATAGAATAATGTCTGGCACACAGTAGGTGTTTAATAAGTATTTTCTAAATGCATGAATACATTTTCATGAGTCCAGGTCCCAGTAAGAAAGACATGAAAGAGATGATGTCAAAGTAAAATATTTAAAGGAGAGTTTAATTATGAAATGACTCCTCTAAATATGCAAGCCAGAAGACCCAAGGATGATTCTGGGACTCAGGAGTGGCATCAGCAATGCTCCTCACCATCTCTGTGTCCCCAGAGAGAAGCAGGTGGCTACTGAAACCAGACAAGAGGACCAGTGAATGTCAGGCAAGGGACACAGCAGCTGAGGGGCCCCCAGGGTGGGAGCCAGGCCTCACACTCCTCTCTCCCTCTGGTTCCCTGCCTGAACTTCCCAACCACCAAACCTAATGGGAAGCCGGGGGGCAAGGGAGCCCCTTTCCGTGGTCTTCACGGGACAGCCTCTGGGGCAGAGAGGAGGGTGGAGAAGGGTGGAAAGACCTGGAGGGGCAGGGGAAGAGATCTGGCAGCAAATGGCTGTGTGCGCTAATCTGTCTGTTTCCAGGATGTCACGGTTCCTCCGGGAACATGCCAGTTACCAAGTGTCAGGACCCCATCACTCACAGCCACGTGGGGGAGAAGACAAACATTAGGGCCATGTTTAAAAGCATAAGCCAGTAACTGGCCAGAGATGGAAACTGCCAGGAAGACACGTGTTGTGGTCTGGGTAAGTTGTGAAGGTATGTGCTGAAGGGCTGGGTTTAGGCAGCTCCGGAGCACTCTGTCTTGATCTAGTGGATGCTGTTTGCTGCTGTCCATCATTCAACAGATGGGCTTTCCTGCTGCTGGACTGAGTCTCTGTGGGTGTACCATCCTTCTTCAATTGAGGCCTGGACTGCTCTTGGCCAGGATCATCTCTGCTATTTTGCTTTTCTCTCCAGTCCCCAGCCCACACTACTTCTCAGTGGAAGTTTTCAGTTAAGAATCTAGAGTTGTAGCCTGTGGTGGAATGTCTGTTGAGTCTTTTTCTGCCTTCCACAATGATGCCAATGGCTTCCTAAGCCATCCCCTCACAGGGCCGCCATCTTTTCACACGAGGGTGCCCTTGGGACTAGCTATGACCTCTGCCAGTCCCTGTACATTTTCCCATTGCTAGTCGGCCTAAATTAAGACCCTTGCATACAGGCATGTTTCCAGAGCCACACTAACTCCAATAGCTTGCCTGGCTCACAGATGATCTCACTCCCTTTCACCTTCTTTTCAAAAAATTTTAAATTAATAAGAATTGTATATAATTATGGTGTACCATCTGATATTTTGTAATATGTGTACATTGGGGAATTGCTATATCGAGCTAACATGTATATAACCTCACCTACTTCTCATTTATTCATGGTGTGAACATTTAACATCCACTCTCTTAGTTATTTGCTTTCACCTTCTGCCTAAAGCTGTCACCTTACATAATTCCCTTGTTAAATGCTTGGTGTTTTTCTTTCCTTCTGTTTGCCCATTTTCCCTTCCAATATAGTTTTATCATCCTTGTTAAGGACTTTTAGAGGCAGAACACCATCTAAATAATACATTGCTGTAGGTGGTAGAGCTTGCATTTCTTGGCAAGAATAATACTTTGTGGTGATGATTTCCTGTGACTGTATTTTCAACCCTATTCTTTGAACATGGCATGTTGATAAAAGTGTGGACGATGGAGAAACATAGGCCTGAACTCACATAACCACAGGCAGGATTCTCTTTACTTTTTTTTTTTTGAGACAAAGTCTCACTCGGTCATCCAGGCTGGAGTGCAGTGGCGTGATCTTGGCTCACTGCAACCTCCGCTTCCTGGGTTCAAGCGATTCTCCTGCCTCAGCCTCCCAAGTAGCTGGGACTACAGGCGTGTGCCACCACACCCAGCTAATTTTTGTATTTTTAGTAGGGGTTGCACCGTGTTGGCCAGGATGGTCTTGATCTCTTGACCTCGTGATCCGCCCACCTCAGCCTCTCAAAGTGTTGGGATTACAGGTGTGAGCCACAGCTCCCAGCCCACAGGCAGGATTCTTAAACTCTAGTGGGATCATTAATTCATTCACTCATTCATTCATTCCAAGAACATTCATTGAACGCCTCCTATGTACCAGGCGGTTTTTTAGGCAAATTGGAGATAGACAAAGCAGACTGCACCCTTCCATCTGGGAGCACATTCCTTTATAAGATGGTGAACATAGTGTCTATCTTGGAGAGTGGTAGGATTTGGCGCATAATAGTTGCTTAATAAATCTTATTCGTCATCCTTTCCATGCAGATAATAAATCTGATATTAGATGCATTTGAAAGACTTTCGGGAAAGATCATTTGGCGGGAAAATATTTTTGTAAGCCCTTTATAAATAGACACTTTTCAAGCATCATTAAAGTTTTAAAATTTCTGATTTGTCTTCTTGGCTTTTGGGTTGTAAAGGAAGGCACTTTTTTTTTCTCTAAGGGTATGAGGTAGAGCAGTTATCTCACAGTCATCTGAAGTCATTTTTCCTTCTTCTGCCACCTAAATAATAGCTCTAATTAACAATGATAGAGGTTCTCTCCTTCTCTAAACTATCAGCTTATTTGAGCTAGCCAGGTTGTTTGTGATGATCTGTTTCATGTGGACACTGTCTTTAAAAAATTTAAGAAACTTTGTTTTACCTTCTTTCCCTGCTAATAGCTTTATATCTCTTAATAAATCTGTGACATTTTATCTGGCCCAGGACTTCTATAAATTCACATATTAGATGGCTGAGCCATATGATGTAAATTTTTAAGGCTGTCCCACTGGCTTCATGAATTTAATTCTGTAATTGTTGAAATTAATGTTGTCTGACAATGTCATGATTTTCTCATTTTTTTAATGCCTCAGTGTTGAAGCATCCTGTTTGCAGTTACTAAAACCATGACAGTCCACTACAGAATATTAACTGCATTAAGAAATTACTCAATTACTCAATTTGAGTGTTCCTTGTATTTCCTGCTGCAATACTGACTCATAAACTGAATTTAAAATAATTAAAAATGGAACATCTTAAATATTATTATACATTTGGATCAAATGAATGGATAGAAATAGCTAATAAAGAATAAAAT
Source organism: Nomascus leucogenys (assembly GCF_006542625.1). Taxonomy (NCBI): domain Eukaryota; kingdom Metazoa; phylum Chordata; class Mammalia; order Primates; family Hylobatidae; genus Nomascus; species Nomascus leucogenys. Next base: position 123,373,515 of record NC_044385.1, on the reverse strand, counting down.
TTACCTTTTCTAGTGTCTCAAATAGTCCCTCTGCTCTCCCTCCACCATAAAAACAAAAACAAAAGAAAACCTTTTTTTTAGCAGGAAAAATAGGTGCTGCTTTTTGGTTGAGAAACTACTTTGTGATACTCCCACTTTTGATTAATTAGAAAGCAGTTAAGGTCAGAGAGAGTATTTCTGGGAAATACCTATTTGTGTGGGGTACATATAACTATTATTCAAATTATTGGTCAAGGAAAAGTAGCAGTGATGCTAGAAAGTTGCTGTGTGATCCCTACCCTTCTGTGGTTTTCAATTCTTTATTGTTTCATTGCTTATGGGGTATTCCCAGCTACAGAATTCAAGCTAGGGATTCTGACTGTCTTAAATAGTGTAGTGTTCAGAGAACAATGCTCATGGTAGCTTTCAATAAGTATTTTTTGAGTGAATGTGATCTGATTCTAATTAACTGCATTGGGATGGGGAGAAGGTAGGATTTAGGGGAACAGATAGATGCAGGTGAATGCTCTAAAGTCCATTCAACAGGCAGCAAATAGTAGAGGTCAGATACAGTACAGATGTCAAGGAGTGATGGGGTAAACTGGTGATCCCTAGAGTCTAGCAAGCTAGGAGCTGGCTGCAAAAATCTCATATATCAGAAGAAACAAGGCTATTGACACATGACCCCTGGAATTCTAGATAGTTGGAGAGTTTATCAGCAGGTTGTATGATGTAAGCAACATAGAAGAGCCTACGTACTGGAGTACTGGGATATAAAATAAGACATAGCCTTACATTAGGTCATTTGCCACTTTAGCATGGATGACTGAAAAATATTATATCTTCTCTTTGAAATGGAAAAAAAATCAATCAACCTTAGTTGTAATAAATGTTCTTTTAAGATGGTGAATTAACTGTTATTTTAAATTTTATAATAGATTTTCTATGGCTGAACTATAAACTGTAGCATGTTGATTTAAAAATGTTCCAATTTTGAAATACAGATGATGAAATTGACAGTGTGATTAGATAAAATCAAGGATATTTTTCCTTGGGCAACTGTAAAACATCAATCAAATTCTTTATTTAAAACTTCGTAAGACAGTCTAGAGATGCTGAAGTAAATGTGACTTCCCTCTTGGACACTTTATGATGTAACAGGGAATAAATTGATTTTATTTCTTAACAAGGCACAAACTACATAAGACAAAGAATGAATAAAAGCCTTGAAATGGGCTTTAGTAATTTCTTTTTTTTTTTTTTTTTTTTTTTTTTTTTTTTTTTTGAGACGGAGTCTCGCTCTGTCACCCAGGCTGGAGTGCAGTGGCGCAATCTCGGCCCACTGCAAGCTCCGCCTCCCGGGTTCACGCCATTCTCCTGCCTCAGCCTCTCCGAACAGCTGGGACTACAGGCGCCCGCCACCACGCCCGGCTAATTTTTTGTATTTTTTAGTAGAGACGGGGTTTCACCGTGGTCTCGATCTCCTGACCTCGTGATCCGCCCGCCTCGGCCTCCCAAAGTGCTGGGATTACAAGCGTGAGCCACCGCGCCCGGCCGGCTTTAGTAATTTCTAGGCCCTGTAAAACGCTGCAGATGTCTGTGCTGAAAGGTGATGTGCAACATTTCTTGTGGTACAGCATCAACTTCATTTTTCCTGGGCTGAAGATTAATACCACAGGAAATTAAAGAACATAGTAAAGCTCAGAGAAAACTGGAGGCAAAATAGCTGGTGCAAGGTCAATATCCAAACAACGAGGTAACAAGATCAGCAAATGCTAACAGCAGCTTCTAACTTTCTTTAATGAAAATTGCCCACTGAAATAACACCAGGTAAGTGGGCTTAGTTTTGTTATGTTGTTGCTGGATGATTTCTCCTTAGAGCATTGCTCTTTCTATAAGAGTACGGTATTTAGGCCTATTGCCCTGACAGCTGAATCAGAAATGGAAAAATCAGAAGGAATTTATTTACAGAGAATTATTGTGTCTGCTAGTGCATTTTAAATAAATATTTTACAACTTAGGACTTCTATGCCTTCTATGCCATTTTTTAGATTTCCATCCTTCTCCATTTGAATATTAATTTCTCATTTATCGGGGAGCATGCTTTAGCTCATAGAGTTTCAAGTTAGGACTCTTTTGTAAGGAGTAGGGATGACTCTTGTAGCCTGTATATATATATGTTTCAGTGGGGTTTGTGGATATGACCTGGTAAAAGGTGTCAAGTTAGGAGCTTCTGTGGCATTGTTATAACATGGAACTGCAAAATTGATTATGTTGTGCATTTTGATTTGGAAATGGAATATGACTGCATAATATGCCTTAGTGTGGATGGATGTGTTTGTGTTTTAAGTGACTCTTACTATTGTTAGCCATGCTTGCTTTGGAATACTTGGTCTCATGAAAGAACAAAATGATATTTTTCAGTTGAATTTTCAGTATTAGTATGTTAGCTGTGTAATCCAATCAGGACAAGAATGGGAGAAATCATGAGTGACATTGGAGCAGGGAAGCAGAGTTGGACAGGAAGGTGAGGCATCTTTATTCTGCAATAGGAAACATGATAATTGCCATTTAGCAAATGCCCTGATGATGAGGTGGCCTCATATGTAGAGGCATGCTTGTTGTGTTGGACAGCACAGCCCCCAGACTCTGGAACAGGACAGCTTGTTCCTATGCCCTTTGCAATGTGGTTGCCTCCACAGTGGCTTGAACGCCTCACTGACACCATTCAGCTAATTTCAGCTTTGGTGTTGGCAGTGTTAATATACACAGAGCATTTTTCTGATGCCCCAGCCTGGGCCTGAACCCAAGAACCTTCTCTAGTGTTGACATTCACGGATGGACCAGAGCAATTGCTTTCAGAATAGAATAGCTATACTTTGTGGTGATACAAAATAACCCCTTGAATGTTCCTTCTGGAATGGATATGGGGGGAAAATTTTTTTCATTTTTTATTTTTAGGTTATTTCTTTATTTGTGTCTAACTTGGAGGATGGTAGGAGAAGAAAGAAGATTGCTTAGATGTTTTAATAACATATATGCCACAATTTTTGACTATAACTATGTAACTGACCCTGATAGTTGCTACCATAAAAGGTCAACAATGCTTTCCTTGGATATGTAGTTGGGGGACTTCAATCTCCCTCTCTAAGCCACGGGCAGTTTCTTCCAGATGGCAGCTAGTTCTTTATATAATCTCAAGCAAAATATTCCCTTCCCTCCCCTGCCCTCCCCTCTCAATCTTCCCTTCCCTCTTCTTCTTCCCTTCCCTCCCTTCCCCTTTCCTCCTCTTCTCTCCTCTCCTTTTGCACAGTATAAATTCAGTAAATGTATAAGAGCATGACTCAGCCTAATAGCAACCAGCTGTCCATCCTAGAGGCACACATAGCTCCTTTCCATGTTACCTGTGGGTTTTTGAGATGTTCTAATTTCTGAATCAGGATATCAGCCTCTGTGGTGCTTTCAGTTATCCTGTGGTTCTTCAGGCTAATGATTGCAAATGAGACCCCAGAGCCCATCACTGTTAGCACTGCTGGTTTGGAAAGAGAAAAGTCTCGAGGCCTATACCAAATTCTAACTTGAGAAATTTGAGATGAGCTGTTTGTCACCTTTTTTTTTAAGTGTCTCTCCGTCTGCTAGGCTGGGGTGCAGTGGTGCCATCACCAGTTCATGGCAGCCTCGACCTCCTGGGCTCAAGTGAACCTCCTGCCTCAGCCTGCAGAGTAGCTGGGACCATAGGTATGCCCCACCATGCCTGGCTAATTTTTTAATTTAAGGCAGGATCTCACTATGTTGCTCAGGCTGATCTTGAACTCCTAGGCTCAGTGATCCTCCTGCCTTGGCCTCCCAAAGTGCTAGGATTACAGGCGTGAGCCATGACACCCGAACTGTATGTCACCTTTTAGAAATTAACAGAACAACTTTGCTTATATATGTTCACAGTATTATGTTCTAGGCAGAATATAAATTGTCTTGTTTTAGGATAAAAGGAGACGGAGTTACAATTAGGCAGTGCTTGATCATTGAAAGTTACAGAGCCACCTAATTGTTTCATGATGCTGTAGACCAGTGATCCTTCTACAGGATTCTTCTGGTAAGAATCTCACATTCTCTAAAAATGAATGTCTGCTTTACCATCCATTACTTTGATTTCTTTTAGGCCATCCTTAAATAATTTGGGCATACTTTTATGTTTGTTTAAGTGGAGCGTGTTTGCATTGTTACTGGGAGTGTGTTTAATTTTTCCAAAGGGTAATTGAATTATTCTGAAGTTGAATGCATGGTTTATGCACCACAATATATTAGCTTGTAAGTTGGCAATTGAGAGAGTCCCTAAGAATGAAACATTTCCTTCAAGCGTTGTAAGTATTTTGGGAGCTTAAAATGTGAATTTCGATCACAGACATTTTTTGTAGATGGTAGACTTAATTGGTCACACCTGACAGGTCTACCCATATGCGAAGCCATTTGAGAAGTAAATGTGCATCACATCAAGTTTGGCCTAATTAAATTATCTGGGGTAAGTAAGTATGTGGAAATGCTATGCCATTACTGTAAGTCACCTACACCAGGAGGTGCAAACAATGAGCTATATGGGGTTTATTCCTTTTGGAAGTCTTTTAATGAACTACCAAATAATTTTCAAAGTCCACAAGTTAGGAAACATCAGACTTTAGTATTTTAAGTCTTGTTTTTTTCCCCAAAGGGGAACATTTTTACTGGACATAATCACCTTACTTTGGAATATTTTCCTCACTGCGTAGTTAGGATTATTTTAGATAATCATGTTGAATATGCAGCTCTTTTTTTTTTATTGATGGAGGAGGTAGTACTGGGAAGCAATAGATCTAAGTGTTCTTGTACATCCATCCCACCTTGCATCAGTCTATGATAGAACATTTTATTTTAATAACTTTTCTCTTTTAGTAAATGATACATTTACAAATGGATTCTGGGTTTTTTATTCTGTGTTATTTATCTGGCAATTCTATTTACCCAGATTTTTTGGTTTTCATGTCTATATTTTCTGTTTGTGACCAACTAAAATTCATGAAAGTTAAGTATCTCAAGATTTAAGAAAGAATCAAAACTAAATTTCAACTGGGTAAAAAAGGGGGAATGTAAAAGAGTGAATAGAAGTATAGAGAAGTAGCTTATGAGCATGCCACCATTTATATGGAGAGTCCTGGGATAATAGTATTAGGAAATTTGGTTTATGGTCTTGCCAATGACTGGCTGATCTTAGTTAAGTGCATTTTGTTGGGTCTCTGGGCTTCTGTTGCCCTCAGTGGTGGTGGGAATAATCAGGTTTCAGTGAAGACACAACCTCAAGTGTCACTGTAATGTAGGCTGATTGGTTTTGGAGAGGGTCTGCCCTGTCAAAAACAGATTTGATATATTAATTTAAATAATTTAGAACACTTAAAAACTGCCAACCAATAGATTTATGTACATTTCAAAGAGGTAATACCTTGAAGATTTTTATGATTAAGATAAAGAAATTGGCCAGACGTGGTGGCTCACGCCTGTAATCTGAGCACTTTGGGAGGCCAAGGCGGGCAGATCACCTGAGGTCGGGAGTTCAAGACCAGCCTGACCAAAATGGAGAAACCCCGTCTCTACTAAAAATACAAAATCAGCCAGGCATGGTGGCTCATTCCTGTAATCCCAGCTACTCAGAAGGCTGAGACAGGAGAATTGCTTGAACTTGGGAGGCGAAGGTTGCGGTAAGCCAAGATCGTGCCATTGCACTGCAGCCCTGGCAGCAAGAGCGAAACTCCGTCTCAAAAATAAATAAATAAATAAATAATAATAAAGAAATTAAGACATTATAATATCTTTTGTTTTGGTGGTGGTTGTATATATTGTTGCTAATCAAAATATGTGAACCTTCTTCTGACACATACTATTTAAATGGAACAACACATTCTGTGTTTCAATTTCTGTCTTATACATAGCAAATATTTTTCTGTTTAAGTAAATAAAATGGCATAGTTATGTTCTTGGGGGCCTTTAAATCTAGGATAGACATCTTGGTATGAATACACATTTATGGCACATACATATGGTAAAGTGAAATATTAAACCAAGATATGAAGGAATCTTTTGTCAAGTACAAGGCAAAGTTTTTTAACAATGGTTATTATTGATGAGAGCCAGCTACTCTTAACATTATTCACATTAATTGATTAGACAGTAGTGTCTTGGTGCTCCATTGTGATATCATCTGGCTAGTGTGCTGCATAAATATTTTTATATCATTTAAAACTGTGGCCTGTAAAATCCATAGTTGTAAGGATTAGTGCCTTTATCTTGACACAAGATAGAAGTATTTTTGGCCAATCTCTTGGGAAAAATATGCCCTAAAATACTGGTTTTACATGATCCCATATTTTGCAGGTTCCATACAAAAGTACAAATACAGCTTCCATATCAGATATATTTCTTCTCATCAACAGACTATATTTACTACAAACTTTGGGATAAATATTTACCCATTTTTGCTCTAAAAATAGATGCTTAACAGCACTTGTGGAGAGTCACGCTAATCAATTTCATCTGGCCTCTAAAACAGGTGTCATTTTGATAAATGGTCCTAATTAAGCTGAGATATCAAGTAGGATGCCGATTGAGTTAATGCATTGGCACCTATATGGCCACGGTCAGACAAGTACAGATGTTACGATGACGTAAAGGCAGCCCTTTATTAACTTGGTTAAATTTTCAAGTTCTACATCTCCCACTGTTTGATCAAAGAACCTCTGTACTGTGACACCACTGGCTTTAACTTGCATTTATTCACATGGTTGCAGGAGGCAAAGGTAGCTATGGAAAATTTAGTTCTTTCAGGTTATTTTTTAAATGACTGATTTCTATCCTGCAGTGAGAGACAAATGCATAAAAATGATTAATTAGACAAGAAGCCTCATTGTTTCCAATCTATGATTCATATTTTTTTCTGCACAACATGGATTTCAACTGCTGGAAACAAAGCTCTTTTATGTCTTCTTATATTAATTTCAATACAGATTGTCCAGGTAGAGAATGTGCAGAAGGCCTTCATTGCATGCTTCTTCATGATTGTTGGTGCAAGATGACACAAGGACTGACCTTCTCTTTTGAATTCCAGTTGCTTTATGATCTCACAGTATCAAATTACACCATCAACAATTCTACGGTTGGGTATTCTAAGAGAGGACTTGTAATTTCTCTTTTTATCTCTACTTATTCATTAAAAAATTTCATGGGAATAGGAGAGGTATGTTGAGGGCATATTTTAACAATCTCGGAGAACTTAGTTCAGTTGATCTTTATTAGAAGGTTATCATCTCAGCCTTCTAATAAAGGATCAAGTAGTAGATATTTCAGGCTTTGTGGGCCATATGTTCTCTGTTGCAGCTACTAAACACTGTTGTTATGATGTGAAACCAGCCATAGATAATACATACGTGAATAGGTATGGCTATGTTCCAATACAACATTATTTATGGCTATCAAAATTTGAAATTTCATATAATTTTCATGTGTAATGAATATATAGTTTTTTTGAGACAGAGTCTTCCTCTGTCACTCAGGCTGGAGTGCAGTGGCACGATCTTGGCTCATTCCATCCTCTGCCTCCCGGGTTCAAGGGATTCTCCTGCCTCAGCCTCTGAGTTGCCAGGATTACAGCTACCTGCTACCACACCCAGCTAATATTTGTATTTTCAGTACAGACAGGGTTTCATCATATTGGCCAGGCTGGTCTTAAACTCCTGATCTCAAGTGATCCGCCTGTCTCGACCTCCCAAAGTGCTAGGATTACAGGTGTGGGCCACCATGCCCGGCCTCTCATGAATATTCTTTATTTTTTTATGCAACCATCTAGAAATATAAAAATGTTCTTAGCGTGTAGCCATACAAATACAGGCAATGGGCCAGTGTTGGTCCATGGGATGTGGTTTGCCACCCCTTATTTTAATGCATTTCTTGAAACTCTGTGCTAAGGAATTAAGCATTGTTTCTGCCTTCAGGGAACTTTTCATTCAGATGGAGAAAAGTCAGCCACATAAAAACAGATCAATGTAATAAAACAGAATGTCATTAAAGGTTAAAACCGAAACCATACTAATTCTCTGGCCAGCCCCAGAAGGAGGAAGAGGGACCAGGAGAGGGTGAGTTAAGGAGCAAGCATTGCACAGAGGAATGTGGTTATGGGAGTGGGTGTGAGGAGAGCAGTGTGGATGGAGAAGCAGAGATCCTAAGAGGCATGCAGCTCAGACGAGAAAAGGCAGAAGATGCTTTTTAAATTTAGGAAGGGTTTCAAGTTATCATAAGGGAGCCAAAACGTCACCCATTTCAAGATCTGGTTTTGCTCTTTTGTATAGCCATCAAAATACCAAAAAGTGAAATTAATTATATACTCAGTTTGAATGCCATGGTCTATGCTGAAAAACCCAGGAGGGGTACTGATTCTGGTTTTCTCTGATTTTTGGGGCCTATCACTTTGGTGCTGGACAGCACTTGCCACTTCTCATTCCTCCATGTACGTTTGGTCATTCGGTAATCACTATTACACCACCTTCTGTGAGTTAAGAATTAGACTGGTGCATTAGTCAGCTCAGGCTGCCATAATAAAATACCATACTCTGGGTGGCTTAAAAAACAGGCACTTATCTCTCACAGTTCTGGAGTCTGGGAAGACCAAGCTTAAGGTGCTGGTGCATTTGGTCCTAGTGAGGGCTCTCTTCCTGGCTCACAGATAGCTCCCTTCTCATGGTGTCTTCATGTGGTGGAGAGAGAGACAGGAAACCTGCCCTCTAGTGTCTGCTCTTACAGGGCATTAATGCTATCATAAAGATCCCATCCTCTTGACCTTATCTAACCCTAATTATCTCCCAAAGGCTCCACCTTCAGTTACCATCATATTTGGAGTTAGGGCTTCAACATATAAGTTTGGGGGTCACAAACATTCAGTCCATACCAAATGGGTATTGAGGATATAAATAATAGAAAAGAACATAATTTCAGCCTTCAAGGGGTTCACTGTCTCAAGGGGAGACCCCACCCTTTTAGGCTCTTAGTATTACAGAATGGTACATGATGAAATAAAGGGCATATTGCAAGGGAGGATTCAGGCAGAAGCACTTAACTCTGCTTGGAAGGTTAGGGCAAGGGAAGGATTCACAGAGAGGGAAACATTTAGGCTGTGTCTCAAAAGACAAGTAAGAAGTAACCAAGAAGAATATTCTCTACAGTACATGTGGAGTTAGGAAAGCACGGGGTATGTTCAAGAATTGCAAGTAACTCAGGTTAGAGCGTGGGAAGAACATGTTGAATTGGCAGAAGATGAGTCTAAAAGAGCATCAGAGCTTAGGAGTTTGAAAGATTTTTCATATTAAGGAGTTTAAACTTTATCCTGTGGGTAATGGTGAGTTGTTGAAGGACCCTGAGAAGAGTAGTGATATACTCATTTTTGTCTTTTAGACTGTAATGTAGAAGATGGATTGGAGTGGGCAAAAGGATATGGCAGGGAAACAAGAGCCCATCATTTTGGTCCATGTGAGAAACGATGAAAAGTTAAAAAGGCAGTGAGGCTTGGAACGGAGAGGGTAGAAAACTCTCAGGATACTGGTTTTAACAACTGTATAGATGATCAACCAGCTAGGGATCACTGGATTGATTTGACGGGAAAGGTAAATTGAGTTTTTGGAGATGCTGAATTTGCGGGTCCAAGTGTAACTATTCAGATCCTAGGTGAAATATAGGTCTGGAGATGCAGACTTGGGAGTCACTCAGCATGAAATTGTAGTCAAAGCCTTGGGAGCTGAGGAAACAGGTCAGGGAGTGTGAGTTATAGGAGAAGAGGAGGTCCAAGGATGGAATTTGGTGAAGACCAATATCTGGGAGGAGCACAGGAGCAGTATGGAAGCCAAGAGAGGCCTGGATGGGAATGGAGGAAGTGGAGACATGAGTGTAGACTTCTCTCACAAAAATGGAACTAAATTGCTTTTAGGGGACTCAAAGTCAAGAGAGGCTTTCTAAAAGATGGACAGTATCTGAGCATGTTCACAGGCTGAGATGATGGGGCCAGTAAAGACAGATGGTTCACGATATAGCAGAGAAAGGAGGCAGGGTCCTGAAAATGTTAGGATCCAAATGATTAACTTGGATAGGAATGGAACCCAAGACAAACAGAAAGAGGTGAAGATACTTGCGGAAATTGACAAATATAGTGGTTGAGGATTAAGAAGTTAAGGCAGCTCCCACCTGGAATCTACATCTTGTCTATATGGGAGGTGGTAAGACCACCTACTCTGGGTAAGGTGGAAAGAGAGGTATGAAGGGTAATGTGGAAGCGGCCAGTTAGGAAAGCAGAGAGGGGCTGCCTCAGTGAAACTCCAGAGTGTGTGCATGTTGAGGGAGGGATTGGAGAAGAAAGCAAGTGGGGCCAGTACAGGGCTCCTCCATCCTTACTGTGCCTATTGATCCTGTGGGAATCTTGCTCACATGCAGATTTTGATTCATTATGTCTGGGGTGGGGCTTGAAATCCTGAATTTGTCACACTCCCAAGTCCCAAGTGATGCTGATACTATAGTCCTGTATTAGTCCATTCTCACACTGCTATAAAGAAATGCCTAAGAATGGGTAATTTATAAAGAAAAGAAGTTTAATTGGCTCACGGTTCCATAGGCTGTGCATGAAGAATGGTTGGGGAGGCCTCAGGAAACTTACAACCATGGCAGAAAGCAAAGGGGAAGGAGGTGTGTCTTACATGGCCAGAGCGGGAGGAAGGCGGGAGGGGAGGTGCTACACACATTTAAACAACCAGATCTCATGATAACTCAGTATCATGAGAACAGTACCAAAGGGGAAATCCACCCCGTGATCCAGTCACTTTCCACCAGGCCCCACCTCTAACATTGGGATTTACAATTTGACATGAGATTTGGGCAGGGACACAGACTCAAGCCATATCAAGGCCCATGCACAAAAGTTTGAGTAGCAAGAAAGCAGGAAATTTTTCTGGAACTGGCTTGTATACACTTGCTGTATTTACTAAGATTATGTGTTTATGTGAAGGGTGGGGTCAGATGAAGACTGCTGATAGAGTACATAGGAGGTCTAACCTTCTGACTCTAGCCTTGGTCTCTGTACTGACCAGTCATAAAGTGTAAATACAAGCTATTGTTCTCTATGATGTTGGAAATAAAAATGTTAATGGCACCAGCATGAATGATTGTGTGCTTGTTTCCAGCAGCATTTGTCTGCTTGGGTATAAAAGGGATACACATAGCCCATTGTTCTGAAGGGGAGTGTGGTAAGAAAGTTGAAGAAATGTGCCACATTGACTGGATTTGGAAAAGAGGTAGAGCACATAGCCTCAAGAGGGTGTTAAGGTGCAAGAGTGAGAAAAATGGATTGTTGTGAGATTATGTTCTCAGAGTGTGAATTCAGAGTATAAGATGCTAGAGCAGAGGTAGGTAGCCTAAGATATGACACAGTTCAACATGGCTATCGGTGTGGTTGTTAAGTAGGTGTTGGGATGGATGGCAGGAGTTGAGGATCAGAGAAAGACAAATGTGAAAGCTTCGCTGGTTGTGAAAAAGATCATAGGATTGTAATAATAAGGAAAAGGAGGTGTTGGGGATAGTAGAGTCAGAGGTCATGAGCCTCTGAGAAGTGTCCTACAAAGGTAGAAAAGTAACCAGAAATGGCAGACAAAATATAAACAAGAATGCTTGTGTATTGGGTGTGAGAGAATGTGCAGTCTCCACCAGAGAGGGCTATAAGGGGAAAATCAGTATCTAGGAAGTGCGGGATCTAAATAGGGTGGTGAAGAGCTCTGAGCATCCTGAGATAAGCTTGAAAAATCACAGATGGGAGTGTCAGGGGGACGGTGGTAATGAGCAGGAGGGTTTCCAGGGAGCCCAGAGACAAGGACTGGAGAGGGATTGGCTGCGGGGGAATCAGGTGGAACCAGGGAAGGGAAGATCAGTAGGAAGATGAACATGCGAGAAATGATTGGTACCTAAAGATGATTTCCCTTGGTGCTGTGCTCAAAGATAAGGAGAAGCAACAGAGATTTTGTTCACTGGTCTAGGGGTTCTGGCTGAAACTTGGGTAAAAATGTTGTTGGGAAAGAAATTAGCAAACGTGTTCCCAGGATGGATGTGTTGGGTGGTCAGGCCTAGTGTGTTTCATGATGTATGTGGCCTTGGTCAGCCAAAGAAGAAGTCTGCTTATTTTATGCCTACCAAACAAGAAACCTCTACAGGTTTAATTTCATACTTTTGGTAAACATGTTAACCATTCTTGTTGAATGACAGTGCAGAAGAATCTATTGCATGATTGATACATTGCCTTTTTAAAAATAAAATATTGATTTTGTGTAAAGAATATGTTTTCCTCTAATTGTAGTGTGGAAATATTCCTATAAATTGGAAAACAAAAAAATTACAATAAAATGAATTTCTAACTTCTTGCCCTAAGTGGGACCACTGTTAGGCTGGCAAGAGTAGAATTTCCATCCAGAAAAAGGACTTTTAATTTATTTTTTCTTGAAGTTATATAAGGTATTATATGCAAAAGGCTTGTCATGGCTATGGAATGGGTAGAATATTGCAGTGTTGCATCATTGGTTCTTCTTTTTGTTCCTTTAGTTTTGTATAGTAGCTATTACTGTACCATTGAAAGCAATAGCCAGTGGAAAATGTGGTTTTGAACTTGATGAATATAGAACATTCATTTTATCATAAAGGGTTTGGAATAACTAAGAAATCAACTATAGTTTGAAGAGTTCCAGCAAAACTGAAATGGAAAGAGCAACAGTGATGAGGGCTAGAAAGGATACATAACAAATGAAAATAAAGCCAGTTATGAGGAAGACCGAAAACACAGAAGAAAATTGGGAGAATAATAAGGGAGATAATGAAACACAATAGAAAACAATGAGATGATAGCCATTTGTGTTTACCTGGGAGCTTCACTCAGAAATTAAACTTGATAGGAAGAGGGAATGTGGAGAAGTTGGGCAGCAAGCTGATAATGACTTGGTACCTGAAGTTTAGAGATGTGGTCAGAGCAAGTCTGTTAATAGGAAATAAAATCTATGGAAGGAATTTAAATATAATTCAGGGAGCGTTCGGGGATTTAGTGTTAAGGATTAACATGGTCAAAATTACAGCAGGAAATAATTTGCATTCAGGATGCAGACTCACAAAGAAGCCAGGGAGAGGCATTTTAGGGGAAAGAATGTGTTTACCTTACTTACTGTGTGTTGGATGGGACACACCATAGCACATCAACACACCCAGGTTCTGCAGTGGATGCAACTTATAAACAAGACTCTTTCTTTTGGGTCTTTGTTTTTTCATCTGTTAAAAAAAAGAAAAAGGAAAGAAAAAGAAGCCAGGCGCGGTGGCTCATGCCTGTAATCCCAGCACTTTGGGAGGCTGAGGCAGGCATATCACCTGAGGTCAGGAGTTTGAAACCAGCCTGGCCAACATGGTGAAAACCCGTCTCTACTAAAAATACAAAAATTAGCCGGGCATGGTGGCACGTGCCTGTAATCCCAGCTACTAGGGAGGCTGAGGCAGGAGAATCGTTTGAACCCGGGAGATGGAGGCTGCAGTGAGCCTAGATCGTGCCACTGCACTCTAGCCTGGGTGACAGAGGAAGACTCTGTCTCAAAAAAAAAGAAAAAAAAATATGTATTAGTCTGTTCTCATGCTGCTAATAAAGACATACCCAAGACTGGATAATTTATAAAGCAAAAGAGATTTAATAGACTCACAGTTCCATATGGCTGGGGAGGCCTCATAATCATGGTGGAAGGCAAAGGAGGAGCACAGACATGTCTTACATGGCAACAGGCAAGAGAGAATGTGAAGGGGAACTCCCTTTTATAAAACCATCAGATCTCATGAGACTTACTGTCATGAGAACAGCCTGGGAAAGACCCACCCCCATGGTTCAATTACCTCCCACCATATCCTTCCGATCGATGATACGTGGGAAGTATGGGAGCTACAATTCAAGATGAGATTTGGGTGCGGCACAGCCAAACCATATGAAAAGAATATACCGAAGCTTGGCAAGGTACAAGGGCACTCTTAGATGCTGCTTATACAAATTTCCTCTGAAGACAGTTGGATAATATGTTTCAAAAACCTTAGAAATTCTCATTTTCTATGCCTAAATAATACTATGTCAAATGATTTGTTGTAGATAATAATATCTAAAGATATCTTCAAAGATTTATGCCTAGGGTTGCTCATACAGTATTATTTATAATATCCCAAATTTGGAAACAACTGAGACATATAAAAATAGTAAATTGCATAAATAACTCTCAGCTGGTTTATCCAATGTGATACCATGCATTTATTAAGACCATGTTATAGAATAATCTTTAATGTTGTTGGAAAAATATGATATACAGTTAAGGAAAAGAAGTAGTTTCCCATAGTTCGTACAATATGGGGAAATAATATATATGACTAAATGTATAGATGGGTACTGGATATTATTATTTATGATTGCTAGTAAAAAAAATTTATATTAGGGGACTATCTAGAAATCTAGCTTTGAAGAAGTACTCTGGTTGAGCTGCCAGACCACAAGGATTTGAACTAGTCAGAGCAGGCAATCAACTGATGTTTGAAGGTGGGCTTCCCCACAACCCTATCAAGCAGAAACTGTTTTTATCAAAGTGGAATGCAGGCTGCTTGGTGCCACACATAGAACCAGCAAAGAGGAAGCCACAAACAGGTCCTAGGGGAGTAAGATGGGATCACCATTCCTAGTAAATAAATCTAAAACACCAACAAAAAGTTTTCAGTGAAATGTATAATAAATAAAAAGGGCGTAGCATGGGTTGTTTTTTTCCCTTGTCATCTATTATTTTTTTAAAGATTTAGCAATCTCCTCCCCCAACCACCATTCAAAAACCCCTGAACAGATATAACACCTTTACCTCCAAATCCTAGTTGTCATCTACTGATCTCCTGGTCATCCCTTTTCGTTCATTGAAGATTAGCTCCTGATGCCAGTCTTATTTCTGTCCCCAAACCAGATTATTATTTTTATGGCTGTATTAGTCAGGGTTCTCTAGAGGGACAGAACTAATAGGATACATGTATATATGGAGGGGAGTTCATTAGGAGAATGGGCTCACATGATCACAAGGTAAAGTCCCACGATAGGCCGTCTGCAAGCTGAGGAGGAAGGAAGCCAATCCAAGTCCCAAAACCTCAGAAGTAGGGAAGCCAACAGTGCAGCCTTCAGCCTGTGGCCAAAGGCCAGAGAGCCCCTGGCAAACCACTGGTGTAAGTCCAAGAGTCCAAAAGCTGAACAACTTGGAGTCTGATGTTTGAGGGCAGGAAGCATCAGTACTGGAGAAAGATGATGGCCCGAAGACTCAGCAAGTCAGCTCATTTCACCCTCTTCTGCTGCTTTTTCTAGCCATGCTGCCAGCTGATTGGAAGGTGCCCACCCAGATAAGGGTGGGTTTGCCTCTCACAGTCCACTGACTCAGATGTTAACCTTCTCTAGCAACACCTGCACAGATGCACCCAGAAACAATATCTTGCATCCTTCAATCCAATCAAATTGATACTTAATATTAACCATCATAGGCAGCTTTGACACCCATTCACTCATCCAATCCCTGGCCTCTTGGTTCCCTTATCTTTTCCAATAATCACCTTTTCTACTGTCCCCTGCAATATATTCTCACTGTCCATTCCTCACCTCTGCCACTCTCTCTTCACTTTCCTCCATACCCAGCTTAGACTCCATAGTTACCCCCATAACTCCCATGCTAAAGCCCTCAACTTCTTAACCTTTCTTCTTCTGTTATTTATTTCTAGAAAAACTCTGATGCCATGAGTCTGTCATTCACTGTCTCCTTGCCAGCACTCAAGCAGCTGAATATTCCTAGAGAAGAAATACACAAGAGGTGCCAAGATTTAATTTTAAATGCATGATCAAAAACCTCAAATAGCCAGTCAGCACCAAACTGCTATCCTACTATACTTCTCCAATAGGCTTATTTTCCCACTTCCTGAAATGGCTCTGTCCTTTCATCTGCTCTCCTCAAATCTTTTTAGACCTCTTCTTCCCACTTCTCTGTCAGCTGGTGTATTAGTCCATTCTCATGCTGCTATGAAGAAATACCCAAGACTGGGTAAGTTATAAAGAAAAGAGGTTTAATTGACTGACAGTTCCATGTGGCTGGGGAGGCCTCAGGAAACTTACAATTATGGGAGAAGGCACCTCTTCACAGGGCGGCAGTAGAGAGATTGAGAACTGAGCCAAGGGGAAAGTCCCTTATAAAACCATCAGATCTCATGAAAAGTTGCTCAGGAGAATAGCCGGAGGAACCACACCCATGATTCAATTTACCTCTCACCGGGTCCCTCCTACGACCCATGGGGATTATGGGAGCTACAATTCGAGATGAGATTTGGGTGGGAACACAGCCAAATCATATCAGCTGGTGACCTTGCCTCTTAGGCCATTGAGAAGATAGAAGCCAACAGAATGAAGTTTATTTGCTTTTTCCTAACCAAATCTATAACTGCATCTACATCATTCTCCCCTTTTATTACAATAGGGAAAATATCCCTCGTCTTCCTCCTCCTTCTCTTCCTTCTCCTCCCCCTTCTATTGCCCTTCCTCTTCCTCCTGTCAAAGCCAGTTCTTTTATTTTCCACTGGATTCTATTCCTAATTTTCTGCCTTCTGTGAGACTTCCTTCTCTAACTCGTTTCTTCTCTTTGCATCATTCATCTCTTCATTATTACCAGATCAGTGTTTAAAAATAAACCTCAAATAGTTGACCCCATATTCCTACCTTACATCTGCTCCATTCCTATTTTCTTAGTAATTACTGTCTTTAAAAAATTGTCTACGTGTGCTGTCTCTAATGCTTTACCTCTAATTTTGTTTTTAACCCCAACTGAGTAGTTGAAACTGTTCTCATCGAGGCTTTGTATGGGTTAATTCAGTGGAGACGTCTTTGTCATTGGTCTTAGGGTTTACTCAGTGCTGGGTTTAGTTGACCACTTCCTTCTTGAAACATTCTGCATTTTGCTTTTTAAACTCCAGACCCTCTTGTTTTTCTTCATATCTCACTTGATGACTTTTCATTGTTCTGCCTCAAAATGCTGGTGTTTCTGTCAGCTAAACCTGGGCCTTGGTTTTTAACTCCCCTACCCCTATACCTTCTCTCTGATAGATCTTATTCTCTACCTGTGAATCTCAAATTGCC
The DNA here is from genome assembly GCF_006542625.1 of Nomascus leucogenys. NCBI lineage: Eukaryota > Metazoa > Chordata > Mammalia > Primates > Hylobatidae > Nomascus > Nomascus leucogenys. Next base: position 123,356,282 of record NC_044385.1, on the reverse strand, counting down.
ATCTTGACATCTTCAGTTAATTATCTTATGAGCTTCTTAAACTTAACTTGTCCAAAGTGGCACCTTGAATTCCATCCTCCAAACCTGTTCCTCTCTCAGTCTTCCTTATCTCAGTAAAGACTACTACCATCTATCTAGTTTAGGAAAGAACTCTGGGGGGTCATCCTTGCTTGTCCCTTTTACCTCTCATATGCAATTTGTCACCAAAATCTATGGCTTTCCCCTTCTATATATCTCAAAACTGTCTGTCATAGTACAGGCCCACGTCTACCATCAACATCCTAAGCCAAGCCACATCATCCCTTACTTGAAATTACTCTCCCTGCACCCAGTCTTGCCACTTTTCGTCCATTTGTCAGCTGAAGTGCTTTCTTTTTTGAGAAAAAGCCAATATAGGCTCTTTATGATGGCCGACAAGGCTCTTTTGTTGTCATTCCAGCCTGATTCTGTGCCTGTCTGTCTTTTGCAACTGCGACCTCATTCTTAGGTTTTAGATTAAATGCAGTTAATTCAGAGAGGCATTCCTCAACCTCGTAATTAAAATGAATTCTTTCTTTATCATTATTCTCTAGCACAGTACCAATTTAGTTTTAGTTTTCTTTACAACACTTATGGCTTAGGATTATGCATATTTGTGTGTTTATTGTATGTTTCCTCTGCAAGGCTGGAAGCCCCAGGAAATCAGGTTGTTGGCCCCTCCAATCACTGTTTTACCCCAGTACCCAGCACAGTGCTTGTGCATAGTTGATAGTGTGCTTTCAATATGTTTATGAAACAAATGAATAGACAAATATTTGCCAAGTGTTTATTCTACTTGGTGCCTACGTGAAGAGAAAGGGTAAAAATGATCCAGAATGTAAGATGATTATCATGTGCCTGGGTGACAGCATAAGTGGTAAGGGTTGGCAGTGCAACACGGGGAAACAGAAAATAAACAGCAAGATTTAGACCTTGAAAAATGACAATTATTGTATCTTTTCAAAGATGGGGAAGTAGGGCAGTGATATGGACTGAGGAAGGAATACTCAGAGTTCCGTATTCTGTTCTTTATATGGGAGACCTTATCCTTACAAAATCTCTTCAGGCAACCTGACTCAAAAATAGCATTCATGCAATGACTCAGAATGGAATACAGAACAGAAACCACAAAGTAATTAAAGTTGAGAAAGTTTGTGCACCTTTCAGGTCATTAATATCTATATACACCCAGTGAATGCGTACCATGGAAATGGTTCATGTGAAGGTTGATTATTTACATGACAGATGCTTATTGATTATCTAAGAATTCCCTGGATGATTGTCTTATGCCTTAGAGTGTTAATATGAAAGGCATCCCTTCATCCGGCTCTGTAAATGAAATCAATCATTTAGCAGCAGTTGCCTTATCACATTGCACTACTTTATATGAAAGATGCTATCCATGAAAGCAATTATAATGGGGTGGTTTAATAAGGCAAACAGTGCCGGTGAATACAATTCAACTGTATTCTAAGCAAATACAATGCTTTTTGCAAGGCATTCATTTGTTTTATTAAAGCCAATTACACATTTGTTTTTGCTAATTTTTACTGTACAAAAGAAATTTGAAATACTTAATAGTCAATTACTGTGAGCATGCAGATAAAAATAATGAATGTTATCACACAAAGAGTTTATATATAAAAGGCAAGGCAGACACAAATACAGTATATGGAAATTTGTCAGAAATTAATAACTTCTATTTTAAGCCTCTCTGGAGCATGTGGGGGAAGGAAATCCTTTAAATCAGTGAAATTCCTACATGAATCCATGTAGGTGACTGCTGTGATTCTATCTAAAAGGAATACTGGTAAAAGCTGCAGTCGGTGTCCACTCAAGAGAGCTGGCTTTTTCCTTAATAGCATCTTTAATGCAATAGAAAAGCAAACTCTTGGTGGTTAGATCTCTATGTTTAGTCACTTTGGAATCTTTGATGCTTTTATAAGTTGTTGGAAAAGAAACGCTAAATTTGCCTTCAAGTGATAATGGAGAATTGTGTATTACAAGCAAATTTGGGGTCAGGGAATGGTGAATATACTGATAATAAAATTTTGGTTATGAATTAATAAGAAAACTTTTTAACTTGACAACTATTCATTCATGTAGCACTTACAGCATTTCAGGTTCAGTACTAGGCATACAAAAGCAAGATAGATAAGATCCTGGCAGTATAAATTTGATAGTCACAAAGTGAAATGAGACATTAGACAGGTTGCTCCAGTGACATATTATGTGTGCTGTGATTGAGAAATTAAGAGCATCACAGGTTAGGGGAGGGGAGTGGATGGGGAAAGTGAGATGTTGATCAAAGGGTACCAAGTTTCAGTTAGACAAGAGAAATAATCTTTAGTACTCTATTGCTAAGAATGGTGGCTGTAATACATAATAATGTATTGTATATATTTTTTAAAAAGTTCCACAGGAGCATTCATCTGCTAAGTTAGGGTTGAGGGAAGTCTTCCTGAAGGAAATAAAGTTAAACTAAGCCTTTTATTGAAGTAGGAATTGGGTAAAGAGGATGAAGGAAAGAGCCTGTATGTAGGTTCTGGAGCCTTTGAAAAATGGAAAAACATCCAGACTGGTGAGAGATTGGAGTGTAGAGAAAAGTGGCAGAGATGGGTCCAGGGGATGAACTAAGAAGACATTGGCAGTGCCCATGAGCCATGATAAAGGAACTTGTACTTTATCCTAAACCTGGGATGCTATTGGAGATTTTAAGGAGAGTCAGGACATGATCCAGTTTTATTTTATCCTTTTAACCTTTCTAGCTACAGTGTGGTTATGCATTCTAGGCAAGGTAGTATAGAGGCTTTTTCTTGGGCAAGGCCAGGGGCAGGAATAGAGGCAAGTGGACAGATTCAGAAAGTGTTTACGAGTTAGAATGACCAATAGGTAAGTAGATAGTTGGTTGTGAATCTCGGGAGACACAAGTGGCCTGAGATATGCCCTGGCATATGAAGGGTGGACCTGCAGCTTATTCCTACTGGCCACATTGCCTCCCTGGGCCCCACACAGAAGCAATAGCATTTATATTGGGAAACTGAATGATCTAAATGAGAGAGTAATAAATCTTTTTGCAACTCAGGTCCTTTCTGTTTTTTTTTTTTCTTTTCCATAAAATGAAAGAAATGCCTAATAGAACTGTCAGCTGATAGATCATTAAAATAATTTTTGATGGTAGATCACTATTTGGTTTTTGTCATATAACTCAAGAGTTTAAAGAATTGAGTGACATCGCAATAATACAACTCCTTCCATTTCTATCACCTGTTTGTGTAAAAAATGTTCTACGCACTTACATAAAAATGAAAAACAGGAATAAATTCATGTAGAACATTGCCTCATTCTTTCAATAAGTTATATTATCCATGGACCCATGAAATAATTGAAGAAAATAAAAAGCATTTAAATTAATAGTTCTATCTAAATTTTGTTTTATATAATTAATATATATTTGTCAAAATACAAAATATGTTACATTGAGTTTATCAATTGTATTTAATGGTAATTTAATGAGAACTCAATGCAGAAGAAAAATATTATCACTTAGAAACTTATGGTCCCAGGAGATTCAATAAAAATTAAATTTACCAACTTTTTTTTTTTTTTTTTTGCAGAGATGGGTGATAAGGTAATCAATAAAAGATTTTCAAGCATAAAATATATTACATTGGGTTAAAATTTTGTTGTAGAAGTAGAACAGAATTATGAGTTCAAAGATGAAAAGGAATGATGTAACATTTTCTTTTTTCTTTTTTTTCCTTTTTTTTTTTTTTGAGATGGAGTCTGGCTCTGTCGCCCAGGCTGGAGTGCAGTGGCGCAATCTCGGCTCACTGCAAGCTCCGCCTCCCGGGTTCACGCCATTCTCCTGCCTCAGCCTCCCGAGTAGCTGGGACCACAGGTGCCAGCCACCACGCCCGGCTAATTTTTTGTATTTTTTCGAAGAGACGGGGTTTCACCGTGTTAGCCAGGATGGTCTCGATCTCCTGACCTCGTGATCTACCTGCCTCGGCCTCCTAAAGTGCTGGGATTACAGGCGTGAGCCACCGCGCCTGGCCTGTTGTAACATTTTCTAATGTTAAAGAAGTGGGGGGCTGGGTGCATAACTAAAACTTTATGCCTATTGAACAGCAACTCCCATTTCCTCCTTTCAATAGCCCCTGGCTACCACCATTCTACCTTCTGTTTTTGAGTCTTTTTTTTTTTTCTTTTTTTGAGGTAAGGTCTCACTCTGTCCCCCAGGGTAGAGTGCAATGGTGCCACCACCTCGGCTCACTTCAGCCTTGACCTCCTGGGTCCAGGTGATCCTCCTGCCTCAGCCTCCTAGGTAGCTGGGACTACAGGTGCACTCTTGGATAATTTTTTGTCTTTTTTATAGAGATGGGGTTTTTGCCATGTTGCCCAGGCTGGTCTTGAACCCCTGGGCCCAAGTGATCTGCCCACCTTGACCTCCTAAAGTGCTGGAATTACAGACGTGAGCCACTGTGCCCAACCCAAGTCTATTTTAGGTCCTTACATAAATGGAATCATACAGTATTTGTCCTTCTGTGACTGGCCTATTTCACTTAGCATAATATCTTCCAGGTTCATCCATAGTGTGGCATATGAAACGATTTCTTTTTTAAGGTTGAATCATGAAGATAACGAGTGTTGGTGAGGTTCTGGAGAAATTGGAACTCTTGTTCCCTGTTGGTGGGAAGGTAAAATGATACAGCTACTATGGAAAACAGTATAGTGATTCCTAAAAAATTTAAAAATAGAATTACAATAGAATCCAACAGTCTCACCTCTGGATTGCTTCTTTTCAATTCTAAAAAAAAATTGAAATCAGTATCTCCAAAAGATATCGGCACTCCCATGTTCATTGCAGTATTTTTCACAGTAGCCAAGAGATGGAAAGAACCTGAATGACCATCCACAGATAAATAGATAAAGAAAATGTGGTATACACATACCGTGTATGTAATTTTAATTTTTCTTATCTTATTTACAAAAAAAAAAAACAGTTGAAATTAACTTTAATATGTTTTTAACTCAGTACATCCAAAATATTGCCACTTTAACATGTGATCAATACAAAACGAACTGAGATACTTAATGTTCTTTTTATTTTGCACTAAGTCTTCAAAATCCAGTGTGAATTTACACATGTAGTACATCTCAATTTGGACTAAACACCTTTCAAGTGCTACTAGTCATATATAGCTAGTGGCTTCCATATTGGACAATGCAAATCTATACGGCAAATATTAGTGCTAAAATTTTATTTTCATTTGCTAGTTGTTTCTTGAGCATTCTTTGTTTTCTTAGCAGACCCTAAGCTTCTTAAGGGCAGGAATCATATTTTTAAACTCCTTTGATACTCTTAAGGTATTCAGCATAATGCCCAACCTAGTAAGATAGCTTGATACATCACATTTGTTGAATTATTTTGACTAATGAAACTTTTTGTCAAAGCACCTTCATAATGCTAGTCTGCTGACTAGTCCTTTGGAAATTGGATTGCTCTTTTTGGAACAACAAAGTTGTCAGAGTTGTAAATAATTGACAAGGCTGCTAATAGCTGCTGCGTGTGTAATTAGACAATCATTTAAATTTGTGAGCATCCTGGGGGTGGGACTGAGGTGGCTTTTCAGCTACTTTGAGTCACAACAGCTTTTATTTTAAGTATGGACATCTTTACATGCAAATTAATAGTTTGGAAGGCGTTAGATGCTCTTTAAAAAATTATGAGTTTAAATTTTCCCTGGGATGCTTATCAATTGGTTAATATTATCACACCTATATTTGACTTATCTGACTTACTTATTTTCACCTAGTTTGAAAATAAATTGACTTAGCTGTACTAACTAGTCCCTTAGAAACTTTTTCTTTTCTGAGGGGGTGGTGTGTGGAAAGGGGGGCCGCCTAGATTCTGGAAATATCTTTATCTCCTTCTGATAAGCCTTTATGCTGGGAGCAGTGGCCTTCAAGATAAACAAACTAAAAAAGGTCCCCCGAGAATCTTAATTTGTTCAAATTAAAATGAATGTAGGAAGATAATAAAGCTGTTTTTAAAAGCTAGTCTCAAATTTAGCACAGTAGTTTAACCATTCCATTGGGAAAATTACATCACCGTTACATATAGGATTAATGAAAAAAATAGTAATTATTCAGGTTGTAAGATTTTTTCTTTTTTTGACTTCTAGCATTTTGAATACAATATGAATTCAATAGTGCAAATTCTTGAACTGAAACTGAGATTAGAAAATCTCATAGGTGTACTGAATAGGAAAGAAGGTTGACAAAGCGATCACTTTGTTCTGATGACTTTATGCTAAAGTAAACATATCACATCAAAACCAGTATTATAATTGAAAGTCTTGTTTGCATTTGCAGACCAGAGTTCTTTTGCATGAAAAGAGAGCTTATTTTTTTTTCTGTATTTATGACCACTATGTTAAATTAATCAAGGAGGTGTGCTAATTTTCTTCTAATACAATTGATTTTGTGAAAATTAAGGGAATAGAAGATGTCATCATGATGAATCAGAAATGCTTAATCCTATCACAATACAAAGCAAACTGAGTTGTCATGCATTCCATCTATTTTGCTATCAATCAATGGAAAAAAAATAGCTGTTTTCTTCACCTAGTTCTAGATAATTCACAGACGTGAAGAGGATTATCCAAGCTAGTTTTAAATTTATAACAGAAGAAATAGAACTGAAATGTGACACCTCTGGTGCTAATTATTGAGATATATTCTGCCAGGGATTGAAATCTATGGGTGGCCTATAACAGAAGTCTGCCAAATATGTATTCTGTTCATAGATAATGAACTGTTGTCAGTTTTCCTCAAGGGAAATTTGAGTGTATTATATTTTCTCTCTAAGATAGGTGTAGCTGTTTGAAAATAAAATTGTTGTTGCTGCTAATACCTATTAACTTTTAATGTTATTCACATGCCTGTGCTCAGAAGGCACAGCATGTACAAAATATTAATTTTAATCTGTTTCAGTCACAGCAAAATTTTACTTCATAGCCTACTTGGTTGAATGAGATCAGCAACTGTGGTACTAATTTTGTGTGTCATTACTAAATCATCCCAGATGATTGAAATCAAGTTTCCAGTGTTGCTTTGCAACCAACATATGACATTTGCAAACAATGGGATTATTCCTGAACTCTCCTTAGAGCTGGTCCCTCTGTCATCATATTGAGTTTGAAACTTACAATGTACACAAAATTCAGAGAATTGACTTACAGAAGAGTACAAGGGGTAGAGCATTAAGACTGCAATCTTACAGTCACCAAAAGTGAGTTACAGAAGAGTACAAGGGGTGTAGCATTAAGATCACTATCTTACCATCTTCAATGAATGTAACTTAATTATTTTTTCCATCTCAAGTCTTTTGACAATTTAAGGTAATAGCTGTCAATTTGGAGTTTCCTCGGTCCATTTATGGTGTCTACTTTCTCATTGGTTCCAGCTAATTTCCAGGGACCGTATAGATGTTGAGACCTGAGGGTTCACTCTGGTCCTCTTTCTAGACCCTATTGGTTGCTCCCTACAGATTGCTGATACCAAGTTATCCTTGTTCTGATGCTAAGGTCTGCAGGGTCCAGATTGCCTTTAGAGCCATTTCTTTATCCATTAGGTACCCTCTGGGCTTGTCTAGGGTGACTAGACACCCCATACAAACTATAGTAGTCTCTTGGTAGGATTGGAAAACAGGCTAAGAGGCAGCATATTTTTCCCATGAAATCTACTGCTCATGCTAGATTTTTGGGTTTTTAGATGTAAAAGTCAAGAATTTGCTTATTTGGGTCTACTCTGAAATAGAAGCCCCCAAGTGCCTACCTGTTTCCTAGATTTTGAGAATGTGGGAATAGGGGAACATCCTGGGATAATAGGGAATATAGAGGGGGAAACTACATTAGTTAATATGTTAAATTATTATTTTCTACAAGTGTAAACAAACCAAATCGAGTTTTGGAAATGTTAAAAAAAGATTAGGGTTAGTCAATCTGAGTAACAGAAAGCTATCTAAAATATTAATGGAATATATTCTGTATTAGATTAAATAATATGTATGTAGGTACATGAATGGCTGTTTTGTTGTGGCTTGTAGTGACCTATTAGTTTCTCTCTCTCAGAGGCGAGCCATATCTGTAAAAACCAGATTTAGTCCAGTACTTTAACAATTAGAAAACAGAGATCCATAGCATGAAGACACACAGCCAGTGTAGCCAACCAGGCCTTGAAACCAGATTCTCTTACTCAGAATTCTTTGCTCATTTCCTCCCTCCCTGCCCAAGACAGATTATTTTGCAGTGGAAGAAAATTAGGTTAGTTATCAGGGTGAACTTTTTGATGCTAATAGGTTGACACATTGAAATACATTATCGAGGACATTTGCAGTGGTTATTTTAAAAAATGGTTAGGCAGCTACCTTTTCACTCTGGTCTGGGGACAGTCCTGTGGAATCAGGGCTTACTGAAGTTGATTTCTTCACCCTGGTTTTTAGATTACATGATTTTAAGGCAGATACTTCAAAGAAGGTTTACAAATAATGACTTGATTGAAATATTTACCAGAGAAACTGCCCTGGTAGCTTCTCTAAATTCCAGAAATACAGTGTTTGTTTCCTTTTTTGTGTGTGTAGAGGGAACATCAATCTGCCCTTTCAAGCAAATGTAAGGATTTTTCAAGATGTTTAAAAACAGGAGAGTGAAATTGTCTTCAGATCCCTAGAGAAGACTGGATTGCATAGAACTTTAGCTTCTTCCCCATGATGGAATGGATTTCCATCGGGAGAGGATTTATAACTTAATGGGCAGATAGTGTAAAAGATGTGACAGGCTTCAAAAGTAATTTTTCAGTGGGACTATTCCTTGAGAATGGTAATTGATTTCGCTTAGTATCTGCTGCTAAAAACAAACCTGGACGACTGTGTTTCATTAAATAAAAAAAATAGAGCAAAGTATTCACATTCTTGTGAGGATGTGTAGAGATTTAGATAGATTTTAGAGAGATTATTTTGTATTTCATTACACCCTGGGCTGAGAGAGTTACATTTTGGAAAGCAAATCAGACATTTCCTTTCCCTCTGGTAATATTTAAAATCTTAACTTTCAAGAGAAATCTCTCAGAATAACTTTCCTCTCCCATCCTAGACCCCAGAACACCTCTCCAGTCCTTGGACCCTTTCCTCTTGGTGGCAACGTGTCTATTGAACAGGTAATTGGTAGGGGAAATTCTTGTTTTAATACAGCCCTGATATGATTTTGCTCTGTGTCCCTACCCAAGTCTCATCTCAAATTGTAGTCCCCATAATCTCCACGTGTCAAGGGAGGGACCTTGTGGGAGGTGATTGGATCATGGGGGTGGTTTCCCCCATGCTGTTCTTGTGATAGTGAATGAGTTCTCATGAGATCTGATGGTTTTATAAGTGGCAAGTTCCTGCTTTGCTCATTCTTCTCTCTTGCCACCATGTGAAAAAGGCCCTTGCTTCCTCTTTGCCTTCCACCAAATGATTATAAGTTTCCTGAGGCCTCCCTCAGCCTTGTGGAACTGTGAGTCAATTAAGCTTCTTTCCTTTATAAATTACCCAGTTTTGGGTGTTTCTTTAGAGTAGGGTGAAAATGAACTAATACAAGCCCCTTCCTTCCTTTCTCTCTCTCTTGCTTCCTCTCTTCCTTCTACCTTCCCTTCCTTTTTGTAGTGGATGGCTATGAACTGGCAAATCAGCATGACAGCATAACAGAACCTACTTTTAATGTGGCTCTATTTTGTTAACCTAGAAACCTAATGTACATACTGCATACTGCAGGTTCATACTTCAGCATACTCAGTTAATTTGAGGGTATTTTAAATTTTATGTAATCTTAAGATTATAGGGATAGGGTTAGTTGTCTTTCCAGTATACCTTCTCACTTGGGTGTCAACTCTATAACAGTAATCCCTTAGACACAGAATTCAAAATTTGGATTCAATTCAGAATTAATATAAGACAAGTTAAGATAATCATCTTATAAATCAGACTTACTTATAGCCTGTTTTCCTTTTAAAGTATACAGTGTCTTTCAGTTTGTAAACTCTCATTGTTCAAATACTTGCCCTAAAGATTTGCAGACACTTTAACCCTAAACTCACTGAATCAAACTGTCACCATAATTAATATACGTGCCTGTACCAACAAAAACCATTTATTGTTGTACAGATCAGACAAGACTATGTAGTGTGAGTGGGCTGCAGCCTTAAGCCCTTGGCTCAGGTTGTTTTAAAGTGTTTGCATAGCTTCTGTGACCTTCCCCATCCTTTTCCTAGAGGGTTTGGCCTTTCCTGAGTCTCAGTTCACTTCTGCCAAGAGCCTGGGCGCACTTCTAACTAGTGTCTAATTTAAATAGGGTCTTTAGTATTCTTACATATTATGTTGTTGTTTATTCAAATTATGGTGCATAATTCCTTGCACATATAAAAGGAAAATGTAATTTCTATTTGATACTATAAGGAAGGTTTCTTTGTGTACTGCATACAAACATACTCTCCAAACAGTTCATTATGTGTTAAAGAATTCGGTAATTGATATTTCAAACAACTTAATTTATATAAATCAGAAATCCTTGCTGGATTTGGGTGGCTATGCAGGTGTTTACAGCGATTTTATTCATATTTGAGGAAATTGGACAGGTATTTGGATGGGTTTGGGAACATATTAATTTTCCCAATTAAAATTATATATGATAAGCTCCTACCACCTGAAAACTGCTATTCAAAGTATTTTTTTAAATTTAATTCAGATGAGGAATGCCTGTTATTTCTATTCTAAGCAAGCACATATACAATTTATATAGTAGCCTATGCTAGTCAAGTTATCTCAAAATCTTGTGCATGAGAAATTTTCACATCTGCCATCTAGTGTAATTGATGTGGCCACCTTTTCTGTCACCCAGTAGGTTTATAACCTTTCATGGATTTCTTGACAGTTCTCTGCATTGTTGGTGCCATTTCCTCCTCCTGTCTTCTGAAAGGTCATTGTCCTCTGGTCTTCTCTTTCCTCTCTTCCCTGAAGACGATTTTTATTCTCATTCATCTAATATCAGCCTTTGGGGAGACAATGCTGAATTCTTTATCTCAAACCCTGTTCTCTTTCATATCCTCCTGTTTCCCATTTTCGACTAGTTGCTTTTCTACATTTGTGTCCCAGTGCTACTTCAAATATAACATAGTAGGGAGGAAATACATTATCTTAACACTGGGCCCCAGAAATCCCTCTCAGGAGGTGGTGGACTTTGCTTAAGATAATGCATTGCTATTTGCTGCTGCAAACTGAAACCCGAGAAAAAAGATTGACAGAAGATAAGGTGTAAAAAGGAAGCTAAATCACCCTGGATGCATAATGAACAGAGATTTGAGGCTGGAAGGAAAGGAGAGAAATGGAGTAGGAGGTGAGGAGAGGGAAGATAAGAGAAGTGGCTGAAAAACTGACAGAGAAGTAGAAACAGAGTTGGTAGAAAAGGCCAAAGAACTTTGTAAGGACAGGGTAGTTTGCTAGTCAAAATTAGATTATTTACATTCTTTGCAGTATGAATGACTTCATCTCCCCAGCATAATCTGCTACATCTACAGTAGCTTTCTGTAGGTGAATCTTTTTCATGTCAAAATCTGGAGATAATGGCAGCATTATTCATAGTTGCCAAGAGGTAGAAATAACCCAAAATGTGATATATACACACAATGGAATATTACTCAGCCTTAAAAAGGAATGAAATTCTGATGTATGCTACAACATGATGAACTTTGAGGACATTATGCTATGAAATAAGCCAGATGCAAAATGACAGAAATTTTATTATTCTACTTAGATGAGGTATCTAAAGAAGTCAAATTCATAGAGACAAAAAGTAGATTAGAGTTTATGAGGGTATTGTGCAGGAATGAGGAGGTATCATTTAATGGGTATGAAGTTGAAGTTTCGGATGATGAAAAGTTCTGGAGAAGAATGACAGTGATGTTTGTACAACAAAGTGAATGGTTTAATGCCACTGAACTGTAACACTTAAAAATAGATAAAATGGTAAACTTTATGTTGTGAATATTTTACATCAATAAATAATTTAAAAATTCTGTAGATAGAAGCAGTATACTGTGTCTGGTATGTTACAGTCTGCACAGGATGACAAGATGATCCAGAAACTGAATTACTTCAGCAGAGGTAGCGTTCTAGGACAGAGGGAGAACAAACCCCATAAAACCCCTGTGGTGGATTGAATGGTGATTCCCCCAAAGGACATGTTTGTTTTCTAACTGCTGGAACCAGGGAGTGGGACTTTATTTGGAAAAAGGGTCTTTGTAGATGTATAAGTCAAGAATCTGGAGATGAGATCACCATGCATTACCTGGTGGGCCTTGGATCCAATGACAAGTGTCCTTGTAAGAGACAGAAGAGAAGACTTGGAGGAGAAGGCTGTGTGAAGACATATGCAGAGATTGGAGTGATGCCAAGCATTGCTTGCGGTCAACAGAAGCTGGAAAAGGCAAGCAAGAATTCTCCTCTAAGAGTCTTCAGAATAACAGTCCCTGTCAGTACCTTGGTTTCACACTTCCAGCCTCCAGAATTGTGAGAGAATACATTTCTATTGGTTTAAGCCACCAAGTTTATGGTAATCTGTTACAGAGGGCCTAGGAATACAATACATCCTTCAACTTCTCTCCGTTCTGCAAAATATGACTAGATACTGGGCAGTACGTACCTTCTACACATAATTTGTTGAGAGTTTTCATCCTGAAAGGCTTTTGAATTTTGTCAAATACTTTCTCTGCATAGATTGAGATAATTATATGCTTGTTATCCTTTATTCCGTTATTGTGGTGGATAACATTTATTTATTTGTAGACTTGAGCCATCCTTGCATCCCAGGGATAAATCTCACTTGCTGATATTATGGTGTATAATCCTTTTAATGTACTGTTGAACTTGGTTTTCTAGCATTTTGTTCTGGATTTTTGCTTCTGTGTTTATAAGAGATATTGACTTGTAATTTTCTTTTCTTGTAGTATCCTCGTCTGGCTTTGGTATCAGGAAAATGAGTAGAATGAGCTTGGAAGTTTTCCCTTCTCTTCAATTTCTTTGGAAGCGTTTTAGAGGATAGGTGTTAATTCTTCTTTAGGTCTTCGGTAGAATTCACCAGTGAAGTCATCTGGTCTCGGGCTTTTCCTTTTGGGAGAGTCTTTAAAAAATTACTGATTTAATCTCTACTTGTTATTGATCTGTTTAGATTTTCTGCTTCTTCATGGTTCAGTCTTGGTAGGTTATACATTTTTAAGAATGTATCCATTTTGCCTAGGTTATCAAATTTGTTTATGTATAATTCTTAATAGTAATCTCTTATTATCCTTTGTGTTTCTGTGGTAACAACTGTAATGTCTCCTCTTTCATTTATAATTTTATTTATTTGAGCCATCTATTTTTTCCCTAGTCTAGCTAAAGCTTTATTGATTTTGTTTATCTTTTAAAAAGACAACTTAGTTTTGTTTATTTTTTAAAATCTCTATTTCATTTATTTCTGCTCTAATATTTATTATATTTTTCCTTCTAATGTTGGGCTTTGTTCTTTTTTCTTGAGGTATAATGTCAGATTGTTCATTTGAGATCTGTCTTTTATCTTATCTAGGCCTTTATTGCTCTAAATTTCCTTGTTAGAACCACTTTTCTTGCATCCCATAAGTTTTGGTGTGTTTTATTTTTATTTTCATTTATCTCAAGATATTTCTTGATTTCCCTTTTTATTTTTTCTTTGACCCATTATTTGGTTGTTCAGGAGTGTGTTACTTAATTTCTATATATTTGTGAATTATCCAATTTTCCTCCTGTTATTCTAGTTTCATACCATTGTGGTCAAATAAAAGATACTTGTTATAATTTTCATCTTCTTAATATTGTTAAGACATTTTTTTAATATAAAATCTATCCCAGGGAATGTTCCATGTGTGCTTGAGAAGAATATATATTCTACTGCTTTTGGATGTAATGTTTTGTATATGTCTGGTCAGTCCATTTGGCATATAGTGTTACTCAAGTCTATAGTTTTCTTATTAATTTTTTGTCTGAAAAGTGGGCTATTGAGGTCTCCTACTATGATTGTATTGCTGTGTATTTATTTCTTCAGTTATATCTGCTTTGTAATATTTAAGTGGTTTGAGGTTAGGTACATGTATATTTACAATTGACGTATTCCCTTGATGAATTGACCCCATTGCCTTTATATAATGACCTTCTTTGTTTCTTGTGACAGTTGGATTTGAAGAAGGAGTCATTTCCTCTAGTCTTTACTGATTGGCTTCAGGAGACAGAGATCTTCACCAGTGAGCCCACCTGGCAATTCTTGGGGTCTCTTCGACCTTTTCTATGGATTGCCTCTCTCCATGCCTCCTGTTCCCTCCAATGGAGCAAGTCTTAGGATTGTTGTGCCTTCCCTGATTTTGAAGTCAAGTCTGGTGCTGAGAACCTCCAATTTATTTAGCCTAGGGCAGTGCCTTAAAGTGTTTTAAGTGTTCAGGTTTCTCCCAATCCATCAAAGTTGAGCCAGTAGCTCAGATATGCACCTTTTGTTGAGATCCATGTGCTGTTTGTGTGAGTGATATAATTTGGATATTTGTCCCCACCCAAATCTCTTGTTGAAATGTAATCCCCAGTGTTGGAGGTGGGGCCTGTTCGGAGGTGTTTGGATCATGGGGATGGATCCCTCCTGGCTTGGCACCGTCCTCACAATACTGAGTTTTTGCAAGATCTGGTTGTTGGAAAGTGTGGCACCCCACCCCCAACTCTCCCTTGCTCCTGCTTCACCTTCTGACATGAATCAAAGCTCCCTGAGGCCTCTCTAGAAGCCAAGCAGATGCTGGCACTATGTTTCCTCTGCAGTCTGCAGAACCATGAGCCAATTAAACTTATTTTCTTTATATTAAATAAATTACCCAGTCTCAGGTATTTCTTTATAACAATGCAAGAACAACCTAATACAGGGATCTTATGTGAGCCGTGCTCAGAGACATGTGAGGTATTGCCCATTGGGACCACACAGGGTGCTATGGTATGTGTTGGCTGGTTGAGAAGGTTCTCAGGTGAGTCATCCTCTGGGCTTCATGGGTGGGCCTCTTGGTGGAGTTTGTGAGCCAGTTAGTAGAATCTGCAGTTGGCTGTTGAGAACTGCGGGCCAGTTGCTGTGTGCTTCTTCCCCTACGCCTTGCTCCTAGATGTCCCCAGGTGTTTCCACTGTGCTGACTCTTTCAGTTCTAGGTGAGGTGCAACATAAGAGGACCTCTTGGGTCGCATCCTGCAATGCTGGGAAAGTGGGGCTCTCACTTTTCCCCATGGAAGAAATCATGGGCCAGGGGGGCCTTTCATACTGAGCTGTGCCACTTTGGAAAGGGATGACACAAGTGAAGTGGCTGCTGTCCTTACTGTCTGCCATATATCCACTCCCAAATTTTTTTGTGTCATTGGTGTGCTGGATACTCACCTAGACTTCAGGGCTCCCACAAAGTACTCTCATCCATGAGTGGTCGCCAAAATCAGTATTTCTCTGGAGAGATGAGAGCTGGGGCTTCAAATTCCACCGTCTCACTGATGTCATGCCTCAGTTACCTTCTCATTTTTCTTTTCACTCAAAATTCCTTTACCTTCCCCCTGGCAGCAGACAGTGGCACTAGTGAATAAATTATTTTCTTTCTAGGTATTAAATAGCTACCATTTATTTACTTGTCTGCATCCAGATCAAAATGAATATAGTATTGCTATTGGTATATGTGTCCATGTCCCTAATATCATGAGCTTTTCTATGATGGGGCTCCATTAATTTATCTTGTCATTCTTTCTCTCTAAGGCAAGACTTTGCAAAAAGAAGGCATTGCATACTGAAAAAGATTGACCATTTTTTCTTTATTAACCAAAGAAATATGTGCTTATTACTGAAATTTCAAACATGGCATACATGTAGAAAGTGAAAAGGGCAAGTATTATCCTTAATTCCAATATTTGGAGTACAGCCTTTAATTTTCTGAATGTGTGTAGGTTACAAATATAACTTTTCCACCATAGAGCAAATTGGTCTGTAATATACTTTTTCCAGGCAGGTGCGGTGGCTCATGCCTGTAATCCCAGCACTTTGGGAGGCTGAGGCAGGCAGATCACGAGGTCAGAAGTTGAGATCAGCCTGGCCAACATGGTGAAACCCCGTATCTACTAAAAATACAAAAATTAGCTGGGCATGGTGTTGCATGCCTGTAATCCCAGCTACTCAGGAGGCTGAGGCAGGAGAATTGCTTGAACCCAGGAGGCAGAGGGTGCAGTGAGCTGAGATTGTGTCACTGCACTCCAGCCTGGGCAACAGAGTGAGACTCTGTCTCAGAAAAAAAAAAAAAAAAAAAAAAAATATATATATATATATATATATATATACACTATTTTCTTTTCACACTTACATAGTGGACATCCCTCCTTATCAGTGCCTGGTGATCTACCTTATTTCCCAAAAGCCTGGCCCTTTACAAAGACAATTTGTAGCTTATTTTCACAGTTCCTGCTGGAAGAGCTCAGTTGGAATCAGCCAAAGAAAGTGATGTCATTTCAGGTTTCTAAGGTATGAAGATATAGAAAATCTCAAAGGGAAGGACAGACTCCAGAGAGAAGCTCAGAAACTGTCTAGCTTAGCAAAACCAAAGAAAGTAGCCTTTTTGCCTAAAAGGAAAAATTTTGCTTTATAAGAAGTAACTTCAAGTTGTTCCAGAAAAGAGGTTGTATGTTCTGAAAACCCAAAGAAAAAAGCTGACTAGCACGATTTTTGACCTTGTGGCTTTCTCCATAGCAGTGAATAGAAAGCCAATATTCTGTGAGAATTTTAAGTGGATTTCAGCTGTTTAAAAACCATTTGTAAAATGAACGTGTCAGAGTAAATGGTGAAAGTTAGATTAGAAAAGATATTCCATTTTCCTTGCTTTTGGAAATATACTTAACTTTTTAGATCCTTTTCAAAATTTATTCAACAAGTAATTAGTATCTGTTACCTAGCTGGAACAAGGTTAGGCATTGGAGACTCAGAGATAAGCATCTCCATCCACAGGGAGTTGATCTTCTAAGTTAGGGCTGTGGGGCCTCCCCTATCTGCTACAGGCTTACTGTGACAGCAAACAGTTTTTATGTTATCCTATTTTATTGCATGATGTCTTCCTGCAAACAAGGATAGAAGTCATTTACAAAAGCTGAGTTTCAGGTTAATAGCGAGAAGTCAAGAAGAGACAATCCCATAGAAGTGAAAACATTATCAAATTTCTAATTATAGAATCAAGTATATTATATAGGCCTAGATTTTCTTTCTAAACTTTACAATGTATATATTTGTCTAATACACTAAAAATATATTAAGAATTAAAACCATGTGATTTAAATTCATTTACAAATTTTTTTCCCATCTAAAATTCTAGGGCTCTCAACTTCACGGAATTTTAGAAGATAGAAGATATGTATTTTAACATTGGGGCAGGCTTTCTGGTTGTAATTTTTTAGGAGATTCAGCAGGCAGTTAGGATGTGGACTTTGATGGAGACTTACCAACTTCCATATAAAACTTGCTCAAAGAGTATTAAAACTAGCCTTTGTCTTCTCTTCATAAGAAATCTGTAGAAAACTATCCATGTGAACAGCTCTAGTGATGAAAGTTTCTCTTTGTATCTGAATCACTTTAGTGCTTCTCTGATTTTGATTCTGAGTTCACAATTTTACAGATCTCTCCATTTTTGCTACACCTACACCTCAAATTGAAGGCATAATGTTTGAACCTAGTTCTGTCATTTATGTATGTCATTAAATAATTACCATTTCCTTCACAAATAAACTCACCATTGACCAACTCATGTCCCATGAGCTTTTGATGTCTTGCTTTTGCCATGCTTAATGATAGCATGCATTTCTTAAGTTACATTAGCACTGACATTAGCATTTTTATTTTTCTGTCTTCTAATCTGCTTCATAAAACAGAAAAGATCAGCGAAATATTCAAATACTTACACAAATGCTATTGTATAGACAATGGTAGTGCTGTCACGCCATAGTGTATGCCGTCAGGTGATATATGGTCACTGCAATTGGTACTAGAAAGAAATGGAGTTTCACCGTATAATAAGTGACAGTAAAGGTTGTATGAAATGTGAGTACCTTGTCACATGTATTGAAACATTCCATCATCTCAAAAGTGCGGCGAGGGTGGGAACTACACATTCCATTTTATTTCAACAGTGTCCGATTTATTAATTTACTTGATCAGTGCTACAGTAACCTCCAAGCCTCAGTTTTACTCTTCTTCTTTAAAGAGGATATTGATTCCTATTTACAGGGTTGTTGTGAAGATTAAATCATGTGATTACAGGGTTTAGCACAGTTCTGGCTGTGTGGTAGGGATCAGGAAGGCAGCTTCAGCCTCTTCCCAGCCAGCTGGTAGTAAATGCCTGGAGAGCAGAGACCACTTTTTCATGCATTTACAGGGCTTTGCACAAGTTGTTTCATAGTTAATAAGTATTTTTTATTGTTAGATTTTCCCTGATTAGAATGATTTAGTAGTAGAACTGAATTTTAGATGAAGAGTCATAGGGCAAAGGTGGTAAATTTAGAGATCTTTAGATGAGCTGTGCATGGTCATCTGCAGAGATAATTCTCTCCTGGATGTATTAAGAGTTACAACCAACCCTTGGTTGTCCATGGTGAGAATTGCAACATATTTTATCATCCAAACCAGTATGGTTTTGAGAGTGAAAGAGTGTGCTATAAATATTTACGTCGGGACAACAGGAGGAATCTGGAATGGTCCTAGGCAACCAGGGATATATGGTCTCTCTATTTGTGGTTGACGTGCTTCATTTGGGATCTGGTTTAACATTTCAGGTGCAGCATTTCTCAAAAGGGCTTCCTGTTTCTGTTGAATTAACATCATAACTGCATTCTAAGGATGAGTGGACTTATTTCTGAGGATGGCCTTTCTCAGAAGCATTAGAAATCCTTCCAAAGGCAGAGTTTCGTCCCTTCACTGTACTTAATAGTGCCAGTACTTAATGGTTCCAGGACCTTGAGATTAATGAGTTTAACAAGAGACTAGAGGATTTTCCTTTCCTAATCCTACTATGCTGGCCTCAGAAGAGTCTTTGCCATCTATCTACTGTGCATCTGCAGGAAAAGTTTAATTCCAGTCAAGTAATAACACCTGTAATACAGAGCTCTATGATTCAAAGATTATTTATAGATTATTTGTATCTTTCCAATTATCCATGCTGATATTCCTATCCAAGGTTGTTACCGGGATTATCATATTTATCTGAGAGGCAGCCTACCTGGTAATTTGAACAAAGACTAGTGCCAAACTGTTTGGGTTTGAAACCTTGCTTTACCCACTTATCAATTTTGGGACCCTTGACAAGTTACTTAATTTTTTCAATTTCTTCATTAATAATATAATAATAGTAGCTACTTCATAACATCGTTGTTAATTCATTTATAAATTAATTAACATTTATAAAATGCTCATTACCGTGCATACTACTTAGCAAGAAGCATATACATGTTTCTAAGTAAAAGTATAAATAAAGCTTCTACATATAATCAGGTACTGATGACATTAGGTTTGAAATGCTTGCAGACATAAAAATGGGAGTAAAGGAAAGAATAAAATAAAAGTGAGTGCTATAGACGGCACAGAGTATTAGAGAGAAGAAGAACAGTAGGAAATACATTCCACAGGAGATTTTAAGATAGAAATCTTTGTGTTACAAGAGCTGATATTTCACTGGGTATAATGAACCCAAAAGACAAATGTCACTTTTCCTTTGCTTTATTCTTTGAGTGCAATTGAATTTTGCAGGGATGCCAGTGCAATTATTTTACTGTTGTTACTATTATCACTATCATCAATATTTTAATCATTGTCATAAAATATTAAATTCCACTGGACTTGATGGCAGTTCACTACATCAGTTAAATACAGTGGTCCAGCCTCAGGACTTAGAAGTTCTGAAGTGGTAGTTCTTTATTGAAGTCTGGATGAGACCGAAGTGGATTTAGTATGTCTATTGTTGAGTTCTTTAAATGAAACAGGAAAATGGAAACATTCATAGAACTGACGGCACAGTATCTGGCAATGACTGCTTCTAAATCCTAGATAACAAGATCTCCGAATCACTTCTACAGGATGATCTGAGCAAGGTCATCTTATTGTCCAGTTTCTAGTTCTCATGTCACATGTTCAAAACAACAACAACAACAAAAACCCCAAGAAGTTTAAACGTTAGAAAAACACAAAGAAATGGAGGAAAGGCTTTTGGGCTTTGGAATTAGGTAGAATCGTATTAAAATTCTGGCTGTGGGATTAATTGTATGAGCCTCAATTGTTTGTTGAACTCTCTGAGCTTGTCTATGAAATGGGATTGGCAGCCCCTCATACAGTCAGAGTAAAGATTAAACAAGATCATGCTTGTCAGAGCAATGGGCACTTAGGATAGGCTCTTTCCTTTCACCTGCCATTCACCAGGCTGTTTCTTGGTCATAGAGATCAATGCCTTTTTATTAGTATATCCCCAACATCCAACAGTGTCTGACCTATAGTAGATATTGAATGGATATTTATTCATTATCAAATGAATAATGGTCCAACTAAATCCATTCATTCATCATCCATTAATTATTATATGTCAGTTACTATGCTAAGGACTTGAGAAATAGTGATGAACATAGCATGATCTCTTCCCTATAGGTGGTTATAGACTAGAAAGACAATTACATGGTAATGAGTGCACTGTAGAGTCTGTAGAAGGGATTATGGGTGCAGAAATGAGGAAGTGTCTCACTCTAACTGGGGAAAGCTTCACAGAAGAAGAGGTATTTGAGCTAAGTCCACCAAGCAGATATAGTGAGGGGAAGGATATTCTACACAGAGGGAATTACATATGCAGGAAATTAGGGGAAGGAGAGAGCACGTTAACTTGCTGTAAACTGCAAGCACTTTAGCTTATCTGGAAAGCTGTGTGTGTGTGTGTGTGTGTGTGTCTGTGTGTGTGTACATGGGTGTCCTTGCACTTGTGCACGGGATGGAGGACCCAGAGTAAAAACTCAGGTGGTGGCAAATCATGAAAGGCCTTTCAAGACATGATAAGGCACCTAAACCTTATCTTAAAGACATTGGAGCCTGTGGAGGATTTTATGCAAGTACTGACAGGCACAGGCCTAGAAAGCTCCCCTGACTGTCATAGGGGATGACTGTGGTCCAGGTGACAACAAGAGGATGTGGAAGCACACAGTGGCTCTGGGAAGAGCAATGGGATAGGTCAGAAATCCTAGGATACAAGAATGACAGGACTTTGGGGCTGATTGGATGTAAAATCTAGACAAATCCAACCCCGGTTTGAGTTGACTCAGTAACAATTCTTCAATATTTGAAGAGCCGTGGAAAACATTTTGTATTTTCTTGTGATTTTCTAATTTTACTATAAAGATAGCATTTTAACATGTGAAAGCCACAACCCCAACCTGTCATCTTTTAAATTTTTCTTTGGTTCTTTGTGCCTCATGTCTTTATAGACATTTAACTTTGATCATTGAGTTTTGGATTTTTCTATCCATTTTACCTTCTCCTTTTTCTACCTGTTGTTGTTTAACTGGAGAACAAAATAATTTTTGATCAGCATCTCTGTCAGAGAAAGAGTAGTCACAGATAAAGAGGAGAGGTGAAATTTTTGTTTCTTGTTTATTTGTTCAAATTATATTTCTATTATAATATAAAGTTTAAACTGTTGGCTGCATTAAACCATAATTTGGATATGTAGCAATATTTTTCATAAAATATAATTTTCTTGGTGGTGCCCTCATTTGAGTCATGATTATGTTGTTTCCTTCTGAATTCTGTAGAGACACAAAATGAGTCAATTATCAGAGCCTTCTATGTATCTTCTTCTGTTGCAACTGTCAAAAATAATGAAAGCATCCAATACAACTTCTAAATGTGAATATTCTTCGATATCCTTGCTTGAATCATTTGATCACCACTTTGCAAGGATCCTAGCTTGAGTGGCCTTTGAAATATTTTCTTTTTGCTGAGTGCATTTATGTTTTTCCTTCCTTCTGCCTGCCTGCCTGCCTGTCTGCCGGCCGGCCGGCCTGCCTGCCTTCCTTCCTTCCTTCCTTCCTTCCTTCCTTCCTTCCTTCCTCCCTTCCTCCCTCCCTCCCTCCCTCCCTTTTTCTTTTCTTTTCTTCTCTTTTCTCTCTTCTCTCCTCTTCTCTTCTCTTCTCTTCTCTTCTCTTCTCTTCTCTTCTCTTCTCTTCTCTTCTCTTCTTTTTCTTTTCTTTCTTTTTTTGAGACAGAGTCTTGCTCTGTCGCCCAGGCTGGAGTGCAGTGGAACGATCTCTGTCGGCTCAGTGCAAGCTCCACCTCCCGGGTTCACGCCATTCTCCTGCCTCAGCCTCCCAAGTAGCTGGGACTACAGGCACCCGCCACAATACCTGGCTAATTTTTTGTATTTTTACTAGAGATGGGGTTTCACCGTGTTAGCCAGGATGGTCTCGATTTCCTGACCTCGTGATCCGCCCACCTCGGCCTCCCAAACCAAAGTGCTGGGATTACAGGCGTGAGCCACTGTGCCCGGCCCTCTTTTTTGTTTTATTTTATTTTAATTTTTTTAGATAGAGTCTTGCTCTGTCACCCAGGCTGCAGTGCAGTGGCACAGTCTTGGCTAACAGTAACCTTGGCCTCCCAGCCTGCCTCAGCCTCCCAAGTAGCTGGGACTACAGGCACACACCACCACACCTAGCTGATTTTTGTATTTTTAGTAAAATGGGGTTTTGCCATGTTGGCCAGGCTGGTCTCGAACTTCTGGCCTCAAGTGATCCGCCCTCCTTCGCCTCTCAAAGTGCTGGGATTACAGGTGTGAGCCACTGTGCCTGTCCTGGATTTTCTTTTAGTTGAGTCTGTTTGCCTCTAATGTTACCCCCTTTATAACGGGTGACATTCTGGGTTTTCTAGTAAAAGCCAAATAGGATTCATAAGAACAACAATTCATATGTTTGGTCATTTTTTTTTTTAGGAAAAACTGTTCAATTTAGCAAATTCATTATTTTAAAAAAAGTCTTTGAATTGTATCTTAAAAGTTTTATATTTAGTTTCACAGGTATTCATTAATAAATACCAGTAAGTTTTAATAACATATAATAGGAACTGATTGTTTAGTGGTTGTAAAGCTAATATAAACAATTTAGAGTCATGAATATATATATATATATATATATATCCCTAAAAATATATATATACATATATATGTGAATGATTATATATATATATGTATATACACAATGTAATAATGATAGGCTTGAAGTGGTTGGGGCTAAAGTTGGATATAGAGAGTACCAACTGAAAAAGGGCATATGGAACTGTGAACGAAGAAGGAAATTGATTGCACACTGCTGCTTTTAAAATGTTAGTAAACATCCTTGATGATAGATTTTATTTTCAGTATTAAATGTGCACAAATACAAGACTATAGTGGACCTGTAGCAGAGGGCCAGAAGATGGCCTGGTGAAATGGAGAAAACAGAGGAAACTGGTTTTCCTCAGCTCTGGCAGCTGAACGATTTTGCATGAGTCACTCAATCTGTTTAGGCCTACCTTTCTTATACAGAAAGTCAGGAAACTTTAGAGTCTTTAAAATGCTATTCTCCCAAGTGTGGCAATTGGTGTAAAGATAGAAATATGTAGACGCTGTGGCTCTGTAGAGAATATGGTCCCTGTTCTATTTTTTAAATTGTTTGGTTTTTGACATTGAAATATGAAGATAAAGGTATTTTATGGTTCTAGACTAATCCATTTCAGCCTAGTCTGGTCAGTGTGTTTGGAATCTACAAGAACACAGGTAACCTGAACCAAGGCTCTTATGGAAGAAACCGAGAGAAGGATCAACCGCTTTTGTAGAGGTACAATAAGAACCCTAGAATCATCTTAGAAAGTAAATGTGTATTACCATGACAGTGAGACGATTTATTCCTGTGGTGTTTATCTGGGATGAATGAAGGTTATCAGACTGGTGCATCATGATTGTCATTCAAGAATGTCTCAAAAGTAAGATATCAACATCATCACAACTAGGTATCTTTATCCCCAGGAAATTAAGAGGGGCCATTTAACTATCTGACTCTAAATAAATAACAGTGAGAGAAAAAAGTCATCAGCAGGTGGAAAAGCTAAAGAAACATAGAAATAGAAGGCAAACATTTTCTATGTTTAAAAGACCGTTAGGGCCCAGGGACCTCTTGTCTAGTCTGGAGTTGTTGGTCGAGATTTAAGGCAGAAGCATTTTAGTGGGAAAGTCAGAAATCCCTGAAGAGTCTGGGTGGATATTTCTGTCGTCTGTGACGTATGTGTCTGAGGATAGCATGTGTCTTTTTGGGGAAAAATCAAGAAAATTATGACCAAGCCTAGATTGTAATTGTTCCTTTACATGGTGCCTTTTAAAGTTTTTGACTTGATGAAATGAAAAATCAGACAGTAAAAAATACAAAAGTAAGATTATCTGCAAACAGTTTTTAAGAGCTACATGGTCAGTTATGTGTCCGTCTACCCATTCTGAGTTTACCAGAGCAGAAATTAGTCCTTATCCAGCTAACCTGACTGTTGTACTCATGCATCAACCAGAGAGCTGGGAAAGTTCCTTTCTCTTTAGCTTTCAAGAAAGGATATCTCTTAAAAGAACAGGAACTAATCAGAAGTGACATCTGCAATTAAGTCAAAATAGGGCACACGGTATTATCAGATATGAGTATAGAAAGTTTTTATTTTGTGTGACTTCCCTGAATTTATTTATATTATTAAATATGAGTACTTAACTGTGTTTCTTAACTTGTTTTATACCTTAGACATATTTGTTTGTCTGTGGTAGCTTATGTATGACCTCTCAGAATAATGTTTTCTTAAGTGCATAGAATAAAATACATAGGATTACAATAGAAACCACATATATTGAAGTATTGTTTTTAAAGTTTTACAAAACAAAAATCTGAAATGAGATAGATGTCTTAGGTACCATGATTTTGAAGTAACGATGAATATAGTTACTCTTGCAAAATAGCTGTTAAAACCTCATGTGATAAGAAAACATATGTGAATTCTATTGGTGACAGTCACAAGTTTGGCTAATACTATGGTGACATGTCACGTATGTTTATAATTCAAGGAAACTTAAATTTCCACTGGAGGTAGAGAAAATAAAGTTTCAATATAGTTTTCTATCCAAATAAATGGACTCCCTGAGTTCTACTGTTGATCCTTTTGAGAGTTCAAGGAGCCCAGGTTGAGAACCATTCACTTAGAAAGTTTTCTCAGTCCATATTCTACAGTTGACTTAACTTTCACAGAAGAAGGGAAAATGCATGTGAGCACCCACATTAATATAACAAATGGAAAATAAATGAATCATAATATTTATTATAATTAGAATACTGGATCTAATTGAAAATAATGATGTGTTTGGGAATACCTTTCTGGCCCTAGCTTTCTCCTTAAGACATAAGAATATTAATATTGTTTGGGTGGAAAGTTATTCAAGAAACATGAACAAATTTTCAGAAAATGAGGATATTGTTAGTGCCCATGATACATAGTTCTTAAGTATTTAATAAATCACAAAAGATTTAGTATAGATTATAGATAGTGGGAGCCAAGATTCAGACATTTATTACCTGCAGTAGACCATTGGCTTACAAAAGACAGATCTGGACAAGAACAGAGCAGCCACTGACCCAGGTCCAGATCTGGATATTTCACTCTGATTTACAGTGTTTTCTTTATTAACAAATCCCTGGGAGGGTTGGGTAGGGGAGGAGACAGGTTTTTTTGACAGTTATTGAGGGGTGAGGGAACTTGCTGCAATGGCAGCCACATGCCTGTTCTCAGAATGGAGCCTGGCCTCCTGGGTTGTGGGGACCACTCTCTGGCCCACCTTCCAGGGCTAGGAGCCAGCCAGGGTGAGGGATTCACCTCTATACTCCTTCCCACCCCTAGGTGTATAAGAATGTTGGAGAATTAATGGCTTCATTTGGGTGAACATCATGCCTGGAAAACAAACTCATGCCTATGATTTTTTTTTTTTCTGTTTTAATCTCAGTTTCTCATAGCAAAGAATGCTATGAATGCATCTTCCACGTTTATGCGGGTATCACTATGCCTCCCTGGACTGGCTGTGCAAATACTAGAAGAGGTATTGAAGTGAGGTAATGGGTGAGATCTCCAGAATAAAGATCACAGAGGGACTGTGCCTTCTGTTCACATAGAGCCATTTTTAACTAGCTTTCACTGAAAGGGGCTCCAGAGCCTGCAAAACCAAGTGCCAACTTCTCCCTTGCTGCAGAAAACCCCGATTTCTAGGAAAGTGTTTTGGCTGGCCCTGGCTTGTCCATACTTGGGAGGCGACTCACACAGCCCTTGGACCGTAGCAAATTAGATCTCTTGTATTTCTGGTACTGCCAAATAATGAACAACCTGGTCTCTCTTTAAAGTTGTTCTGTCTATAAAGTGGAGCCTGGCCCTCATGAATGGCTGAAAACAAAGTATCTGATCAACTCTGAGCTTAAACCTATGTAACTTCTATTGAAGCCCTTTTCCCAGTTTTATTTTACGGTGCAGGGAAGTGAACTCTGGGGATCTGGGGAGATGAGAGGTTTTGCGGCTCTCCAAAGCAATCCAGTGTCACTATGGGTTATTTCTAAAAGGCAAAGGTATAAGGCTTGGTTTGTACAGCCTTTTTAAAAATTATTTGCCAGTGTTATAAGTTGACATTTCAAAATGCTGAAATTTGAAAATAACTTTTTAAAAGTTCTAATTAAGCAATAATAAGTGGAATTGACATTTTCTACCATTCGCTGAGCAGTTCCCTAGCTAATAACCCCTGTGTATGAAATTCCCAACCCAAAGACATTATATAAATATAGAATGATGTTGTGGCACTGGGTAAGAAATTGGAGTCTTAGAGTCCAACTTACTTCCACTCCATTCTTCATCCCTCTGCAAAGTGCTATTGATGTTACCCTAAAAAGAAAAAAGGAATTACTCTTTCTTGGAAATTTTGAATTGAAATTGACTTTCCTTAAGCAATCTTAATTTAATTAATATGCACACACTTTTTTTTTTCCCAGACAGGGTCTTGCTTTGTCACCCAGGCTAGGTGTAGTTATGTGATCATGGCTCACTGTAGCCTCAAACTCTTGGCTCAAGTGATCCTCCCACCTCAACCTCACAGGTAGCTGGGACTACAGGCGTGTAACACCATGCCCAGCTAATTAAAAATTTTCTTTTTTTGTAGAGATGGTGTCTCATTATGTTTCCCATGCTGGTCTCAAACTCCTGGACTTAAACAATCCTCCTGCCTCGGCCTCCCAAAGTAATGGGATTACAGGCATGAGACACCGTGTTTGATGAGCACAACACTGTTGACTCCAATTCATTTAGCATCCCTTGTAACACTCCAGCTATTTTTTGTAGCGTGAAAAGTAAAAATTCCTATTTAGGAATTTAAGAACTATAGGCACATAGGCTGGCCCAAAAGAAGGAAAGCTTTATGATGGAGTAATTTAGGATTATGATGGAATTGCAGACCCATGGTGGTGTGGGGAGGGGTCAGTGGACAGGACGATGGTGACCTTCCTTCATCTTGACCAGAATAGAGCCAGTTTATACTTGTTATCATGGTCTTTCTTTTCTCAGAAGGTTACTCATTTGGATGATGAAATAGTTGGTCACCCTATTTAATTGCCTATGAATTCCGTGGTTACTCAAGATATAATGTAAGCAACACTGGTGGTAGAATAAAAATATCTGGCTTCAATTCAAGTCTGTGAGGAATATTGGGCAGTTTGCTTCACTTCATTGTGGCTTTTTCCTTATCTGTAAGATGGGGATAACCTCTGTAGAGTTAAGTAGAATTCTGGACTACTCTATGCAGTAGGAATTATCATCCCCATATTATGATGCTCTTGCAGGGTTTTTTTTTTTTTTTTTAAATACCCTGCAACAGCACCATAGCAATGCTTAGCAAGTATGGATGCAAGACGTTTTAGTCTAGTCTGAATTTACTGCCAATAATTGGGTCTCTAAGTAGTTGATATGTTGAATCATCTGATGTTTTGTGGAAAATACAAGTTGCTAACTCCCCTTCATTGGGCACCTCAGATCAGAGTGTCATTCATGTTAACTAGTTTTGGGGACCCAAAGTTCATTCCTGACTCTGATCCTGAGAGGGTTTGGTGCAGGCATTACAATATGCAGAGGTTGGAGAATCATTTGCAAAGGGAATGTGAGGCTGGGTGTAAAGATTCTGAGATTACCTGGGACAGAGGTCTGGGCTGAAGGACAGGATAAACAGCAACTTACTTTTTGTTGTTCCCACTTTACACAGTAGATATGTGTCAATAAATATTTGAAAGTAAAATTTTACATTATCCATTGATTCTCCACTCAAATTTTGCTCATCTTTTTTTCCTAAAAGGGTGGCAGAGTCTTTTAATTGACAGAACAAAGGGCTGGGAGACCCAATTTTAGATTTGCACTAATTCCCATTTTGACGGTGGGT
Organism: Nomascus leucogenys; assembly: GCF_006542625.1. Taxonomy (NCBI): domain Eukaryota; kingdom Metazoa; phylum Chordata; class Mammalia; order Primates; family Hylobatidae; genus Nomascus; species Nomascus leucogenys. The sequence goes on along the minus strand of NC_044385.1, from coordinate 123,327,638 downwards.
ACATCCCTTGAGATTTCTAAAATTCTTTTCACTTTCAATGATTAGGAATGTTGGATCAAACAAATACACTATAGCTAATATATTTGACTTTAGATTTTAATGAGTCTTTCATTCATGCAACAAGTGCTTATTAGATGCCTGTTCAATAAATGCCTATGTGCCACACACATTCCAGCTACCAATAAATCCTACCAATAAATCAGAAGTGAACAAAATAAATATAGTACCTGCCTCCAAGGAAAGGTCAGTCTGCGTATCCTGAGCTGTATGTTCTAACCATTTCTGAAAGATTGGTGATATGGTTTGGCTGTGTGTTTCCACCCAAATCTCATCTTGAATTGTAGTTCCCACAATCACCACATGTCATGGGAGGGACCTGATGGGAGGGACCCAGTGGAAGGCAATTAAATCCTGGGGGCGGGTTTTTTTGTGTGCTGGTCTCATGATAGTGAATAAGTCTCACAAGATCTGATGGTTGTGTAAAGGACAGTTCCCCTGCACATGCTTTCTTGCCTGCCACCATGTAAGATGTGCCTTTGCTCCTCCTTCACCTTCCACCCTGATTTTGAGGTCTCCCCAGCCATGTGGAACTGTGAGTCTATTAAACCTCTTTCCTTTATAAATCATCCACTCTTGGGTATGACCTTATAGCAGAGTGAGAATGGACTAACACAATTGGCATCTCTCATCTTGTGCTTTAACAGGAAATAGTATTTTAGGTTTCTTCTTCTAATTGTATTTAACCAATCTAAATCTTTTGGAATTTAAGTCTAAATTCTAATTCTAATTTAACCATTTCTAAACCTTTAAATCTAATAAACTTCTGGTTTCAACTTAAGCTATTTTATTTCTACTTTTCCTCAGTGGGAAGGGAGAAAATCTATTCTCCTGACTATTTGAATGTCCTTTGTGTTATTAAAAATCTGTGTTAGTCCTTCCAAGGCACCGTGTGAGTAATACCATGTAGTTACTTTAAGTTTCATGATGAACTCAACTATTAGCTTACATCTTAATTTCTTTTATGCTAGTATAAACTATTTTGTAAATTTTAAAGTCTGAGGCTGATTTTATAAGTGCTATATTATAACATTAGCAAGATGGTTCCCACTAGGATGAGAAATTGTGTGAAACTGGTAAGTCAAGAGTTTCATGTGGTGGAGAGGACAGGGGAGTAGGCAGGGGAAGGGGCAGTTATGTTGTTCCTGCTGGGAGGTTGGTTACCATTGGGCTTATCATGTGAGGATCTTGTTGATAGGAAGGACTAAACATGGAACAGATTCTCACCTAAACACTCAGGCCTCTTCTCATGACTTGTAGGCAGCTTCCTTCTTGCTGTGTGCTCACATGACCTCTTCTTTATAGACAGACAGACACACACACACACACACACACACTCACACACACACACACACACACACACTCAAAGGGCAAAGAGAGAGAGAGCAAGCTCTGATGTCTCTTCATCTTTTATAAGGACATCAATCCTATTGGGTGAGGGCTCTACCCTCATGATTTCTAATTGTAATCACCTCTTTAAATGCCCTGTACTTAATATAGTCCCACTGGGGGTTGGGGCTCCAACCTGTGAATTTTGGGGAAACACAATTTAGTCCTGTATTAGTCTGTTCTCACACTGCTAATAAAGACATACCAGAGACTGGGTAATTTATAAAAGAAAGAGGTTTAATTGACTCACAGTTCCATAGGGCTGGGGAGGCCTCAGGAAACTTACAATCATGGCAGGAGAAGCAAACATGTCCTTCACATGGTGGCAGCAGGGAGAAGTGCAGAGTGAAGAAGGGGAGAAGCCCTTTACAAAACCATCAGATCTTGTGAGAACACACTCACTATCATGAGACCAGCATGGAGGTAGCCAACCCCCATCAATTACCTCCCACTGGGTTCCTCCCATGACACGTGGGGATTATGGGAACTACAGTTCAAGATGAGATATGGGTGGGGACACAGCCAAACCACATCAAGTCTATAGCAATATGGCTTAATGTGAGAGCATAGATCACATTTTTGGTTTGAGAATATGGTATAAAGCAACTCTTCCTAAAATTTCATTAGTAATCATGATAACTGTTACTGGATATAGATGTGAGATATTCCCATATTACACAACACTGAAAGACACCAACTTGAAATGGTTTGATTTAATTATACCATTTATATTTTGTATATTACATCTTGTATTTATATGCAATACAACTTGACATGAAAAATTGGAAGACACACACACACACACACACACACACACACACACACACACACTTTGAAAACCATCCATGAATCACATTCCTTCAAACCTGGGAGCTGAGTAGGTTGACCACAGGTAGCATCTATGCTAGCCCATAAGCTAGCAGCACTCTGGCTGGTAAGCAAAAATATTGGAAATAAAAGTATCCCATGAACCACATTTGACTTTATAGCCTGAAAACATTCCTGAATGATTGTGTAACTGTTGTTATATTGTACTGTTATCTTAATGTTCAGTGCTCTTACAATTTATAATTGTTTGTATATACCATAACAATGGCTCAGAACTCATTGAGTGGTAGTGTCGTTAAACATGCCCCCAAATCAAGAGCCATGGAATGAAATTAGATGTAATAAGCTATGTAAAGGGTCAAGGTTTTATGGTTTTATGGGTCATTTATTGTGTAATTTTTATGCTATTTCATATACATAAAATGTATATTTAAAAATGAAATTACATGGCAATTGTGCTAGATTTATGAAGTCTTGGGATGTATCCCCCTGCCTTACAATTTATTACAATAGAAAAATTAGTGTTGAATTATGTGAGTTTTGAAAAATGCATGGTGTTTATCAACCTCTTCCTCAAAAAAATGTGACCGCTTCGTGCATACTACAACTAAGCATCAATAGCTTGTTAACCTAGAGACAAGGTGGGGGGAAGTCATTCTGCTTTCCATGAAATGTGCGCTTCTGCCTTTTCAGAATGTACATTTCTGTGATTATTTAAATAATCTTTAATTGAAAAATTGTGTCCATTTCCTTGAATTAGCACCAGGATGAAATTAACGTAATAATATCAGGAATACTAGACCCAAGGGAAAGTCGTCTTTAGCTTTGACTAAGTTTTCATGCTAAAGTCAGCTTTTCCTAAAATTATTTGACATGTGAAACACACCTCCACCCAGAATCATTAATGTGCAATTTTGTCAGGAAGCCAGAGGATAAGCAAGATGATCTGATGTCCTTTGCAGTCTGATAAATGTAGGTAATTGTTGGCAGTTCATAATGTAGCTATGTTAGATTTTATCTTTTCGTTGAGCCCAGCTTCTCTGCTCTAATCAACTATCTCAGCCACTTGGAGAATCAGCTGATAAACCTTGTTGGTCTCTAGCTCTCTGTATACAATCCCTTCCTTCCAACAAGACTTATCAGAATGCAACCAAGGGCAACCAAACTGTCCTTTGGTCAGCCGTGAGAGCTTAGACGTACCTGGTTATCTGTCCAGTGGTCTAATTCTTTTCCCCAGATTCCACTCCCAATTTGTCTCTTTATATGCCCATTCCTTGTAAAAGAGGCGGAGACACCACAGTGTGCTCTGTCTCTTTGCACTTGAGTGTGTGTGTGCACAAAGAGGTCATGTGAGCACACAGGGAGGAGGAGGCTGCCCATGAGCCAAGAGATTGAGGACTCAGAAGGGAACCTACTTTGCTGGCACTTTGATCTTAGTCTCTGAGATACCAGGACTGTGAGAAATAATTTCTATTGCTTAAGCCATCCAGTCTATGGGATTTTATTATGGCAGCCCAAGCAGACTAATAGACCTATTATTCTTTAAAATGGAATATGTTTATTTCAGTTTTGATTTTTTCTAAGTTGTCACTAGTGATTATACACATTCAGTTGTCTCTTTTAATTTGAAACCTATTATTTTAATGTAATTTAATTTAAAAAGTTGGATTATGAATTTACCTTCACTTCTGAAAATTTGACCATTCATGTTGACCAAGCTTAGTGTTATGAGGATTCATTCAGTCACTCACTTAGATATAATGCTGAGGGTATATAAAGAGTCGTGCTGGGCATCTGGAAGGAGAAAGCTAAAGAATTCATGGTCCCTGTCGTCAACAAAATTGTCTGTTGAGTGACAGAGAAGAGAAATGCACATATAACAAGACTACAAGGCAGACTGTGGAGACTGGGAAAAAAAAGGAAGCTTGAAACAATGGAGCTCAATGTCATACCCTCTCTCTCTGCACTGTGTCTCCATCAGCCTTTCATTTGCTTGCCAGGACCCAGATCTTTCCCTCCTCACAGAATTCAAATGTGCTTTTCCTTCCCTGGAATGTTCTTCTCCACCCCTTCACCTACCAACTTTCAGAGCTCAACTCAAGTACCGTTTCTTCCAAGTCTTACTTTAGGAAGTTTCCCTGAAATGCCTGGTTATGGCAGAGTCTCTCTGGTCTGTGCTATTGAGTAATTAGGTTTCTGGTACTTATCACAATTACCAGTGACAGTTCGATAAATGTTTAACAATTGGCTCTTTGAGGGGAAGAAAGGTGCCCTGGTGTATAGAGTTTGCTGATTTTGGTGGTGTAAATACTCCCAGCATGGTGATTTCAAGCTGCCAGTGTGATGACATTGAATGTCGAGTTGGGAAGAGAGGCTCAATAGCAAGTCATTACGTAGAATTTACACCATACAGATGCAAATACGTGTGTGAAGAATCCCAAGAGCACAGAAATAGTAAAATAGGAAGTGGTAAGCTTAAAGTTTCTCATATAATTAATTTAAAATTTATATAATTTAATTTTAATATGACTATTTAATGACCGGGTTGTACAAAATTCCTGCTTTCACTAGCAGCTCAGACAACCAGTAGGACCTGGCTCCAGCACATCACTGACAATCACACAGTTACAGGTGTAATCAATTATTCAATGCCTGTATTCCCCATGAGTATGTAAGGTCCTAAAGGCAGGGACTGTTCTTGCCTTGCTGTATCAGTGAGTTTTGGGTCGGGACAACAGAAGCCAGTTAGATATTCTGAATGGAAAGGGGCTCATACAAGGAACTAGAAACTTACACTACTTTGGAAGGTCATGGATGCAAGTGCTTGGGAGCAGGTGACATGTAGGAATTTACACAGAAGCTGTCTGAGAGAATCTCCCAATCTCAGTGGGAATTTCGTCTGCTGATCTTAGCAATTCTCAAGAACTGGACTTCTGCTATGAGTCTCCTTGCAACTGCTGCCAGAGAAGTCCAAATCCCACATGGATACCTCTCATTGGATAACTCTAAACTGACACCATATGGGATGGGCATCCTAAAGACTCGTTTCAGGGCTCTCTGCATTTCCTAGAATCTTTACAAGGGCAGAGATAATACCAAAGGGATGATAGACAATCTGCTTCTTGCTCACTAACATAGCACCAGCACTTAGAATAGTGTCTTACAAATAGTAGGTACTTAGTACATCTTGGTTGAATGATTGAAGCCAAGGTATTTATTTAAAGTCCATAACACAGCCATTAGAAAGAGTAATAGCCTTTAAAGCAAAGGATTTTTTTGGGCATGTCACTAAATCATCCTGACCTAGTACATACGGCAGTTCAGATAAGTCTGACTTAAGAAATAGTTAGTATTCTGAAAGTTAATGTATAACTTACTTGCTTGGAATTCAAAACATATTTCTGCATAATAACAATGATATAAATGGTAGTGAGGTCTCTAGACTGGTCCATAAAAAGCCATTTCACTCACAACCGTGCTGAAATATAACACTAATAACATAATAGCTCACAACCTTATAAAATATTCTATGAGAGAAAATGCATTTCAAGTCCCAATTCTGGTGCTGGAGCCCCATTTTTTGCTTTTTCCTCTCTGGTGATGAGTATAGGAATTCCTCCTCCCCAATTCCTGTTTAGAATTTGAGCAAGGGGAATAGAAACTTCTTGATGTATTCTCAGTTTTAGTCATAACAGAGGAAGTTAAGTTCTGAGTACCCCAATAGTAGTAGATGGAAAATTCTGGGTGGGGGGGAAAGTTCCAGTAGCTATAATGCAAAAGAAGTAAATTCTATGTAAGGAATATTGCTAGTGTTTTATATTAGGGTCTTTTGCGTTGTGCTTATTTAATTAAAATCAGAGTTTTCATTGCAATAGACTATAAGCTATACAGTTAAAATTAAATTGGAATAAGCTATATTAAAATTTACATTGAGATATTCTTTAGTAGGTCTTACCAGGTGAGTGAACCATACCTTGGGGATATTAACTCTAGCAGTTCTTAAAGGAATCACTTAGTAAATTACTGCTACAATGAGCCAGAAAAATACCCTAAAGAATACTAAGTGCATGAAGCTTCTGCAGGAGGGATCATGTCTTATACATTGTGTTATCCTTCAAGAGTTAGCACTAAGTCTAACAAACAAGGATACAATGAATGTCAAATGAAATCATGCAGCTTTTTCTAAGAGCTAAGTTTAGAAAAGGCATCATACACTAAAATAAAAGAATTGAATCTAAAGATCCACGTAATATTTCATTAGAAAGACTGAGTAAGAATGATAGGAAAATTGATATACAGTTAAGGGGAGCTAGAGTTTCTAAGTCGTTAGTGCTGCTCGCCAAATAATGCAAGTTCTTGGCCTTCTGGGTAGGGTGGCCCTTCCTGATGCCTCATGATGAGGTGGGGCTATGGCTAGTTCTGGCCAAGGAATCGTTGATAAAAAATAATGCTTGTAGATAATTCTTATAGTCCAGTGCATTTAATTGCTAGTTTGAGATGCTAGGACATTTTTCCCCCTTGACTATGTTGACTGGCAGAGTTTTAGATACTGACCGCTTCATCAGCTTGGGTCCCAAGTGATGGCTGGTGGCAAAAATGAGAAGTCAGTAGGGTGACCATATAATTTTTCATTCCAACCAGACCACTTTTGAGACTAAGAGGAGGCTGAGACAACAGGTATAAACCAGAACTGTTGTGAGTAAACAGGGATGTGTAGTCACTTAGAACTGAATCTTTGTTCCTTTAAGCTCCTGAGGCTTGGAGTTGTTTGTTGCTGATGCATAACCTCTTCAGACTGATAACTGGAGTCACTGCCAGAACTGAAGGTGAGATTCTCTTTCTGGATTGCCTTTCATTGAGTGTGCAGGTATCGGATAGGTTTCAAATAACAGAAACTCAACTGAAATTAGTTGAGGCAAAACCAAAGGAAGTTAGCAGCACCTGGAGTCTAACGAAGAGTTAAAAAGTAAGACAGTGAGAAGGCACAGAAAGAGCTCCGCCTCAGGAACGATGAGTTTGGGAGCCAAACCCTGCCAGGCCCTTCCTTTCTACCTTCTGACTCTATTTCTCTCTGTGTGGCTTCCCTCCCTCCCTCCCTTCCTTCCTTCCATCCTTCCTCCCTCCCTCCTTCCCTCCCCCTCCCCCTCCCTTCTCCTTCTCTCTCTCTCTCTCTCTTTCTCTCTTTTCTTTTCTTTATTTGATTCTTTCTTTCTTTCAGACAGGGTTTTGCTCTGTCCCCCAGGCTGTAGTGCAGTGGTATGATCATGGCTCACTGCAACCTCAAACTCCCGCTCTTTCTTATTAAGGCCAACTTTCTTGCACAGTGGTATCAAATATGGCCACTAGCAGCTCCTGAATTCTAAAGTTCTGACTGTTTCCATCATCAAAGAAGGACAGACTTACACATGTTCTCTGAGTCCAGTTTCAGAACTCCCAGGCAGGGGTTTCTGTTGGGCATAAGCTTGGAAAAATGTCGACCTTTTAACCAACCAGCTGAGGCCAGGAGGTTGAGCCCTGTAGGACCAAGGCAGTTTCCCTAGGAGCTGCGTTAAACTAGGGAGAGGAACACCTTCAAGAAGAAGGAGAGTGGGGTGCTAGGAAGACAAGAACCATAGGTAGTTACTCCATGTGTGTCCATAATGTGTGCAGACACCATTAATAAGGTAGTTGGGTGGAACTTTTCTTGAGTTATTGCTGGAATTTGGAAACGTATAACATTCTTTCCTCTATATTTTCTTTTGTGATTTCTTTTGGATAAAAGTCTCACATTTGGAAACAGCTAGCTGGAAAATGATGAGTTGTGGGGCCAAGGGACTAAGTAAAGCTAACTGACCCACCTGAGCATTGAACCAGAAATGCTGCTCTCCATAGAATGATATTCTAATCAACCAAGCGAAGCTGTGGGAACATAAATGACGTAATGACATTGAAAGTGACCTTTTAAAGCTGACCATAAAATTCCATTATCAGTGATTAGCTAACCTAGTCCTTTACACACACACACACACACACACACACACTGAAGAATTAGATGACATCAACTGAAGCCTGCCTTCAAGGTTAGATTGTGGGGCCTATGATTCTGTTGCAGGCTTCAGCACTGGGTTTATTTCCTAGTGCCTCCTCTCCAGCCACACCTTAGCATAGTGTTTCACTCATTTTCAATGTAAATCTTGGGAGTAAAAAAACCTACTCCCAACAAGGTTACCAGCCAAAGTCTCCTACAGCTCTGAAGGTACCTATGATGAAGGGTTGTGTCGTGATGAAAATAATTGCTTTAGTTAGCCATTAGACAGGCTTCAGGGTCAACATGACGATGGGTTCCTTTCCATGTTTGATTTAGTAGAAGCAGTTAATGATTTTGTTTTTATTATCTTTACCCCCCGCTTCAGAATTATTTACTTAGCACATGGAAGGCAACAGATATTTGTTATTATAAAATCAATTTCATGCCTGACTAGACCGTCTCTTCCACCTTGGTCATTACTCTTTGAGCTTTGGGTGTTATCGTGGGCTCATTTATGTTTATACTACTAGATGGCAATGGGCCCTACCAGTAATTATTTGGGGAATTTGAGTCATAGAGCAACCGGCAGTGCATTTTCATTCCATTTTCAGAGAATTTCCATGTATTCATTTTTTCCCCATTTCTATAGAAATTTCTAATTTCTAATCAATGTTTCCAAAGTCATAGTATCACAACATACTTTCTCCAGTTACCTACATGATATTAAGAATGAATTATGTATCTAGGATTAAAATGCAATATGAAAAAGAAGTAAAACACACATCCATAAGCTATCATTTTGGTTTAAAGCATTCTTCTTTGAAATCTTTGTTTCCTCAAGTTGTGTTCCTTTGTTTTCCACAGCTTTTATGCAAGGCTCAAGGTGACAATCAAGACTTTTCTGAAATGTCAGTAGCTGTGAAGTTAAATAATCCAAATGCCAGTACCATTCTTCTCTCTGTCTCTCTCTTTTTTTTTTTTTGGTGGTGGTGGTTCTGAATTAATTTCCAAAGCTTACATAAAATTATGTGTGCAAAGCCTCTCCATGCCTGTTAAGCACAGCCTGGGTGTAGAGTTGTGGGTATGGGGTAGGAGTTAGTTGGCCTGGTTCCATTAGGACTTGCCCTCTGTTCCCATCATGCCTTGACTCTCCCATATGCCTTACCATTCCCATCATGCCTTGCCATTCCCAGCATGCCTTGCCATTCCCAGCATGCCTTGATAGCCTCTGACTTCCCTTTGTTGCTGGTGTGGAGGTTTTACCAGTCAGTGCAGTTTCACTAGGAGTCAGAAGAAAATTTGCTATCCCACTTGTCTAAGCAGCCCACCATTTTTCCACTGAGGCGGAATTCCTGCCTTGTTCCTCCCTCCAGCCCTGTCTTGTATTCTGTGGAACGGGACCCAAGACATTATCCTGACTGATACCCAACAGACCAGTTATCTGGAGCATAATGCCATTCTCTGATGCCATCACCTAATCTTTCCTTTTGATTGGCTTTGACCTTCAACACCCTGCAAACATTTCTTGAGCAAGTCCCCAAACCTGACTGGGAGCACTAGCTCAGCTTCTTATTGGCTGTGTGATGCTCAGCAAGTTGGAAAAATTCTGAAACTCAGTTTCTTTATTTTGGAAACAGGACCAGTATAAATAGTCACCTGTATGTAGCTCACAATTGTTCTAAAAATTCAATACAGTAAAGCATGTGAAAGTGTCTTGCACACATTGCTATACAGGTTAACTATTTTATTTCATTGGATTTCTATTGAAAAATAAGCTCTATAATCTTTATTAGCTAATCTCTCCTAAATTCTTTGCTGGTGTTGTAGTTTAATGTTTGGCATAGGTTATGTGGAAGATTCTTAGACTTTTAAGTGTGCCAGAATCTTCTGGGGTGATTTATAGAGATGGGTCCATGCCCACAGATTCTGGCTTTAGGTTTACCATAAGGCTCAGGAACCTGCATTTTGAAAAGCACCGTGTATTAGTTTGCTTTGGCCATGCTACCAAGATACTGCAAGCTGGTGACTTAAACAACAGTCTTGCAGTTCTGGAGGCTAGAACTCCCTCCATGCTCTTGTTGGATAAATACTGCCAAGAGAGTAGATTTACTCACTATTCAATTCTCTGTCCATGAAATCCTCACAACTGGAAAGAATGAAATGTTTATGCATAGGCCGAGTCCTGCTTCAGCCTGGGACAGATTCCACCACTCTTGCCAAAGTCCCTGTTTGGACATATTCAAAAATAAGTTGTTTTCTTTCTGGAATGCCCTTCCTGTATTTTGCTAAATATACTTTCTCCATATTTCAAGTTCCATCCAAGTCCACATACCCAGTGAAGCATTCCTTGAATAGCACAGTCTTCATGGATCTAGCTTACCTCTGACGTTATGGTTGAATTTTACCCTCTGTCTTTGTCTTGTGTCATTTACTGTATTATAAATTGGTTGCAACCAGAGATTATGTGTTATGTTCTGGTATTTCTCACCACTTCTATTATAATGTGGAGACCTAGTAGGTGTACAGTAGATACCACTGTCTTGTTTAAGAGCTATATGAATGCAGAGACAAAGATTAGAGCTCCTGTGCTACAAAGTAAGAATTTTTGAAAAATACAAGTCAATTTCTTTATTTATTCAGAAAGGTGATAGATTTTCCAAATATCCTTGGCAAAGGTTGATGGTTGAGGATATTGTACTAATTAAATGGAATATATGCATTCATTAAAATTATAACTATGATGATTATATATCAACATGAAAACGTCACAAATTCTTTTTTAAGTGAGGAAAACAACATAAAATTATATTTATACTACAATTACTGCTATGAAAAAGCATGAATAAAGGCTGGGAGAAAACACAGTTATGAAAATAGTTATATTTGGGTGATAGATTAATGAACACATTATTTTCTATTTTTAATACTACAATACTGCTTTCATGAAAATCATGGGAAACATAACAGTGATAGTTTGGATTGTTTTCAGCTATCGGAAAAATATTCAGCTTTTGGGAATGGAAAATGACATGAGCTATACAGAGATTTCAGCAGTCTTCAGTGCATGAGCTAATTCTGAGAGCATTGTGCATTAAGTTTTAGCTTAACTAATAATGAGGACTCAGTTAACACAGGAGGTATTTTAAAGACATGGCTGACATGGCTAACCTGTCTTAGGGGAGCCATCTTGGAAACTTGCTATTTATCTATACTTATTGTAAGCTCGATATTTCAATTTCCTCCCAGGAGTAGAACTGCCAGTAGGATATCTGAAATTCAAGACCTATGACAATCAATACCTTAAACTTCTTGTACTCAAAATCCACATACAAGCGCTTTTTGGAACTGTCTTGCATTTTGTTTGTGTGGCAAGAAACAGTTTCTGGTCTTTGAATCATCATGTCCTTTTCCAGCATAATATCCTGTGGGGTTTTCATCAGGGAAGAAAGGCAGCACACCGCAGTAAGATTTTGCTATGATTATCTCATCATCTCTTTTCATTTGCAGTGCCACTGGCAAAACTCTTTTTTAAAGAAGGGTTCAGCAAAATGATTGGCACTCAGTAAGTGGCTGATATTGAATAGGAAAAGCCAAGAGCTAATTTGAAGTCTTTATATAATGTTCTTTGTTTAAAAAATTGAGAAAAAATCCAAAATTAGAATAGTAAGAACTAGAGCAGTCTTGCACCATACTGTTTTAATTGGCTGTTGCTCATGAGAAGAATCAATAATTTCTTTTGAAGTTTCGCATCAACTGCTTAATTTTGATCAAGTCTTGTAATTAATCAGGTGTGAATAAAATGAATCAGCTATAATTTTAACCGTGTTTTCTTAAAAAATAGCTACAATGATGTAAGTAATGGGTTATCTAACCTTATTCAAGGCTTTATAAATGATTTGAGCAGTATTTTAGAGGAACTACAACTTATCAATTAACTCATGAGTTTTGGCAATCACATTTTCAATACCTTTTAAGAACAAATTTATTGAAATGTTAATGTAATTTTGTGTTCTTCAGGTATTATACCTGTTTTATTTTAATCATCAAGTAGTAATATAATTCCTGCTGAATTTCCAACAGTGTGTCAGCCCTCATGGAGGCAGAACAATGAGTGAACAATGAGCAGCCCAGGTTACAGACTTCATCCTCAAAGATCTTACAGTATAAATGGAGGAACGGATAATACATTAAACCAGCACAGAGTAATTGACTTTCAATGTATCATTTTAATTATATATAAATAAAGTAATTTCAGAAAAGGAAGAAAGCTTGAATAGCCAAAGTTCACACAGATGGTGAATGTCACAAACAGAAGTCAAATCCAGGCAATCAGAACTAAGAGTTTTTTCCTTTAATCATTATGCTCATGCTGTCTCTCCACATACTTACATTAATGATTACATTGAATTTGTTTGCTCATAATATTTATTGAACACATAGTATATGCTGTGTATAGTAGATATTTTGGTGAACAAGGTATATATGGTCTCTAGCATTGTGGAGTTTATAGTTGAGGGCTAGGAGAATATAAACATTAATCAAATAGCTATATAAATTATAAGTGATACAAGGGAGCAAGTTTCAGAGTGTTAGAAGCACTCAACAGGAACATCTAATCTTGTCTCAAGAGGCTAGAAAAAGGTTGATTGCGGAAAGAAAACTGCCAAATTAAGAACTAAGAGCTGAGTAGAATTTATCTAGACCCCAGCCATGGCCATTCTTATTAAAGAATCCTGTGGCTTCTGTTAGCTGTTCATCTACTTTCTTACCTGCTCTATTTCCCTTTCTTCTTTCTTGCCTTCTTTATCTCAGAACTGCTCTTTTGTCTTCTGCACATCACATAAAAGAGTAGTCATTAGCATTCAGTCAGCCTGCTTCTTTAATTCTGTATTGGGAGTAATTTGGCAATGTTTGGAAATTCTCAATTGTGCCTATAGTTTGGTGTTCAGAGGTTTCTTCTCAGTGTCACCTCATAAAACTATATTTTTTGCTACTTTAATTTTATTTTTTAAGATTGTTAGTATTTTTACAAGATAGCTAATCATTTTGTATAAAAAATGGCAAGGGATTACAACTCCCTAAAACGTTTGAATTTTTATTCCTGTCGCTTCAACTGTATGTGGACATAGCTTCTGGGTTTGTCAGCCCTTTGCCTTGGTGTCCTCAGTCAGTAGCTTGGCAACATATTACACTGGCAGGTTCTTATTGTCTGTCAACATAAAGCTTGCTTTGTGTACAGTATTAGCTCCTGGATGGTTCTGCAAAAGCGATGTGTCACTGAAATTTTCTTTTTTGACAAGTCTCTTACCTGGTGGTTAATAGCTGCAATGAAATATTTTTTCTTCAAGAAATGAGCCATTTCTTCTTGGCCATATGTTCTAGTCTTTGATGATATATTTGCCAAAAAATTGCCAATGAAACCTTCTTTTTTTCTGTCCATTTAAAAAAAATCTACCATTTCTCCATTCTACGTTTATTATTTCTATCAGCAAAGTGATGTGTAACTGCAGCCTCTCAGGTATTATATTGTAAACCAATTGAGTGATTCCCTTCAACGTGAGGGACCCAGTGTAGAGAAAGAAGAGGTGACAAATTCAGGATGTATTCCATTCAGCAACAAATGAAATAGAAAAGTAGATTTTTACTAAATTGTTTGAACAATCAGAGAGTTCAAACTCCCCAAAGAGGGTATATATTTTGTAATCAATATAAAATGAGTTACGTTTTTGTCCCTCTTGAACTACATAACACAAAACCTGCTGGATGTATTTACAGTTGCAGAGAAATCTAGAAGATAGGTCTAGTGTAGTCTGTCTTAAAAGAGCTTTGTGGCCTGTGCAAAATTCATGAAGATGTACCTCAATATGATAGCCATTTTCTGGCACAACAGTTAATATTGCGACAGAATAAGGAGTACATGTGACAGAGGGACAAACCACACATATAAAGACACCATATCTTTGTAAAACAAATGCTAATTTCAATGTAAGATTCAAATCAAAGTAACAACAGGGGCTGTGAATTGTAGATACTGGTTTTTCATATCCTGCTTCTCTTAAGGGCAGCTCTTTTTAGCATGCTCCCATGCAGCAACAGAAATTTGTATCTTTTTTTTTTTTTTTTTTTTTTTTTGAGATGGAGTCTCGCGCTGTCACCAGGCTGGAGTGCAGTGGCACAATCTCGGCTCACTGCAACCTCTGCCTCCTGGTTCAAGCGATTCTCCTGTCCTAGCCTCCTGAGTACCTGGGACTACGGGTGCGCACCAGCACACCCAGCTAATTTTTATATTTTTAGTAGAGACGGGGTTTTACCATGTTGGCCAGGATGGTCTCGATCTCTTGACCTCGTGATCTGCCCACCTCGGCCTCCCAAAGTGCTGTGATTACAGGCATGAGCCACCGCACCCAGCCCAGAAATCTATATCTTTAAGGATAGTTGATTGCTTTGAGCTCTGTAAAGAAAATCAGCCAATTTCTCATAAATGTATTGCTAGCAAGAAAACTAGAAACAACTGCGCATGCTTTTTTTGGAATCAACAAAATAGGTAAAATTGCAGTAAGAATGATTCAGACAACTGTGAGGAGAAAGACTAGTAATACAGGTAATGCCTCTTTAGCACTACAATAGAATTTTGAGGGCTATTGTGAGATTTTTGTCCCAATGGCTTTAAAAATAGCCATACTGTCACCAGTCTGAAGTGGTTAACTTGCCTGCATTCAGAAGTATTTACTAGACATCTTAAAATTACTGGAAATGTTTTTACACTGGGACTTGAATTATCGTTCTGGTTCTAGTACTAATTAGTTCTATGGTCACAGGCATATTTCCAAAAAGAGAAAATGAAGGAGTTATGTTGGATACTCTTTGAGGTTACTTAGAGCTGTGAATTCTTTCAGACTTCCCTCATGAAACATTAGGTAACTGCAGTCTTCATATTTTGCATGACTGTCTGTTGTCCTCATGGCAAGATTACTTGTAGTCAATGCTACAGGAAAAGCTCAAGAGATCTGTAATAAGAATTTTTCAGTGGGTCCACTTGGTGACATAGCTGGACTTAAGAGCACTGGTTGTGATAATACTTATGTAAAGTTCTGTACTTATGTGAATTCTCTGAATTTTATAAGTCCTGTTGATAGGTTAACTTCTGTTGTATTTTAATCTTCTGACTCTTCTCAGTAACTATTCTAAACTTTTCAAAATGCCTTCACATCTAATGTACCTTCTTTGATCTGCAAAATAAGCCTGGGAAGAGAGTATGTCATGAGTCCTCTCCCTGAGCCCAGTCATGCAAAGATGTGAGAATGTTGGAATGGAGGTGGAAGAAGGGGGGACTCTTCTGGAGTTGGTATCCCATGGAAGAGAGAGAAGTCAGTAGCCAGGAAGTCTGGTCAAAGTCAGTGGCTGGGAGGAGTCCAGCTAGATGTGCATTGGCAGAAGCATGACCTTTCACCAGGTGAAGGTCAACATCCAAGTGGTCAAGGAATAGTGAAGCAGGTGAGGAGCAGACAAGATGTTTCAGGAGACACATCCATATGTGTTGAATTCCCGTACAGAGTAGAGGAAGAGCTGGGTATACTCAGTAACCAATGAGGAACGTATGTGGGTCAGTGGGGTAAACGGACTTACCCAAAGTTGTTCTGTCCTCATGACATGGGATGCCAGGAATTAAACCTACATCTTTTGCGTACAATATCTCATTAAAATATTTAGTTTATTCTATTTCTAAATACAACATTTAGTTTCTTCTCCACCCTCTCATTGTCAGGATTAGGGTATTCCAAGTATGTTGAATAATATGTAAGTTCTTACATAGAATTTTTACACTGTCTCATGACGCACTAACCTGAAAGCAAATTTGTGAAACAATATCCTGGTCAGGAGGTGTATCATGAAAACCCGAGGCTGCATATTTCCTCAATAAGGTTGCTTTCCTTGCAAGCAAAGTTTTAGAATTCAGGGTTTACTCAAAGGGCTGTTGTGATCATGAATTTTTAAAATCAGGTATTGTTTAACGTAAAATAGCAAATAAGGAATACAAGCCTGGTTACCTAAGAGCAACATTGTTGGCTGGAAAACCCATTCACTCCACAGCTGTCCCTAAAAAGTCCCTGATGAGTAACCTGGCTGCATCTCTTGAATATCTCTCCCTCACTGTGCTCCAAGCATCTGCTATCCCAGACTCATTGTTTGTTTCTGTCATTTCAGAGACATTGATGATGGTGATGCAGGGTGTTTTTTTTTAATTTGCAGAAAAATGCAAGCAAATGTTTGATCTATAAGTTCATTTATTTGTATATTTGTTTTATTATTTGTTACCTTTCCCTTTCTAAGTAATAAAGTATTCTTTATTATTCACCTGGATTAAATCATTGTTCTTGCTTAGTAAGTCTACAAGCTGCTAAGTAAGTCCTTTCCAGTTCTCCATCCCAGCAAAAGCTGTTATTTATGACTGCAAAGACTATTTTCATTCTAATGAGGTTGTTTCCTCATTTTTGAAAATGTTTATCATGTAATATTTGAACATATAAACTGTAGGTAACGTCATCCTAACAGGAACACCTGTGAATCCCCCCTTCCATTAGGAACTGGAACAATTCTGTTGCATCTGTCTTGTCCTCCTCCCCTACTTCATCTCTGTGCACCCCTACCCCAAGAGGGAATAGTGTCCTAAATTGCCTTTTAATTTATAGTTTCATCACCTACACCTGAATGACCAAACAATATACCATTTAGTTTCACTAATTTTTTAATCTCAAAATGGGTGTGTATATGTGTATAATTATCTATAATTTGCTTTTTTCCAACAAAATTATGTTTCTAAGACATTTCTGTTACTGCTCCTTATGGGACGGTGCCTTTAAAAGTTTAATGTGCATACAGATCACCTTGGGAGCTTGTTGAAACATGGATTCTGATGCAGTTTGTCCACAGTGGGACCTGAGGCTCTGTATTTCCAGCAGGCTCCAGGTCTTGCTCATGCTCTGGCTTGCGGGTCACCCTTTGACTAGCAAGGTTATAGAGGGTACAGATGGTTCACAATGAATAAGTGTTGTCTTACTCTAAAATTGATAGTTTGCTTATTAAATGCCAGCATACCTTCCTGAAAACATACATTTTTATTCCATTTGTTTCTTTCCCAAAATATTAACAGAAAGATGGAGATTCCGAAAAGAATTGTGGGACCAGCTTCCTTTGACCCAAGCACAATGATGAGCAATGCTTTTATCTAAAAGCCGTGGGGTAACAGGGAACCAAATTTTTCCCCATTGACGTTTTGGTTGTGTATTAGTCAGGGTTCTCTAGAGGGACAGAACTAATAGGATAGATGTAGATGAAGGGGAGTTTATTAAGGAGTACTGACTGACACAATCACAGGTGAGGTCCCACAATAGGCTCTCTGCAAGCTGAGGAGCGAGGAAGCCAGTCCAAGTCCCAAAACCTCAAAAGTAGGGAAGCCGACAGTGCAGCCTTCAGTCTGTGGTCAAAGGTCCAAGAGTCCCAAAGCTGAATAACTTGGAGTCTGATGATGTTCAAGGGCAGGAAGCATCCAGCATGGGAGAAAGATACAGGTTGGAAGTCTAAGTCAGTCTAGTCTTTCCATGTTCTGCCTGCTTTTATTCTGGTTGTGCTGGCAGCCGATTAGGTTGTGCCCACGCAGATTGAGGGTGGGTCTGCCTTTCCCTGTCCACTGAATCAAGTGTTAGTCTTCTTTGGCAACACCCTCACAGACACACCCAGGAATAGTACTTTGCATCCTTCAATCCAGTCAAGTTAACACTCAATATTAACCATCACAGGTTGGATGCTTTTTTCCTAAGCTTTTTGTAAAGAGGTTACTGGTCTGCTTGCTTGCTTTTCTTTCTTTCTTTCTTTCTTTCTTTCTTTCTTTCTTTCTTTCTTTCTTTCTTTCTTTCTTTGAAAACTGAGATTTTCAGGAGAGGAGAATGTACATTGGCTATGCATATATTAATATCTTAGGGCTTTAGGATTGAATGCATATTTTCTTCCTTTCTTTCTTTCTTTCTTTCTTTCTTTCTTTCTTTCTTTCTTTCTTTCTTTCTTTCTTTCTTTCTTGAAAACTGAGATTTTCAGGAAATAAGAATGTACGTTGGCTATGCATATATTGATATCTTAGGGCTTTAATGCATATTTTTACTTATTAGTCTTGCACTTCATCGCTTCATGATCTTTGGCTTTGGTAAGGTCTTGACAGTGTAAGATAATCAACCAGTAAAAAAAGAACAGGAGGCCGTGTGACAGAACTTCAAGCACCTCTTCAGTGTGATTCAGCTGAAAGATCTACAACTCTGACATGTTGATGATTGATCATCCTTGTGCTCCCCAGCACATAAATTTCAAGGAGCAGCTGACACTTCTGATCATCTTAAAGATATACTATTTAGCAATAAATTAGCTTCCAGAGAGACTAAAAGATACTTTTATTTAGTGCTATTTATTCTACTTCTAAATTCACGATACTAAGTTATGAAACTGTAATCACCTTCCGTTTTAAGAACAGCCATTTAGCCATTGAGAAGATGGAAAATATGGTCATATATTATATGTGACTTAATGAAGCAGTACAGAATAGGGAATTGGGCTCTTAGATTCTAATAATTATCTGCCTTAGTGAGAGAAATTGGTGTTCTGAGGAATAAGTCAGGAATTAGTTCACACAGTATTTACCGTTACTCTAATGCTGAATTTGGTAGGCGCGCTGTGGATTGGAGAGTCTTTCTGGCCTGTTTGGAGATATAAGAGGCGAAGTTTAACTTAAAAGGACAAGGTATGTTTCCACTGCAAGGAAGAGAAACTTATCTCAAATTGGTTTAAGCAAAAAGGGGAATTTCTGTGCTCACATAACTGGCAAGTCTTATGGTTCTCTAGCTTCAAGCATGGATAGATCCAGGGACTTAATCAAGTTATCAGATTGATATCTCTCTCTTTATCTCTCTTTCTTCTGCCTCCCTCCCTCTCTCTTTCCCTCTGTCTCTCCCTCTTTCCCTCTCTCTCTCCCCCACTTTCCCTCCTTCTCTCCCTCCCTCCCTTTCTCTTTCCTTCTGCCTGCGCTTCTCTTCCTCTCTCTCCCTCTTTCCCTCCCTCCCTCCCTTTCTCTCCTTCTGCCTGCGCTTCTCTTCCTCTCTCTCCCTCTTTCCCTCCCTCCCTCCCTTTCTCTCTTCTTCCTGCCTCTCTTTCTCTTCCTCTCTCTCTCCCTCTTTCCCTCCCTTACTTTCTCTTCCTTCTTGCCTCCCTTCCTCTCCCCTCTCTCTTTCTCTTTCCCTCACTGCCTCCTTCTCTCTCTTTCTCAGTTCTGTTTTCCTTGGTGTTGGCTTCATTCTTCCCAGCAATTGTCCAGGTTGGCAACCTGCAGCTTGAGGCTGACATTGTCTGACAAGTGGCAATCTCAGAGAACAGAGCGAAGCATTTTCTGTGTAGCTTAGGCAGTTCATTCTCCCCTTCTGCTTTATTTTAGCTTCTCCCTCTTTTTCTGCTTTAACGGTTTAATTCTTAATCATTTAGCCCTGAAATCCCTCCTGTTTCCTTCCTGAGTTACCCCTCTTTCTCTATAGACCTACATGCAGTCTTTGAAAGCTCTGGATGTGTGTGTGTGTGTGTGTGTGTGGGGGGGGGTTATTTAAAATTTTATTGTGTAATGTTTAACATCCTGTAAAAATGTTCATTATACATTAATACAAAAGCAGATCTCCAGTAGCTGTAGACTATGGCATCCTTCAAAACACAGATGAATAGAATCTCTAGGTCTATAGGCATGAAGACATACAGATAACAACAAGATATGCAGTAGGATATTCTCCACAGAGTTAACAGTGGTTATGGCTAGGAAAGCATTAATTTCAAAAATTTAGCTTAGTATCCTGAAGTCTTTACTTTGGGCAGTTTGTATTACCCAGAAATGGCACCTTCACTCTCCTGATGGGAGATATGCTTGTCTGTGCTTGGCTCTGTTACCCTGGGAGCTGAGTTGAGAGGAAGACTGGGGGTTTTAACACTGGGTATGTGGACTTTTGCCTAATGCTCCTGTTTTCAGAATGGTACAGACACTTACCCTTAATTATACCTTATTAAGATATAATTAATAATTATACCTTATTAAGATATAATTAATATTATACCTTATTAAGATATAATTAATAATTATACCTTAGGTGAGGTGGTGTATGTGTGTGTGCATGTGTGTGTGTGTGCATGCGTGTGTGTGTGCATGTGTGTGTGTGTCCAGGCTGTGCTGAGCAAAGCAGCAAAGCAGATCTGGGAGAGAAGCAGAATCCCCCAGCACCCATGACACCAATGCCAGGGCAAAGCCTCTCCTCTGGAGGTCCTTGGAAGACAAGAAGATCTTTGTCTCCAAGGCACAGTGTAGTAGAAGTTGACTCCAGCAGCCATAGTCCCTAATTCTCAATGTTTTCTCATAAAAGTAAATTGGATGAGCCTCTATGTAACATCTCAGACATCCCTGTTGAATTCATAATTAAAAATCTAAATGAATTATTTTTTATTAAGGTATACTTCCAAATGCTTAATATCCATGAGATAACTCTGATTTACTTCAAGAAGGCTTAACCATAAAAATATATAGAAAAATCTTATATAATACCTTAAAATATTTTAATATTTGGCAATTTTAAGACCCTTAAGGAGCTTTAGCTTTTTAGAGCTATTTTAAGATCTTTAAAGAACATTATCCACAGATAGCTCAATATAAGTGATTACTTAACTATCAAGCCACGTGTGGAAAGTAGTTTAGTGAACATTTTAAAATGGAATAATACCTAACATCAAATTTAAAGTAACATTGGTGATTTATTTAATTTTTCTTTTCATGGAATTTATGGCTCAATGCTGAACATAATTACAATATTTTTTTATCCCCACTTCATACAGAGATAAATATTTCTACTCTAGTTAATTTTTCATTCTTTTTGCTATTAACTTAGTATGTTAGTAATTGCCATAAAATGGAAATAGCTAACAGGCATTGAGTGTTGTATTAGTCTTCCTTCTTAGCTCCTGTTTCTCCCATCTCCTTTTTATTCTTTAATTCTTTACTTTTTTAGTGAAAAAATCATAGCAACTAACATTTAGTTGCTATGTGCTAGGCTCTCTGCTAAATGCTTTGCATATCCTAGATTATTTAATTCTCATAGTGATCCTGTGGGGATTGATGGTTATCTCCATTTTGCAGATGTGGAGGCTGAAGCTTCAAAGTTTAATTAGCAAGTTTGAAGCTTTGTATGCTGTATAGCAGTGGTTCTCAAAATGTAGTTCCTAGACCAGAAACCTCAACTTCATTTGGGAACTTGTTAGAAGTGCAAAGTGTTGGGATTCACTGCAGATTTACTGATTCAGAAACTTAGAAGGTGAGGCCTGGAAATCTGTTGTAATTAGCCCTAAGGGTGATTTTGATCTATACATAAGTTTGAGTAGTCACTGATGTAATCCCTCTCTGAACCTGATCTGAAAATTGTTGTATATTGTTGGCTTTTTCCTTTGTTATAAATATACACATAAAGAATTTGTTATTGTAATTTATATTACATTTTTTAACCTCTGAACAAATTATTAAAAACTCTTGTGTTTAGATAGATTTCTTATAATATAGTTTATTCTTGTGACGGTTTTTTAAAATTTGTATTTTGGACTAGATTACTCAAAATGTTACCAGCTAGAATCTGAGAATGCTGTCATATATTAGAAAAAATAGGTACTATGACCAACTAGGGTTACTGTCTGGGAATATAAGGATGGGTCAGGTATCAGGAAATCTATGAATATAATTTGCTGTATTAACAAATTAAAGCAGAAAAATTCATTACATTCATTGAAAAAGTGTTTGATAAATTTAGCAGCCATTCCCAATAAAAATTCTAAGCAAAATGGAAATAAAAGGAAAATATTTCAGCATGATAAAGACCATTTACTAATCAGCATGATAAAGACCATTTACTAAAATAATCAGCAAACATCATCTTAAATACTAAAACCCTAAATCATTTTCATTGAAATCTGGATAGAGAAAAAGATGCCTTCTTTTGCTTATTAACATTGTTTTGTAGGTTGAAGTAAATGCAACAAATCAGGAAAATAAAATCATAGATATGAATATAATTAAGGAAATAGTAAGGTCAACCTTTTTTTTCCCAAAGAGATTTCTTACATATCTAGAAACCCCAAGAGATGCTGCTAAAAATGGCTAGAATTGATGAGGGAATTTTATAAAGAGCCTAATTATAAGATAAATATTCAAGCTTTCTTTATACTATTAATGGTCACTTAGAAATGGAAATAGGAAAAGTATTCCAGTCATAAAAATGACAAAAAATTTAAAATACTTAGGTTTAATTTTAACAAGAAAGCCACAGAATTTATAGGAATGCAATTATAAAAAATTATTGAAGGATATAAAACAAGACTTAAACAAATAAGAGAACTAATACTCTATTTGTAATATATAAACTCAATGCCTTTTCATTTAGAAACTCAAGTTATTTTTTGAATTGAATTAAAAAATTCAAGATTAAGAAAAAACACTGGAGAAAAAATAAAATATAAAGAAGAATAAAAAGCCATTTTCTTGCTGGATATCAAAACATACTGTAAAACAACTGTGATGACAACAATGTTGTATGGGAATAGAGCAAAGATAGATTGGTAGACTGGAATAAGTACCCTGAAACAGATCTCACTATATATGGGAACAATCCATGATAAAGGTGACATCTTATTTCACTATGAAAAGAATGATTTAGTTAATTTAGTTAAATAATTGCTCACACAACTGGCAATCAAAATAAATGGTTACCATTATTTTATAAATATACAAAATTAATTTCAAGAGAGTAAAAGACCTAAATTAAAAAATAAAATTCAAGAGGAAGATTAATCATACCTGTATTAACACGCAGGTTGTGGAGACCTTTCTAACCAAAACAGGAAGTCTAGAAGCTATTAAAGAAAACACTTTGGCCATCTAAAAGTAAAATATTTGAGTATGGCAGATGCTACAAAGACAATAAACTGGCCATAGCTTGAGAGGATACTTTTGATGTATGTTTTCCAAGGAAGTAGAGTCTGAGGCTGTGATTCAAGGGGTGAAGCGTTATCTGGGAGGTGCAAACCCAGGTTAGCGAGAGTGAGGATTAAAGAAAGAGAAGCAGGAGATCATGACGTGTTACTGCTTCCCAAAAAGACATATAAGATGCAGCAAGTCACTTGGCTGGCATATTTTCTCCCCATATGACCCTTCTCAAATGAGCTGCAAGGAGGACTTATCTTCCGAGAAGTCTATGGGAAGGGAGGGAGGACAGGGAATTTGTCCGCCTAGCTAGCCCCGCTCTGTGTCTTGTTTCCTGTTGGTCATTGATTGTCCTATGGGCAGTTAGCTTGCAGAGGGTGTCACTAGAGCTCCTTAATGCTCCCCCCGATGCCAGTTCCCATGTTCCCCATTGCGATGTTTCATGATAGTCTGGAAGTGGCCCAGAAACTGAGCATGTGGTTGGGGAGTGCAGCATAGCAGAGGCCAAGGGGGATGGCCTGACTCATCCAGGGTTTTCATCTGGTTGCATCCCTGTGGTGTTAATGGGTTTAACAGGCAGGTAATATGACCAAGGGGATCCGAGGAGAGGCAGGAGATTTGTATTTGGTACAATTGCAGAGATAAAAAGGCCTTTCAAAGAAGTGCAAATCCCAAAAGACACCCTGACAAGGCGAGTGACCACCTCGGTAGGTTTAATATTCAGGGCATGTGCCACCATAAGAGGATTGGAGCCAAGAACTGCCCCATGCCTCGGAGGGTTCCTGCTTTTTCTCACATGCATCCTGCTGCCACTGCTCTGGTCAAAGCTACCATGAGCTCTTACCTGCATTAGGAGGAGGCAACCTTTACATTGGCCTTCCTACCTCTACTCTCTTCCCACTGTCAGTCTATTCCCAGTATAGCAGCTGGAGTAATCTCATTAAAATGGAAGTCACAGCACTTCATTCCTTGGCTCAGAACCCACCTATGGCCTCCCACCTCTTTTAGCACAAAAGCTAAAGTCCTTACAATGACCTGTAAAGCTCCACCTGATGCAGCTGGTTGTCACCTCTCTGATTTCATCTGCTACCACAACCACCATGTGCCTCCTACATCCAGCCACAACTGACCTCTTCACTGTTCCTCCCACAGGCCACGCATCCTCTACCCCAGGGCCTTTGCACTTGCTGGTAATGCCCTTCTCTGGGCTATCCATTGCCTTGTTTTCTTGCTTTCATTCTCACCATTTACTCAGAAGCAACCTTTTCTGTGAAGTCTTTTCTGACCACCCTTTAAACATTCTCAAACTCATCCCTGACATTTTGTATTCTTTATATCCTGCCTATTTTTTCTTTTATTTTAGCATTTGCTAATACAGCATACTGTATATTTTACTTACTTATTTTTTTCTATTTTCTGTCTCTCTAGAATGTGGCCCCATCTGTGTGTCATTCAGTACTTAATTCTTAGGGCCTCATATAGTCTCTGGCATATAGTAGATGCTCAATAAATATTTGTTAAATGAATAAATGACCAATGAAAAAATAATAAGGCCTGGATTCTGCCAGCCTTGGGCTTGCTTAGTATTGATGACAAGGGTTGGTGGTTGTGTGGAGACGGAGTGAGGTACCCTTGAGTTTTCAACATGCCTGGTGCAGCCCATGTTTTGGGAAAGGATAGGAACTGCCATGTTCCTGAATATGGGCTAGGAAACAAGGAAAATCCACGTGCTAGTGGGGAAAGATGAAGAAATCTTATTGGGAATATAAAATGTCTGATTTGGATTTAGCTTGATAATAAGCTTTTGATTTTAATAAAAAACATGGATGATCCTGACAAGTGAATAAGATAAATGCATTTATTTAAAACAATTATTCTCAGAAGATAAAACTCTTTTCATTTAATGATATGAAGAGTTATCGAAATATTGTTTTGTGCTGTGATGAAGCTTTCTGTTAATGACTTAAAACTGGTAAAAGAAGTGCTGCTAGCAAAATTAAAACCAAAATATGATTGGTTTTGGAAAGTTTATCTAGGCAGGATTCTATTCCAATGAAATCAATGTAAAACAATGATCTGATTCACCATGCAGGAAGATCCTAATGATTGTTTTTTGGACAAAAAGCACATTCTTGTTCATACCATGGAGTGCTTACTGAGTACATATGGTTTGTCTCATTTGTCAAACTTGTGTTCCATAGAAAGCTATATTACAAGATGCTAAGAGTTATGTTGTAAGTTTTCTTTTTCCGTGATTAAATATGTTTAGAAAATCTTGACTTATCAGATGGTAAATATCTAAGAAAGGTTTTGAAATATGTTATAACTCCCTTATCATGGAATACTTTTTTTGTAAAACACCTGTTAACATGTGTAAGAATGGTGTTCTATGTAAGTGAATTTAGGATACATTTAGCCTAAAATGTTAATACGAAGTTTTTAGAAGTTTAGAGAAAATGTGTGTGTGTGTGTATATAAAAGTTTAGAAGGTTTATATTACTTTAAAGTGATAGTTAATTTTGACTTTTCTGATGTTAATTAAGCATCTGTACATGAAAGACCATGATAATCCAGTTATTTTATTTTAACAAGGTAAGTTTTTTATTTTAAATTTTATTTCTTTGGGCAGTGGAGTGATTCATCATGGATTTGAGGGGGTGTGTCTGTTGAAATGTTTGTTATTAAAAACAGCCATTTAAATTAAAAGTACTTTATTA
This sequence comes from Nomascus leucogenys, assembly GCF_006542625.1. Lineage (NCBI taxonomy): Eukaryota > Metazoa > Chordata > Mammalia > Primates > Hylobatidae > Nomascus > Nomascus leucogenys. The sequence continues at coordinate 123,301,606 of NC_044385.1, read as the reverse complement.
AAGCCAAATGGTATTTTGTTATTCAGGACATTTTGTAATTTACTGAAGGAAATGGGTGAATTTTCAAATTCTTAATTTTAGTTACCTTTCTATTAGAAGTATAAAACTATAAATATAGTACTTCAGCTAAATAAACAGTTAGTAGGTTGACAAATATTTATTGAGCTTGCTACTGTGCCAGGCACTAATAGGCACTGGGGACTGACAGAGATAAGAACTCTATTCCTAATGAGAATTCATTATAAGGCACAATTCAGCTTGGTGAATACATAGCAAGATTATTAGAATAACTTTAGTCCTCTTTCTAGTTATTAAAATGAAAAAACAAGTTTTCCGTTTTATTCCATTTCAAACAATTTCACATTTTAGAGTGAAAATTCTAAATAATTTGAAACATTTCTTAGACAAAATGTGCTGAAAATGAATTGCTCCTTTTATATGCTGCATTATCAGGTCCTAGTTCTCAAGTCATAGATTTAGTTCACAACTAACGGATGATGATTAGTGATGATGAATCCTGTGGTTTCTCTTTAGAAATGAGAGACTGTAGAGATATTAACATATGACACCTCTACCCCAAATCAAAATTTTATTATTGAATGAAATAGTATACATATTTATGAAAAAATAGTGCCCTGAAAGAGAGCAATAAAAACTTGTAAAATTATTATTATTATTATTATTTATTTTATTATTATTATACTTTAAGTTTTAGGGTACATGTGCACAATGTTCAGGTTTATTACATATGTATACATGTGCCATGTTGGTGTGCTGCACCCATTAACTCGTCATTTAGCATTAGGTATATCTCCTAATGCTATCCCTCCCCACTCCCCCCACCCCACAACAGGCCCTCGTTGTGATGTTCCCCTTCCCGTGTCCATGTGTTCTCATTGTTCAATTCCCACCTATGAGTGAGAACATGCGGTGTTTGTTTTTTTGTCCTTGTGATAGTTTGCTGAGAATGATGGTTTCCAGCTTCATCCATGTCCCTACAAAGGACATGAACTCATCATTTTTTATGGCTGCATAGTACTCCATGGTGTATATGTGCCACATTTTCTTAATCCAGTATATCATTGTTGGGCATTTGGGTTGGTTCCAAGTCTTTGCTATTGTGAATAATGCTGCAATAAACATACGTGTGCATGTGTCTTTATAGCAGCATGATTTATAATCCTTTGGGTATATACCCAGTAATGGGATGGCTGGGTCAAGTGGTATTTCTAGTGGTATCCCTGAGGAATCGCCACACTGACTTCCACAATGGTTGAGCTAGTTTACAGTCCCACCCACAGTGTAAAAACTGTTCCTATTTCTCCACATCCTCTCCAGCACCTGTTGTTTCCTGACTTTTTAATGATGGCCATTCTAACTGGTGTGAGATGGAATCTCATTGTGGTTTTGATTTGCATTTCTCTGATGGCCAGTGATGATGAGCATTTTCTCATGTGTTTTTGGCTGCATAAATGTCTTCTTTTGAGAAGTGTCTGTTCATATCCTTCACCCACTTTTTGATGGGGTTTTTTGTTTTTTTCTTGTAAATTTGTTTGAGTTCTTTGTAGATTCTGGATATTAGCCCATTGTCAGATGAGTAGTTTGCAAAAATTTTCTCCCATTCTGTAGGTTTCCTGTTCACTCGGATGATAGTTTCTTTTGCTGTGCAGAAGCTCCTTAGTTTAATTAGATCCCATTTGTCGATTTTGGCTTTTGTTGCCATTGCTTTTGGTGTTTTAGACATGAAGTCCTTGCCCATGCCTATGTCCCGAATGGTACTGCCTAGGTTTTCTCCTAGGATTTTAATGGTTTTAGGTCTAACATGTAAGTCTTTAATCCATCTTGAATTAATTTTTGTATAAGGTGTAAGGAAGGGATCCAGTTTCAGCTTTCTACATATGGCTAGCCAGTTTTCCCAGCACCATTTCTTCTTTTTGTCAGGTTTATCAAAGATCAGATAGTTGTAGATATGTGGCATTATTTCTGAGGGCTCTGTTCTGTTCCATTGGTCTATATCTCTGTTTTGGTACCAGTACCATGCTAGTTTGGTTACTGTAGCCTTGTAGTATAGTTTGAAGTCAGGTAGCATGATGCCTCCAGCTTTGTTCTTTTGGCTTAAGATTGTCTTGGCAATGCAGGCTCTTTTTTGCTTCCATATGAACTTTAAAGCAGTTTTTTCGAATTCTGTGAAGAAAGTCATTGGTAGCGTGATGGGGATGGCATTGAATCTGTAAAATACCTTGGGCAGTATGGCCATTTTCACGATGTTGATTCTTCCAACCCATGAGCATGGAATGTTCTTCCATTTGTTTGTATCCTCTTTTATTTGATTGAGCAGTGGTTTGTAGTTCTCCTTGAAGAGGTCCTTCACATCCCTTGTAAGTTGGACTCCTAGGTATTTTATTCTCTTTGAAGCAATTGTTAATGGGAGTTCACTCATGATTTGGCTCTCTGTCTATTATTGGTGTATAAGAATGCTTGTGATTTTTGTACATTGATTTTGTATCCTGAGACTTTGCTGAAGTTGCTTATCAGCCTAAGGAGATTTTGGGCTGAGACGATGGGGTTTTCTAGATATACAATCATGTCATCTGCAAACAGGGACAATTTGACTTCCTCTTTTCCTAATTGAATACCCTTTATTTCCTTCTCCTGCCTGATTGCCTTGGCCAGAACTTCCAACACTATGTTGAATAGGAGTGAATTGTTGAATTATGTGTGAATTTGATCCTGTCATTATGATGTGAGCTGATTATTTTGCTTGTCAGTTGATGCAGTTTCTTCCTAGCCTTGATGGCCTTTACAGTTTGGCATGTTTTTGCAGTGGCTGATACCGGTTGTTCCTTTCCATGTTTAGTGCTTCCTCCAGGAGCTCTTTTAGGGCAGGCCTGGTGGTGACAAAATCTCTCAGCATTTGCTTGTCTGTAAAGTATTTTATTTCTCCTTGACTTATGAAGCTTAGTTTGGCTGGATATGAAATTCTGGGTTGGAAATTCTTTTAAGAATGTTGAGTATTGGCCCCCACTCTCTTCTGACTTGTAGAGTTTCTGCTGAGAGATCAGCTGCTAGTCTGATGGGCTTCCCTTTGTGGGTAACCTGACCTTTCTTTCTGGCTGCCCTTAAGTTTCTCCTTCATTTCAACTTTGGTGAATCTTACAATTATGTGTCTTGGAGTTGCTCTTCTTGAGAAGTATCTTTGTGGCGTTCTCTGTATTTCCTGAATTTGGATGTTGGCCTGCCTTGCTAGATTGGGGAAGTTCTCCTGGATAATATCCTGCAGAGTGTTTTCCAGCTTGGTTCCATTCTCTCCGTCACTTTCAGGTACACCAATCAGACGTAGATTTGGTCTTTTCACATAGTCCCATATTTCTTGGAGGCTTTGTTCATTTCTTTTTATTCTTTTTTCTCTAAACTTCTCTTCTCGCTTCATTTCATTCATTTGATCTTCCATCACTGATGCCCTTTCTTCCAGTTGATCAAATTGGCTACTGAGGATTGTGCATTCATCACGTACTTCTCGTGCCTTGGTTTTCAGCTCCATCAGGTCCTTTAAGGACTTCTCTCCATTGGTTATTCTAGTTAGCCATTCGTCTAATTTTTTTCAAGGTTTTTAACTTCTTTGCCATGGGTTCGAACTTCCTCCTTTAGCTCAGAGTACTTTGATCATCTGAAGGCTTCTTCTCTCAACTCGTCAAAGTCATTCTCCATCCAGCTTTGTTCCATTGCTGGTGTGGAGCTGCGTTCCTTTGGAGGAGAGGTGCTCTGATTTTTAGAGTTTCCAGTTTTTCTGCTCTGTTTTTTCCCCATCTTTGTGGTTTTATCTACCTTTGATCTTTGATGATGGCGACGTACAGATGGGTTTTTGGTGTGGGTGTCCTTTCTGTTTGTTAGTTTTCCTTCTAACAGACAGGACCCTCAGCTGCAGATCTGTTGGAGTTTGCTGGAGGTCCACTCCAGACGCTGCTTGCCTAGGTATCAGCAGTGGTGGCTGCAGAACAGCAGATATTGGTGACCCACAAATGCTGCTGCCTGATGGTTCCTCTGGAAATTTTATCTCAGAGGAGTTCCAGGCCGTGTGAGGTGTCAGTCCGCCCCTACTGGGGGGTGTCTCCCAGTTAGGCTACTCGGGGGTCAGGGATCCACTTGAGGAGGCGGTCTGCCTGTTCTCAGATCTCAAGCTGCATTCTGGGGGAATCACTACTCTCTTCAAAGCTGTCAGACAGGGACATTTAAGTCTGCAGAGGTTACTGCTGCCTTTTGTTTGTCTGTGCGCTGCCCCCCAGAGGTGGAGTCTAGAGAGGCAGGCAGGCCTCCCTGAACTGTGGTGGGCTCCACCCAGTTCGAGCTTCCAGGCATCTTTGTTTACCTACTCAAGCCTCAGCAATGGCGGGCACCCCTCCCCCAGCCTCACTGCTGCCTTGCAGTTTGATCTCAGACTGCTGTGCTAGCAAAGAGCGAGACTCCATGGGCGTAGGACCCTCTGAGCCAGGTGCAGGATATAATCTCATGGTGTGACGTTTGTTAAGCCCATTGGAAAAGTGCAGTATTAGGGTGGGAGTGACCTGATTTTCCAGGTGCCGTCTGTCTCACCCCTTTCTTTGACTAGGAAAGGGAATCCCCTGACCCCTTGCACCTCCCGGGCGAGGCGATGCCTCGCCCTGCTTTGGCTCACTCACGGTGTGCTGCACCCACTGTCCTGCACCCACTGTCCGGCAATCCCCAGTGAGATAAACCCGGTACCTCAGTTGGAAATGCAGAAATCACCCATCTTCTGCGTCGTGCACGCTGGGAGCTGTAGACTGGAGCTGTTCCTATTCTGCCATCTTCAAAACTTGTAAAATTATTAAACAATAGGGTTGAATTAGGAGCATGACCGTCTTTTATTTGATATTTCTTCAGAATAAAATAGCAACTCTACGAACAGTTTTCGAAGGTCAGGGTTAGCTACTGGTGATGTTTTGCTCCAGTACCTTGAGTTTGCCTGTAAGATTATGCCTTTTCTTTTGAAGTTCAGAGTAAGGGCCATTAGTGGATTCATCACTTAGTTTGATATGTCCAGTTACCCATTTGATACTGTTCTTCAGATAGATAGGGAGAGTGCACCATGTTTTCAATACGGTCGTCTTAGATGAACTGACTTCTAGTTGACTCTCATACAAATTCTCATACGTGTGCATATAGACATATACACATATAATATATGCAGTACACTTGTATGTACATAAACTCACACACAGATAAGACATACACACATATATGTACACTCCCGCCTCATGTTTGCCGAGACGGAAGTGTTATTCAGAATCACTAGATTGTCGTTAATTCAGTATTTAATAAGTATTACGTATTTTTCCTTTAATAGTACTATGAAACCATGATTCTCAGATATTCATGTCACAACCAACTCTTAAGCAGTTTATGATTGATTTGGGCATCACCTACGGAGCATATTGGTAAGAAAATGAAGTGGAAATTGTCCAGAAAGCACTGTCTTCATGATGCACAAAGGGAGAGGCTGAGATGTGAAGGTGTGCAAATTGATAAGCCACATCATCTCATAGGAAATCCCCCAGATTGAGGATTGGGGTGATAGAGGATGTTAGTTGTCCACGCACTTTTCTTACCTTGGCATTTTCAAGAGTCTCGCAGTTGCATGGTGGTGGCAGTATCTTTAAATTGTAGTTTAAGATCTGTAGATCCATTGTAGCTTGGGGGCCGATAATAGGACCATTAATGTCTAGAGGAATGACATTACGTTTCTTGGGTTATCAAGCTCAGATGGATTTGGTAAAGCTGTTATTGGCATTTTTTCTTCCTGTCTCTAGGCAAGAAAGGAATAATTCTCTCATTACCCAGAGAGACTTCTATGCAGAGAATTACTTATACACTTTATTTAAATGTGAATGGTTATTTAGGAAACCGATATTATGGTCACTATTTGTTACCAATACAACATTTAGATTAATTTCAGAGCAATTCCTATATAGGTATCTTGAACACCTTCTGTTGATATTTCAGGCAGTAAGTCTATATACTTGTATACCTAGTGTATGGTATAAAGAAATAATTCAGCATGGCTGAAGTTATTACAACATTATTTCTTGGTTCACCAGCAATACCTCAAAATAAAAGAAGAAAGTTTTTCTTTTTCAGTTTTGCAGTCACACTAGCCACATTTTAGGTGCTCCATAACCACATGTGGCCAGTGGCTCCTGCTTGGGGGAATGCAAACCTGGGATGTTCCCCAGATTGTAGAAAATTCCACTGGACAGCATTCGTTTTCTCATCCCAGAGAAGGAGTTAACTTAAATAGAACAATATAGGTTGGTGAAGGAATCTGTGAAATAGTATTCATATTAGAGTTTTGTGTAAAAAGGCCATGATTATAAGTTTATATGCTTATATAAAATAGACTAAACCAGGCTGATTCTATTATCTTTGACCATTTGTAGGGTAACTTAACTATTTAGATTCTTTTAAAATATGCTGATATTTTATACTGAATATTTTAGGTAATAAAAACATGGATCTTGGTAATGAACATGGGTTTTTTTCTGAATGAGGAGACTGTATTTATATAAATGCAATATAGAATGAACGCATGTGATGGAAACCCTGCCTAATCCTTAATAGCATTGCTATAATTCTCTGTAATTTAAAATTTCCTTCCTTAGTTGTGTAAATAGAATTAGTTGTGTTAAAGGAGTCATAGCAAGAAACAAAACCACTGGATTTTTATAGTCAGTTTTAAAAAAAATAGTATGTGGTTAAGACTAGGGCCATGGTAACAATTACAAGAGGATGATCAATGAATGGGCTTTACTTCCCAGCTGTTTCACCAGATGGCCATGGCTAGGTACTTTGTACCTTTTAAACAGGATATATATAATAGAATGAAAATAATTCCATTGAAACCTTATAGATTTGCTGATAATAATACCTCCATGTTTTCCTTTTTTAGTTTTCAACAGAGATAATATTTCTTTATTATATAATAGGTTATGCTCACCTCTTACATTTTTAAAGAAACATATTAAATATCAGAATAGAGAAGTGTTTCTTGTTGTTTTTTTTTTCCAAGTGTCATTGTGATTTAGAAGGGGTGGCTGAGGAGAAGCCGTGTTAACATAACAACAGTTGATGCAGTTGCAAATCTTTCTGTTTTAAGGTTTTTAAGGGCTGAGGGTTCTCCCCACAGAGCAATCCTGGCTTCAGTACAGATGTTGAGCTCTCTTTAAAAAATAGTGCTGAGCCCGATCCAGGTGTTTCCCCATTGCCCAGCACTTTGATTAACCTTTTATGAAGTATCTGCCCACAGAAATCTGGATTAGTGTGCTCCCGTATGTCTTATTAAAAGCCTGCCAGGCTTTATTGAACACTGTGTTTATACTTTCTGTTCTCTGGACAGTTTTGGTGTCTGGTAAGTATCAAATGGAAAGCATCAGCATACCCTACGTTAACAAGGATGTCTGATGTTAGCTGGTGACTTGAGTTTGGAACAGGAAATATCAAGGTTTGATGCGCTGCTTGTCAGGGAAGAATGACTGTGGTTACACACACAGGAGGGGCATTGGTTTCCCATACATAAATGCTTAATGGAGGGCCTACTTTGCTTCGTTGGGAGACATGTGAATAGAATTTTCTGCTATTATCAAATCTTTGGGATAGGGTTTCCAAGCGTGTGCCCATTGTCTAGTCTGGGCCTGGGTCCTCAGTACAGGAACCACTAGCCATATATACTATTTACATTTAAATAAAAATTAAACAAAAATTAAAATTCAGTTTTGCAGTCACACTAGCCACATTTCAAGTCCTCCACATGTGTCTGGTGGCTCTTGCATTGGGAAATGAAAACCTGGGACATTCCCCCAGTTGCAGAAAATTCTACTGGACAGCACTGCCCTGAATTTTAAATACCAGACTGACCTATACACTACTCTACATTTGTAATACTCTACATTTGTAAATTATACTCTACATTTGTAAAAGGATTTCTCCAATGAGCTTGCGGATTCCTTTAAATTTACAGTATTAATGTCAAAAGTATCAGCTCTTCCCTAGAGGAGCAATCAGCTCCCATTACTTCTAGCTCAACATTGAATCTTTGGGTGAGAGATTAGACTTTGATTTCAGAATGGGTTCTTGGCATAGCTCATGTTTTTTAGATACCTGGGTAACTCACAGGAATAGACTCTTGGAAAGTGATGGTAGTCTGTAGATTGTGAACTACAGAACAGTGGTGAGAAAAGCTGGCACAAAATTCCTAGTGTTCAGAAAACGCTAACATTTTTCCAGGCTGTTTGTTTTCGTATTTTATAAAATTAACAAAATAATTTACTATTTATATAGCTGTTAAGATGACTTTAAATGGATGAGATACTGATTATGTTACCTTGATATTCATTTTTTACCTACATTGAATGAATGGGTTCAGGCATTCTTAAATTTCCCAACTTATATATCTTTTATAATATGAAAATGTCTCTTAAACTTTTATAGTTTCATTCGAATGTTTTACCAGGAACATTTCCACCAGTTTTGCTATATCTTCCCTTCTCTTTATTCTAAATTGATAACACTTTAATTTATTAACACAGTTCCTCGGATACCAACATCTCTTGCCTAGTTTATAGCTTTCACCCACAAACTAGTTTTGTGGTCTCTGGTTTGTCTCCTCTCTGGTCTATTCTCAATACTGCTACTAGCGTTATCTTGCTAAAATGCACGTTTGATCATGTCCCAAACCAATTAAAACGCTACTGTTAGATTCCCAAGGCTTGCTATATTACAGACTCTTTAGCATTTTGTTCAATGCCCTATCACATTGGGTCCCTAGTTACTATATTTCAAACGAACTGTTTTTTACTGTTTTAATCTATATTTCAAACTATTTTTTCCTATTTATCTAAAGCATTTCTAATAAATACATAAGTCTTTATAATGAACTTTTCCCTTTCTGCATAGGTTTCTAGTTTCTCCCCTATCTACTTGTTTTCCACAATGACCATTTTACTTTACTGTGCACATTGAGGTGATTTTCTTTCCTTCTTTCTATTTCTACATTTTCACTTATTTTCTTTCTCTGCCAGTCTTTTCAGGGAAAGAAATATTGCTTCTCCTATCAAAGTAATTAAACCAAACCTGAACTCTTAATCCATCTTTTAAAACCTGCAGTGGTTTCCCTATAGTGTGTAGGTTAAAGTGAAAAAGCTCTTTGGTGTTCCAGGAACAGCAGGGTTCCTCCCAAATCTACTTTGCCAGTGTTAGTTCTCACACTGTTCCTTCCCTGAGTGGTCCCTGCAAATGGAATCATTCTCTGTGCCCTTGCTTTGCTTACTCCCTACCTTGCCTGATAATCTTTTTTCTAAATATAGTTCTCTCCCTCATTTGTAATCATTTTTGAGCTTCCAGACAAAAGCTGTGTCCCAGATGAAGGCATTTCTGATTCCCCCAGTGTGCAATGCCCATGTCCTCATCTGCACTCCTATAAAATTTTATTATCACTTCTACTGGCATTCATAAGCTCGCCTACTCATAGAGGAGCTTCTTGGTAACAATTTATTGCTAATTCAGCTTCTCTTATTCCCTACAATGCCTAGCACACAATCTTGCATATAGTACCTGCACCAAAAAATGCATCTTGAATCAATGAATGAGTGGAATAACTTATTTCCAAGCCTGAACACTTTATTAAAAGCTATTTACAAAACTATACTTATTTTAAATAAAAATTTCTTAAAAAAAAAAAAAACAAACCTGTTGTTTTGGCTCTTCCATGAATGAATTCTGGATTAGGATGGGGGAGTAATTAATTTCTTACTTTAACTGGTTAGATATGTTGTATTTAGATAATTACTGAAATGGTCCAGCTTGCTAGATTTACATATAGAGAGCTGTCTTATTTAATAGTAGTAATTTCATGTATTCTTTGTGCTCTGCTTATATGCTAAGATGTCAGGATTTTCAGTAGAAAGGAAATAATTTCAAATTAAGTAAACAGAGACGTGTATGCACTCTGATAAGCATGATTTGGCATGTGCACACACAAAACACATAGCATGTGATGGGAGGAAGGAAATGGTGAAATTGAAAGATGGGAAAAGTAAATGGGCAAAAGGCAAAATCTATAGTTACACATTCTTAGAAGCCTTACTGCTGAAATAAATAGTATAAAGTAAGTTTTCTCTTTAGGCTCTTTGGCAAAGAACACTACTTAGATCAGACACCTGGATTTGTAATTGTTCATTTCATAGAGAATTCTCTGAGGCTGAATGCCTTGCCCTCTTCCTGTGCACATTCTTTGAATCCTGAGACATCTCTAATAGTCTGCTACCTAAATCAAGATAAAGCAACACCCAGATTGTTCTACAGCAATTGCAAAATTTTTTTATTCCTGAACTCCATTTCAACTTTGTAGATATTAGTTGACCTGTCACACAGAATGAGGTTATCGTGTTTGACCTCTGTGTCCTCTGCCTATTTTAAGGGCAGAAAGTAACAGCTCAGCAGAAGTGAAGCTGAGTACCTATTCTTTGTCATGCAGCTTAACTTCTACCAAATACATGGAATTAAGTGGAAGAAATTTTATATTGCAGGAAAAAAGGATTTCCAATACCTGTTGGAGATAAGGGAAAAGCAATATCCTTTTTAAATTTGTAAGTTCAGTTGTAGTCGAGAAAAATGTATTTTGGAATATTTAACTTTTAAGTAAGCTAGAAGTTTAAAGGTACCTTCTGTTTCAGTAATTGTTTCTGGATCTTTTACGCTAGGGAAAAGAAAAGTCCAAATGTACTGTTTCTTTGGGCTATTTCTCATGGTGGTTTAAACTCCTTAATTTCAGCCCTTAATCCAGGCACAGGGAAATTCAAAGACAAGAGAGTTGCTGCTTGTGTAGAATTTGCAATCTATGGGTTGCAGTAACCAAATAAATGAAAATATGGTGACACAATGTAAGTTTGAATACAAAAGTCTACGGAGGTAGGACTGCATCTTTCTGATTCACTGCTTCGTTCCTGGCATCTAGCACAATGCTTTGCACATGGCGGAAGCTCAATAAGTATGTGTTAGATGTGATATGGGATTTTGCAGACAAGGAACTTCTAGATGTAGTACTTGATTCAGTTCATAGAGGGCTCCCCACTGGAGCCACCTGAGCAAAGTCTTGAAGGTAATGTAAAAGTCACCATGCATAGAGAAAACGGCCACCAGATGGAATTGACTGTGAAGGGCATTCCAGAACAATGGAACAGAGTGGGAAAAGCACAATAGCATGAGAGAACATGCAATGTTTCTGTTGGATCCAGTGTCAAAAGGAAAGTCTCTAGAGGCAGCAAGTCCAAATTATGAAAGAACTTGGGGAATAAGTGATATATTTGGACTTTAGCATGAAGTCTACCAGGAGTCCATGAAGCATTTAGCAGAGTGGTATACTCAAGTTTACACTGAAGAAAAATTTCACTGTGACATTGGTGTTTTGAAGGAAGGGGAGAATGGGATAATCCAGACCAGAAAATTAAAATATTCCAAATTATGATATGAAAAAGTTGTATTAGCCTATTCTCACATTACTAAAAAGAACTACTGGAGACTGGGTAATTTATCTTTAAAAAAGGAGATTTAATTGACTCACAGCTCCACAGACTACAGGAGGCATGGCTGGGGAGGCCTCAGAAAACATACAATCATGGCGGAAGAGCAAAGGGGAAGCAAGCATGTCTTCACATGGCAGCAGGAGAGAAAGCGAAGGGAAAAGTGCTACACTTTTTTTTTTTTTAAACAGAGTCTCACTCTGTCACCCAGGATGGAGTGCAGTGGCGTGATCTGGGCTCACTGCAACCTCTGTCTTCCAGGTACAAGCAATTCTCCTGCCTCAGCCTCCTGAGTAGCTGAGATTACAGGTGTGTGCCACCACACCTGGCTAATGTTTGTATTTTTAGTAGAGATGGGGTTTCACCATGTTGGCCAGGCTGGTCTCAAACTCTTGACCTCAGGTGATCCACCTGCTTCGGCCTCCCAAAGTGCTGGGATTACAAGAGTGAGCCACCACACCTGGCTGTGTTACAGAGTTTTAAACAACCAGATCTCCTGACCCACTCAATACCAGGCGAACAGCAAGGGGGAAATTCATGGCCATGATCCATTCGCCTCCCACCAGGTCCCTCCTCCAACACTGGGGATTACAATTAAATCTGAGCTTTGGGTGGTGATACAGAGCCAAACCATATCGGAAGTCTTACTACAGAGATAAATTTACCAGAACATTTTATCAGTAGAAGAGAATATTATTTCTTTCATGAAAAAAAGTTTAGAGAAGATGAATATTTATTAATCGTTTATCTGGCTTTTAAAAATCAAGTCACTCTATGGGTTTTTCTTTTAATATTGGGAATCAAAGGTAGACTTTATGTCTTTTTATATTAAAAATATATAGCTTAATATGTTCATAAAATAATTATGTTTGCTCTGTTAGGTTGCAGATTAAAAAATTGATAAAAATGTGTAGTTTAATTTACTTTGAAAGATGTTTAATAATGGTAACAACTTAATGACCTCATGAGAAATATTTTTAAGAATGTTAATTGGACAACATTTTGCGTAACATCAAAAAATACCAGAATTACCATTAGAAGGAAGACATTGAAGTCTAGAGTTCTGGAAGAAAGAGGTACTTGCCTTATCTATGCCATGATTCTCGTTTGTGATTAGCTTTCTCTTTCAAATGAAACAATGTTTGACTGACAGAAGATGCCTTTAACTATTATGCTGCACAAGAGATGTAAGCTGAGTTAGTCCCTGTGCAAACCAAGATGTATGGTCATCTCTGTGAGCAACCCACATTGCATTGGAAATAATTGTCAATATATATTTTGATATATTTGTTATTCACAATGTTAACTTCTAATCCTCCTCCTATATACAATTAAACAAAACAAAACATAAAACATTTCACTGTAATATTTGCCAATCTTATAGACCTTGGTCTGAAACACTTTGGCAAGAAGAGAGAACAATGGGAAAAGAAAGTTTATTGATTATCTTACACTAAAGCCAAAGTAATAAGATGAACTAGGAACATTCTTTGAGGCCTATCAGAGTGATCCGAATGTTCAGGTTGTAGAGAGGAACGTAGGGGTAGCAAGGTGCAATGGGAAGAAAGCTTTGTTCTATCAGCCAAAGACTTGGGTGCTGGTCCTGAGTGTGTATTTCTCTATCTCTGTGACCATGAGATAATACTTAACCTCTCTGAGCCCCTGGATCTTCCTTGTCTTTCAAATGAAATCTGAATTGTATGAAATAAGAAATAATTTTCTAGCCGGGTGCGGGGGCTCACGCCTGTAATCCCAACACTTTGGGAGGCCAAGGTGGGCGGATCACATGAGGTCAGGAGTTCATGACTAGCCTGGCCAACATAGTGAAATCCCATCTCTACTAAAAATACAAAAAACAAACAAACACCAAAATTAGTTGGGCATGGTGGCGGGTGCCTGTAATCCCAGCTACTCGGCAGGGAGAATTGCTTGAACCCGGGAGGTGGAGGTTGCAATAAACCGAAATTGCACCACTGCACTCCAGCCCGGAGACACAGCGAGACTCCATCTAAAATAATAATAATAATAATAATAATAATAATAATAATAATAATAATTTTCTAAAAGTAAGAAAAATATCTACTCTTTTAATTCATGGAAGAGATACATGTTAAACTGTAATATGATAGCATTAAGCTTATCAAATTGGCGTGTATAAGAAAAATAACATCACAAGATTGGGTGGCAGTGGGGGTTATATTAATAGTTTACTGCTGGAGGTGTATCAGTTGAGGAAGGCTCTCAGGAGGGCAACCTGACAATATGTATCAATGGCCACAAAATTAAAAAAAAAATTCTAAAACTCTATTTGACTACACAACTCCCTTTCTAAGAATTTACCATAAGGAAGTAATCAGATTGTCCTATAGAGATTTATGTACAAAAAGATCCATTGTCGAATTATTTATAGTAGCATAATAATTGGAAAGAAATGCCTAGTATTAAGGGACTGATTAAATAAATTATTACATATGCAGCTGATGCTAACAAAATTTCATAGCCTTTTAAAATACCCTTGAAGATTACTTAAGGATATGGGTAAATCTTTATAAAAAGGATAAGGAGGTATTCAAATAGATAAATGGTTATTTATAACTCTTTATCTATTGTTGAATAAATAATTCACAAAATTGTATGTGTAATATGATAATTACTTTGCAAGAAAGCACATGTATAATATGAAAACTATGACATTTATATACATGAGATTTATACGTAATGACTAGAAGGACAACACCAACATGTTAACAGTAGCTATCTCTGTGTTGTGAGATTAGAGAGAACTTTGGCTTTCTATTTCAAAATTTTCTTCAATAAAATATTGTTTATGTATTTCTCAAAGAATAATAATATACGTATGATATATAATATTGAGATATAATAAGTGTGATAATGATTACGCTTTTTGAAAGTTTGCTAAGGTAGATGATTTATAGTGTGCTATCTCTTGTTTTAAGGTTCTATATACCTATAATTTTATCCTAAAACAGGAGTTGGAATACCATGGCCCTTAGACCTCATCTGGTCTGCTACTTTATTTTGTAAATATAGTTTCATTGGAACACAGTCATGCTCCTTCACTTATATGCTGTTTATAGCTATTTTCATGCTACAGTGTTAGGGTTGAGTGAATGTAATAGAGACTGTACGGTCTGCAAAGTTCTAAAATATTTACTCTCTGCCCCTTTACAGAAAACGTTTTTTGGCCCTTATTCTACAGTGTTGAATTGGAAATTTCTATCATTTAAAAATGCATGAATTCAGTGAAAATATAGTTTCATATTAATGTTTAACAAAAATGTTGATGCCTAATCTTCTCTAAAGGTCTATATTTTAATAATTTTGTGAATATTGAATTCGCACGGCTAAGAAAGGTCAAGATCCAAGTTGACTCTTTTGCTGAAGAATCAGAGAAGCTTATATCTAGTGAGGACTGCAGAGATCTGGGCTGCTGCCATTCCTTTGTGACCTGACCTTGTGGGCTACAAAATGTTATTTTCAATCTAGTTTTGCAGGAAGGAGAAGGGGCTAAGTGTTGCTTTTTTGCAAAATGGTTACTCTGCTTTCCAACTGAAGGTGAAATGTTGCATTCATTTCAATAGTAAATATTTATTGCCTGAGGCATTCTGTGGGGGGCTGTGCTGGGAAGGATGAATGAGGAGTCCCTGTCTTTAAGGAACTCGAAGAAACAAAATGGAGAGATGAACATTCTGGACAAGGGTAGAATCAAAGGAACACAGGCCTGTATGGCACAGGAAAGATGCCTGAGATCTGAAAAAATATCATGGTCTATAGGTATTTGGAAAGACGAAGGTAAAATATGTGAATAAATCTGTGAAAGAATTGAGTGAGAGTTTTGCATTGATTTTGGCTGGGATTCTTTTTCGCTTTGTTTTGTAATTATTTAATCAAATTCACCTAAGATTTAATGACTGGAACTAGGAAGATTTAGCTTAAGAATGTGATTTCCGTAGGGCGCAGTGGCTCACGCCTGTAATCCCAGTAGTTTGAGAGGCCGAGGTGGGTATATCACCTGAGGTCAAGAGTTCGAGACCAGTCTGGCCAATATAGCAAAACCCCATCTTTACTAAAAATACAAAAATTAGCCAGGTGTGGTGGTGTGCTCCTGTAGTTCCAGCTATGGGGGAGGCTGAGGCAGGAGAGTCGCTTGAACCCAGGAGGTGGAGGTTGCAGTGAGCCGAGATTGCACCATTGCACTCCAACATGGGGGTCAGAGAGAGACTCCATCTCAAAAAAAAAAAAAAAATGTGATTTTTACCTTTCAAATATTTTCAATTTTGGCATGTTTTCTACTCATGCAGATTCTGTTTTGATTGGTCCTCACGTTACTAGGTTAGTCATTGATTATTTCTTGGATTATTTTGAGGGTGGAGTTGCATCTCATCCAGAATAGACAGAAAGAGGCACCAGAGTCTCCTGTGCTTCTGAATATTTTCTTCTCAATTCTTTAATTAGACATGTATTTGATTTAAAATCCCTTTCTTTGCATCAAAAATGTGATTAGTCTTAAGAAGTATTAAATTATTTATTATACATTAGTGCCAAGGCATAATCAAGGGACCATCTAATGGAGATGTGCCTTAGTTAATAGGAGTGACTGATGTGACTGATGATGGTGGGAGGGGGAAAGGGTGATCATTTTGGAGCTGGGGATGTCTTTGGAGGACACTGAGAACTCTCTGATTGCCTGGGCAAGAAGAGAGAGAATAACATATATAATGTGGAAAGCTTCAAAACTGAACTACATGAGAATTACCATTGCATGTTTTTCTTTTTCTTTCTTTTTTTTTTTTTTTTTTACAGAATCTCGCTCTGACACCCAGGACGGAGTTCAGTGGCACGATCTCAGCTCACTGCAACCTCCGCCTCCCGGGTTCAAGCAATTCTCCTGCCTCAGCCTCCTGAGTAGCTGGGACTACAGGCACCTGCCACCACGCCCAGCTAATTTTTGTATTTTTAGTAGAGATGGAGTTTCACCATATTGGCCAGGCTGGTCTCGAACTTAACCTTGTGATCAACCTGCCTCGGCTTCCCAAAGTGCAGGGATTACAGGCATGAGCCACTGGATGTTTTTCTAATGATTTTCCTGCTCTGAGCTTTCCATATTTATATCCTTCCACATGTATTTATTCATCAAGAGATCACAGGAATCTAGTAATTCTTCAGAAATCGATTCCTGTCTCTAGATTATAGCCATTGTATACCTGGATCTTATTAGGAATAGAAAGCCTAATGGATTTTTATTTGGAAAAAAATTAAGGGAACACTATTGACAATGATAAACTCGGTTGTCAAATATTATCATTCATAATTACTTGGTATATTTATAAATATTTCTGAAAAATTCATATTTATCCCCTAAGTAAATATTTAACTTTACCATACTTCATGAATAGTTTAATCTTTATATTCTTTGATAGGCAATAAACTTTGACAGCAAATTTTTGTTGAAATACAAAGAACATATAAAATGCATCATTTATGGAGTTTTCTAACTTGCCTTATTCTTCTCATCAAGTTTTAGACAGCTCTGTGTTTTGCACAAATTATACAATTTATGCTGTAGGATCTGTACAGATTTTACTGTGTAAATATACATATTGCATATAGAATTTCTCTGTATGAAAATGAAAATAATGTAAATTTTTTACATTATTATATTTACATAAATAATATGTGACTAATTTTAGAATCTAATACTGGGTCTTATGTAAATCATTAATCATTTAACATCCTCAGTAGTTATACCTAAAAATAATTATTAGTTATTTTTACTGCAATTTACATGTGTCCCACAATAATATACATAATGTATATATTATACCTTGGGGATACATAGTTGGTTCAAGATCAATTTGTTATTTGCTTTGATATATATTGTTATCTGGGTCATGGTTTGCTATTCCCCCTTAGTTATTTATTTATTTTTTTTGGAGACAGAGTTCACAGCTCATTTCTATTAACATTTATGTACCAGATTTCCTTTCTTTCTTTCTTTCTTTCTTATTTTTTTTTTTTTTTAGGCAGGATCTCACTCTGTCGCGCAGTGCCCAGGCTGGAGTGCAGTGGTATGATCTTGGCTCACTGCAACCTCCGCCTCCCAGTCTCAAGCGATTCTCCCACCACAGCCTCCGGCGTAGCTGGGATTACAGACGCGCACCACCACACCCAGCTAATTTTTTTTTTCTAAGATGGAGTCTCATTCTGTCACCAGGCTGGAGTGCAGTGGCGTGATCTCAACTCACTGCAAGCTCTGCCTCCTGGGTTTAAGCAATTCTCCTGCCTCAGCCTCCCAAGTAGCTGGGACTACAGGTGTGTGCCACCATGCCCAGCTAATTTTTGTATTTTTAGTAGAGACGGGGTTTCACCATGTTGGCCAGGATAGTCTTGATCTCTTGACCTTGTAATCGGCCTGCCTCGGTCTCCCAAAGTACGCCCAGCTAATTTTTATATTTTAGTAGACATGGGGTTTCATCATGTTAGCCAGGCTGGTTTCTAAGTCCTGTCCTCAAGTGGTCCACCTGCCTTGGCCTCCCAAAGTGCTGGGATTACAGGCGTGAGCCACCGCACCTGGCTGCTTAAAATTTATCCAAATTATTTTTGCTTCAGATGACCTGTATGAAGGTGAGTTAGATTCTGTCCCTTGTAGAGTGACAGTGCTCATAAGTTCTTTATCCTTTCCAGGAGGACCGGAAGAATCCCACTGACTGCTGCGGGAAGGACTCATCTTTTGAGTCAGTTTCTCTGCTTGTGCTGTGTGCACTGCCTGTGTTCTTGCTTCTGTGTGCACGTTGATAGCTTCTTTTTGTGTTCTAGGATTGCTGTCATGAAGTGTTTCACTCAAATAAATTGGCTCTGTTCTTCAGAAGAAAATAGATTTACCTCCCTACAGAACAAAATTCTAGATGTCCAGAAAGCTGGACGTTAACAAATAATTTTCATCATCATCATTTATACCAAACGGCTTTTGGAAGTGCCTTACCTGGAGCTGATCCCGGATTGGGTGCACAACAGATTGGCAACACTGATTCAAGTAAAGTGAGTAAATACAAAGGAGATTCAGACAGCTCCATCAATGTTAGGATCCAAAATTCATACACTAAATAGATGATTTAATAGCATTATGACCCCCAGGGGAATAATGATATAGGAAAGGGTAGTGGTAGTGTGCCATTAAATTTCTGTTGGTCTTCTACATTCAGTTAGTCTAGGAAGTCATTAAGAAAGAGGAGGGATTTTAAGATGATTCCGTGAAAGAAAGTGTGCTCTCTAATATCATGTCTTGGGTAGCAAATCACTATTTGAGTGTTTTTCCTGCATTCATAATCTTAGGCAATTATTTGGACACATAGGCATAACATATCCTCAAAACAGAGAGCAATAGCCACACATTTCTGCAAACAATGAAAATAATTATTAAATGATTCCTGGAAAATATGGAAAAAAGAAACTTACATCAGTAGATGAGTAATATCTTAATTGTGGGCATTTTGCAACACTATAGACAGTTTTGATTTTTTTAATGCTACTTTTGATAAGTCTGTTAAAAAAACTGCCAAGGTATATTTATTAATATAATACATTAGATAGGCTTGAGATGACTTCTGTACCTGTGGTGTTTACTGATTTTTTCTTTTTATTGATTTATTGTGACATAGGAAATAATTTATTGTCTTTTGAGTTATTCAAAAATTCTAGTAATAAGATATCTTCTTAAATGGGCAGTAAATATTATATGAATATTAGTTCATGATACAGAGTGGGATTTATTAAAATGAAATTTATCACCAAGAACAAATTCCTATTTCATATATGTATTTTCTTAATATACTTTCTGTGTGCTACTGTAAAGATGCTGTAATTTGCTTTTTGAAATTACAGCTCTCCACGATGAGAGGGAAGCTTGATTTGATTAATTATGCTTACAAGCTGTTAGAGTGGGGGAAAAAGAAAACGGTTTTGACTTTAGTTTTTGCATAATTGCTGCTTTTTGGATTTACATTACTTCCATCAGTTGTTGAGAAATGAAGAACTAATTTATTTTAAAGAGAGAGACAAGATGAAGAGTCAAGGGTATCAATACTGAAAAGTAATAACATTTAACTACCACTTTAATATGGTGATCAGTAAGATGAGAGAAAGTATTTATTATAATGATAGTGCCAGACTTCATGGATATTTTTCAATCTATAAGAAAATACTTATTCTTATATTTAGAGGACTGATTCCTTAGATGATTTTCATTTTACTTAACTGATACCATTAGACATTACGTTAAAAGGAACACAATCAATTCCTTATATACTGCTTCACTGAAAGCATTTGCAATGATCTTCGAGGTTAGTATTCATTATCCTACAAGAAGAATAACAGATTCATTTCATTTCTTCTTAGTCAAATAATTATAATTAGAGAATATTTATTGCTGATACTGGAACAATGCTTTAAATGTCAGAAAACAAAATATAGGCAACCCAATATCCAAAATCAGGCACCTGAGTTTAAAAATTAGATATAGTGGGCATTAAAATAATCAACATGGTTTCCTCTTCTCTGTAATTAATGAGTAGATATTTGCATCAGGCAGCAGACTTATGTAAAAGACTTTTACGGTGGAAAAGACTTATTTAAATCCATCTTATTAACTCTGGAATGGTAGAGGCAAAGGTAATTTCTGAGGGACTATTTTCATTGTTCCTTCTATTTCCATTCCATCCTTATTCCTTTCTTCCTGTACACTCTTAAGTCTGGTATTCGGCAAGAACCCCTCTGAACAGCCATGTTTGGTTAAGATTAGCTTGTTCTTTTCAAGCTCACAGCTTCATAAATATGCATTCTATTCTGGGAAGCAAAGATTCTATCCATGACAATTTGCTGTCTAGTGGTATGCATGATATAGTCTGTTATAATGGGAAAATTGCATACACATGTTGACTGAAGAGAGTTTTACCGATAGGAAATCAAGAAACTTCCTGGGAAGATTAGGAAAATTAACCTTTGTCTAGCGTCAAGGAGAGAAATTATATTTGGCATATTTCCTCTATATTTGTACAAAACATTTACATAGACTTCAACTGTGGAAAAACAATTTTAAATATTTTCTGAGTGAATTTCAGATCAAATACACACTTGGCATAGTTTGCAAATATTTATTTTCCTCAAATTTTATTCTAATATTGTTCTAGGTTATGTACTGGGATCCCGTGGTACTTGCATCTACTCTTAGTGTTTACCACCTTCTGGTTTTCATTATTTGTTTTTCTCACTTAGCCATACATTTTTGAAGAACGAGGGGGTGGCATTTACTTTAGCATCTGCTTGGTTTCATGCTGAGCATAGCGCATAGGCATAAAGAATGCTCAATAGGTACTGTCTAATTGAATGGTGATAATTAACATCAATGATGATAAAAATGACTTGGTTTCTGACTGTGATAAAAATTTAAATGTAACATTTTAGGAGGATGGTGCTAGCTTATTTATTTGAAATATTTCATTGAATTCCTGTCCCAAGTAGTTAGTTTACTTGGTGGAAAAATTTTCACATATAACAAGGCTACTTAAATCAAGTTCTATAGTCTGCTGGGGCCCCATAGATAGGTTTAACATTAATGCAAACTCTGAAATAGTTTGCAAAATGTTGCATGCATGTGCATTTTTCTGGAGAGAGAATGAAAGCTTTTAATAGATTCTCAAAGAGCTCTGTGACTTAAATAAGATTTAATGACTGAGTAGTTGTTTTGGCAAAAAGTCCAGATTTTGTCAGTTGTCATATGTTCTCTCTATTCTTATCATTTAAATTAAACTTTGATAAAAATTTAATAAGATCGTATGTTCCTATTCAACACTGTATTCAATTTTTTTAAATTTAAAAACACATCAGTGTCCTTATTTTTAACTATAATAGGAAACTTTACATGAGAAGAATATTGTTAGAGAAAATCAATAGCTAATAGTGGGGAAAGAAGCTATAAAACTTAGGTATAGTGGATATATAGTTTATAATTCAACACATTTTACGTAAATAAAATACATTTATAAATGCATAGAATAAAGACAGGAAAGATGTCCTTGAATTGTCTACAATGATTATTCCTGGGTGAGTCTTACAAGATTTTATTTTCTTCTTTTGGCTATTACAATCTGTATTTTAAAATCTACTCTTCAAGAATTTTCTATGTGTATAGTGAGTATTGCTCAAAAGTTCTTTCTCTTAGTTGTTCTTTGCATTTTTGTCATGCTGATTATTTTTCTTCAAGCATTTAAATATAAACACATGCATATACATGTACACATATACATACACAAATATATGTATATAGAATCAAACAGAGAGCAATCTGCTTCAATGACATTAGAATACTTTAAACATTATTGAAATGAAATTTATTTATCATTGTGTTGTGGTACCCTATGCTTCTATGGCCAATAAATCTATCCTTTGCTTAAGAGTCTTGGGTTTGCAGAAGGTGGAAGGGTTGTCTCAGCTTTTTGGATACAGGTAGAAAGTTTGAGAGATTCTAAAAATGGGCTGGAAAAAAACAAGTTAAATCTAACAACCAGTAATGAAAAGAATGGGAGATGCCCATATTATCCATACAATTAGAAAAGATGAGGAAGGAGATTTGAGATATGCTCTCTCTCTTTCTATCTCTGTCTCCCTCCCTGCCTCCCTCCCTATCTCCCTCCCTGCCTCCCTCCCTCCCTATCTCCCTCCCTCCCTCCCTATCTCCCTCCCTTCCCACTCTGTGGCACACATAACATACGCGTACGTCACAACATACTGCATCCACGTACTCTTTCATTGTATGTGGCACTTTTTTGGCTTCTTCTCTTTTTCAGTGCTACCCTTCATTTAACTACAGTTCACCTTAAAAATGTGTTTTTATTTAGTTGAAAGCTAGGGACTTATTAGCAAATACTATCTGTTGCTTCCTGCTACACCTGTCTCTTCCCTGTATGTGTTGCATGTATACCTCAGACCACCCCCACAAAACAAAGTCCCTTGAAAATCATGAAATTCAGACTTACATGTGGAAGTTCAAAAATATTTTTACGTCAGATGCAGATAACTCGCATGAAGCCAAGAGAGCAAATAAGCAAAAAGGACTCTAATGAATGAATTTGATAACTAGGTTTCTTTTTTAAATGAAGCTATAAAATACTCACCACCATGCTATGTACCACATTTATGAAAAGAATCCTGGTATGTGCATAGCCATGTAAGCCGTCAGTGAGTCTCATATTCCATTGATAGGGAACAGTCGGGGAAGGTGGATTTGTGGGCTTAGTGAAGAACCTTGGTAGTGTTGCTATCCTACTTGTTCTTTCATTTCTATCCTCTCCGTTCACATGCCACAACCTCTGTAACTGTGGAATGGCAGCATACACACATTTCTTGAATTAACAAAATGCATGAAATTTAAACTTTGGCAATTGGTGGGAAGTTTTTGGGGGCTGGTGGGCACTTTCCAGAAGTCTGAAAAGAGAAGGCAAAGGAAGGAGACAAAGCTCATCAAAGCAAAGGGGCCACCTGTCCCCTCATTCTTTGATACTCCCGCCAGAGTAGTCGTCATGAAACATGGGTTTAAAGCAGGTTAAAATGAATGCCCAAGTGTTGGCTGGAAAGAATCCGTAGTCTGTCTTGTTAAGGTAAACTGGATTTCTGTTGAAAAACCTCTTTCTCTTCTACACATATGTCATATATTGGAGGTGGATGTGATTCAGACCAAATAGAACATTTTGCAATATCCTATTCAGAGTAATTGATTCAGAGTTTGAAAGAGATTTTCCAAGGGCTGGGTAAATCTAAGGAAGATGTAGGTCCGTAGCTTCTGGCAACTGTCTAGCCACCAAGTAGAACTTGGAAATAAAACCATTGTGGAGAAGAATGAGCTTCAAGAGGGAGAGAGTGTGGGCTCTGGGGACACTAAATAAATCTCTGCTAGCTTTCTCCTTTTCTTTGGCTAGTAAGTTCATTTTTTTTTGTTTAATTAACTTAGAGTTGTTTTTGTCATCTAAAACACAAATATTTCTAACTGACACAATGTCTTCCCTGTCCTGAAATCACACAGATTCTATATTAGCTGCATAGTAACATAGAGCTCCTTAGTACCCAATGGGCACTGCATAATCTGAACCAACACTGCCTTTTTGCTTCTTTAGATTTTGTTCTGCTAAGCTTCTAAATTCTTAAATTGTCCACTTAACCCAATAGTATCCAGCCCTTCTTCGTTTCTAAGTAATGCTTTAGTTAAACTTCTCAGACTTGGATATGTAGTATTTTCCAATTTGCGTTATGGTTCATTATTTGAATTATGAGTTATGTATATATTTAAAAAATCACCAATCATATATTGTTTGAGTTTTCTTCATTATTAGTTTCTAACATGATTACATTGTGGTCAGTGAATGTGATATGTCTATATTCAACTTTTGTAATATGTACATATTTCACTTTATAATTTTATAATAAATTATAGTTTGTTAATTTCATTTAAATTGTTTTAAATCTGTTTTAGTTTAGTTTCCGTTATTGTTCTCTGTCATCAGTTGGTTACTGAAAGAGCTCTGTTAAAAATCTCCTTAATAAAATTAATTTTTCAAGTTCTCTTTTATTCTGTCAAATATGGCTTTATTAATTTGGAATTTATGTTATTAGCTGTTTATGCATTTAGAATAATTACATTTTCTTGGCTGGGCACAGTGGCTCATGCCTGTAATCCTAGCACTTTGGGAGGCCGAGTCGGGCAGATTGCCTGAGGACAGGAGTTGCAGACCAGCCTGGCCAACATGATGAAACCCCATTTTTACTAAATATACAAAAATTAGCCAGGCGTAGTGGTGGGTGCCTGTAATCCCAGCTACTTAGGAGGCTCAGGCATGAGAATTCCTTGAACCTGGGGGGCGGAGGTTGCAGTGAGCTGAGATCGCACCACTGCACTCCAGCCTGGGCAACAGAGTGAGACCCTGTCTCAAAAAAAAAAAAAAAAAGTGAAATTATTACATTTTCTTGGAGGATTGAATGTTTTAGTATTATGTAGTTATCCTCTTTTTCAGTAAAAATATTTATTGCTTTAAAATGTATTTGTTAGTATAAATAGTGGTATCATCTTCCTTTTGGGCAGTGTTTGCCTGTAGACTATTTCCATCTAGGTTACTGGAAGCTGGCAAGTGCCTCGAGGTAGCTGCTGGATTGAGAGCCTGCTTCCCATCTTGGATTCTTGCTCTTGCTTTCTATTATTTTAGGTTTTCCTTTATTTTCTTATTGTCTTGCAAACTCAGCTGCGCCCTAGAACAGATTTTTAAAAAGAATTGGATCCAACATTTTTAGGAAGTTTATTTTATCTAGTATCTTATGAGAAATAAAAATTATTCTCCATTTTCTGCCCATTGAAATCCCTATCATGTTTAAAGACTCCAAAGCTACCTCTTTGGAAAGCTCTTCTGTCAGACAGAATTAATCCCTCCCTCTGGATTTCCCCATATTATTTATGCCTCGATTTAGCACTCATTTCATTTTGTCTTAGACGATTCTCATTTACGTATCTTAGGTCATGCAGTTCTTTTCCACTTACCTTCAATGGTGTCTTCCCTCTTCTTGCCCATTTTCCTAAATGCTGTAGATTCATCCCAAGTCTACTACAAATGTAATGTCCCCCATGATAGCCTCAGATATTCTGTTCCTCGCTGATGTGTTTCATTTCTGAATTCCTATTACCTTCTTAGCTTAAGTCACTGAAATAGCACCTCTGATTCATAAGCTTGCCTTGTTCTCTAATTTTATGATGGTCCAAGATAGAAACCAGAAAGAAGTTAGTATATTCTTGTTCTGACCCGCGCAGGTTGTCTGTGTGAGTCTCCTTGACTCTTTAATTGTAGATGAGATTGACTTGATTGACCACTGCACACTGAGCATTTGCCTAAAATCCTCCCCAACGCCGGAAGTGGTAGTTCACGCCTGTAATCCCAGCACTTTGGGAAACCAAGGCGGGTGGAACACCTGAGGTCAGGAGTTCAAGACCAGCCTGAGCAACATGACGAAACCCCATCTCTATCAAAAATACAAAAATTAGCTGGGAATGATGATGCGTGTCTGTAGTCCCAGGTACTTGGGAGGCTGAGGCAGGAGAATTGCTTGAACCCAGGAGGCAGAGGTCTCAGCAAGTCAGGATCACTCCACTGCACTCCAGCCTGGGTGAGAGTAAGACTCCGTCTAAAACAAATAATAATAAAATAAAATCCTTCCCAAGCTCTTTGGCTTTTCCCAGGCTGGAGTACAAGTGTGGTTCTCAAGTTCACCCAGATATGAAATTCATTATCTTACTTAATTTCGACAAAGATACTCACACACATAAGGCAGTTACCTATAATATGCTTTACTAAGATATTGAGAAATTTGTATTCCAGCAATGCAAGGAAATTTAACTTTATTATTTTCCAGTTATTTTCTTAAAAAGTTACTCATCTATCCCATCATCAGAAAGAAGACGAAAGAGAAATTCTTCATGCCTTTGAAGCCTTTGGATGTAACTCAGCATTGCCAGACTAATGCTTATTCTATTCCCAATAGATAAAGCAGT
Source organism: Nomascus leucogenys (assembly GCF_006542625.1). Classification (NCBI taxonomy): domain Eukaryota; kingdom Metazoa; phylum Chordata; class Mammalia; order Primates; family Hylobatidae; genus Nomascus; species Nomascus leucogenys. The sequence continues at coordinate 123,275,416 of NC_044385.1, read as the reverse complement.
CTATATGTCTTTGGAGAGGGTAGATATTTTACGTTAAAAAAATAGACCAACATTGTGAATAATTGTTGCACTCATCAACATGGATGAATTTCAAAAACATATTGTGGAATGAAAGAATCTCAGAGGAAAATAAATTCAGAATTATTCAATTCAAATAAAGTATAAGAACAAGTAAAACTAAACTATTTATTGTTTGAGGTTATGTATAAAGGTAACAAAAATAATTTGGGGGCATCTGGGAATCCTCTATTTATTGGCCAGGGAGTCGGATGCAAATATTTCATTTTATTACTGATCCTTAAATTGTGCATATACACGTATACATTTTCATATACTTCATATAATTTCAAAATATAATAAATAATAAATTAGGCAACAAAAGCAAAAGCAAATAAAATATACCAATATCAACAAAGCAGAGCGTGTCAGAAACTATTAAATTTCCCAAGTCTAACACTAGATCTGTAGATGAACAGACCTTACCTAAATGTCTTTGACCTTGGGAAAAAATAAAGTACAATTGTTACTAAACAGAAAGTCTTTCTTCATGCTGAATATATCAGCTGTAGAGGAGAAAATCAGTGACTCATAACATACTACACCCAGTGTCTGCACAAAGGATTTATATTAATTATTCTTGGTTGGTTCAGACATATTTCTCTAAGATCTTGACAACTGATATTGGTTGGTTATGACCCAAGCCATTACAAATAAACCAAAGAAAGGGACTGTAATCATTTCTGTGAAAATAGAAAAGTTTAAATATAGCCAATTATTATTAATAGTTGCAGAATAAACAAAAATAAACATACCATTGTTTAAGCTGATAACTAGGGATCTTTACTCAGTGTGTAAGAATATGCTTTTAAACATTTTATTTATATTTAGAACAATAACTCTGCTACCAGTTTGCATTTAGGTTTTTAGATTAATATAGGATCCTCTTTCAGAGATTAAAAATGAAAAAAAAACTAACATTTTTTTCCTATATAAAATGTTCCAAAGCTCATGATAAAATTAAAGCTTTATATAATACAGAATGCAGTTTCCTCATTTGTATGCATTACTTTATTTTCTTTTTATTCTCCTGTTACCCAATATAACAAATAAAAATGCCATTTTGTAAAAAAAGGACTGTTTGTGTTAATCATATGGCTGTACGTATTTTCACAGACTTTATATCTTTAACCTGTGAGTGTTTGTATTAATATTTCTCAGCATTTTCAATAGCAAGCTTGCTAGTCATTTGAATAGGTAAAACAGATACCCAAGAGAGATGTGACTTTTTCATGAAGTCAGTGGGTTTTCTTTATAAGAAAACCAGGTTCCCAGTTTTCCTCTTTTAAGAAAAATGAGAGTTGACACCATTGTGCAGAAAGCCAGATATACCTCAAAACTTGGCTTCTCCCCAAAACTTCGGAATGCTCACTTCTGGTTGTATTTTTAAAAATATCATTATTATGTTGATATTTACAGTTCGTATTGAACATGTATTTGGAGTATAGACTCATGGTAAGTGCTGCTTTGTTTTCATAAACCAGTGCTTGTGGACCACTATAGATTTCTAAGGTATAAGATTATATATATGCATATGCATGTATATGTAGACACATACACATATATGCATATACACATGCACTACATACACCTGTGTGTGTGTGTGTACAGTGGATGTGTATGACTGTGAGTATGTAAAAGTCTCATTTTAAGCAAGGGCTTCAAAACGAAGAATCAGATAAAAAGAAAACATAACTTCCGTAAGTTCCAAACTATCCCAGGATGCTCAGCTCCATTGCCTCCCTGGGTTTTCTCCAAATGCAATTTATTTGTCATGGATTTGGAGGACCCGTGAAGATGAAATGCAGCTCTAGCAATGGAGAGGGGATAGCTAGGGAAGGTCTTTGTCCATTCAACACACACTTCAGGGGAGAAGCCCACTATTCTGAAGTTACCATTTGGCCTCGTCTCCCCTAAATGATGAGAAAATTGCAAGTCACATCCAGTTTGTTAGTTTTATTTCAATTATGATAATTTTAGCTGAAAGCTAAATTAGAGCTTAATTTTAGTCACAGCCAGCAGGAGCAGATGCTACTTTTCTGGCTCCTGGACATTTCTTCTCATATGAACAAACACGCCTACCCCCTTTCTCTTTTCTCCCTACTTTCTGTATCCCATCTAAAGCAACATAAGAAAAAATGGATAGGCATTATTAAATCACAAGTAATCACTTTCTATTTATTATTTGGTGTTTGCGTATAAATGATTTCTGTTTATTCTATAAGTGCCTTCCACACTGAAAATAGCACACTGTTGATCAGAAGACAGTTATATAAAAATAAGATGATTTTATTTATTTTTTAAAATTTCAACTTTTATTTTAGATACAGAGAGTACGTGTGCAGGTTTGTTATGTGGATATACTGCACCCAGGTAGTGAGCATCATACCCAATAGGTAGTTTTTCAACCCATGCCTTCTTTCTTCCTCCTTCCTCTAGTAGTCTGCAGTGTCTATTCCTATGTTTATGTCCATGTGTATTCGATATTTAGCTCCCATTTATAAGTGAGAATATGCAACATTTGGTTTTCTGTTCCTGCATTAATTCACTTAGGATTATGGTCTCCAGCTCCTTCCATGTTGCAGCAAAGGACATGACTTCATTCTTTTTATTGCTGTGTAGTATTCCATGTTATATATATCATGGAATATATATATTTATATATATGTCACGTTTTCTTCATCCAGTCCACTATTGATGGGCACTTAGGTCTTCCATGTCTTTGCTATTATGAACAGCATGGCAATGAACGTGAGGGCATGCGCCTTTTTGGTGTAATGATCTATTTTCCTTTGGGTACTTAGTAATGGGATTGCTGACTTGATTGGTAGCTCTGTTTTAAGTTCTTTGAGAAATCTCCAAACTGCTTTCCACGGTGGCCGAACTAATTTACATTCTTAGCCAACAGTATATAAACGTCCCCTTTTCTCTACAGCCTTCCCAGCATCTGTTGTTTTCTGACTTTTTGTAATAGCCATTCTGACTGGTGTGAGATGATATCTCATTGTGGTTTTGATTTGCATTTCTCTTATGATTAATTATAATGAGCATTTTTTAATATGTTTGTTAGCCACTCATATAGTCTTCTTTTAAGATGTGTCTGTTCATGTCATTTGTTGGGGGGATTTGTTTTTTGCTTGTTGATTTGTTTTAGTTGCTTATGGATTCTGGATATTAGATCTTCATTAGATGCACAGTTTGTGAATATTTTCTCTCATTCTGTAGGGTGTTTCCTCTGTTGAGGGTTTCTTTTGGCATGCAGAAGCTCTTTAGTTTAATCAGGTTCTACTTGTAAATTTTTGTTCTTATTACAGTTGCTTTTGGGGACTTGGCCAAAAGTTATTTTCCAAGGCTGATGTTAAGAAGGGTATTTCCTAGGTTTTCTTCTAGAGTTTTTATAGTTTGATATCTTACATTTAAATCTTTATTCCATCTTCAGTTACTTTTTGTATATGGTGAAAGGTAAAGTTCCAGGGCCAGGCATGGTGGCTCATGCCTGTAATCCCAGCACTTTGGGAGGCTGAGGCAGGTGGATCACCTGAGGTCAGGAGTCTGAGACCAGGCTGGCCAACACGGCAAAACCCTGTCTTTACTAAAAATACAAAAATTAGCCAGGTGTGGTGGCAACTGCCTGTAATCCCAGCTACTTGGGAGGCTGAGGCAGGGAGAATCGCTTGAGCCCGGGAAGCAGAGGTTGCAGTGAGCCTAGATCATGCTGTTGCACTCTAACCCAGGTGACAGAGTGAGACTCCTTCTCAAAAATAACTAACTAACTAACTAAATAAATAAATAAAAACAAAATAAAGAAAGGTAAAGTTCTAGTTTCATTCTTCTGTATATGACTAGCCAGCTATTTCAGCACCATTTATTAAATAGGGAATCCTTTCCTCATTACTTGTTTTTGTTGGCCTTGTCAAAGATCAGGTGGTTGTAAATGTGTGGCTTTATTTCTGAGCTTTCTGTTCGGTTCCATTGATCTGTGTTTCTGTTTTTGTACCAGTACCATGCTGTTTTGTTTACTATAGCCTTATGGTATAATTTGAAGTTGGGCAGTGTGCTGCCTCAGATGTTGGTCACCTATGAGGTTCAAGTTCTAACAATGACATTGAAAGAAAAACTAATTTTTGACATACAGATATTCAGAAAGGAAAATGTTAATTCTGCCTTAATATCTGTCCTTAGCTTTTAAAAAATAATAGCCTTATTAAGATATAGTTCATCCATTTAAAGTGTACAACTCAGTGGTTTTTAGTCTGTTCACAGAGTTGTGCAACCATCACTATAGTCAATTTTGGAACATTTTCTTCAGCCAAAAAAGAAACCCTGTGTCTGTTAGCAGTTGCTCCCCATTTTTCTCTAACATCCCTTAGTCCCTGGCAATCACCAGTCTACTTTCTGTATCTATGGGTTTGCCTATTCTGGACATTTTCTATAAACAGAATTTGAAAAAAGTGGTCTTCTATAAATGGCTTTAACTTATCTTTAACTTATCACAATATTTAACTTATCACAGTATTTATCGCAATGTTTTCAAGGTTCATCCATGCTCTAGTGTATATCAGCACTTCATTTTATTGTGGAATAATATTCCTCTCTATGGATAGACCACACTTTGCTTATCCATTCATCAGCTCATAGACATTTGGGTTGTTTGAATGTTTTGGCTCTTATGAATAATGTTGCCATAAACATTCATGTATGAGTCTTTGTGTGGGCATATTTTTTTAAATTTCTCGGCCAGGCGCGGTGGCTCACGCTTGTAATCCCAGCACTTTGGGAGGCCGAGGCGGGTGGATCACGAGGTCAGGAGATTGAGACCACAGTGAAACCCTGTCTCTACTAAAAATACAAAAAAATTAGCCGGGCGTGGTGGCAGGCGCCTGTAGTCCCAGCTACTCGGAGAGGCTGAGGCAGGAGAATGTGTGAACCCGGGAGGCGGAGCTTGCAGTGAGCCGAGATTGCGCCACTGCACTCCAGCCTGCGTGACAGAGCAAGACTCCGTCTCAAAAAAAAAAAAAAAAAAGAAAAGAAAAAAAAATTTCTCTTGGATATATACCTTGGAATCGAATTATTGGGTCATAGGGTAACTCTATATTTAACCCTTTGAAAGACTGCAAGACTTTTCCCCAAAGTGGGTGCATCATTTTCCATTCCCATCAGCAGTGTGTGAGAGTTCCAACTGCTCCATGTCCTAGGCTTTTAATTGAATTTTTGATGTTGAGCCACACTAGAATAAAAGTCTATACTTAGCTGCAACATTACAATGTTAACACTAGAAGCAATATTTAACAAGCTTGTTATGACTTTTGCAGGTGCATTTTAGGATTTCGTTTTAAAGCACTTGAGAACAATCTTTCTATAACTCTTTGCTGGGAGTCAGAAAGTTTTCCAATACTAGAGCTCTCTGAATACTGGGAAAACAAGATTGCTGCCCCAGAAATTACTTTTCTTTGTTCTCTGCGGACATCAGATATGAGTCTGTGGTTTGGGCTTCTGATGAGTTTGTTCGTACGTGATTCAATGGTGGTGAGTTTTTCGGTTTACTCCTCAAATGAGTTTTTTTTTTTTCTTTCTGCATGCTGGTGGAAAAGGGAAGATGAAAAACAAACAAAAAGAATCTATCAGAGACCTCCCTGATGCAGTGTCTTGGAGAGTTCATGTGTAGTTTCATCTGGAATTCTCCTCTTTTTTGGTCCTGAAAAGTCACTCTTGTGCACACATGAATACTTTGATATTCTACACACTGTTTTATTGGCAAGATGCTTGTCTTATATTCCTGCCCTTTGGATTCTGAAATGTTGTTTACTTCTCGTTCACAGCTCCAAGTACATTTGTGTCTCTTCCTTGACACCAAACTGAACTGTTAGGAGAAGAGATACTGAACCTTCACAGTGCCTTGAATTATATTGTCTCCTATCCCAGAGTTTTCATTGAGATGTGAGAACATTCAGTTCTAATAAGTTTTAGTTGCGTTTTACAATTGTACGTAAGCAGTGTTGTTATTGAAATAGACTGTGCCGAGGCATAAATATGTACAGAAAGCTGACAAAGAAACACAGAAGGCTTGAAAATGGGCCTTTCTATCTTCGAGATTGGATTGAGATGACACTCACCACAATGCTAATTTCTACTTTAAGTTTTCTGTACACTGGGGTGTATCTTATTTACTACTATTTGAGATGGCATTTCAGCTGTCTTCAACACTGTCAACAGCTGCTAGCCCCAGCATGGCCCAGCAGCTGGTGTGGAGGGTTTGGGGCTGGGCCCAGCATCCCCAGCGTTGGAGAAGAGCAAGAATACTGGGACTCCTATTTCCCACATGAGTGAGACGTTGGGTCAGTCTGTTGACTTCGGTCCTTGGGGAGCCCCACTTCCTCACAGACTCCTGCTTCTGTGTCATGGCCCATGATGTCAGATCAGATTGATATGGTTGCTGGTCCAGGTCAGCTTGGCATTTGTCTCACGCCCTTGCATATTATAATGTGGATTTCTGACCCCTTCCTGGGGCTGGTGCATGCAGGAAGCATGATTTTCTTGGTCCAGATGCTATTCTTTGCACAATTATCCCCTTTCATTCCCTCCTGATTATGATGAATAATCAGCAGCCTTTTTTTTTTTACTTTGTCTAGTGAACTCAACTTTTTTTAAAAAAAGAAGTAAGTTAAGGTGGCTTCTTTCAACTTATTGAAGACAATAGGATATTAAAAAATGTGCTTCGGTCTATCTGCTTTGAATCTCATGCTGTTAGACTAAATCACCTGTGATCCCTCCACGTTGAAGTTGTCTACCTATCCCCACATTATTCCCCTCAATCCTTGAAGATTTGTCTCACTTTATAGCACTGTCGTAATTTCTGGTGATCTCATGATCTTTTCTGTATTCTTGCCCCTCATGTCCTTTATCACCACTCTTTTGCTGATGATTTTTTTTCCTCCAGTCTTCCTCAGCTAGTCCAGACTATTTATCATTGTTACTTATCATGTGAACTCCTCCACGTCTTAATTTCAAGAATCTCATCCTCTGATCACCACGTCCTAGATTCCCAACTTATTTTCTCTGTATCATGTTTCCAGTAGTTCTTCATCTTCTCTGGGAACTACAATCCACTGGCTACCTCCTTTTCACTGTCTCTCACTGTCCTCATTCCTGAACTTCCTCCTCACTCAGCGTAAATTCCACAGTTGGTCATTTTAGCCCCTCTCTTGCCCTTTCCCTTGATGTTCCTGCTCCTCTGTCACTTCATTGGACTTTCCCAGCAGTGCCTCAGTCCGTGGCAGATTCAACCCTCTGCTCCTCTGCATCTGTACCCATGCAGATGAATGTGGCCTGGGAAAAAATAGACAACCATGCTGGTAGGTTTCACTTAGAGTTACAGCCATGAATCTCAAATGAGCTTGTACCATGCTTCCCTGGCCCATTCACTTTGCACTCTCCTGGACTATCTCATACATTCCCCACCAAACTCCCAATAATTCTCCATCATCATTCTCAGCTGGTGACTTTATTCTGACTTCACTGAAAAAAAAAAAAAGGAACTCATCAGAGCAGAACTTCTGGATTCCCATCATCTTCTCTATCCACTCACATACTCTGCCTTCATAACAACTACCACAGACAAACGTTTTCCTGTCTATATCAAGCCAATCCCTCAACCTAATTGGTAGTTTCTACCACTCTGTCTGTTCAAGAACATTATTCCAGGATTTTCCTGCTTCCTGACCTGCATAATCCAGTTTCTCTCTCTATTTGGTTATCCATATCTACATTTTAAAAACGCTATTTCTGGCTGGACGCTGTGGCTCATGCCTGTATTCCCAGCACTTTGAGGGGCCGAGGCGGGTGGATCGCTTGAGCTCATGCTCAAGCGCTTAAGCTCATGAGTTTGAGACCAGCCTGGGCAACATGGAGAAACCCCATCTCTACAAAAAAAAAAAAAAATACAAACATTATCCAGGTATAGTGGTTCACGCCTGTAGTTCAAGCTACTCGAGAGGCTGAGGTGGGAGGATGGCTTGAGCCTGGGAGGCGGAGGTTGCAGTGAGCCGAGATTGTACTAGTGTACTCTAGCTCAGGTGACAGAGCCAGACCTTGTCTCAAAAAATAAAATAAAATTTAAAAGTAAAATAAAATAAAATAAAATAAAATTTTTCCCCTATTAAAAGAAAATAAACCCTTGCTTAACTCAACATCACTCTCAAGCATCTGCTTTCTCTTAACCACTTTAGAGCAAAACTCTAAAAAGAATCTACTGTCTCCATTCTACATTTTCCTTTCTTTCATGAACCTGCTATAATCAGGCTTTCTTTGTGTCACTCCATTGAAACTGCTTTGTCAAGGCCATTGATGGCCTACATGTAGCTAAATCCAATGGTCAGTGGTCAGTTCTCTTCTTACCTGCCCTATCAGCAGATTCCACAAAATATCAGCTCTTTCATTTTCAAACACTTTTTTCACTTGATTTCCAGGACACTGTGCTCTCCTGGTGTGCCTCCTGCCTCACAGGTGATTCTTCCCAGTCTTCCTTGCTAGTTCCCTTTCACCCCTTCAACCTCCTTGCACTGGTTCATCACAAGATTCAGTCCTTGGACCCCTTCTCTACTTCTCCATGCTCATGACTCCAAATACTATCTATATTTTACACTTCCAAATCAATACCCCCAGCCTACATATCTTTCCCTCATGATTAATATATCGAATTGCATATACAGTGACACTTCTTTCAGATATCTGATAGATTATCTCAATGTAACATCTCCTCTGATAGATTATCTCAATGTAACATCTCCTCTGATAGATTATCTCAATGTAACATCTCCAAAACAACCATCTGAACTTCTCTCCAAATCTACACCTTCCACAGTCATCCATATCTTAGTAAATAGAAACAATCCTCTGGGTGTTCAGACTAAAAGTCTTGTATTATCTCTAACCTCTTTCCTTTCTGATACCTCAGACTCAACCTTTAAGCAAGTCCTATGAATCTGTCTTCAAAACCTACCCAGAGGATGACTACTCTTTGCCACCTTCACCACTACGCACAGGTCTTCCTAACTGCCCTCTTGACTTTCACGTTTGCTTTCTTGAACATTATTCTCAACATGGCAGCCACAGCCTCATAGTTCATGGCAGTCCTTTGCTCAAGGCCTTTTGGTTCCAGCCCATTGACTCCTTGCTGTTTGTGGAGCACACACCCACTCAGGACCTTTGCCCTCCCTGTGCCTCCTTCCTGGAGCCCTGGCCCCCATGCGTCCTTCCTGTCTTTAGTCAGCATCATCTCCACTGAAGAACCTATTTAAAGTTGCAATCTGCTGCCTTCTGGCACTTTCTATTTTCCTTCCCTTCTTTATTTTGTGCAACAATTATAACCATCTTACATGCTATATATTTTACATCTTAATTTGTTTATTTTCTTCCCACCACCAGCAGAATATATACTTCATAAGGGCAGGAATTTTTGTCCATTTTGTTCAGTGCCAAGAACAGTGCCTGGCACACTAAGCACTCAATAAATAGTTGTTGTCGCAGGAATACCATGTGGGATTTAAATTGGGCTTTCTTTCTTATTATAACCTACCTCTTCCCACAAAGGATATGAGGTGACAAGGCTCCTATAAATGAATCACATTGAGAAGCTGGATGTTTTATTAGTCCCCTGTGCCTCCATGCTCACCATGAAGATTTGCAGTAATAGAGGGTAGTAAGCTGGACTAAGAGAGGAAACTGACAACGACAGTTTTTAGCACTAACAGGCTTCCAGAAGTTACAGAAAACTCCTTTAAACATCTCCAAAAGCTTTATTGAGTGTCTAACCACTCCACCAACATAACATATCTTTAAGATAGGAGTATAAGGTACTCTAAGAGATTACAAATGCCGTGATCTCCAGCACACCCGGAGAGCATAGTGTCCTGGAAATCAAGTGAAGAAGGTGTCTGAAAATGAAGGAAGTAATATGGTGTGGAATCTGCTGATAGGGCAGATAAGAGGAAAACTGACCCCTGACCGTGTGGTATATTAAAGAATTCAAGGGAAGAGATGACAAATGCTGTGAGAATTCATGATATTTAGTTAGTACCTGTTAGGGGTTGAATTGTGTTCCTCTCTCCAAAAATATATTGAAATTAGAAATCCAAGGCCATTGTTAATGTGACCTTATTTGGAAATAGGGTCTTTGTAGATGATCAGATTAAGATGAGATCATTGGGGTGGCCCTAGTCCAATTTGACTGGTGTCTTTATGAAAATGGGACACTTGGACACAGAGACATACAGAGGGAAGATGTTGTGAAGTAAAGAGGGAGAACACCATCTATAAGCCAAGTAATGCCTGGAGCTATCCAGTAGCTAGGAGAGAGGCCTAGAATAGATTGTCTCTCCCAGTTCCCAGATGGAACCAAGACAACTGATACCTTGATCTCAGACTTCTGGTCTCTAGAACTGTGAGACAATCCATTTATGTTGCTTTCGCCACCTAGTTTGGAGTGCTTTGTTATGGCAGCATTATCTGATTTTAGTTTTGTTATTGTATGTAGCTTGGGCATAACACTTTAGGACTGACAATTTGTTTAAATCACAGAGCTTTAGATTTTAATTATCTAGAAAAAATTTCCACCTATCACTTACCAGTAAAACCATGGTGTATACTGTAACATTCCCAGATATTCAATGAAAAGAAATATTTTTTCCACTTTTTATATGCATAATTGAGAGGGCTAACTTTACAAATAGAATGAAAGATCATATTGTGTTATTTAATGCTATACTTTTAGAAGTATTTTTGATACGTATTTCTTTTGAAATGCAGTTATATAAATGATACTCCTTCAGCGTTTTCTAAGGTAAGGAATAGTTTTACACACAGTTGACCTTCTGTATCTGCAGGTTCTGAAGCCAAGAAATCAATGGCCTTATCTTAATCTGATTATCTGCAAAGACCCTATTTCCAAAACTCAGACCAAAAATATTCTTTAATAAATAATTAAAAATAACAATACAACAATAAAAAATAATGCAAATGAAAAAACAACACAGTAGAATAACAAATAGTTGCCATGCAACTATTTGCATGGCAGTTATATTTTATTGGGCATTGCAAGTAATCTGGAGAAGATTTAAAGTATATGGAAGGATGTGTGTAGATTATATGCAAATCCTATGCCATTTTCTGTCAAAGATTTGAACATCCAAGGATTTTGGTATCCTTGGGAGTTCTGGAACCATCCCTCATGGGTACTGAAGGACAACTGTAATCTTAAACATTTAACATTAATGACTGGCACTATGAATGGAGTCTGGAAAAAAAGGGTTTATTTGTTGAGGGGCTAAAATTGGTCATTTAAATTGGTTGAGAAAGTTTTTAAGATATTGTGAAATCCACTTAAATTGACAGACTTTAATGTTATTAAGAAGTGGTTTTGTGTGTTAAAATCATTTCCCTCCTGTATTCATTATGTATCTTAAGATATGGTAATATATACACAGAACTATATTTTAAAAATACTTAATTTAGTTTGACATTATTGTGAGAAAGAAAAGATCTAAGAAGAGATCAGTGGCTTAAAATTCCATAGTGATAATGAACTTGGAGGAAACCTTGTATACTAAGTGAATTATAGTCTAAAGATAGTGGGAAAACTGTACTCAAATAATAATATTGAAAAACATCCAATTTATTCTGCTTATGAAGACATAATTTGAAACATATCTGATATATTCATTTTTTTCCTGTTTTGTTTTTTTATTCTGCAAATTTCATATCATAGTTTTAAATTTTGTTACACAACAGTTTTGTAGAATACATAAAAGGACTGTAGATTTGGAGGTATATGGCTCTTGCAGACCATGTAAAATTTTGGATCTTAGTTCTAGCTCTAGTTTTGCTTACTAACTGGTAACCTTTGAGAAAATCTTATCTTTTTATTTTCAGCATCTGTAAAACTCTAACAATCTGTTGAATTTGCCTCCTGAAAGTCTTTGTGGAGCCTGACAAAGTTCAGATATGTGGTTCTGTCTTCTGAGAATGTAGTCTGTGTGGCACAATTTGAAATGTTCCCTTGTTTTAGGTGGACTTTTTGTCTTCCTCTGCTACTGGCTGTAATTTCCCTTAATTGTTAGAGGCCCTCTTTGGACATCTCATTTGAAAAAGTACTGCTCAATCTGTGAATCTCGAAGAATGCCACTGTGAACAAAGGGATTGCAACTAAACAAAATGAAGGCATTTTACATTTTGTACAGGAAATTGCTTAATATCTAAACCATGAACTGACTTAAATGACTAAACCATGACTGTGTAGTGTAGTGTCTATTTACATGTTTATCAGAAACACATAATACCTTGTCCTGGATGTTTGTATCTCCCCCAAATTCATATGTTGAAACCTAATCACCAATGTGATGGTATTAGGAGGTGGAGTCTTTTGGAGGTGATTAAGTCATTAGGGCTGAAAGATTCCTCAGAGAGCTAGATCAGCCTTTCCACCAGGTGAGAACACACAGAGAAGATGCCATCTATGATCTAGAAAGCAGGTCCTCCTTAGACACCAAATTTACTGGCACCTTGCTCTTGGACTTCTCAGCCTCTAAAACTGTGAGAAATAAGTTTCTGTTGTTTATAAGCTACTCAGCCTTTGAGATTTTGTTATAGCAGTCTGAATGGACCAAGACACATGGGTAAACATTTATTTGACCACATCTGCTTAAAAAAGGAAATGGAAATGCAGGCATGTTGCTGGTCCTTCTTTTGGGCCATAGGCTAATATTGAGAACCATAACTGCATATTATGACATCTGAGTTCAGAATCAAAGCAAGGGAGACTCTTTGGAAAGATTCCATGTCTATAATTCACAGTGTAGATGCAGAGCAATTCCCACCAAATGCTTGTGTTCTTTCCTGGAAGATCATTAACCTAAAGTGATTACTTTTTAGAGAGAACTGCTGTTAAGACTTGTGGTAAAAGTCAGGTGCAAGACCAAGGAAAGGTGACCAGGGCAAGGAAGACAGTTTGGGAGCTGAATCTCTCCTCTCTTTTGGGGGGTCTGCAGTGCTGGTTTGTATGGAGGGCTTTGGGAAAGCCTGTAGCTTTACCCAGCTGCTGACAAGCTTTTGGAGTAGCAATAGTTCTGGGATTTGCAGGAGAAATACACAGGGGTGGAAGTTTGAGTTACGTACAGGGTAGAAGAATGCAGTAAAGCATTATAAACAAATTCTATAAGATGTGGATTTGGGGGTAGGTGCTTTATAAGATTTAAATATTTTTTTGATGGCAGGACACGCCACACTGACACATGAATAGATGAAAGGCAAAATACTTGGTTACTTACAGCTCCAATTGAAAGAAGGCTTCCAAATCTTCCAGGCAGGACCATACAGTGAGTTGCATCCAGGGACAGGGTAACAGCAAGCTGGAGCTCCAGGGGGAGGCTTACATATAGCAAGTGGGGTGGAGTTAGGGAGGTTTTGATGGTTCTCTTTGGGTTGGCTTGTTTGAATAATTCTGCGGGTTCTGGGACATAGGGTACCTGTCTGGTACCTGGCACCAGAGCCTTTAGGGTGGGTACATTGTGGCCCAGAATATGAGAGCTCTATCAGGAAGTGACTGTAGTGCGGATTGAATTAGCTGGGCAAAAAGGGGAGCTGACTGGCTTCTAGCCAGGGCCTCAAAACTGGGTAAAGGCAGCTTACAAAAATTATAGTAGTGATAGAGTTTGAATGTAAGTTCATGCCAAGTCTCGTGTTGAATTTTAATCCCCAATGTTGGAGGTGGGGCCTGGTGGGAGGTGATTGTATCATGGGGGTGGATCCTCCTGATAGTGAGTTCTTACACAATCTGGTGTGTGGCACCTCTTCCCAACCCAAACTCTGTCTTGTTCCCCACTTCACCTTCCACCATGAGTGAAAGATCCCTGACGCCTCCCCAGAAGCAGATGCCAGCATTGTACCTCCTGTACAGCCTTCAGAACCATGAGCCAATTAAACATCTTTTCTTTATGAATTAGTGCATTCGTCAGTTCTCACGCTGCTAATAAAGACATACCTGAGACTAGGTAATTTATAAAGAAAAAGAGATTTAATGAACTCACAATTCCACGTGACTGGGGAGGCCCCACAATCATGGTGGAAGGCAAGGACGAGCAAGTCATATCTTACATAGTGGCGGGGAAGAGAGAATGAGAGCCAAGCAAGAGGGGTTTCCCCTTATAAAACCATCAGATCTCCTGAGACTTATTCACTACCACAAAAACAGTATGGGGGAAACCGCCCCCATGATTCAGTTATCTCCCACCGGGTCCCTCCCACAACACTTGAGAATTATGGGAGCTACAATTCAAGATGAGATTTGGGTGGAGACACAGCCAAACCGTTATCAATTACCCAGCCTCAGGTATTTCTTTATAACAACACAAGAATGGACTAACACATAGGTATAAGTTCTTGATAGTCATTCTTTAAGTACCTAGTTGATGCTTCTTCTTAGCTCTCCCATCAGTTGGTTAGTGGCAAAGGAGGATAGGTGTTCAAAGAACTTAATGAGCTTAGAAAACATCTTCCAGAACTTGTGTACAAATTGGGCTGGGGGCTGGTGGGCATCTTGACCTCCCATGGAGGCTGAGGATCTTGTTGACATGAGGAAGGTGTTTGTTGTTACTAACTGGGGGTGGCTGGTGCAGGAGGTGTCATGTGTGCCATGTGCCCATCAAAGTCCATCCCCGGAAGCTGGAGAGCCTAGGACCACGCCAAGGGAGAAGGTAGAAATGACATCCAGTGTGAGGTGTCCCAGGAACTCTTGCAGGCTAAAAGAAGTTGAAAAGTTTCTACAGTCACCCAGACCTGTTTTTGACCAAGGTAGGCATTCCAAGTGATGGTATATTTACTGACAACACCATATTTGTCATTCAGTGGTTTGAACTAACCTTGGTGATGATCAGGGTGGTTTGGGGGCTCCTGTGACATGCTTGACTGCCGGCTTTGCCCACTGAGCAGCACAGTATCTTGTCTTAAGAAAGCTGGCCTCGCTTTCTCATCCCTGTGGCTCTGTTTCTTTGGTACCTCTGTAAATAGGACTCTACTTACTGCATACACCAATGTCTTTTAGCTATAGCTGGGGTGAATGTTGCCATGGCAATTCTAACTTCTGGAATGAGGAATCTGTGAGGGGGCAGTTTTAACTGGTATGCATGGCTGCAGTTGACTAAGGTGCCCGCCCACAGAGTGTAGTTTTATAAATTAGCTGGAGATTGGTGTAGTCCTCCTCTTTAGAGGTGATTTCCTCCGGCCTTCAGGGTCCTCGTTGATAGGATATTAATGGCTTGCGTATTTCACTGTTTTGTTTTCTTAAAAGATATATAGAAAACAAAGAAAAAGACTCCTTTTGTGAGCGTCAGGGGTAGAATCATTCCTTGATATCTTCTATATATGAGACTTTCTTTAGATTATCGGTACCTAGGATGTATTATAAGAAACTTAAGTGTTTGACATTTTTAAAATACTGTGAATTCTAGTTAGTTTATCAGTATTTTCTTAGTTATTTATGTCTTAAATGTCACAAAATATTGCATCCCTAAGCATCTGTTAATAAGGTGAGAGTTTTGACTAATTGGAAATGATACATAGAGAGTGTTACATTATTATTCATATTTTCATATTTTTTGTTGAAATACTCTGATTTTCTTATTTTTATCATATTTAAATAGGTGCTTAAAAAAGGACAACTAGTTCTATAAGACTTTTAACAGAAAAGTAATTCCCTGTCCATCCTCTGCTCCCCAGATTCCCATGCTTCAGAGACAACTACTTTGAGCTCTTTGAGCTGCTTCTACTATTTGCCTCCGTGTTTCTAATACCATGAGTTTTCCATTTTAGGTATTATCTACTGACTTATTGGTTGTCATGGGCTGAATTATGTCTCTGTTAAAGTCACACATTGAAGCTCTAACCCCCAGTAGTGCAGAATGTGACTGTACTTGGATATTGGGTCTTTATAGAGGTAATTAAGTTAAGATGAGGCCATAGGGTAGGCCCCAATCCAGTCTGATTGGTGTCCATCTTAGAAGAGGTGATTAGGATACCAATATGTACAGGGGGAAGAGAATATGAAGATACCAGAAGAAGATAGCCATCTACAAGCCAGAGAGAGAGAAAAAGCTTGGAATGAAACCAACCAACCCTGCCTACACCTTGATCTTGGACTTTAGCCTCCAGATCTGTAAGGAAATAAATTTCTGTTGTTTAAGTCACCCAGTCTGTGATATTTATTACGGTAGCTCTAGCAGATTAATACATTGGTATGGAAGAAAGATAATACTTTAGCTTTCTTATACTCTTATATTCTTATCTTGAGTTTACATATACAAACATCTAAATTTATCAAATTATTCTTGGGGTTGGAATATTATAAAACTATTACTCACAGGTGAGCCAAGAAGTACACTGTGATTAAATAACCTTTTGTTCTTCCCAAAATTAATAACTGTCCACTTACCATGTGATTAATTTTCTATGACCAGTTACTACTTTATCCTCAACCCTGACATAATATACATCTCTTTTCAACATTTAAAAACAGGAAGTGATTTATCAGTTTTTTTTTTTTTTTTGAGATGGAGTCTTACTCTCACTCTATATAGTGCCCAGGCTGAAGTGCAGTGGCCAATCTTGGCTCACTGTAAGCTCCGCCTCCTGGGTTCACGCCATTCTCCTGCCTCAGCCTCCCAATGTAGCTGGGACTACAGGGCCCTGCCACCATGCCCGGCTAATTTTTTGTATTTTTAGTAGAGACGGGGTTTCACCATGTTAGCCAGGATGGTCTCGATCTCCTGACCTCGTGATCCGCCCGCCTCGGCCTCCCAAAGTGCAGGGATTACAGGTGTGAGCCACCGTGCCCAGTTTGGTTTTTTTCTTAAGGAAATTTCTTCTGGATTTTGCTGTCAGCTCAATCTTGGAGTCTCCAGTGTCACCCTGAGAAGGGTTCGTGGGATGTGAAATGTTCTATTCCTACAGTTGTTTTCATTGTTTCCAGTTTCCAGCATTGCTGTTGAAATACCTGAGGCCACTCTCACTTCTGACCCTGTGTTGTGACTTCACCTGCGCCTTCTCTACTTAGAACATTGTAGTTCTCAGTGCTCTGATATTTCACCGTGATCTACATCAGGGAAGGTATTTTTTCATCTTTATAGCTGAGAATTTGGTGAGCTCCCTCATTTAAGAAATTCATCTTCTAGAATCTGAACCGTTAAAAGAAAATATTTTAATTTTATAATTTCCCTCTCTCTATTTTCTCCGTTTTTTTTCTTTCAGGGGCAACTGTTATTTGGAAGTAGAACCTCCTGGATTGATTCCTGAATTTTCTTATAATTTATCCCCTAGAGTCCAACTTTTTAACCCAGTTGCTAGAAGATTTCCTCCTTTATCTTCCAATCCCTTAAGTCATTTTTCCATTTGTGTAATCATATTTTAATTTTTAAAAATTCTTTTTGTTATGGACATCAGAACACTGGTGGCACTTGTTTCCTGAATAATTTATAGCCTCCTTTTTCTGTTTTTAGATGTGATACTTTCTTATCTCTCTGAGGATATTTAAAATATAATTTAAAAGATGTTTTTTTCTCTATTGTCTTTGCCATGTTTAGGTTCTTGTTTCATTTTGACTACTTTGGTCCTCAGATTTTCTAGAGGCTTTTCTCCAATGTTTGGTGGCCTCTGGCTGCAATTGCTGTGTAAGGGTGAGTCACACAAAGGAATGGAATCACAAATGGCCGGTGAGCCACATTGCTGGAAGATCACCAGCTTTCAGATGTGGAGGTGTTTCTCTTGGGTCTCAGTGCACAGGGGAAAGGTGTGCTTAGCTGCAGTATTCGGGGAGCTACTAAGGGACGGGGACCCTGGGGCTCACACTTCTCTGCAGATTTTCACTTATCCCTGGTGTACTGTACATCTCTGAGCTCAGAGTCCTTCTCTCTTACTGTCTCCAAGGTAATCTTGCCGTTCTCTGCTGGAGCATGAAAGGGGCAGTGACCTGGCCAAGAAGAGTTAGAGAGAGCAGCTGGAGACCTCAGTGCTTCTTTCGACAGACATTACCAATATCTGTCAGTCGTTCGTATGCTGCCCTACTTCCAGAGACTCCCGGTGCCTCAAATTCCTGGGGTTTTGGGTTATGGAATCTCTAGCTTCAGGACTTCCTCCTGCCAGTTTTGGTGTCAGCCCTCCCGTCTCGTGTCAGTTATACCAGTCTCTTTGCTTCTGTCTCCTTCTCTCTCTTTACAGTTGTAGGGCTGCACCTTTGGTGCCCCTTTCTCATCATTTGGTGGGATACAGGAGGCAGCAGCAGTACCCACATCAGTTCCATCTATCAGATTTCTGGAGGAACTACCTTACACTGAAATTCTCTTTGAAAAAAACAAGGCTTTTTGCTTTTGAGGTCTTGAACAGTCGAGGGTAGGAAGTGGTGCTTTCTTTCTGGGTTAAAAAATTGGTGATCTTTCGAGGTCAGAAGATCGAGACCATCCTGGCTAACACGGTGAAACCCCGTCTCTACTAAAAATACAAAAAATTAGCCGGGCGTGTTGGCGGGCGCCTGTAGTCCCAGCTACTCGGGAGGCTGAGGCAGGAGAATGGCGTGAACCCAGGAGGCGGAGCTTGCAGTGAGCCGAGATCGCGCCACTGCACTCCAGCCTGGGGGACAGAGCAAGACTCCGTCTCAAAAAAAAAAAAAAAAAAAAATTGGTGATCTTTATAGCAGCATGATTTATAATCCTTTGGGTATATACCCAGTAATGGGATGGCTGGGTCAAATGGTATTTCTAGTTCTAGATCCCTGAGGAATCGCCACACTGACTTCCACAATGGTTGAACTAGTTTACAGTCCCACCAACAGTGTAAAAGTGTTCTTGTTTCTCCACATCCTCTCCAGCACCTATCGTTTCCTGATTTTTTAATGATGGCCATTCTAACTGGTGTGAGATGGTATCTCATTGTGGTTTTGATTTGCATTTCTCTGATGGCCAGTGATGATGAGCATTTTTTCATGTGTTTTTGGCTGCATAAATGTCTTCTTTTGAGAAGTGTCTGTTCATATCCTTCGCCCACTTTCAACCATCTGATGATTTTTGACAAACCTGACAAAAACAAGCAATGGGGAAAGGATTCCCTATTTAATAAATGGTGCTGGGAAAACTGGCTAGCGATATGTAGAAAGCTGAATCTGGATCCCTTCCTTACACCTTATACAAAAATTAATTCAAGATGGATTAAAGACTTACATGTTAGACCTAAAACCATAAAAACCCTAGAAGAAAACCTAGGCAATACCATTCAGGACATAGGCATGGGCAAGGACTTCATGTCTAAAACACCAAAAGCAGTGACAACAAAAGCCAAAATTGACAAATGGGATCTAATTAAACTAAAGAGCTTCTGCACAGCAAAAGAAACTACCATCAGAGTGAACAGGCAACCTACAAAATGGGAGAAAATTTTCGCAACCTACTCATATGACAGAGGGCTAATATCCAGAATCTACAATGAACTCAAATAAATTTACAAGAAAAAAACAAACAACCGAGGGGGGGGAGGGATAGCGTTAGGAGATATACCTAATGCTAAATGACGAGTTAATGGGTACAGCACACCAACATGGCACATGTATACATATGTAACAAACCTGCACCTTGTGCACATGTACCCTAAAACTTAAAGTATAATAATAATAAAATTAAAAAAACTGGTGATCATGATTTTTTTTTTTTACAGAACAGTCAGTTAAAGTGCTGCCTGCTGTACATTGGGATATAGATGTTGTGCTTACCAAGGATGGTATATTAGGGAAATAGGGAAAATTTAGGACATGAAGTGTGCTGCTCCTCCATGAAGCATTTGATGATACTCTTCAAGAAAGAGAAAAGACTGAGCCAAGGGTGGTGTGTTTAAACAACAGCAACAACAACAACAAAATGACACACAAGAACAATTAGTTTTGTTAAGAAAACGAAAGTAGGTTGGCAAACTCATTGAAGAAGAACAAACCCTCTTTGTCTAGAGCCTAAAATCATTGTTGGTTGGTTTAAAAGGCAAATTCTCTCTCTAGAGCAAGCAGACACAGGGAGGTGGATTTTATACAGGAGATAAAATGGGGCCAAAAAAAAAATAGCCTGAGTTATCAGGATCTCTCACATTCTTCTCATGAAGCTTTTCCATCTGCAAGGTGATCAGGCCTGAGGGGAGAAAGTGCTTAAGGCATGCTTCCTTGCACAAGGCTATAGTTTCTAATTGCCTGGGAGCAGAAGCCATTGAAGTGAAAGCTAAGGGCAGGGCCCAGGAACCTGTGTCAGGGAGACACAGCCCCCAGTAGCAAAGATTATCAAGGGATCAAATAGACCAGGAGTTTATTAAGTAATTGAAGAACTGGATTGTTCTTCAGTCAGTGGATTATAGCCATGGCTGCCCAGCTCTTGGGACAATCCCTAGGCCTCCCCAGACCACCCCCATCAATTGGGAGTAACAGTGGGTTACTATCTTTATCCCAGTCTTGGAAAGAGGCTCTTGATCCTCATCTGTGTATCTATCTGTGTGCCCTGTGTAGATATGGAGGACAGTGGAAAAGGAAGATGCTCTTTGCGGGTGTAACCACAAGACTTTAGAAGGCAGATGATCAAGAAATTATTTCCAGAGGGAGCTGGGGTTGGCAAGTTTGCTGATGAAGAACTAACTCTCTTATTCAGAACAGAGAATGCTGACTTTTTTGGTCCAGTTGCGTAAGGTGAACCAAAAAGCTCTGTGCACTGTTTCCCAGACTTTCCCCTTTTCTGAATTACTTTTTTATATTAATTTTTTAAATTGCCACTATGTTGTTTTTATGGGCTATTATGTATTAGGTATGTTGGAAATAGTTTATCTTTTAACTACATGTTGCTGAATCATAGGAAACTGTATTTGGACCTAAGAAATGAACAACATATCACCCAGAGGTCCTGGACCTGAACCAGTTGCAGGAATGAATACTGTCTGTGAAAACAAAAAGCAACACAATCCAAAGGACACCTTACATGGGAGGGACAGTTGGTGGTTGATTCAGAGCAGTGAGTTTGGAGATAGATGGGCCTCGCTCTGTCATTTACACTGCTCCTTGAGCACATTAACTTCTCTCAGCTACATTTTCTTCAAATATGAAGGAGGGATGATAATAATCCCTATGTCATAGGGTCATAGGGTTGATGTGAAGAGTACAGAAGGCAGCATTTGAGAAGCACTTAGCAGAACGCCTGGCATAGAGGGGGCGTTTGATCAGTGGTAGCTGTGAGGACCCTGATTCTGATGGTGATCACACTATAGACACAGGTGCAGTGCCACACTAGGTGCCAAGACACTGAAGAACTGCTCAGGTTTCCCAAGCATGCCACCAGCACTTCTCCCTGGGTGTCCTTTCATTTACAGGTCTGTTTCTCATATCAAGCCCTACTCTGCCTGGGCATTACCATGAGATTTATAGCATTCCTGTCTCAGGGCTTAACATACTATTCTATATAAGAGATGGTCAGTATGTTTTTTGCATGAATATCTATTTATCACTAATTCCATCCTTAAACCAATATTCACCCCAGAAGTCTTCAATTGCCTTAGCTTCCAGTTTATTTTTTAGGGAAATATTGGATGTTTTATTCTCAGACATCATCACTAAACTAACAAAAAAAGTCATTGCGATTCAGTCTTTTCTGGTTGTACGTGAAAAATCAAGCATTTATTCCCAAGTAGTCTTCTACAGTGTTGGGGGAAAATGGCATACATTTACTATGGAATAAAAATAATCTATAAGATATTCTTTATTTTATTTAGATCTGTCACAGAATTTGGCCAGTTTTCCAATGGAGAAGAGAAAATGCCATGTATTGCTTTTAAAGACATTTACAGTGTTTCAAAGTGGTATGAAATATGAATATAGTTAATTTTTACCTCTTCAATGTATAGATTAAAACAATCAAATAAAGACTTCAATTTTTAAAAAATATATTAAACTTGAGACATACTTTTTGACTATTATTGGGAGGGGCTCATATTTCATTTTGGAGAAGGACTAATTTTTCTTCACATTGAGCAACCTGAACCACATCAATCTTAAAAGGAAGCAATTTATAAATATATGTGCATACATATATGTGAACAGTTTTGAACATATCTGGTGCAGCCCATATATAAATCCATAATTTTTGTAAATTATATTACGTACAAATTCCTTATAGTGAAGGGCCCGCTCTAACAAATTTCCTATGTTGTGCTTTTCAAACTAGAATATTCTCACCCTGGGGGTCTACAGTAATGTGCCCACAGGTGTTGTGAGACCCTAGGGTGAATATGACATGTGACATAACTACCTGGGATGTCCACTTAAGTGGAAATTTTGTCTTGAAAAAATATGGAGGGGGAAAAATGGAGATTGATGGGCTCTTTTAGGTATTTCTTAGATGGAATTAAAACACTTTTATAACAAAACATAGGAAATTGGGTAAAAATTCTTATGGACTGTTTAAAAGTGGAAACTTTGAGAATATGTCTCGCTTGCTAAAAGTAGGACTCCCAAACTCTATGGGATGCATTTTCATTTTTCTCTACCACTAGTGTTAAATTTTCAAATAAACTTTACTATAAAGAGTTATTTAGTGTGCCTATTGTAATTTACATATTTAGCAGTGATTTTAAGTGTACCTATCTTCAGCAGATGGAGTATATTCTAAGTGAGGTCCCAGATGAATGTCCTGAAATTGAACATATCTGTGTGTACTTTTCTATTTGTTATCTTCTCTCCACCACTGAACCTCCTTTCTCCCCTCTCCACAAAAAAAATTGTTCATTATTTTCATCAGAACCATAAAGGGATCTATGATAAAAATAATATTAAGAACTCGTTGATTTAAATTTTTCTTTAAATTTTGTCATTCACAGTTTGAGGCACCTATGGGCAAATCGTTCCTTTTCATGTTTGGACATTTATGATTTGAGACTCAATGTCAGTTTGTGTTTCTTTGCATATCATTTGTTATATTTAAGTTATTTGTCTATCATATCTCCTTCCTCTAGACCAAGTTCCATGAAGGGTAAAATACATGACTATTTGATTCAGCTGTAAAGTCTAGGTATCTGATACTATGCCTGGCTCAATCATACGTGTTGGGAGTTGAGCTGAATCCCAAAACACATTCATAGAGTTCCCCTGAAGCATTGCCCTTGTAGCCAACAGAACATTCTGTCGCACATTTGTTTGAACTTAAATGAGTCAATTATCATGTTTACTTGCTAATGTCATCCTATCAATTGTGTTTTAGAGTGGGATATTTTGAAGAATAGCTTCTCCTTAACAAGACAGAATCCAGACAAAGCAATAATCTGTCTTTACTCAACCCAGACCTAATATGTTAATTCTGATTTAATTTAATTTTCTTTGGCTCATGGCACTGAAATTTTCAAATGGTTCATTTGGTGCTTAATTATCAGCTAAAAATTTCACCCTGTCTAGAGGGAAGCCATGCTGTGTCAAGTGCAGATCATTTATCTCAGCTCATTTCTGGTCTTCTCACTGTTGTTGGGCTTTGTGTTATTCAAGAAGAAGTGTTTCCATCTGTGACTCATTTGGAGACAGCGGATATATTTTAGAAAGTATATATCTTAGCCCTAACTATTGCAGGTCTAAATGCTGTGTCTTGCAACTTCATGTCTGTATTCTGTCCTCAGTGTTGTACTGCTTCTCTGTTCTCTTAAAGGGTCTTGGCATAACAGCCAAACTAGCTACGGTGTCATGGATACTTTCCTTTCATCAGAACGGAATTGCATACTAATAGGAGTTTCTGATTCTTCAGCATCAGTGACAATCAGACTCATTAGTCTATGCTTTTTCTGCCAGAGCACATGCTATCTTGCTACCCCTTATCCCTCCTGTATGAGTTTACTGTTGCTGTTGTAACCAAGTACCACAGACTTAATAGTATCAAACAAAACAGATGCATTATCTATCGGTCAGAAGTCCAACACTTGCCTCACTGGGCTAAAATCAAGGTGTCAGCAAGTATGCATTCTTTTCTTGAGGCCCTGGGAGAATCCACTTTCTTGCCTTACCCAGCTTCTACAGCCTGCCCACATTCCTTGGCCTGTGGCACCTTTCATCTTCAAAGCAAGTAATAGAAAGTTGAGCCCTTCTCATATTGTGTCATTCTGACCTCCTTCTTCTACTTTTAAGGATTCTTGTGATTACATTGGGTCCACCTGATAATCTAGACTGATCTCCCTATCCTGAGGTCAGCTAAATTCCTTAATTCCCCTTTGCTGTGTAACATCACATATTCATAGGTTCTGGAGATGCAACATGGACATATTTGGAAGGAAGTATTATTTTTCTTGCTACACTTCCCATTGTGTTTTTTCTTCTAACTCTTGTACTTTTATTTATCTTTCCATTTCCCTTATTTCTTTCCTGCCACTCCTTAATTACAGTTTTTTGTTTGTTTTTGTTTGTTTTTTTGAGAAGGAGTCTCGCACTGTCGCCCAGGCTGGAGTGCAATAGTGCGATCTCGGCTCACTGCAACCTCTGCCTCCTGGGTTCACGTGATTCTCCTGCCTTAGTCTCCCAAGTAGCTGGGATTATAGGCACGTGCCACTATGCCTGGCTAATTTTTTGTATTTTTAGTAGAGACGGGGTTTCACCGTGTTAGCCAGGATGGTCTCAATCTCCTGACCTTGTGATCTGCCTGCCTCAGCCTTCCAAAGTGCTGGGATTACAAGAGTGAGCCACTGTGCTGGGCCTTATTATTACAGTATCTTTACTTGTCTCTTTATTATCTTATTTATTTTAACCTTATTTAACATATACCTATATAGTGTGTATTATGTAGGTATATATACGTAGGTGTCAGAATAAGCTCTTAAAAATGTTAACACTTTAATATTCATAAGAACTCTATAAGGTTGCCCTATGAAAGGATCTACTTCTAGGTCCCAGAGAAAATACTAATTTGTCTAATTATTCAATAATCAATACAATCCTTTCTTATTCATAAATTTTACTTATGACCGAAAGAAACTAATACAACTATAGAAATAACAAGTGAGGAAGGGGATGCTTATATACCTTCTGTGAGATAAGTATAGTTGTCTTCATTTCCAAGGTTGAGTCTCAAAATGTAGACTTGCCCAAGGCCAGACAGTTGGTAGCTGATAGTCAAAATGCCAAACTTACAATCTTTGTATCATATGATAGTATCTTGACCTTATATTTTTAGGTTTGATTATGCATTGCTGCTCCTCTTTCTCTTTGCTACTGATTGGTCATTTTTTGAACCTAGTGAGTGGGCATATTGCATTTTGGTGTGTGTTTATTAAATTTATCCTCTCTCCTGTGGTGGTTAGTGGTACACACTGACCCTGAACTGCTCTCTATTACAAAGAAGCGTTTGGTTTGTATTTCACTTCTTTCTTTTGATGTTCCTTTCATGCTGGCTGTTTCTGTTTAATGAAGGTCATTGCTTGTGAACAATGTTGTTGTTCTGGAATACTATCCTAGGAATCACTGTGATAAACCTGCTGATTGAGGTATTATATGAATGCCTGTTTTGCTCATAGATAGATGAGAAATCTTATGACATGATCTTGTAGCTTTCTCTCTTATTATTTGCTTGTCCGTGTATAAATAATGACAGAATAGATAATTCTTTTTCAGTTGTGTGAGGATCAGATTTGAATAAAAGTAATAGCGCATGATCATATTTTCCAGTAAAATTATCTTCAGGTTTCATGTGGAAGAAGCATTTGGGTTAGTAATAATCTTGGCCCACAGCATCGATTAAGGCAGCATTTGAGAAACATCCTAGAATGGGGGATGCTGGAGACATTTTGTCCTTGTTTTTTTTAGAGATACATTTGCATCGAATTAGGCAGGCTTCAGGAGGATTCTCCCTTAGAGTGAGCTCATAGTGCCTGTTTTTCATAAGGCTATCATCAATCCTTGAGAAGTACAATTGCTTAGAAAACAAAATACAGCCTCTAGCAATTTACCTGAAATATTCTTATTTATATTGTTGTTTCAGGACTTTGCTATTATCAGGCTAGAGAGCTTTTTTCTAAAGCGTGTTTGTCTTAGTGACTGGATTAATTTTTAGGTGTGTGTGCATATATCTAGTGCCTGGTATTATTTATTAGAACTGTATGAAGATGTTATGTTGCTAATGGATTCCAAAAACCAGTAGATGTGCAAGAATTCTATTTGTCCCGTAGAATCCATTTACTCCCCACTCATATTTACCATTTACATTTTCTACTGTTTCCTTCACATGTACTAGGGGACAATATCGTACCACGTTGTTTGTGGGTATCCTGTGTGGCAGCAATCCCCAACCTATTTGGCACCAGGGACCAGTTTTGTGGAAGACAATTTTTCCACGGATTGGGTTGGGTGGGGATGGTTTTGAGATGAAACTGTTCTACCTCAGATCATCAGGCATTAGATCAGAGGTGTCCAATATTTTGGCTTGCCTGGACCACATTGCAAGAAGAAAAATTGTCTTGGGCCACACATAAAATACACTAACATGAATGATATCTAATGAGCTAAAAAATATAATCACCAAAAATGTCTCATAATGTTTTAAGAAAGTTTATGAATTTGTGTTGAGCCACATTCAAAGCTGTCCTGGGCCGCAGGTGGGCCCATGGGCCACAGGTTGGACAAGCTTGCATTAGATTCTCATAAGGAGCATGCAACCTAGATCCCTAACATGTGCAGTTCACAATAGTTTTCACGCTCCTGTGAGAATCTAATGCTGCTGCTGGTCTGACAGGAGGCAGAGCTCAGGTGGTAATGCGCTCTTGCCTGCTGCTCACCTCCTGCTGTGTGGCCCAGTCCCTAACAGGCCATGGATCAGTACGGTCCATGGCCCAGGTGTTGGGGACCCCTGCTTTATTGAGAGAGTAAAGTATATCTGATTACTTATCTGTGTTAAGTTCTCTGTTGGAACCAGTTGTGTTTGTGATTGTATTAAATATTACTTAAAATAACAAAGCTGGCTAGGCGCGGTGGCTCATGCCTGTAATCCCAGCACTTTGGGAGGCCAAGGCAGGCAGATCATGAGATCAGGAGATCGAGACCATCCTGGCTAACACGGTGAAACTCCGTCTCTACTAAAAATACAAAAAATTAGCCAGGCGTGGTGGCAGGTGCCTGTAGTCCCAGCTACATTGGGAGGCTGAGGCAGGAGAATGGCGTGAACCCGGGAGGCGGAGCTTGCAGTGAGCTGAGATCGTGCCGCTGCACTCCAGCCTGGACGACAGAGAGACTCCGTCTCAAAAAAAACATAATAATAGTAATAATAATAATAAAAACAAAGCCAAGAAAAACAGGTACTATAATCTCGTGTTTGTATAGTCCTGCTAGAGAATTGGAAATGTGCTAAAACTTGGGCATGTTTTACACTGACTGAGACACACTAACGGTGGCCCATGAACTGGCCTGTAAGGCAGACTGTCTCACAGATGGCGCCCAGAGCTTCCAGCCCCTGGGATTAATGATCTTGTGTGATCCTTTCCCCTTGAGTAACTTTCTTCAAGTATAGAATATGGTAGCATTGAGAGGATGTCACTTCCATGCTTAGGTTATGAGAAATCATCACTGCTATCATGCTGGCTGACTTTATAGCCTTCTTTGCTTGCATGCTTTGATGAATCAAGCTGTCATGTTGGAGAGGTCCCCATGGCAAAGAATGGAGAGCAGCCTCCAGCCAACAGCCAGTGAGAAGCCAAATCCTGCAAATAACTACATAGGCGGGGCGCGGGTCTTTTCCTTGGTTGAGGCTACAGATAAGACTGGAGCTTTGGCTGCCACCTTCATTGCAGCTTGTGAGCGACCCTGAAGCAAAGGACCCAGATAAGCCGTGCCTGGATTCCTGATCCACAGAAACTATGAGATAATAAGCCGGAACTGTTTCAGGCTGCTAAGTTTTGTGATAATGTGCTCCACAGAAATAGATAATGGATGCAGCCTGCTTTCCTGAATTTGTCTGCCAAAGCATCCATTCTGTCATGAAACATATGGAGTCGCCAACAAAAGCACGTTACGGTTGACCATTCATCCCAACCACTTTTATGCCTCATTCTGGTCTTTTCCTGCCTCTTTTAAGACCCAGGCTTGATGAAATTATCATTGTTTCCTCAGTCATTGTTCAGAAAATTGAATTTCGTAAATGAAACCCGGGCGAAAGCGCCCTTGTGTGCTTATTCCAACATTGCTGTTTGGGGGAATTTGTAAATTTTATACTGCAGGACCACCTAATATTTGAAATATATAATAAATTCCTTCTTTATGACTCAACCATGGTTAACATTAATAGAAATTAATGATATAATCAGAAAAGATGTTGGGCAGTGATGCCACATTGTTTTTGGCCTTATAATTCAGAGGAACAGAACATATAATACATGGTCTGTGCTAAGGAAAAATTCCACTCTATCCTTGGCTCCCTTTTGCTATATCTTTCTTTTCTCAATCACCTATTGGATCCCAGTGAAATGATACTCTCCAGGTACTTATCTGACTTCCCCTCTTCACTCCACACCTTCCACTATAACTGGGCTGAGTCCTCCGCTCTGTGCTTTCATTCCAGAGCACTTCTACTGTAGAGTTGTTGTTTAATTCTTGACATTTCCCAGTAGGCTTCAGGCCAATTAAAGCAAGGAACAGAAATCTCTTATTCATCCTATATCTCTAGCACCTAGCACACTCTTTGGCGTAGAGTAAACACTCAGTAAATATTTGGTGAAGAAATATTTTTTGAATAAATTTAAATGTCAACACTATGCAATCAGAGAGTTCTTACCAATGGAATCAGAAAAAATGTGGGAGGAGGTACTTGCCCTAGCAAAGCTGCATGGAAAGAAAGAAAGCTAAGACTTTCTTTTCTGCAGTATTAAAGCAGCACTTGTCTGGAAAATTCAAGGATGTCAACTGAAAGAAACGAATACAACTATAGATTCTGCAAGAGTGAAGGCCATCTCGGAAGGTGTAACATTCAAAATTCATTAGAGTCAAGTTGAGGACCTATTATTGTAGTTCCAATTACTCCTCATCAGGAGTTGTTGGCTATTCACATAACACTGAAAGCTGTGGGTTGTGTCTTTTTTTTTTTTTTTTTTTTTGAGACGGAGTCTTGCTTGTCCCAGCTGGAGTGCAGTGCTTGATCTCGGCTCACTGCAAGCTCGCTCCGGGGTTACGCATTCTCCTGCTCAGCTCCGAGTAGCTGGGATACAGGCGCCGCCAACACGCCCGGCTAATTTTTGTATTTTAGTAGAGACGGGTTTCACCTGTTAGCCAGGATGGTCTCGATCTCCTGACTCGTGATCCGCCGCTCGGCTCCAAAGTGCTGGGATTACAGGCTTGAGCCACCGCGCCCGGCCGGGTTGTGTCTTATTTAGAGGGTCTGAGGGAAGGTGCCTCAAAGTACTCCAGTATCTGAAATAGTACTAATCAATGACTAACCATGTAAGATGAAACAGCTTTGCGACTTAAATGGCAAATATGCTTTCAATAGCATTGTTTTTTCCAAATAACTATTTGTCAAGATTACTTACTGAAACCAACATGTGTACTTGTGTATTCATTGAAAAAATGTTAAATATTGTGTTGTAAAGGTGCCCTCACAGAGGGACTTGAGCTTGTTTTTACAAGGACTGCAGGCATCTATTTTGCTACTCAGAGAGCTAGCATCCAAGGCAGTTGGAATAGCCTGGCTTCAGAGAGGTCTCAACTCATTTCCCAAGGCACACTTAAAAGGTGTGGGCACATCTTGGAGCAGCCAATCTCTTTTCATCTGCATCTCTTTAGTTCACACATGATCTTGAAGGTTGTACTTTTTGCTCAAAGAGGAGCAAGTGAAGAAAAGCTTGATAACTAACCACGTCCTTAGTCACATGTGGCAGCTGAGTTTTACTAATCACATCACCAGTAAAAGTCAGGGATGTTTTGAGTGCAGACAACCAATAGGGAAAGAGATTTTAAAAGTTTAGGGGTTACAAAATTAAAATTTCATGCCAATTTGTATCCTGGAACAGTGTTTTTGTCTAACTAGTGATACCCTAAATGTGATACTTCCTATAAACAGGAATTTGTAAACCTCAATGAAAGATTTGATTTCACATACAATCCAATGTTTGACTCTAATTCTTTCCGGAATTGCAATAATGATAAAGTAGTAGTGCAATTTTCAGTTAACATTTTTGGATTAGTGGAGATTGGTCTGCTAAGTTAAGGTTAAAAAGCAAAACAACTTGTTCTGAAGTTTTTAGCTTTTCTCCATAATTTCAAATAAGCACATCAAGAGTTTCTTTTCTGCAGTATTTTTTTTGTGTTTGTGTGTTCTACATTATATTCTTCTTAAGAAAGTGATTGTGTGGTTCTTTTTTATTAGTTTGTTTTGGAGTCATATTGTTCTTTGTTTATTTCTCTCTCTTTCCAAACAATTCTCTCCAAAAGTGCTGCGTCACATTTTCAAAAATTGAAATAGAATGTCACAACACCTTCTGAGAAAGGAAACATCCGGGGATATAATACTTCGACCTCATGAAGATTGAGAGTATAGGGATTCACTTTGCTTCTGAAAGCGTATTAATGGTATAGCTTAATGCAAGTCTTAGCTTGCCAGTGATGTTTCCTTATAGCATGTTTATCTTTCAAACTTTTATTTTTGGACTTTATTGCAACATAAGGCAAAAATTTAAACTGCTTTGTTCGTTTCAGTTCAGCAGAATTAAAAGAGGAAGAGAAAAATTTTACAAAGAAAATATGATTGAATTGTTAATGCCATATGACCTCAATATGTTTGGTAAGCAAAGATTAAGGAGACTCTATTCATATAAAAAGCAAATAATGTTGGTGTAAATGTTGACTGGAGTTCTTATCAGGAATACAGGAAATTAACAAAGTATCTTTACTTCAGATACCACCTAACCTCAGTTCAGGTGGTATCTGAAGTAAAGATGAAACTCTGTCTTTCATTACTAAGTCATTGGAACAATCTTACACTATGCTTCTGAAGGGCATAGCTGGGTATTAGAACAGAGTATTTTGCAGTCCTAAGTGTGTAGACTCCAAATCTGCAGAGTTCCAACAATCATGAAATTTCCTTGCCCAGATTGCATAGTCTGCCTTGTTTCTGCTATTATTCATATAAATTCTGTAGCTACATTAAGCCAAGCTACTGAAATTAGTATTGAAATAAATCCAATTTTCCACGTCTATTGTTTTTCATCATGCTCACAACAGATGTTAAGACTTGAAAGGGTCTGAGCTGAACATGTCTGTGGTTCCAAGTTAAGAACAGAAATAGCCAGCTTACATGTTATCGTCATGGTCTGTACTCTTGTAAATCCCATAATGTTTGGTGTGAGATGACTCTGCTAATGTTGCTCAAACCTGCTCACAAATCTGGCGTTGTGATCAGTCACTTTGAAAAGTCTTGGCATGACATTTGTCCGTAAAGCATAGAAAAGGGTCTTCTCAAGCATAAATATCATTTATATGCAAGATATGTTTCCAGAATTAGAATCTATAAAATGTGGGGGTCTCTAACTCTAATCTTATATGTTCATTTTGCCTGCAGTATAAGGGGCTAGATGTTCTTCTGTTAGACATAGATAAGGAAAAAATTGACACTGAACAACTGTAGGAAATAATGAACCTTTTAGTTTACCTAGTTGTTATTTTGGCTTTCTTTCCTCCACATGGATATAATAACGAAATTGAAAATCCTTGGAGGATGTTTTAACACCTGCTAGTGTATTTCCTTCATGCAGCACAATGAAGAGACAGGGTTTGCAAGCTTCCAACATTATTAAAAATCAATTTATCAGTTACAGTGTAGCTTTCTCATTTTCCCGGGTCTCAAAAATGCTCCCCATTGCTTCCTGTCTGTCCAGTTTCATTTTGAAAATTGTTTCTTAACTTAAATATTTCAGAAATTGCATTTCTTTTGAAAGTTATTAAAAGGAAAATTATTTGGGAAGACTTTTTTCCCTAAGTAATGTCGAGACATTATTCCCTTTTAACTTCAACCTTTTTCATTGAGAACCATGTTTTTATTTATTTCTGTAGTTCTAATTTCCACTTCCCATGGTTTAGAGAAATAATTAATTCTTTTAGTTAAAGGTCACGTAGCATTAAGGATAATAAATGAAAGATAATAAACTATGACAACTGCCGTCTCTTACATTTTTAGTCATATTATTAAGAACCTGAAAGCAAGGTTTAATTTGGTATAATTCAAAAATGAGAGGTTATGAGGTTATAAAATAAAAATGTTGTCTATTTCAACTTCTCCAAAGTGGGGAAGGTGGCAGTCTTTTTTTTAAAAAAAAAAAAAAAAAAAAAAAACGGTCTTGCTGGGTTGCCCAGGCTGGAGTGTAGTGGCATGATCATGGCTTACTGCAGCCTTGACCTACTAGGCTCAGGTGATCAGCCTCCTGAGTAGCTGGGACTACAGGGGCACACCACCACATCTGGCTAATTTTTCTATGTTTTACAGAGACAGGGTTTCACCACGTTGGCCAGGCTGGTCTTGAATTCCTGGGGTCAAGAGATCTGCCAACCTTAACCTCCCAAAGTGCTGGGATTACAAGTATGAGCCCCCATGCCTGGTTGGTGACAGTGTTTAACTACAGGAATATTCAGAATAATGGAAGAAATCAAACTGATGAATACTGATGGCCTGTAATGTCTTCTACCATAATATATTCTTAGAGGTAATATTTACTACTTCAGCCAGTGAAATTACAAAGGAGAAAGAAATAGCTATAAAATGGAAAATAAAAGGTGAAATTATTACTTGCATATGGTATGATTGCCCATCTGAAAAAATGCAAAACAATCAGTGTAGCTTCTAGCAAAAAGAATTTAGCAAGTTGGCTGGATATGAAATTAACAGAAAATTAACAGTATTAAATTGATAATATCAATATAATTTAGAGAATAAAATGGAAGGAAATATAACAGCAACACAAATAATAAAGGAAGTTATGCTAGACCTAGGTGAACAAGATTTAAAATATCTACTAATTTAAAAAAGTCTTCAATCAATGGAAAGACAGAAGTTCTACTTAGGTAGAAATATTCAATAATATGAGGAGGTCCGTTCTATGTAAATGAGTCTATAAACTCAATGCCTTTCTAATAAAATTGCCAATAGGAAGGTATATTTGTTATATATTGTTGTATAACAAATTAACCCAAACTCGATGACTTAAAACAACAATATATCTTTGTTATTTCATATAGTTTCTGTGTGTCAGGAATTTGTGAGCAGTTTTATTGAGTGGTTCTGGGTTGGAATCTCTCTTGAGGTAGCAGTCATGCCTGCTATCATTTGAAGTCTTGGTGTGAACTGGAAGATTCACTTCCAAGATGGTTCACCCACATGGTGATGATCATTGGCAGTAGGTGTCAGTTCCTTCCGTGTGGGCCTCTCCAGAGGCCACTCAAGTGTCTTTACAGCATGGCAGCTGACTTCCCCAGAGCACGTGATCCAAGGGACACGGTGCAGTGGAAGCAGAAAGGTCTTCTATGGCCTAGCTTTGAATGCCACACATAATCACTTTCATAATATCCTATTGGTTACACAGGCCAGTCCTAGATAATGTGAGAGGAGGCTGCCCAAGGACATGACTTCTAGGAGTCATAGGTCATTAGTGACCACCTCGGAGGCTGCTACCATAGAAGGTTTAAAAATTGGGAAATCAGTCCCAATGTTTATAACAGAAAAACAAATATCTGCGAATAGCCAAAAAATGTTCTAGAAAGAAAAAGCTAACATTTATTAAACACGTAGTCTTTACTAGGCTTAATTATAAGCATTCTGTACAAATTATATCAGTTATGCCTCCTGACACCTCTGTGAAGTAGTTATTATTGTCCCATTACAGGTGGGAAATGGGGACACAGAGAGATTTAAATAACTTCTCCAAGGTCCCACATTAAGTGGCAGAGCCAGCACTTGAACCCAGGTTGTGTGGCTCTACAGCACATCCTTAACTCTAAGTGGAAAGAGGGTAGAGTGTTTACTAGAGCTAGCGTATTCTTTTTTTTTTTTTTTTTTGAGATGGAGTCTTGCTCTGTCACCAGGCTGGAGTGCATTGGTGTGATCTCGGCTCACTGCAACCTCTGTCTCCCAGGTTCACATGATTCTCCTGCCTCAGCCTCCAGAGTAGCTGGGACTATAGGCGTGCACCACCACGCCCGGCTAAGTTTTGCATTTTTAGTAGAGACAGAGTTTCACCATGTTGGCCAGGATTGTCTCGATCTCTTGCGTATTCTTAAATCTACAGTAATGAAGACAATTCTTCATTACTGAAGATAGTACTAATAGGGAGACAAATTAATGGAAGTGAATAGGTTCAAGTACTTATGCGAATTTAGTGTAGAATATGGGTGGTCTTTCAGATTAGTGGAAACAATTTAATGTATGGTATTGTGGCCACCAGGCTAACCATTTGGGGAAAGTTAAGCTAGAGTCAATCATTCTTTACACTAAAATTCCACGAATAAAGGATGAAAATATAAAACTTAACTGAATGAAAGTATTAGAAGAAAATGTTACCAAACTGTTTTTTTCAAATAAATGGGAAAAGTGTTTGTTTTTGTAACCTATAAGTAATCTAGAAAGATAATGATCAATTTGACTACATATGGAAAATATATCATAAGTAATCAAAAGATAAATAACAAACTAGGGAAAAACATATACCTTTACTTATGCAACAGCCAAACCTTTGATTTCCTTATGTATAAAAGTTCTTTTAAAATCATAAAGATATTTAATTCAATGACAAATTATAAAGAGATAACTATTGCCAACGTATAAAGGATTTATAAACATACAAAAAGTGCTCAATTTCGCATTTAAATAAACTTATTTTCACCTACCACACTGGCATATAGCAGGAATGAAAATTTTGCTAATTCAACAGTATTATCAAGGGTATAGGGGAAGAGGTAACTGTCACATACTACTGGCATTATCTCTCAAAATGAAATATTCCTTGACTTTTTGACCCACTAATAGTTACTCTAAATGCACGCTATCCCATCTGCTTAAAGATATATGTGCAGTTAATATTGCAGTATTGCTTGAAACCGTAAGAAGTAAGCAAATAACTGAAAATTGTCAACCGTATGGAACTGGTTAAGTAAGTTATGGTATAACTACACAGTGAAAAACTATGTGTGTATTTATTAAAGAGAGTTAGCTGACAGGGATATGCTGATATGAAAAGTGATGCAGATACAGTTTGGGAACCCTAACATGCAGAACACTGGTTGCTATAAAAATCATATTTGTTTAACAATAACATCAATAAAGGATTCACTTACATTTATTTTTGTACATTTGAAATTTCTGCAAGGAAACTCAGATAAAAACAGATGCCATTGAGAAGTAGGACTGGGGGGTCTTGAGTGGGAAAAAAATCTTAATTTTAATCATTATTTTCCATTTTGTACTCTTTTACTTTTTTGGTCATGCATCTATATTACTTTTACAATACAAATTAATACCTAATTAAAAAATCTGTGATAGGGTTTATTTTTATGATATATGATATGAAACTCCATATATCTTCAAATTTATGTCTGGTCCCATGAAGAATTAAATAATGTTACTGATTATTAGGTGGAAATAACAAATAATAATGTACATGTTACCATTACAACAATGTAAATTGCATAGAGGTGACTTAAAATGTAAAAGAAAAGGTAATGTAAGGATTGTGAGATTCTGTTTAATCTTCAACACAAATTTACTCTCAGCATTAGTAGTTTAATATAAAGTACCCTGAAAAAAGTCCATTAAAATCTAATTAAGGAACTACTTGCTGTCAAATGTAGAACCATATTGTGTGTCAGCATTTCCAAGTGTTTGACTCCAGACTATTCTGATTCAAGCTACCATAAGATAAGCAATAATTTCCCCAACTACCAAAATTATATTTCCCATAGAAAATACCAAATCCACTTAAAATGAAATTCCATTGAATATCTTAAGCAACTAAACAAAAAACTAACCAGCATTAGAATGTGTCCACCTCCAGGACTTTGTATGAAGCAGATATAAATGGTCAAATTTAGACAATTTAAACATCAAAAAAGGATAATTATAATGATGAATTAAAGCAAATTAAATAAAAGGTAAAAGCATGATTGCTTTGAAGAATCTGGGCGAAGTAAATTTAAAACCCCCTGGAAAGGACTCATCACTCTCAGTGCCATTAAGAACATCCATGATTCATGGGAGGAGGTCAAAATATCTCCCTGAACAGGAGTTTGGGAGAAGTTGATTCCAACCCTGATGGCTGACTTTGAGGGATTCAGGACTTCAGTGGAGAAAGTAAAAGCATGAGTCTATAGTTATTACACACACACACACACACACACACACACACACACACACAGAGGCATAGATGATAATGTGGGTTTGGTGCCAGACTGCCACAATAAAGCAAAT
The DNA here is from genome assembly GCF_006542625.1 of Nomascus leucogenys. NCBI lineage: Eukaryota > Metazoa > Chordata > Mammalia > Primates > Hylobatidae > Nomascus > Nomascus leucogenys. The sequence goes on along the minus strand of NC_044385.1, from coordinate 123,238,853 downwards.
ATAGCAATAAAGTGAGTCACATAAATTTTTGGTTTCCTAGTACATATAAAAGTTATGTTTACACTATACTATGGTCTATTAAGTATGCAATAGTATTATGTCTAAAAATGTACTTACATTATTTAAAAAATATTTTGATGCTAAAAAATGATAATTATCATCTGAGCCTTCCATGAGTCGTAATTGCTTTGCTGGTGGAGCGTCTCAATTTTGATGGCTGCTGACTGAGCAAGATGGTGGTTACTGAAGGTTGGGTGACTGTGGTGATTTTTAAAAATAACAATAAAGTTTGCCACATTGGTTGACTCTTCCTTTCACAAAATATTTCTCTGTAGCATGCAATGCTGTTTGATAGCATTTTTATGCACAGAAGAACATCTTTCAAAACTGGAGTCAATCTCATCAAACTCCGCTGCTACTTTATCAACTAAGTTTATGTAATATTCTAAATAACTCGTTTTCATTACAACAACGTTCAGCATCTTCACCAGGAGTAGTTTCCATTTCAAGAAATCGCTTTCTTTGCTGATCCATGAGAAGCAACTCCTTATCCATTTAAGTTTTATCATGAGATTGCAGCAATTCGGCCACATATTCAGGCTCGTATTCAAGAGAACTCATTTCATATGATATGAACTCATTCTCATATTCAGGAGAACTAATTCTAGTTCTCTGGCTATTTCTACCCCATCTGTGGTTACTTCCTCCACTGAAGTCTTGAACCCTTCAAAGTCACCCGTGAGGATTAGAGCTTCTTCCAAAATCCTGTTCATGTTGATATTTTGAATTCCTTCCATGAATCATAAATCTAAATGTTTTTAATGACATCTAGAATGATGAACTCTTTCCAGAAAGTTTTAAATTTACTTTGTCCAGATTCATCAGAGTAATCGCTATCTATGGTAGCTATAGCTTTACAAAATATATTTCTTAAATAATGAGACTTGAAAGTAGGTATTACTCCTTGATCTGTGGGCTGCAGAATGGATGTTGTGTTAGCAGTAGCAGCATGAAAACAACATTAATCTCCTCGTACATTTCCATCAGAGCTCTTCGGTGGACTAGGTGTGTTGTCAATGAGTAGTAATCATTTGAAATGAAGCATTCTTTCTTAACAGTAGGTCTCAACAATAGGCTTAAAATAATGAGTAAACCATCTGTAAACAGATTTGATGTCATCCACGCTTTTTTGTTCCACTAATAGAGCACAGGTAGAGTAGATTTAGCATAATTCTTCAGAGCCCTAGTATTTTCAGAATTGTAAATGAGCATTGGTTTCATTAAAGTCACCAGCTGCATTAGACTCTAACAAGAGAGTCAGCTTATCTTTTGAAGCTTTGAAACCAGTCATTGACTTCTCTTTAGCTATGAAAATCCTAGATGGTATTCTTTTCTAATATAAGGCTGCTTCAACTACATTGAAAGTCAGTGTTTGTATCCACTTTCATCAGTGGTCTTAGCTAGACCTTTTGGATAACTTGCTTCAGCTTCTCCAACAGCACTTGCTGCTTCACCTTGAACTTTTATGTTATGGAAATGGCCTCTTTCCTTAAACATGAACTCATCTCTGCTAGTTTCAGACTTTGCTTCTGCAACTTCCTCACTTCTGTCAGCCTTCCTAGAATTGGAGAGAATTAGGGCCTTGTTCTGGATTACGCTTTGGCTTAAGGGAATGTTGTGGCTGGTGTGATCTTCTATCCAGATTATTAAAACTTTCTTCATATTGGCAATAAAACAGTTTCACTTTTTTGTCAACTGTGTGTTCACTGCAGTAGCACTTTCAGTTTCCTTCCAGAACTTTTCCTTTGCATTCACAGCTTGGCTAAATGGCGTAAGAGGCCTAGCTTTCTGCCTATCTCGGCTTTCAACATGCCTTCCTTATCACTCAACTTAATCATTTCTAGCTTTGTATTTCAGGTGAGAGATATGTGACTATGTCTTTCACTTGAACATTTAGAGGCCATTGTAGGGTTATTAATTGGCCTAATTTCAATATTGTTGTGTCTCAGGGAATAGAGAGGCATGAGGAGAGAGAGAACGCTGGTCAGTGGAGCAGTCAGAACACACACATTTCCTGATTAAGTTCACCATCTATTTATTTACTTATTTATTTAAGACAAGTCTTGCTCTGTTGCCCAGGCTAGAGTGCAGTGGTGCAATCATAGCTCACTGCAGTCTTGAACTTCTGGCCTCAAGCGATCCTCCTGCCTAGGCTTTCTGAGTAGCTGGGACTACAGGTTACAGGTTCTCACTATGTTACCCAGGCTGGTCTCAAACTCCTGGCCTCAAGCCATCCTCCTGCCTTGGCCTCTTAAAGTGTTGGGATTACAGACGTGCGCCATTGCACCTGGCCAAGTTCACCATCTCATGTGGGCTTGGTTGTGGCAAGCCAAAACAATTACAATAGTAACAGCAAAGATAGTATCACAGATCACTATAATAGATATAATAATGATTAAAAAGTTTGAAATATTTTGAGAATTTCTAACGTGTGACACAGAGACACAAAGTGAGCACGTGCTGTCAGAAAAATGATGCGAATGGATTTATTCAAAGCAGGGTTGCCACAAACCTTCAATTTGTAAAAAAAGTAACATCTGTAAAGTGCAATAAAGTGAAGTGCAGTAAAATGATCTATGCCTGTAGAGTACATATATGGAAATCTCTTTTAAAAAATAAAAGTGGAAGAATGCTAACTAATAAATACAGATGACAAGACAGGTTAAGAAAAGTACAGCGTTGTAATCCATTTTAATAATTGATCAGACAAGGTTCATCAGTGAATACTAAATCTTTTGGAGAAAGGTGGTGGGGCACAGGGTGTTCACATGTTCTCATACTATCTCATCACAGGCTACCTATCTAATACCAAGTGAAAAATGTACTTTATGTTGTACCTTATCCATGTGATTCTTGGTAGTGGAACAATCTTGTAGTCTATGACTCCAGAGTTGATGTGATATCACCTGGGTAATATTCTTGCCAAATATTACCAGTCTAATCATGAGGCAACCATCAGGTGAATGCAGAAAGGCAGACATTGTGACAGACAGCTGGTCTGGGTTTTTAAAAAAAACTTAATGTCATAAAACACACAAAAAAAGCAGAGAGAATATTTAAATTAAAAAAATTAGAGGGACCTAAAAACAGAATGCAGTGTGTGGAGTTTGGATAGTGGGTTAAAAATAAAAAGAAAAGAGAGAAAACTATAAATGATATTTGGGGGCTTTGGGAACAACTGGAACAATTTGAATATAAATTGTATATCAGTTTATATATTGAATTTCTTAGTTGTGATTATGGTTTTGTAGTTATTTAGGAAAATATTTTTATCTTCAAAGGTGCATGCTGAAATATTTAGGGGTATTATGCTGTCTGCAACCAACCTTCAAATGATTAAGAAAGGAAGTATATATATAACCTATCTGTCTGTCTGTCTGTCTATCTATCTATCTATCTATCTATCTATCTATCTATCTATCTATCTAGAGAGAGATGACACAGAGAGCAAATGTGGCAAAATAATAATTGATTAATCTGGGTAAATGTACACAGATACTTACTGTAATATTCTCTGGGTTTGAAATTTTGCAAAAATGAAAAGAAAAATATTAAATATGGATTAATGGCTTGCACTCTTTCCAGTGGATGCTTCAGAAGGTACTCGGTGCTAACTTCATCTTTACTTTCGGGGGCAATTACAGTGTTTAGGGGAGGGTGCTTGGGAAGGACCTAACTCGGCAAGATGAGTGGGATTCTCATTCTTACTAGAAACAAATACATTATGATTGATAATGTAAATGAATATACTTACAGAAGCCTCAGCTATGATGACTTTTTTCATCCTAAAACTTTTTGTATCTTTAATGAGATTGTTTGTACTCCACAATTGACTGGCTGTCAGAGTACTGAATAGCTCATCATAAAAGATGTTTGCTTTTAAAATTATTGAATTGGATTTCTGTGTAGGAATGTGGAAAACTATCTACTTATGTAGGTTGATTAATCAGTACACTTTTAGAAAACCTCGTTTTCTTTCATTTTAACCATTAACAGGCTAACAAAGTGTGGTTCTCATAGGAGCAGCTCGATATCACCTGGGACATTTATTATGGTTTCAAATTAATCAGAACATTGGGGATGGGGCCTAGAAACCTGATTTTAACAAGATTTCTATTACTGAAATTGATAGGTTCTTTCATTGACACATAGGCTTTCAGGAATGGCACCAGTCACTTTGCTGGTCATGTAGGGCCTTGGGGAAGGGAATCAGCATCATGCTGATTCTGAAGTTATTCATACCATTGGTCTGAACATACTGCAGGCACTGAAAATCTTCAGATTTGGCCTTAGAAGGTAGGGCAGGAGAAAATGGATTAATATTTTCAAGGAGAGCAAGTTGCAAAACACTTCTGTCCATTATTAGTTTCCAGCAGGAGTTGAAGGGAAGATTTGGCAAAGGAGAAACTTGCACTGAAGCAGGAGTTGACATGGAGCTGGAGGAACAAGGATACACTCCAGCCACCCCTATTCCACCACTGAGCAGGGGTGAAGGTCCATGGGAAAGTCGGAGAAGTGACGTAGTCTAGGTCATCCATATAGAAAGTGAGAGCACACTTCTGGAGGACAGGGCAGAGATGAAGTGAACAAGATGCTCTGCCAGCTTGGGGTGCTCCTAAGCTAGGAGCAGTGTTGGAGAAAATAGGAACTAGCCCTATCGTTGAAGGATGGGGTGCTGGCACAATCCAAAAGCAGCAGGGGACCTTCCTTGGGAGGCTGAAAGAGATTCCACTTTGTAGGGAGGATACAGAAAGACTCACGGGACCTTAGCATCTGGGCCAAAAGTATAGGCATCCTTTGGATGTTTTATAGGAGCTACTGACAAAAAAAAATAGGGGAATGTCTTATTTAGTGCTCCATTGTTGGGGGACAGAACAAAGGAAATTAATATTGAATCCCTCTAGGGATTGCGAATGATTATACCTTCAAGCTGGTTGTGGAAAAAGAGAAGAGAAGCAAGGCAAATCTGATATTTAGTACAGGCAGTATGGGCTAGGGAAGGGTGCTGAAAAAAATTTCAATCACCCACTGTCAGAAAGAGCTACTAATATCCTGTCAGGCTAGACCTCTATTGATACCAAGGTGGAAACATTACGGTTGTTTTGAAATTCTCAAGAGACAGAGACTGCCCTGCCTTATGTTGTTTTTGTATTATCAAAAAAACAAAACAAAAAAAGTCCGGTGCAGTGGCTCAACGCCTGTAATCCCAGCACTTTGGAAGGCTGAGGCAGGTGGGTCACTTGAGGTCAGGAGTTTGAGACCAGCCAGGCCAATATGGTGAAACCTCGTCTCTACTAAAAATACAGAAATTAGCCAGGTGTAGTGGTGGGCACCTGTAGTCCCAGTTACTTGAGAAACTGAGGCAGGAGAATACCTTGAGCTTGGGAGGCGGAGGTCGCAGTAAGCTGAGATCTTGCCACTGTGCTCCAGCCTGGACGACAGAGCGAGACCCTGTCCCCAAAAAAAAAATGCAGGAGGAGGCAAAAGGGCATTTTTCTACAATATATTTATGAGTGCTTAACCAAGAGACTAAGATATTGGAAACACTACGCAAGAATGGTGTATTAGTTAGATAAAAGGGTTAAGATTACTAATTGGGCTATTAATAGCTAACAAGTTGATTCTCTTGATTTAGAGAGTATTTTGATACATATTATTTGATTAAGTATGATTTGTTATACCTGTGAGTAATATGGGCACACTTTTATCCACATATTGCAAATGAAGTTACTGCTAACAGTAATTGACATGGCTCATCCATAGAAGACCATGATTCCAATCCATTCTCTGACTTCTTGCTTTATCACAGTGCTCTGTTGAGCCTATATAAAAAACCCTTTTGGCTCTTTTTAAATGACTTTCTTTATTTTATCTTATTCTGAATAATGTATAATAGAAAAAATATAAGAAGTTTTAAAAGACTAATTTAAAAGGCTGTTAGGGAAAGCTAAGATAGTTTCATCTTCTCATGTCTCAGTTTGTATCCTAATTCACATCATTTAAAAGTAACACTTAACTAGATTCTTCCCATCTGACAGACTCAACTATTTGAAAACAACAAAAGGGTGAGTTATCCATCCCTGGAAGTGCTAAAACAGAGAGCGGGCTGCTTGCTTATTTTGGGATTAGATAATCTTTAAGATCTGAGTGCCAAGACTCCATCAGAAGCTGGAAGCAAATGAAAAACCAGTGGTAAAAAACCTACCAACCAACCAAAGAACAACAAAACCCAGTTTCTCCAACAAAACCCAGTTTCTCCATAGTTAAAGTAGATGCTACAGCGTCTGGCTATCTAATTCAACTTACTTCGTTCATTAGAGATGCCTTCATGTAGCCTTCAGTCTTGCTTCTCTTGTTTGAAAAACATTACGGTCTTATTTTTTATGATTTTCTAGATCAGTGGTTCTCAATGTGTGACTCTCAGACCAGCAGATTTGGGATCACCTGGGAAACTTGTTAAAATGCAAATCAATCAGAAACTCTGGGAATGGGGCCCAGCAACCTGATTGTAACAAGCCCTCCCAGTGATCCTGATGCAGCTCAAGTTTGAGAACTGCAGTGCTAGGCAATAGGTGAGTGGAAGTTGCAAATTAAGTTCAGTGGGAGAGTAATAGCAGAGGGAGGCGAGCTAAAAACAAAGAAATTGAATAAGCCATTCTGGTCAAGGAAGATTTAATGTAGGGATTACCTGTGCAACCCCTGTTATTACTGTGATAATGCAGTATGATTTTGTTTTCTAAAAAACAAAGTAAATAATATTTAATAACGATTTCTAACAATATTTTTTAAATTAAAAAAACTTCTTATTGAATATAATTTGATTGCAGAAAAGTTTATTTAGCTCTTGGGTTAGAATGTGTTGTATTCATTGGGTTATTTTTAGTTTGTTAGTGGTTTTAGATAGGATAGGCCAAACTACTATAACAAATCGACCCAAACACGTACAATCTTATCTCTGTTTTATTTAAAGTCCAAGGTAGATATTTCTGAGCAATAAGAAGCTCTCCTTTACTCAGTAATTTGGAAACCAGACTTCTTCTACTTTATGTCTCTATCATCCCTCGTGCCTTGCTGTGTGAATCTCGCTGGTGGAAGAGAAAGAGAGAGTTGGTGAGTCACACCCAATTAAGAAAATGCTCAACTCATGGATCTCTCTTCAGGAGAAATGAACATATACATGTTCATGCAGAAACCTGCACATGAATTTTCATAGCAGCTTTATTATTACCCAAACCTGGACACAAACCAGATGCTTTTCAATGGGTTAATAGTTAAACAAACTGTGATATAGCCACACTACGGAATATCACTCAGTAATCAAAAGCAAGCAACTATTGATATATGCAACAAATTTGATGAATTTCAAAGGCATTATGCTGAATGAAAAAGCCAGTCCTAAAAGATTGCATACTGTGATTCCATTTGATTCCATTCCGCATGATTCCATTTATAAGACATTCTTGAAATTACAAAATTATAGAAATAGAGCATGGATCAGAGGTTGGCATGGGTTAGGGATGGGAGAGGGAGGTCATGATTATAAAAGTGTAGCACGAGTGACAGAATCGTTCTGTGTCTTGATTGGGGTGGCAGTTACACAAAGCTATACATGTGATCGAATTGCATAGGACTACACACACACACACACACACACACACACACACACACACACACGAGTGCTTGCAAATCTAAATACATTCTCTGGATTGTACAAATGTCAATTTTCAGCTTTTAATATTCCATGATATGTATGCAGGATGCCACCAGTGGGAGTGGGTGAAGGGTTTATGGGGTCTTCCTGTACATTTTTTTTTTTTGCAACATCCTGTGAGTCTATAGTGATTTCAAAATTTAAAGTTTAAAGCAAAGAAGTTGACGCAGAAGTGGCACACATCATTTCCTAAGCCTTCATTGACAGGGAGGAATTGCATGGCCACATGTAGCTGCAAAAGTACAGGGGAAATTGGAAGAGGAGAAAGGATTTTGGCAGGCAGGTAACTTTCTCTACCATAACAAAAAAACACTAATTTCCCAGTGAAACCCAATTGCTAAATCCAAAGGCATTTATGCCAATCCATACTACATTCTTCTTATTATTCTCCTATAGCCTTATCTTTTGTAAACACTTGTGTGGTTACATTTATTCAATAGCAGCAATCAGTCTTTTTAGACCATCACCACAAAATACCCCTTCATCACAAAGTTAAAAAAAATGGAAAAGTCAAAAGAGTAAGGTATTTTTTATAATGATACTTCATCGGGTTATAGATGAGAGAAATAAAAGATGAGAAGGAAAGGGTGAGATGAAAATAAAGTTCCTTCAATTGTATGTATTCTATTCAGCAAGTTTTAGGGCTCTATAAATATTATGTAATGAATTTTTTTTGAAATGAAAAAAGAGAACACTTGCTATTTCTCTCCCTTGTTGGAATTATTTTTAAAACTAGAAAATAAATGAAAAATATAAGAAAAGAAAAATACACCTTTATAAAATAATCTTTTTAATGTTTATTTTGGTAAATATTGGATAAGTTGAATGAGTCTAAAATTTATTTTACTCAACATGCTTGAAGAAAGAAAATAATTTATAAAAATACTGGAAGCACACCTATCTAGATACCTATTACTTAAAAAAAGAGGTAAATAATGAGTGTTGGTGAGTATGTAGAAAAATTGGAACCCATGTACACTGCTGATGGGAACATAATTGGTGCAACCACCATGGAAAACAGTTTGATGATGCCTCAAAAAGTTAAACATAGAACTAGCACATGCTCTGGCAATTTCAGGGACTCAAATAGATACTTATACACCCATGTTCATAGCGCATTATTGATAATAGCCAAAAGGTGAAAACACTCTAAATGTCCACAACACATGAATGGATAGACAAAGTATAGCACAGCATATACCTACAATAAGTGTTTTATTATAAAGGAATAAAATCTGATGCATGTTGCAACAGGGATGCACCTCGAAAACATTATGCTAAGTAAAAGAAGCCAGACACCACAGAACAAGCATTGTATGATTCCACTATTATGAGGTACTTAAAGTAGTCAAGTTCATAGAGACAAAAAGCAGAATGGAAGTTACAACGGTGTGGGTGAGGGAGGAGCTGAGAGTGATGGTTTAATGAGTACATAGTTTCTGTTTGGGATGATGAACAAGTTCAATAAATGGATAGTGGTGATGGTTGTATAATTTTGTGAATGTACTTAATACCACTGAAGTGTACACTTAAAAATAATTAAAATCTCAAGTTTTGTGTTACGTATGTTTTACCACAATAAAAATGTAGGAGGAAATAGTATTGGAAGAAAAATATTTTAAGACTTTAAGTCAATGGCTGTTTGTGCTACTTTCATATATTACACAGGATTATGTCAGACCTTCGTCTGAAAGATGAAGGAATAGATTATCTCAATTTATTTTAAAACTCATCGATGATCTCCCTTCTAGGTAGTAAACATTGTCTAATACAGAATTGCCAAGGGCTGATGCAAAGGGTTTATTTATTTTAAGTACTTACTTAAATGGACATACTTCAAACTCTTAGATTCTTCCTTTCCCTCCAATGCGACCCAGTGGGGTTGGACCAGGCACTCTGTTTTGCTAGGTCAGGTTTAGTCCAGGTTTTAAGTCAGAATGTCCAGGTGTGAATTGACAGAAGCCTGGACAGAGATGTTTTAGATGTAGTTTGCCAGGTCTGGGAGGAGGAACGCCCCTCACTGGACTCTCAGATGTTCCTCCCTAACCGCTCATTTTCAGAACATGGCACCCTGTGCCACATGAGGCATTGTGGGGATTCTGGGTGTGGTTTAACTAAAAACATATGTTTTGTGTTTATGAATATTCTTATAGTGTTATTTTCCAATTTTCTATGCCAGCCTGCCACACTGGCATTGTCAGGACATGAGGTAGGGGTACAAATATTAGTCTTGATCAACCACATTTAACAAGTATTTACCCTATTTTTTCTCTTTTTTTTCTGCTCCACCCTAGGCATTGGAATGTTATAGGCAAAAGTAAAAGATTAATGATAAGGAGTTCAAAATCATACTTATTATACTATTCTACTTATATTCTATGATTCTTTGTGAAAACTCTTGTGTCAACTGTAACATGTAGTGTGCATTAAGTAAATGTTAATAAAAGTTGTTTCTAACATTGTTATTTGTGACTATCTAAATAGAAAGATTAAAGAGAGGCCATGAGTAGGAAGTATGAATATTTTCAAGTTTATCAGACTAGGAACTATATTTTCTTCTAGGAAACATAGTTATAATGCATATAAGGGAAAGAATATATTTTCCGGGAAAAAAATCGAAATTTTTGTGTTACAATTTCACCACTTACTAGCTAATACACTTGGGTAAGTCAAAAGCCCTGAACCTAAATTTGCTAATATTTAAAAATAAGAATTTTAGTAAGACAACTCCATAAGCTTGTTGTCATAGTAAATGACATAAATTACAAAGAAATCCTTAGAAACTCTAAGGGACTTTACAGAGGTATTTATAATGATCATATCTACTGCTGAATTAGTCCTACTCCTTCCCTAGGGAGATGACTAAAGGATTAGAAGATGTTGAATTTTTTATACACTTGAATATCTTTGAATTCTTTTCAGATATATGTAAATTAAAATTTTTCATTTTCTTATAATTTAATATGTGTAAGAATCTGGCTGGGTGTGGTGGCTCATGCCTGTAATCCCAGTACTCTGGGAGGCCGAGGCAGGTGGATCACCCGAGGTCAGGAGTTTGAGACCAGCCTAGCCAACATGGTGAAACCCTGTCTCTACTAATACAAAAATTAGCTGGGTGTGATGGCATGCACCCATGATCCCAGCTACTGGGGAGGCTGAGGCAGGGAGGTTGCAGTGAGCCAAGATTGTGCCACTGCACTCCAGCCTGGGTGACATAGCAAGACCTTGTCTCAAATAAGTAAATAAATAAAATGTGTAAAAATCATCTGGGGATCATGTAAAGCCCTAGAGTTCAAGGCCCATGCACAGAAATCCTTCTTTAGTGAGTCTAGGCTGGTGGTTCTCAATTTTGGATGCACATCAGAATCATCTAGGGTGTTTCTAAAAATCCGACCCATGCCCAAGATGCACCCCAGACCAATAACATCAGAATTCTAGCGGTAAGACCCAGGCATAGTACCCCAGATGATTCTGGTGGGGGTAGCCCAAGAACGGTTGCTTAAAAAAAAAAAATTCCTGATATGGTTTGGCTGTGTCCGCACCCAAATCTCACCTTGAATTGTAATAATCTCCATGTGTCAAGGGTGGAGCCAGGTAGAGAAAGTTGAATCATGGGGGCAGTTTTCCCTATACTGTTCTCATGGTAGTGGATAAGTCTCACAAGACCTGATGGTTTTATAAATGGGAATTCCCCTGCATATGCTCTCTTGCCTCTCACCATGTAAGATGTGCCTTTGTCCCTCCTTCGCCTTCTGCCATGACAGTGAGGCCTCCCCAGCCATGCAGAACTGTGAGTCCATTAAACCTCTTTTTCTTTATTAGTTACCCACTCTTGGGTATGTCTTTATTATCAGCATGAGAACAGACTAATATGGTCTGTAAGGAATAAATTGCTAAACTGAGCCATGAATAATTATGATTTGCATTTTTCTCTTGTATAAAGGAAAATGCCAAATAGATTAAAAACCATATTTAACATGGTTTTTGTAAACGGAAAGCTGATAGAATACACATACCTTAATTCTTTATGGTAAAACTTTATGTAACCCTGAAATTATATTTCTAGACAATGGTGACATTATAAAAACAATATTGAAAAATTAATGATAAAAGGATTTGCATTTTAAAATATTTTAATTTCAGGATAATACGGTTCAAATTATTTTTGCACTGCTTCTTTCAAATCTAATGTCTATGGATTTTGTTCTCTGTAATTAAATTAGTGTGTTTTAAGTAAATATTGATTCACAACTCCCTCAAATCATAGCTGTTGACTATGACACTGGTACACTCTTACTGTGCTTTCTTTCCTGGATTCATGCCTAATATCCTGCTTCTCAGTTTTTGTTTTTTTTTTGTTATACTTTAGGTTTTGGGGTACATGTGCACAATGTGCAGGTTTGTTACATATGTATCCATGTGCCATGTTGTTGTGCTGTACCCATTAACTCGTCATTTAGCATTAGGTATATCTCCTAATGCTGTCCCTCCCCACTACCCCCACCCCACAACAGTCCCCGGAGTGTGATGTTCCCCTTCCTGTGTCCATGAGTTCTCATTGTTCAATTCCCACCTATGAGTGAGAACATGCGGTGTTTGGTTTTTTGTCCTTGTGATAGTTTACTGAGAATGATGGTTTCCAGTTTCATCCGTGTCCCTACAAAGGACATGAACTCATGATTTTTTATGGCTGCATAGTATTCCATGGTGTATGTGTGCCACATTTTCTTAATCCAGTCTATTGTTGTTGGACATTTGGGTTGGTTCCAAGTCTTTGCTATTGTGAATAGTGCCACTATAAACATACGTGTGCATGTGTCTTTATAGCAGCATGATTTATAATCCTTTGGGAATATACCCAGTAATGGGATGGCTGGGTCAAATGGTATTTCTAGTTCTAGATCCCTGAGGAATCGCCACACCGACTTCCACAATGGTTGAACTAGTTTACAGTCCCACCAACAGTGTAAAAGTGTTCCTATTTCTTCACATCCTCTCCAGACCTGTTGTTTCCTGACTTTTTAATGATGGCCATTCTAACTGCTGTGAGATGGTATCTCATTGTGGTTTTGATTTGCATTTCTCTGATGGCCAGTGATGATGAGCATTTTTTCATGTGTTTTTTGGCTGCATAAATGTCTTCTTTTGAGAAGTGTCTGTTCATGTCCTTTGCCCACTTTTTGATGGGGTTGTTTGTTTTTTTCTTGTAAATTTGTTTGAGTTCTTTGTAGATTCTGGATATTAGCCCTTTGTCAGATGAGTAGGTTGTGAAAATTTTCTCCCACTTTGTAGGTTGCCTGTTCAATCTGATGGTAGTTTCTTTTGCTGTGCAGAAGCTCTTTAGTTTAATTAGATCTCATTTGTCAATTTTGGCTTTTGTTGTCATTGCTTTTGGTGTTTTAGACATGAAGTCCTTGCCCATGCCTATGTCCTGAATGGTATTGCCTAGGTTTTCTTCTAGGGTTTTTATGGTTTTAGGTCTAACATGTAAGTCTTTAATCCATCTTGAATTAATTTTTGTATAAGGTGTAAGGAAGGGTTCCAGTTTCAGCTTTCTACATATGGCTAGCCAGTTTTCCCAGCACCATTTATTAAATAGGGAATCCTTTCCCCATTTCTTGTTTTTGTCAGGTTTGTCAAAGATCAGATAGTTGTAGATATGCGGCATTATTTCTGAGGGCTCTGTTCTGTTCCATTGATTTATGTTTATGTTGTGGTACCAGTACCATGCTGTTTTGGTTACTGTAGCCTTGTAGTATAGTTTGAAGTCATAAGCATTCTCGTACACCAATCACAGACAAGCAGAGAGCCAAATCATGAGTGAACTCCCATTCACAATTGCTTCAAAGAGAATAAAATACCTAGGAATCCAACTTACAGGGGATGTGAAGGACCTCTTCAAGGAGAACTACAAACCACTGCTCAATGAAATAAAGGAGGATACAAACAAATGGAAGAACATTCCATGCTCATGGGTTGGAAGAATCAATATCGTGAAAATGGCCATACTGCCCAAGGTAATTTATAGATTCAATGCCATCCCCATCAAGCTACCAATGACTTTCTTCACAGAATTGGAAAAAACTACTTTAAAGTTCATATGGAACCAAAAAAGAGCCCGCATCATCGCCAAGTCAATCCTAAGCCAAAAGAACAAAGCTGGAGGCATCACGCTACCTGCTTCTCAGTTTTTATTGGCTCTTTCTTCTGTTCTTAGGACAGTTCCACATCTTAGATGTTAACAGTGATGGAAGTGAAAGGGATGTAAATGAGTTAACCTTGAAGCTCTTTACAAAATGTAAAGAAGAAAAACATGTTACCCATTATTATTGCTGGTGCAAAGAATTCAAGACTGTTCTAGACGTCAGTTACATTGAAGCAACAGTGGAGGAAGCAGGTCATATCCAACCTAATTGGAAGGGCTTGTCTTGAGACCCAGTAGGTTTTGTAACCTAATCTATTTGCCAGCTGCCCACTGCTCCACTTTTTTTCCCTTGGTGACTGTTCTAACTTTACATCCACACTGAGCAGCGTTCTTTCAACAAGTTTCTTTTGATAGTTCAATGAAAACTCATTTCATGACGTTGATGGTTTTATCCTTTTGTAAATGTACGAAGTCAAAGAAAGAGTGCACAGAGCACAATATTTCACCCCCCAAACTCCAGACTCCCCACATGTTTTTGCTCAGGGTTCCTTATGGTTGCTTTGCCTCTACCCCATAGAGCCCAGCGTTGCTGGGAACTCCTTTATTACTTTTCTCAGACCCTGTGAGTTTCCCTCTCCCGTTGTGTGCATAATAGTTCACTAACTCTAGGTTCTTATTCTATGCTTGCAGGTTGAAACCTATTACCCATCCAAAAGTAAGGGGCTGGCAGTCATAGGACCACCCTATTTGGATTGAAGATAGGGTACCTGTGAATTATACAACAAAAATTTCAGGAACTTGGTAGTAAAAGGAAGGCTGGTTTGTATCAAAGCATGTTGTATATAAATGCCTATTATATTAAGCTTTACTATATGTGAAGAGGACGTATTTTCAATCCAGCTGGTAGACTCGTTCGATGAAAAAAAAGACTTCTCACATCGTAAGCCTGAATCCAGACTCTAGCCAGCAAGCCTGATATTCAGAGCTTTTTTTTTAAAAAAAAAAAACACATAATTTTCTTCTTCATTTTGAATTACATGGTATAACTCAGTATCTACAGCATAATTCTTCATTTTAACAGAAACATAATAAAACTGAGTAAAAATTCGATTTTTGTCAGTTATGTATTTTCTCTCCTTAGTTAACTATCAATTATTTAGAATTTGTCTCTGTTAGAAATCATTCCATCCATTTTTCCTCTTTCTTTTGTTTTTGAGTTTAGACAAAATATTCTGGATTCATAAGGGAAAGGAAAGGAGATTCAACTGGAGTAAGTTAGTTATGATGTTGGAAAAACTGGGTAATGATTCAAGAGTGGGACTACGGGAACTGCTGACACATGCCGATGTTTATTATAATTAACAATCCAAGTCTTTACAGACTTCCTAATCCCTCTTTGCGTAAAAGTGTAAGGGACATGTTTGTCCCCAGGCAACATTTATCTTACTATCACTGGCATCTAGGAGAGACATAAAATTCCATCACAATGTGCTCTGTGTTTGGACTGAGGAGGATTAAGTCTGTAAGAGAAAAATGGCATCTCACTGGTGTTGTGGGGGTGGGGAGGGTGGGTGTGAGAGTTGGGGGGAGGTTGCCTACCCATAGTCTTGATGGCGTGATATGAACCCAGTGCATTTCCATAGGTTCATCCCTTCTTCTAGAACAAAAACCAAATCCTCTATTACTGGGGGCATGCCCTCTTGCAGCATATTAAAGAGAGGGGCAGACACTGCTTGGAGCAAAGCCACCAAGCAGCAACCGGGAGATACTCCTTTGGAACCAACTGCAGGAGAGTTTGCAGACAGATACTTGGTTATCAAATCAAAGGATCACCCCGTCTTTCCCCAGTTTTCTGCTTAGTGAAGCAGAAAGCAGACGCCTTAAGGGACCCAATTGCCTTAGGTATTGTTAACAGCTGTCTGAGGACACCGTGTGAATATAATTGGGGATCCCAAGATATCACCATGTTTTGAGCTGCCACTGAAGTCTTTCCAGGCAAAGCCCAGAGAAAGAAGATACTGCAAGTTGTATTTTTCATACAAATGTGCAGAACTTCTATCAAGCCCTGCACATTTGTTAGCACCTCACTGGCCTCTGTCATCTGAGTAGCAGACACACAACAAGACTGATGAGCACAAGGATGAGGATGGTAGACAACTCTTCAGGGTGATTTCTTGGGCTTCGCTGCACATCAATCAGTACAAAGTGGAGCAGAAGGTATAAAGCAGGGTGGGTTTTTCCCCCTCTGAAGAAAGAGGGGAAAAATGATGAAGCTTTATGTACTATTCACCTGGAGAAAATTTGGAATGCCAGGGCATTGGTGACTGTTTTCAGAAGGTATTTTTTTTAAGGCTATGTTCTTTCTACCATTTTTTAAAAAGTTTAGTAGAAACTGGGTGAAATTCCTGAGAGTATAATTATATTGATGAGTTAGTGGATGGCTTGAAGCCTGAATTTTCCACTAATACAGCAAGTCACTTCTCTCTGGTCCCAGTTTCCCAAGATAAAATAGGAGGCTTGGTCTAGATCAATGATTTGTAACCCTGGCTGCATATTAGGACCATCTGGCAATGGTAAAAACAAAAACAAAAGAGAATAAACAAACTCATGACTGGTTGCCAGTCCAATAAATTTTGATTTATTCGGTCTCAGATGGAGTCTAGGCATTGCTCCTTTAAAAAGTTCCAAGGACCCCAAGTGATTCTAATATACAGCTAGGGTGGAAAACTAGCTAAAGTTATTTTCTGTAACTAAAGTTATTTTCAGCTGCAGTGTTTCAAAATTGTTTATATGCAGCTTTTCTCTCTCCCTTCAGAACAATGAAATATTTGTCTGTTCATTTGTTGATTCCTTATTTTTCTTTAAAAAATTTCTAATATTTTGTATGTAAAAATTTTTATTAAAAAAATTCTGTAACATATATGTAAGTTATGAAGCATAACAATAATATGGAAAACCCCTCAACACATTATCTAGCTTAAGATGTAGAATGTTACCACCACTGTTGAACTTCCTGATATGTTCTACTCTAGAATGTCATGTCTCCAGACCCTTTCAAGGGTAATCAGTGTTATAGATTTTGTCTTCATCACTCCCATTTTAAAAAATCTGTTATTGGCCAGGCGTGGTGGCTCATGTCTGTAATCCCAGCAATTTGGGAGGCTGAGGCAGGCAGATCACCTGAGATCAGGAGTTCGAGACCAGCCTGGCCAACATGGCGAAACTCTGTCTCTACTAAAAATACAAAAATTAGCCGGGCACAGTGGTAGGCTACTCGGGAGGCTGGGGCAGGAGAATCGCTTGAACCCCTGGAAGTGGAGGTTGCAGTGAGCTGAGATCGTGCCATTGCACTCCAGCCTGGGTGACAGAGTGAAACACCGTATCAAAGAATAAATAAATAAAAATAAAAAATAAAAAAATCGATTATTACTCTATGCCTATTACTAAACAATATATTGTTTGGTTTTGCTGGATTTTGAGCATCATATAAATAATATACTTATGTTATTTTATACAATTAGCTGTTTTTCACTTGAAATTATTTCTAAGTCATTAATGCTGTGTAGCTGTATTTCATTTTCATTGCCATATAAAATTCAATTTATGTGAACATAGCATAGTTTGATTGAGTCATCTTGTTAATGGATATTGGGTTATATGTTACTCTACCCAATATTGTGAACACATGACATTATCAACCTTTAACATTTTTGGCAATCTCATATATATATTAATTGGTATTTCATGGTGGTCTTAATTTGTATTTACTTGATTACTAAATATCTTTTTAGAAATCTTTTTTATAGCTTTCTTGAAGTAAAATTGACAAATAAAAATTGTATATATTTAAGATGTACAATGTGATGTTTTGATATACATGTACAATGTGACATGATTACCACAATCAAGCTAATCAACCTATCCATCACCTCACATAGTTACGTGTGTGTGTGTGTGTGGGTGTGTGTGTGATGAGACTACTTAAGATCTCTCTTAGCAAATTTCAGGTATATAATACATAATTTTTAGCTATAGTCACTATGCTGTACATTAGGTCTCCAGAACTTATTCATCTTATAGCTGCAAGTAAGTATTTTTTAACTAACATGTCCCCATTTTCCCCACTCCCAGCCCCTGGAAACCACCATTCTGCTCTCTGTTTCTATAAGTTTGACTTTTTAGATACCACATTTAAGTCAGATCATTCAATATTTGTTTTTTGTATCTGACTTATTTTTAGCATAATATCTGCCAGGTTCTTCCATATTGTTGCAAATGGCAGGATTCCCTTCTTAGTTTTTTAAAGGATTAATAGTATTCTATTGCATATATATGTATTCTATCTGTTTATATGTTTATGGGTGTTCTTTATCCATTCATCTGTTTGTGGACACTTAGGTTGTTTTCATATCTTGGCTATTGTAAATAATGCTGCAGTAGACATGAGCATGCACATCTCTTCAAGATTGTGATCTTATTTTCTCTGGATATGTATCCAGGGGTGGGATTGCTGGATTATATGATAGTTCTATTTTTAATTTTTTGAAGAACCTCCAAATTGTTTTACATAATGGCTGTATCATTTTATATTCCTATCAACAACATATAAGGGTTACCTTTTCTCCACATTCTTGTCAGCGCTTGTTATCTTTTGACATTTTGATAATAGGCATCCTAGCAGGCATAAAGTGATATCCCATTATGATCTTGATTTGAATTTCTCTGATGACTACTGATGTTGAGCATTTTTTGCATACCTGTTGGCCATTTGTATATTTTCTAAAATGTCTATTTAGTTCCTTTGCCCATCTTATAATAGGGCTTTTTTTGTTTTCTTGCTATTGAGTATATGAATTCCTTGTATATTTTGGATACTAATTCCTTATCAGATATAGGGTTTGGAAGTATTTTCTTCTATTCCTTGGGTTCCCTTTTTATTTTGTTGATTGTTTCCATGTGCTGTATAGGAAATTTTTAGTTTGATGTAGTCCCATTTGTTTCTTTTTGCTTTTGTTGCCTGTGCTTTTGGTGTCATATCCAAAGAAATCTATTGCCCAGACCAATGTCATGGAGCTTTTCTTGTATGTTTTCTTCTAGGAATTTTATGGATTTAGGTCTTATGTTTAAGCCTTTAATTAATTTGAGTTGATTTTTATGTATAGTATAAGAGAAGTATCCAATTTCCTTTTTTTGCATGTGAGATAAAGATCCATTTTTTGTTTTTGCATTTTATCCATGTGGATAGCCAGTTTTCCCAGCAGTATTTATTGAAGAGTTCACAGATTCTTTTGCTTGATCAGTTCTGCTACTGTGCTCTCTATTGTATTTTAAAATTTCATTCATCGTACTCTTTTAGAATTTGGATTTTTTTAAAATTTCCATCTCTTATTGAACTTACCCTTTTGTTCTTAGGTCAAAGAGAAATTTTTTTCTCTTACAGTTCTAGAGACAACGAATTCAAAATCAAGGGCTTGACAGGACCATGCTCCTTCTGAAGGCTCCAGGGGCAAATCCTTCTATGCCTCTTTCAGCTGCTGTTGGCTGCAGGCCTTCCTTGGCTTGTGGCTGCTGTAGCACTTTAATCCCTTCTTCTATCTTCACATGGCCTTCTCTTCTTTCTATGTCTCTCCTTTGTACATCTTTTATAAGGACACTTGTCATGGGATTTAAATCCTACTTGGATAATCCAAGATGCTGTTATCTTGAGATCCTTGGTTATATCTGTAAAGACCCTTTTTCCAAATAAGGTCACAGTCACATATTCCTGAGCATTAGGGTGTGGACACATAATTTTGAGGGCCACCATTCAACTTACTAAAGGCCCCTACCTTCCTGAAATTGAAGTACATGATCTTTAAATATTCCAATATTTGGAAACCATGCATAGTGCATACATAAATTGAATAGGACTACATATGTATTTTGTTAAATGATGTTCTGAAAAAGGATTTTGGTGATGTATCATTTTTATTAAAATAAAAAGAGTGAGAAGAGTATAAATGTGATTGTTACTTAAATAATTTAGAAATCTAACAGAATGAAGCTTTCTGAAGCGTAAGCTTTCCATTTTCTGTGTGTCATTACTTGCATTCCCCACCAATTTGAAAATGGGACTGTTTAGATTTTTTTCATGTTGTTAACAAATATGTGATTTAAGGAGATGTAAGAAGACTGTTTTATGTGAAGATGTGTGTGTTAAGCAAATTTTTCCTCAAGCATTCTCTGCTTATTTCAGTCATGTCTGCTGACATCAATTTGATTGAAATAAGTGGCTGGGTTTTTCCCAATGTAATCCCAGGGGTATACAAATCATGGTGTGTCTGACACACTGATATCAACATGAAAAGCACTGCTATGTCTGACTATCACAACTTCCAAGTTGCAATTATCTTATTTTGTTGTGATGTTAGTTTAAATCTGCTTTCCTTTTCCCTTTTAGGGTTTTGACCATGCTAATCATGCTTTGCATTCAGGGGGAACAAAATGATTGTTTTGTAAGAAGCAGCATTATAGTTATTTGGTCTGGTTTCTTGCCGCCAAAACAGATAAACACCTTGACTAGACCAGTGCAATCTCTGTCTCTCCAGAAAGAGAGTGCCTGTCTTAATGCTTACTAATCTGTTGCACAGTTAACTATCCTGTCAAATGTCTTTATATTATTATATTATTATTTT
Source organism: Nomascus leucogenys (assembly GCF_006542625.1). Lineage (NCBI taxonomy): Eukaryota > Metazoa > Chordata > Mammalia > Primates > Hylobatidae > Nomascus > Nomascus leucogenys. The sequence goes on along the minus strand of NC_044385.1, from coordinate 123,218,263 downwards.
AATCTTTACAGTATTTTTGTTTGTTTATATTGATTTATCAATAAAGAACTGAAAAGAGGGTTAAATACATGAGGAAGATAATTCAATCTAATTGACAATAATTGGGACATTTTTATAATACTAATTTTTTGAAGTTATTTTTAATGTCTTTTTTATAGTTTTATTTTGAGTCTTTTGCAAACTTCACGTCTTTTCCAGCTTTACCTATTAATATTTGCTACTTACGGTTATCTTGGCTTGTGGGATTTCCCATTCTCTGTGATTTCATCAGATTTCTCCTTCATGTAGCATTCCTCAAATCTTTGTCCCTCTCTCTTCCCCAAGTTCCAAGCAAGAGCAGATCTTGAGGACCTTCAAGTCATCCCTCCAATGGACTTGCAGGAACACTCTCTTATTCTTTATCATTTCCACTTCTGCAAAGAGCTTGAGTAGCTTTCTTTAGTCATTAGATGTTTGCCATGGGATAAGGACTAGGAAAATGCCATGAGGGTCTTGAGTAGTAAAAAAACATAAGCCTGCAGGCATCACAAAAAGGTCACTATACATCAGAGAACAAGGAGTTCCAACTTCCCTCCTCACTGACCCCTCTGTCCCTCCCTTTGCCTCATGATCAATATCTATAAAACAAGCACTACAATAGATAATCCATACATCCCCCTCCAACTCCAAAATTATATTAATATTATTATTTTCTTCTAACTCACTAGCTGGCCCAGATGCACTGCATTAATTTTACATATCAACTAAGTAACAAGAAGCTTCTACTTTACCATTCATAAGCTTTTCATGCCACACAGACCCTGGGAGGTTGGCTTCTGCACACCTGTTTAACCATATCACAGGCCAGTCTCCTCCCTACTCACTGTGCTGTAGCCATCTTGCTTCCATTCTTGTCCCTTCACTTAGAAAGCTCTCTCTTGCCTCAGGGTCTCTGCATTTGCTCTTCCCTCTGCTCAGCACACCTTTCTCTGGCCTCTTCTTGCCTTGTTCCTTCTCACTCGAGATTTAGCCAAAACACCACCCTCTCAGTAAGCATTGCCTGATTACTTCGTAAAGACCTGTCCCTTCACTTGTTCCCCTCCAACTCCTAGGTGCTTCCCATCACTCTGAATATTTTCTTTATAGCCTTTAGCATGACCTACAGCAATCTTGCTTTCTTGTTTTGTTTTTATTGTCTACCTTCCCTCAGCACCCCAGTATATAAATGCTTTGAGGACAGGAATCATCTCTGGGTTATTTCTGTTGTATTCCAATGCCTAGAAGGGTATATAGATAGATGCACAAAAAATACTCGTTGAATGAATGACTTCATCTTCCTGAGCCAATTGAATTGCTCTTCTATAAAGCACATTTAATAAATTATCATCATCTCTCTCATAATCTCTAACTTCAAGCCTGTGACCTGGGTCAGTGTGTATAGCAGGGTGCTTATTTTGGTTCTCAATTATTTGTCTTTATTGCTTATTAATATCTCTCAACAGGCGACAAAAGCCAATTAACATATGCCACCTAAACTCTAGAAAATTATAATGTACTAACTACATTTGACCTTGAATGAAAATGGAATGCTGGTATTTACTTGATGTGGAAAATTTATCCATGGACTTAAAAAGTCAAATGTTATTGGTGAAGATTTTCTTTACAAATATTACTCTTTGCGACACTAGCATTTCATTAGACCCTGGGAAGAGAAAAGCTTCTCTCTGTGTATAAATTTTTAAGGATGTATTTCAATGATAATTTAAGCCAGCATTTCTCCCTTGATTTATTTACATTTTGTCTTCAGTGTTTTGAGTTCTTGGCATTTTGTTTCTTTAATAATTTTGGTTTTGAGATTTGCAAGTCAAGCAATATGGTAATCATGGCCCCAGAAGCATATGGAACCCTGAATGATCAACATAATCCAGGCTTCCACCAAGTAGATGATGTGACTCCAGTCGTAAGAGCAGATGGAGTTAAAAAGAGTGGATAATAATATCCTAGGGACTAAGCTAAGTGAAGAAAAATAAACTTGCCTTCATGGTTTAACTAAGATACAAGTTTATCTTTTATAGAACAAATGTGCAAATATGCTGCCACTAGCATTTGGGCTTTTCACGAAAAGTGCTTTTGGATTATGAACTACACATGCTAATTTGTTACCATAAACCCCATATCACTGTAGGAGACTCTTGGTAAATAGATGAATGCTTGGCAGCCATTGTACTATCTTTCATGTCAAGCAGTCAGACTGCAAAGTGATTCAATCTGGACCTAAGTTTGTTTCTTTAGTGTCACATTCACGTGACACTAGTATGTCATATTCTCAAAATGGATTGTAGTGTCTTGCTAAGAAAAAATTGAGTTTCATCAAAACTATCCAAGGCTGGTAGCATGGCAAGAACCTGACATACCAGGGATTGAATCCTTGATCTACCTTTACCATTATCTATGACATCTATTGACTATGATATTATCTATGACCTTCAGCAAGTTACTTAGTCTTTATGAAGCTTCTCATCTATAAAACGGGAAGAGTAATGCTGATCTCAAGAATTATTGCGAGCGTGTCATGAGAAACTTTGTAAATTCCTATAGTAAACATTCAGTAAATACTTATTTTTTCTGTCTTCTCTGCTCTCCCTTTCCCTAGAAACTTTGTCTTTTGAAAGTTAAGGGTGGGCATGGGGGCTCATGCCTGTAATCCCAGCACTTTGGGAGGCTGATGCTGGAGGATCACTTGAGGCCAGGAGTTCGAGAACAGTCTGGGCAACATAGCAAGACCTCTATCCCTACAAATATATATATACACATATATATATACACATATATATACATATATATACACATATATATATGGAGAGAGTACAAATTTATACTATATATATTTATACAAATATATACAAATTTATATATATATTTATATATATTTATGTATATATATAAAATTAGGCCGAGTTTTGTGGCCCATGACTGTAATCTGAGCACTTTGGGAGGCTGAGGTGGGAGGATTACTTGAGCCCAGGAGTTCAAGACCAGTCTAAGCATCATAGTGAGACCCTGTGTCTACAAAAAAATACAAAAATTAGCTGGCTGTGGTGATGCCTCAGCTACTTGGGAGGCTGAGGTGGGAGATTGCTTGTGCCTGGTAGTTCAACACTGTGGTGAGCTATGGCCACACCACTGCACTTCAGCCTGGGTGACAGAGAAAGACCCTGTCTCAAACAACAACAACAACAATAATCATTAATAATCATAAAAGTAAGTTGAAGCATTGTCCTTTTTAAGAGAATATAGCTTAATTTTAAAAGCGAAAATACAAACATGTATATAATTATTGATGGTAGTTCTCAAGTATTTTTGCTACATTTAATTAGATCTTCTAGACATCGTTATGAGCACTAATAGCAGCAGTTGTACAAAAGAAATAAAAGCAGTAGTACTGAGATTTTTTTTCTAATTAAAGAATCAACATTCCTACAGTGGATGTAAACTCTGCAAAATAATGAACCAAATGAGACATTAAGGCACAGACTTAGGATACCGGTGCTGACATCTCTGTTGTTACCATTTGACGTACCCCTTGAGGCAAAACAATATAAGCATTGTTGTCAAAAGAGCAAGAAAATTAAGAGACTGTGATAGAAATGTGACACCATGGAAGAAAGAGGGAAAATCCAGGTCGGGTATATAAAATAACTTGTTAAAGGACCAGGACCAGAGCTCATAAAAATTAGAGAAATAAATGTTTTGTTAGCAAAGGACGTGCAAGTTGGGGTAACAGAAAGAGGGATACAATAAAATACCTGGCAGGATTTTTCCCTAAGAAATTTCCAAAGGAAGCCTATTTTATTTACTGGTTTTTGATGGAATTGATCGAGTGACGTCATTTATAAAGTTAGTCTTGTTAGTGTCATTTGACAGTTTTGGGGAAGGTTATTTGTCAGTATTGGGGAAGCTTAAAACAAGAAGAGGGACCCCAAATCTTGTTTTTGCAAGTGATTGAAGAATGTTATTGAATACTGGACTTTAGGCAACATGGCATCATGCTAACTATGAACCAGGTGCTCTCCCAGGAAACACAGCAGTGAATGAGATGCTATTCCCACCTTCTTCAGTCCTGCAGTGTCATGAGAGTTATCTGTGGTTTTAGATTCATAGCAGTGAATCTAAAGCAAAGCCCTCACTAAAACGAGGCCTTACTGCAGTAGTTTCTGACTTAGCATCGGAAGAGGTGTGAGGGCTTCCATGAGGCTGGTAGAGGGCCTTTTAGGGAAACAGTCTTAGAAGAACTCTTCATGCATGTAGGCAGCTCATCCAACAAGCTACCTCATGATTCCTTCCGGGTGACTTCACCTTGCTTGGCTTTATCCATCCATTCCCAGGGCTATGTCCTGAATCTTACTAGTGTTTTTACTTTTGTGTTCACTTATTTATTCATTTTCCAAACATTTATTGAACGACTGAGTGGGCCAAACACATTGTACTTTCTATGAGGGCCCCTTAACTGAGGGTCAAGTGGGGCTCACATCCAGCCCTTGTTTTTGTTCCCTGGTAGTAGGCACAGGGCTGTGTCTGCTCACAGGCAGGGGTATCTTTTCATTTGCCGAAAGGAGTTGTTCATTTATCCAGCTGTGCTCAGAGGCATACCTCTACCTAAAAAGCGGTGACTTTTCTAATTTTTACAAAAATACTGTATGGATTGGCAGCATCCCTGCTGGGTTTCACAAACTTGACGAATAATCAGAAACTCTCTCAGTGAGTGGCATCTGCAGCTGGTTCATCTCCAAAGCTTAAATCCGGAGAGATGTCCTACTCCTGGTCTCTCCCCTCAGCTCTTTCTACGGCACTATGCCTCGCTCTCAAATCACTAAGTCTTATTGATTTAGCCTGTGCATATCGAGCCTCCTAAATGTTTTTGTCTTTTTTTAACCATCCTCTTTCCATTTCTCCACTGATGATCTGCTTCAACTGGATTATTTTATCACATTTTCTTGGCAACAGACTCTTTCACTTGGGATCATTCTGCACATTGCCATAAATGATTTAACAAAAAAATATTTAATTTAAGTTCTGTTTGCTATGGTCTGAATGTTTGTGTCCTCCCAAACTTCATGCATTGAAATCCTAATCCCTAAGGTGATTTTATTCAGAGGTGGGGCCTTTGGGAGATGATTAGGTCGTGAGGGCAGAGCACTCCTGGATGCGACTAGTGTTCTTCTAAAAGAGGACTAGGAGAGACTCTTGCTTGTGCCCTCCTGCGAGGACACAGTGAGAAGATGCCATCTATGAACCAGGAAGCAGGTCCTCACTAGACACTGGATCTGACAGCACCTTATCTTGGACTTTTCAATTTCCAGAGCTGTGGGAAATAAATTTCTATTGTTTATAAACTACCCAATCTATGGGTATCTTGTCATAGCAGCTGGAAGGGACTAAGGAATTATTCAAACGGATTTTACATTTTCTGAAGCAGTATTTTTCCATGTGGAGTTGATATAATCCTCAAAACAGGCAGATCTTTACCCGATAAAAATGCAGATTTCTTAGCCACATTCTGGATCTACTGGTTATAATTTCTGATTTGGGAAGTATAGTGTGGGCTTTAGAATCTGCACTTCGATAACCTCCCTAGGTGATTATTACAGACTTACGTTTGAGAACTGGGTTAAAAATTGCCTACAGTGAGGCTGTGCTTTATCAAATATTTCTTTCTAGAAATATTTCTAGAATTGTGGCAACAGCCTAGTGCATAGATGAGCACTTTATTTTTTTGAGAAGTGAATCAAGAGGAAAAAAGAAATAAATTCTAAAACCAGTTTCTATTAAAATGATAAGATGTTTGGGGTTTCTGTGAAATCACATAGTTTTATAACTAAAACTGCTTTGAGAGAAAGGTTGGATTCAACCTTTACTCAGACAGAAAATTTCCTTTCCACATCCTTGATAGGTAGTCACTGAACATTTTAAATATTTTCAGCAAGCAGCTCTCTGCTTCATAGAACATTCTGTTTCAGTGTTGGTGGCAAACGGTTTCAGTTGGTTGACTTTGTGCTTGCATGTGCTCATGTGTTTGTGTTCCCAGATGACATATGAATCTTATAACAGATACTAGTTTTAAGTTAGAACTTTTTTTTTTTTTTTTTTTTTGAGATGGAGTCTAGCTCTTACTGCCCAGGCTGGAGTGCAATGGTGGGATCTCTGCTCACTGCTACCTCCACCTCCCAGGTTCAAGTGATTCTCCTGCCTCAGCCTCCTGAGTAGCTGGGATTACAGGTGCCTGCCACCATGCCTGGCTAATTTTTGCACTTTTAGTAGAGATGGAGTTTCACCATGTTAGCCAGGCTCGTCTTGAACTCCTGACCTCAGGTGATCCACCTGCCTTGGCCTCCCAAAGGGCTGGGATTACAGGTGTGAGCTACTGCACCCGGCCTAGCACACTTTGTTAAGATGACAAGTTCTTAAAGATTATTTTCAGGGATCTACTTTATCAGTTTGTATAAAAACTGTAAATTCTTTTCAAAACATATATCAAAACATTCAGAAAAAGTCTAGCCGCTACATAAAGAGTTTTGGATAAAGTAGCTACTGATACCTTAATGTTCTAAATAAACAATTTCTTGCTTAAAAGTTTTTACTTTTATGTTCATTTGTTTCTTCATATTCCAAAACATTTATTGAACAACTGAGTTAGATTCTTTCAATGTAAAAAGAAATGCGTAAGACCTGGTCACTACTCACAAACAGATCATAGTTTAGGGAAAAAGACATGGATAAAAATGCAATGTGCCAAGTTTGAAACTGAGATGTTCAGAAGATAGACGGAGGCATAGCAGCTGAATTCAAGAAGTGGCGTGGAGATAGCTTGAGCTGGACATATCATTTTTTATAATTGAATCTGTGTTTAGCATAGAAAAAGAGAGGACCTAAACAATACTAAGCTATTTTCAAATACTTAATAAAAATTATGACTGCACAGGATAATAACACATGAATTGTGTGCTGCTCTTCCTTATCCATGCTTGAGGCAATGGATAATGCTCTTTCACTTTGTACGCTCAGTGGGCACTGCCATTTTCTTTGGTGGTTAGCAGAACTAAAATCAGTAACATTTATAAGCCCAGCTTTGTATTTCTAAGCTTATATTTTTCAACTCTGCACCTGGCGAAGATTGTTTGTAAAATCTATATTATATATACATACATATATATGTCTATGTATCTCTCTCTCTCTCTCTCTCTCTCTCTCTCTCTCTCTCTCTGTCTCTCATTCCAAGGCCAGTGTTTCTTTTGGTGGTGGGGTTAAGAGTGCAAACTCTGGGTCTATCACACTAGCTGGTTGCCTAGCTTCTCTGAGCTTCAATCTCACTGTCTGTGAAATGGGAAGAACAATACTGCCTGCCTCACATGACAGTTGTGAGGCTGAAATGAGCTCAGCACACAGTCTGATGCTTGGATATTTCTCACTAAGTGCTCACTGTCATTCATGGGGTGGGGATAGCTCTGGAGGTCTGGATAGCTGTGGCTGTGGAGTCTTAAGGCCTGGCTAGGATCGCCTGCTCTGTCATGTACTTGCCTTGCATTTTGATGGCTTTTTTGTTTGTTTGTTTGTTTATTTTTACCATTGATGAAGGAGAGATTCCCACCCTAGAGTTATGGGGATGGCCTGCCACACAACACCAGACACACAACATTAGACAGGCGAGATTAACAGCAGTTTCTTAGTTACAGATTCTTACAGCCTGGGGCAGGAGGATGCTGGCCCATGCAGGGTCATCACACAGGTGCTGCATTAAGGAACATTTTGAACAAACAAGTGCTGTGGGAGGCAGGCTTGGTAGTGTTAAGAAGGTACAGTGGCTCATGGCTCCCAAAGGAGGATGTGATTGGCTTGTTTGAATAATTTTGTGGGGTGATAGGGAATAGGAACCTGCTACTCAGGGAGAAGCAGGAGCTGCGCTTGGTCCCTGTGATAAGGAGAGTTGTTTTGCTAGAGGACCTTGTCAATGGAGCAGAGTGGGGAGGGCAACTTTTCATTAGGCCATTCAAGGCCTTTTTAATTTTATCAGATGTTAAGGAACCACATAATATTGAACCTTAGTTTCAGGTCTTATACCATACTCTGTGACTGAGAAATTTACTTTCATTTCATTGCAACTCTATTTCTTCCTTTCTAAAAACGATATGGCTTTAAATGAATGGGTCTTATTAACTACAGTCTTCATAAATATGGAGTGTTATTAGGTAAGCTGTTATTGACTGTGATTTGGAAGATATTGATGGTATTCTGGTTATAATGTTCCAGAAAATATATCTTGATAAACTCCATTGCATAAGTCAAGGTCATGCTTTCATTCTTACTGAAACGTCCTTCTTTCCTTTTAGAATCAAGAATTATGTGTCAACATAGAAAATTAATGAGTTTCAGTAAGTTTTGCAATAATATAACAAACATAACTGTCAAACTTAGTCATATCACTTTGGAAATTGAAGCCCAAGGGGTGTGCACTTCTAGAAAAGTATGAATATAATAAAATTTACCTTGTAGGTAGTGGATATCAGTTAATGTTTCTCACTGATTATGCTTCTCATGTCAATATTTGCATCTGAAAATAATATCAAAGTTATGAAGAACTATATTATTAAGATTTCTTCTCTCTCCTTATCTACTTTCCTCACCCTAAGCCTAACTTATAATTTAATTTTTCATTTTTGCTACATTGTATTAATAGAAGTGAATATTTACATCAAAGAGAAAAAATACATGCACATATATAAAATATTTTCATTGTGTGTTTGTGTGTATGTATGTGTATGTATAATAGCATAAGCTTTCTGAATCTACAGACTAGGTATGAAAGGTTAACAATTTACCCCCACACTGTGGTATACATTTGTATGAGGTGATTTACAGGGACCAAGGTGCCTAATCTAGAAAAATTCCTCAGTTATATAGAGGCAAGTTTGAGAGGTGAGATGGATGAAGTAAAAGTGGGAGAGAGGCTGGGCATGGTGGCTCACGCCTGTAATCCCAGCACTTTGGGAGACCAAGGCAGGTGGATCGCTTGAGCTCAGGAGTTTGAGACCAGCCTGGGCAACATGGTGAAACCTCGTCTCTACTAAACACACACAAAAATTAGCTGGGCGTGGTGGCATGATCCTGTAATCCCAGCTGAGGCAGGAGAATCTCTTGAACCCGGGAGGCAGAGGTTGCAGATCATGCCGCTGTACTCCAGCCTGGGTGACTGAGCAAGACTTGGTCTCAAAAAGAAAAAAAATAGTGGGAGAGAGGGACTCAAGACAATCCAGACTCTAGGGGAGATTATGAGAATCTATCCTGAGGGAAGAAGTTTCTGGAACAATGAACCACACCTGGTGACAGAAGCTGAAGCTGAGGGACAGCAGGGTTTCTAGGTCACTCACCAACTAATCCTGCTCTTGCTTAGCCCTTGACTGTTTGTGCACAGCCTTATAAATGTGAACCATGAAAGCCTCAAATCCTGGGGGCCAAACGGTTCTGCAAGGGGACCCCCTCAGAGTAGGGGGACATAGAGGAAGGGGTTAGTTTTCAAGTGGCCAAGAGGGGGAAGCACAAGGTAGTGGGGAGCAGCAGGTTGACCTCAGGGTGAATTCTGCTGGACAGATGGGGTCCGAGGTTAGGTCAGAGGTCGGGATGAGGCCCAAGTCTTGGGGAGCCCTGAGCCCGACAAACACAACCTAAGAAAGCTTCAGCAAGCGGGGGCAGACTTCCATCCTCCAGAGAAGCCTGAGAAGAGACACTAAAGGAAATGGCAGATGGCGGCTCACAGCAGTGTGGGAGTGGCACTGGAATGGCTCCCAGGGGTGCTTGGAGCACATGGGGGCACCTCTTGAGGACTGCCTGAGATAGCAGAGGCAGAAACAAACCAGGAAAAGTGGAGGCTACCCAAGATCCTGAAATTATATTTGTGGAAAGGAACCTCTGACAGAGCCATAGGTGGGTCTATTAATGTAACTTCATTTGCAGTTGGAGTGAGTTGTCCTTGGTCTTTCAGACTCTGACCACATATAAAATCACTTTTATTTTATTTTATTTTATTTTATTTTATTTTATTTTTGTTCTTTTTATTCTTATTTAAAATCACATTTGTTTTAATTCGCAAATGATAGTAACTCTGAGTTCTGACCTTACTTGCAGCAAATCTTATTTTGTTCCTCCTTCTGTTATATCCAAGAACGTCAAGTGTGATTACTGAAAGCACAAAGTTAGTGCCCATTAGTCTTGTCTTCCACTAATTCCAGGTAGTTGGAAGTATTACTTTGTTTGCCAATGAGAGTTTTTTTCTATTGCTAATTTGTGTCCATTGCTGTGGCTGTGGGTGGAAATGTCCCTTCCTCGCCCTGGTGTTAGGTTTAGACAGAGGTGTGACTCTTGCTTACGGTGAATTTTATCTCAAGGTCCTCTCCAACCTGGCCTGAGTCAGGGCTAACTCAACAGGGTTCAGAAACATAGAACTCAGGCTTTGTGTTCTCAATACCTTCCATCCCAGAAGACTCCTCAGAAGCAAATTTCCAACAACCTCAACCTTTACTTCCCAAAGCTATGGGTAAGGGACAGAATGATTGCATCCACTTACTACCCAAGCTCAGATTCTAGTTAACAATCTTGTTGTATACTCCAAAGATAAAGTGTTGAGGACTTGCTTCATTTTATGATTAAAAAATACTCTTAAAAGGTTCTTTGGCCAGGTGCGGTGGCTCATGCCTGTAATCCCAGCACTTTGGGAGGCAGAGGCAGGCGGATCACCTGAGGTTGGGAGTTCGAGACCAACCTGACCAACATGGAGAAACTCCGTCTCTACTAAAAATACAAAATTAGCTGGATGTGGTGGCACATGCCTGTAATCTGAGCTACTCAGGAGGGTGAGGCAAGAGAATCGCTTGAACCCGGGAGGCAGAGGTTGCAGTGAGCTGAGATCACGCCATTGCACTCCAGCCTGGGCAACAAGAGCAGAACTCTGTCTCAAAAAAAAAAAGATTTGTTTCGAGATTAAAATAAGTTTTCCAAGTGGAAAAGTTCTAGCTCCAAAGAAAGAATGTAAGTGAATATTTGTCAAAATACACTTCACTGCCTTTTAAAAAATAAAGCCTCCCTCTGCAGCTATTTCATATCTATAAGACCTCAATAACATTCCTCTGTGCTAACTCATTCATACTGCAACACAGCATTGGTTATAGGAAGATGTTAAAATCACACTGGACTTTGATAGTAATTCCAGATCTTCCCCAGCCTGCTACTTCTGTGCTACTTCGGCAAAAAGGTAGATAAGTCCCTCACTGGCCTGAAAGACAGAAGACTCTGGGATGGGCTAGTGGATGTGGACCACTCTTGAGCTGCATGACCACGGAGAAGTTAACTGCCCACTACAGATATATACAGAATTAGGAGGTTTGGACAATGAGCATCAAAATGTCTTCTTTGACACTTTGTGTCCATCTCTTAAGCATTCTTATTATGTAAAGGTAGATAATGCTATCATTAGTCACAGGATTATGTTCTATTTTGAAGTAAAATTAATTCTAATGACAGTTATAGTAATAATAAGAATTCTTTTTTGAGTGCTTACTATTTTAGATACTGTAATTTGCATGAATTATCTTATTTCATTAAGGTGTGCATTAAGTATACATTACTCTATCCATTTTATAGAAGTTAAGTAACTTGTCCCAGTCATTCATCCAGTAGGTAGCAGATCCCAGATTTAAATCTCGGCCTGGGCTCTTACTATGTACATGTAGTGCCTGCAGAAAAACACACGAACCAAAGCTCCAGCATGACTTAGCTATGAAATCATGATAGGCTTGCATCTGCGAGTAAGAAACCGAAATCTAAACCAAGAAATGAGGTCATAAAAGAGGAGACCAGGAATAAATTGTGTAGAAAATAAAAAGGAAAAGATCCATAAGAGAAAACATCTTGGAAATTTGCTTTATAGTGACCCAAATTGACCACCTGCCCTCAGGGACAAAGCAACAAATTGATTTGCGTAAATAAATATTGACGTGACAGGAAGTCAGACACATGAATTATGTGAGTAAGTGTATCTATTGTATTTTAAACAAAGCAGCACCAAAAGCAATCTGGGAAGAAAACTGTTGCAGCAGAATGGAGACTCCATTCTGCCGATATACTTTCACTTCTAAAGTAATGTGCAGAATGATGCTTTTGCCCCAAGCCAATGCTCCTTCCAGATTTTTCCATTTCCCTCAGCCTGACACGTTGGACATCTCACAGACTTTTTTTTGTTCTTTTCCCTCCAGCTTTATTGAGGAATAATTGAGAAATAAAAGTTGTATATTGTTTTTAAAAGTTGTAAAGATGGTAAATTTTATATGTATGTTTTACCTCAATAAAAAGTAAAAAATTGGCCCGGCACGGTGGCTCACACCTGTAATCTCAGCACTTTTGCAGAGGCAGGTGGATCACGAGGTCAAGGGATCAAGACCATCCTGGCCAAAATGGTGAAACCCTGTCTCTACTAAAAATACAAAAAATTAGCCAGGTGTGGTGGGGCATGCCTGTAATCCCAGCTACTTGGGAGGCTGAAGCAGGAGAATCGCTTGAACCCAGGAGGCGGAGGTTGCAGTGAGCCGAGATTGCATCACCACACTCCAGCCTGGTGGCAGAGTGAGACTCCATTTCAAAATAAATAAATAAGTAAAATAATTGCATATTATTAACTATAGTCGCCATGCTGTATATTGGATGCCTAGAATTTATCTCTTTTTTTTTTTTTTTGGAAACAGGGTCTTATTCTGTTGTCCAGGCTGGAGTGCAGTGGCATGACCATGGCTCATTGCAACCTCGACCTCCCAGGCTCAGGTGATCCTCGTGCTTCAGGCTTCTGGGTACCTGGGACCACAGGCATGTGCCACCATGCCCAGCTATTTTTTTTTTTTTTAAGAGCGATGGGATTTCACCGTGTTGCCCAAGCTGATCTCGAACTTCTGGGCTCAAGCCATCCTCCCGCTGTGGTCTCCCAAAGTGCTGGGATTACATGCATGAGTCACTGTGCCTGACCTATTTATCTTACAAACTGAAAGTTTGTACTGTTTGACCAGCATGTCCCATTTACCCCAACCCCTGGCCTCTGGAATCTACCATTCTACTCCCCGTTTTTATGAGTTAATTTTTTTTAGGTTGCACATATAAGTGAGATCATATAGTATTTGTCTTTAAGTGTCTGGCTTATTTCATTTAGCATAATGTCTGCCAGGTCCATCTATGTTGTCACAAATGGCAAGATTTTCTTATTATGGCTGAATAATCTTACACATACACACCCACACACTTCTTTATTCATCCACCGACAGACACTTAACGTTGTTTCCATATCTTAGGTATTGCAAATAACGCTGCAATGAACATCACAGTGCATCAGTGTCATTTTTGACATCCTTCTTTGAGCTCCCTTTATCATGATTTAAAAAAAAAATTCTTATATAGTTACTGTGCACTAACATACAATCAGAGAGACACAGTCAATGTTCTCCTGAAGCCTGCTGTTTATTGGAATTACTTGTGGCAGAGGCTTTGGATCCCAGGAGAAAGATCCTAGCCAGAATGTGGTTGTTCTTGCTATAGTTGAACTCTGGTGGAATTGGGAGAGATGATGAGGATTGCCGTGGGGTTTCATGGGAAACTAGTGAGGGAAATAATCCTAGATGAATTCATGTAAGCAATCCATCCACAACCTATATTCCCTATTGATCCTTGGGTCTATTCTTGCCTTTCCATGTTTTCTGCTCCTATAGAGCTCAAGTTTTCATTATGCTCCCTTTGGTTTTTATGAGAGACTCTTCTAACTGGTCTTCAAAGTGTTACTGAAACACCAGGTTTGGTCCAGGTCCTGCTCCTTGCTGCACAGAAAACCAATCACTGAGACAACAATTATTGCCAAGGAAGAAGGCTTTAACTGGATGCTGCAACCAAGGAGATGGGAGATCAGTCTCAAATCCATCTCCCTTACCAACTAAAATTAGGAGTTTATATAGCAGAGAAGAAATGTAACCATTTGTAAGAAAATAGGAACTAGAAAGGGATAAGGAAGCAATCATGATGAATGAGGAGTCTGGCAAATCATTGTCTGGATGTGGTGATCTAGTGAGTTTCAGTTCTTTTATATATATACATAGATAGATAGATTTTTTTTTGAGAGACCCGAGAATGCAGATAAAACCAATGTAAGTTTCAAGCTGTAAGACCACTAGGGTCAGTTTCTATGCTTATCAAAAAAAAAAAAATGTTTATGGGACTATTGTCAGTTTCAAAAACATTCCTTTTTCTAGTGCTTTTTGCTTAGTACAACCATATTTGTTTTCCTGGTGTATGAAGTCATTGTTTTACTGTTAAGCCAAAGACTACTGAGTAGTCAGTGTCTCTATTGTTTCTCCAAGCCCAGGCCAAGTTCTTCATTTTATAATTTAAAGATCCCCATCGGTTGTTGATTCCTTCCCTATTCAGACACCTCTGCATCAGTCTTGTCATTTCTCAGTGCTATCCACCACCTAATCTAGTCCCATCTGACTCATTATTTCTCTCCCACAACTATTTATTTCATTTCTACTCAAAAAAGCCACATTTGGTTTATCTCTTTGTGGGTGTGTGTTTTTTATATAGAACTATTTTTTTTTCTGGAGCTGTTTCATACAAGTTGCAGACATGATCCATCACCCCTAAATACTAAATACTTCAGCTGTATCTCTCTGGAAAACAAAAGACATTCTCCTATGCAACCATAATGCCATTGTCATACTCAAGAATTAAACACTGGAGCAGTAGTATTATTTAAGATGCAGTCTATATGCATATTTCTCCAATTAAAAAAAAAATAACCTCGCTGTTTTTCTTCATTCCAGGATATAATCAAGGAAATGCAATGCATTAAGTTGTTATGTCTCTTTTGTAGCCTTTAATCTGGAATACCCCTGCATAATGTTTTGTGTTTGGAGACATTCATATTTTTGAAGAGCACATGTCAAGCTTTTTATAGAATGTCCCTCTATTTAGATTTGGATTTGTCTAATGATTTTAGAAACCAGCCCAATTGTTCCATAGAATTGATGTTTATGGTTTCTTTTGAATAAACACAGAAATTGACCCTCCCATTCTTAAAACTTGAGAAAGTTGCCTTTGTCTTATATGAGTTCTTTTGTTAGAAAGCTGACCATCAGGCCTCCGGACAGTATCAAGGAACTGAAACTCAGCAGGTCACTGCATCTGGGTAATGAAATGCCAGAGCCCTCACCCCTCATGACTCCCTAATGGCAACCTGCTTCCTGTTGAACAACTCTTCCTTACCCCTCCCTAGTTCCTGTGTTCCCACACATGGTTACATTCTTCCCTGCTATATTAACGCCTAATTTTAATCAGCTGAGGGGACAGATTTGAAACTGATCAGGTAGCTGCAGTACACAATTAAAGCCTTCTTTCCTGGCAATACTTGTTGTCTCAGTGATCAGCTTTCTGTGTGGCAAGCAACAGGACCTAGACCAAACCTCTGTTGTTTGGTAACAGTTTCCTCATGATTATGTTCAAGTTAAGTATTTTAGCAAAAACAATGCATAGATGATACTGATTTACTTTTTCACCCTTTCTTTTCTGATGTTGCTCTGTTGCTTGAATGACCTCTCCCTTCCATTTTGTTATCACAGTTCCCTTCAGTTAAATTTGGAAAATTATTATGTGATCCTTCCATTGTGCCATGTGATCTGCATAAAGAAAGCAGAAAATTCTCCTTTGGGGACAGCCCCCATGGCATCCAAAGAATCTTCTCTAATGAATCCTTCTTACTTTGGTCCTGTCTTTTCTGAATTTCTATGGCACTATCTTCTACAAACTGCAAGCTTACTTTGATTACTAATGTTCAGCCTTATAAAATGATACACTTTTTAAAATGTGAAGTTTCATGTCCACTAAGATTCTAAGTTCCCTGAAGGTAGATGCATTTTTTTTTTTTTTTACCATTTTTTCTTGTTTGTTGTAGCACCCAACACTGTGCTAGATCAAAGGCAAGTGCTTAAAAACAGTTAAGAGTGGATTCTGTTTTTTGTAATGCCTTCTTTGCTTCTTTTTCAAATGAAGGTAATTGTTGACAGCCTTCTGCAATGAAAAGGAGCCATGATATAGCTAATATATTAATATATAGCTTTGAGATGCATTAGATGACTTTTGAAAATCATCCTTTTATATCATCCTTATTATGTTTGTCTAAGACCATAATGGGTTTGTGTTCCCTGAGTAAAAACTTGAACACTGTGGAAAGATAATCAGGAGTGTGGTGAATGACTCTGATTTTTAAGTTAATATAGATGATCTTCAGAGTAAATAATCCACACCTGCAAAATTAATCATTTAAACCCTTTCTCTATATACTAGATTAGATGGTTGAGCCACAATGTTATTCTGCACAGGAATGATTCTTCTTGTGGAGCTATTTGTCATTTGTCTGTGTATGGTGGTTAAAACATTTTCTTTTCTTTTGGAAATAAATGAAAGGTAGTTCAGAATGCAGAGAATTATAATACAGCCAAATATGGAGATGGGACAGAATCCAGTGGAGAGGCTGGTGTTTTAAAAAGGGCTTTTAAATTTTGCTTCGTACTTCATTATTCTACACTGGGGGAAAATGTGTTTACAGTCATGGACCAACTAAATTGCTCCAGTTACCCCAAGGCTCCAAGTATCATCTTCCCCATGCAGAATCAAAGCTTTCATTTATCATTATTTGCTTATTTACTTATCCATTTATTTATTTATTTGGGATTCACCAAGATCCAGAAGATTTGCGTGATGATCTTACAGGCGGTTCTGTAAATTCTCTCTTTTCTGCTCCTTTGTGCTTCAGGGGCCATTTGCAGGTGACTGTGCCAGGTTCCTTGATTGCCAGCCATCTGGTGTAGGTTTCGCCTCTGAGTCTTAGGGCCCTAGAGCCTCAGCAGTGGATTTACCACCAATTCTGATATAAAACAACGATTTGGCCAACTTTGATGGCCTTTAAACTGTCAACTACCCTCTGGTTTGCCTGGACTTCCATAGATTCATCTGTGGTTTGATTTCTGGAAAATAAATGTCAAGGTATTTAAACATATACTTTTGGTCACATCCAAATTAGTGTGTATTTCATTTGCATTTAAAGAGCTTAATCATGGAGCAATTGTGAACGAATTCTATATGGATATCCAGAATGAATCAAAACAACCATGCTGAGTCATTTGAGTAATGAGTTGGATATGGTTCTAAGATCAGCGAGTCCATGAATTATAATTAAAAGAATTTAATGTTCACAAGGATGGTGTGTTGTATAGTTTCTGAAGGATTGTTATCACATTTATGCCTGATAAATATATTCTTCATGAATACGCTAAGGCAATATTAATGCACTGAACTAGATGGGGTTATAAGGAATAATTAATTGAAATGATTTCATAGGCTTCTGCAAACAAAGTAGGTTGTGTAAACAATCTTTCAAATTAGAATGGGCCCATAGGCCTACAGCTGAAGAAGTGTATGAATATACCTACAATTTCTGATAATAAGGAAGGAAAAATGTTATTCTTTCCATACTTTTTTAAAGTTCCTGGAATTTCCTACCTGATATGGTTTGGCTCTGTGTCCCCATCCAAATCTCACCTTGAATTGTAATTCCTCACAATCCCCAAGTGTCAAGGGTGGGACCAGGTGGAGGTAGTTGAATCATGGGGGTGGCTTCCCCCATGCTGTTGTCGTGATAATGAGTGAGTCTCAGGAGACCTGATGGTTTTATAAGCGTTTGGCATTTCCCCTGCTGGCACTCACTCCGTCCTGAAGGGCCTGCTTCTCCTTTTCCTTCCATCATGATCGTAAGTTTTCTGAGGCTTCCCCGGCCCTGTAGAACTGTGAGTCAATTAAACCTCTTTCCTTTATAAATCACCCAGTCTCGGGTACTTCTTCATAGTGCTGTGAGAATGGACATACACTACTTTTGGCTACATCCTTAACCTAACATAGCTGGAAAAACATTGTAGAAATCTTGTGAATTGGTTAAATATTTGATAAACTCATTGAAAATGTGGCCAAATGTACAGGGATAGAAAATTAAGCCATAGTTTAAAAGTATGGATATATAGCATAAACAAGTCTAGATATCTCATGTAAGACATGATGACTGCGGTTAACAAAATTGTACTGGACTCAGAATTTTTGTTAAATAAGATTTTAGCTGTTCTTGTCATAAAAAAGTAACTGTGTGAGATGACAGATGTTAATTTGCTTCACTATAGTAACGATTTTACTATCTATATGTACCCTACAACATCATGTTGTAAATCTCAAATATGCACAATAAAATTTTTTTTAAAAATAAAAAAACCTCATAGGTTGGAAATAAATATGTATATCAAGTTGATGTAAATTATTGCTAATGATTTTAAAATCATTTATGCCCCTTGCTCCAGGGGGCATAAGTAGGAATATTTTTCTCTGTATCGAACACACTGATAGGGAGACCTAACATTTTAAAATGCTATTCAAGCATTTATCTAGAAAGATAAGTAGTGAATTTCAGTCTCCCTAAATCTCATCTCCTCTACCAAAAGGCACTATGTATGAAAATATGAGTGTATAATATGTAAGCTCTTAGAACATGAACACAATGGATAAAAGACTATTAGAAATTAAAGGGATCTTAAAAACCATTTAGCTGAAACCCTTTATTTTATAGATGAGGAAACTAAGGACTAAATAGCTGAAGGGATCTCCCTAAGATTTTAACAGAAACAGAATCAAAATAGGAACTCTGGTTTTCCATATCCTAGGTCGTTGCTTTTTCCACATTCCAGGAGAAAGTGGAAAATTAAAATTTAAAACAATTTTATGTTTACTGAGGCCGAACTCAGCAAGGAAGCCGATAAGAGGTCACCAAAAACTTGAAATGTCACTTGTGAACTTGGTGTGCAATTTCTTTTTTTGGTTCTTTCTCTTTTACTTGTAGCATATATGACATATATATGACAGTATCTCTTTGGGGCTAAATTAATTTTTTTCTTTGCCATTTTACTTTCAGTGAGATTAGAAAATATCTTTACTATTGATACAAACTATCTTTTTATTTAAAATTATCTGTAATTTCTGTATCATTCAAAATATTGTATAGACTATATAATTCAGTCCCATAGCGTGAATTCAATGATTCTCTTCCATTAGAAGCACTCAATCTACATGTAAGAACGTTAAAGATATTATATTGCTAAATGTACTGCTATGATCTGAATGTTTTTCAACCTCCACCAAATTCATGTGTAGAAATCTAATCACCAGCATGATGGGACTTTGGGGCGGTGATTAATCCCCTCGTGTAAAAGGCCTCCGAGTGTTGCCTTGTCTCCTTCTGCCATGTGAGGATACGGTGAGAAGAGGCTTTTTATGAACGGGAGGGAAGCAGGCCCTCACTAGATAGTATGTCTGCCAATCCCTTGGTCTTAGAGTTCCCAGCTTCCAGAACTGTGAGAAATAAATTTCTGTTGTTCACAAGCTATGCATTTTTATGGTATTTTGTTATAGCAGCCAGAGCAGATAAAGACAGACACATACAATATCCTGAGATCATTCTTCCAGTCTTCTACAGATTCTTCCCCTTCTCTTACCTGCAACACTCAATCTGTCACCAAATCCTGCTATATTTTATCTGTTAAGTATCTGCTAACAAGTGCCCCCTTCCTTACTCTTTCTGGGCAGCTGTTCTAGTCCAGGCTGTATCACCTCTGGGTAGAGGCTTACTGCAGCCTCTTAATTGACCACCAGTTTCTGTCCTCTTTGGTCCATCTCATACAGTTCAGGTTTCTTTACATCACCAAGTTATTTTTCTAAATTTCCAACCACTCCATAGCTTAAAAACTGTCATTGTTTCCCATCATTGAGATGCTAAAGCCCTAGTTCCATTGCAGCCACATATAATGTTCTTTGCTTCTTTAAACCTATGTTTCTATCTTTTTTGCCAGGCTGATCCCTGATCCTTAACGTCCCAGCCACACTGTACATCTCAACTCACATGATCTTTTGGACTTCCTCTTCTAATTCCTACTTTTCCTCCATCCCAGCGAGTCTGGCAAATACCTTCATCTTCAAGATGCACTTCATTGTCTATACTCGCTTGATAGCATTGCATTCTCATTTGTTACGTTTTACTCTCAGTACATGTAAGTTTAGAGACGTATTGTTTTTGTGTTTGCTTTTTTTGGCTGTGTGTTCCCATTACTTTTTGCTTTGTGGAACCCAAATATAGTTGATCCTCATTATTCAGATTCCACATTTGAAAATGTGTCCTGCATACTAAGATTTATTTGAAACCCCAAAATCAGTACTCATGCACTTTCATAGTCATTTGTGGAATGGCAAACAATTTGAGTTGTGGGATATGCATGTTCTTAGCTGGGGTCAAACAAAGCAACAGACACTCTGCCTTCTTGCTTCAGCTCTCATACTATAGATGTCCTTTTTGTGCTCTGTATTAGCCTGTTTTCACACTGCTGACAGACATACCTGAGACTGGGGGCGGGAAAAAAAAGTTTAAATGGACTTACAGTTCCACATGGCTGGGGAGGCCTCACAGTCATGGTGGAAGGCAAGGAGGAGCAAGTCACATATTACATGGATGATGGCAGGCAAAGAGAGGAGCACTTGCGCAGGGAAACTCCCGTTTTTAAAACCATCAGATCTTGTGAAACCCACTCACTATCACAAGAACAGCACGGGAAAGACCTGCACCCATGATTCAGTCACCTCCCACCAGGTTCCTTCTATGACACGTGGGAATTGTGGGAGTTATAATTCAAGATGAGGTTTGGGTGGAGACACAGCCAAACCATATCATGGTCTATTTTCACAATTTTGTGCTTTTTGTTGGTGATTTTGGTGTTTAAAATGGCCCCCAAACATCCTGCTGAAGTGCTGTCTAGCGTTCTTCAGTGTAAGGTTTTGTGGAGAAAACACACCTGTGTTAGAGTAGCTTCATTTGTTACCAAACGCCAGGGGTTTGGTCTAGGCTCTGTTGCTCATGTCTCAGAAAACCAATTACTGAAACAGCAAATATTGTCAGGGAAGAAGGTTTTACTTGGGTCCTGCAGCTGAGGAAATGGGAGATCAGTCACAACTCCATCTCTCTGACTCAAATTAGGGCTTTATGTAGCAAGAGAAAAAATGTAATTGTGCGTGGGAAAACAGGAGTTAGGGAGGGGTAGGAAAGAGGAGTTTGGTCAACAGGAAGCAGGTGGCTGGTTGGGCAGTCATGAGGGGTCTGGTGTCTCATTGTCCAGATGTGGTAATCTAGTAAGTTTCAGTTTCTTTATATTGTCTGGGAGGCCTGGTGGTTGGTTTTTTGAGAAGGAAACTCAGATAACACAAATGTAAATTTTAAAAATGTTCATACTGGGGGGTCAATTTTTATGTTTATTCAAGGAAGCAATAAACATCAATTTCATGGGACAATGGGGCCGATTTCACATTCAGGCATGAGTTATAGTGTTGTTGGTCATGACTTCAATGCTAATGAATCAAGAATAATATATATTAAATAAGGTATCTTTAAACAGGAACACACGTAAAACAAAGTTGTGTATTGATTAGTTGATGAAAATGTTATGAGCAGAGGTTCATAGGAACTTAATCCCATATTTCTTCTAGGAGCAATGATTCCATATTTGCTTATTTCATGTTTGCAGTAACTTTAATAGAACAAAATTATTGCAAATAATGAGCATTGACTGTAAATATTAGGTGGAAGGACAGATGAATAAATGAGATGCATCCATAGCTTCCCTTTCCTTCCCCAAGTTTAATGGTTTATGAGGGTCAGAGTTTCATTCCAGTAGCCTTAATGAGAAAACTCATTGAAAATTGAAACTTCTTCTTTGAAATAATTCTAGTTGTTTTACCTTTTCTCAGGTTAAGTAACTAGACACACCTGTGCATTAGCATCATGTGTGGGAATAGGAGGGAACCAGGCTTTGAAGACCTGGTTGCAGCCTTGGCTTTCTCTCTGAGCTCTTAGGAAAATTATTCTCTGAGATTGTTTAATCATTTTTAAAATGGTTGTGAATAGCATCTACCCTTTCTATGTCACCGGCTTGCTGAGAGGAGTGTGAAGAAAGACTGAAATGACAGATGTGAATACTGTCTGTAACTGGAAAGATGTTGAACAAATGTTTAGATACATTATTACAATGCATTTGCAGTATTCCTCGAGTGAATAAGGCCCACTCTCTGCTGCAGCAACTGCTTTTCCAACTCTGTCCATTCCCTTCCCTTCTCCATGCCCTTTCTGACATTTTTATTAACACCTCTACCTAGAAGAAAGACTATTAAGCCTTTTGTATGTGGTCTTTAACAGTTTGCTTCAGCACATACCTGTAGGCTGACTGCCTTCCAAATTTCCACTGGGATCTATTATCATTTTATCCTTTGACCTGGTCACCCTAAACAAGATGAGACTAATTGATTAATTAATTTATTCATTCAATAATTATTGAGCATCTCTTCTGTACCAGTAATTATGGTCAGTGATGGAAATGCAATGATGAGTAGGGAGAGGATGAGGCCCCTGTGCTAACAGAGCTTCCAGGCAACTGGGGTGGGGTAATTAGCCTCAATAATAAAGCAAACAGCACATGAAAAAGAGAACACGACCCCATGAACACTTGGAACAAAAACAGCTGACCCAGAGGGTTGGTTTGAAGAAAGTGATGGCAGCCTGAAAAAGTGACACATGATCTGATGTCCAAAGAATTAGTTGGGGCTAAGTTGGTGAATGAAGTTGAAATAGGGTTAGGAGAGGGCTTTAAATATACCAAATGGGTGAACAGTCTGTGCAAAGGCCCTGTGGCAAGCTGGAGAGTGGCACATTTAAAGGAGTGAAAATAATTGGCATGGCTGAAGAGCAGTAAGCATTGGGAGACTGACAGGAGAAAGGCTGGAAGTATAGGAGGAAGCAGACCCCTCAGGGCCTCAAAGGCCATGTTGATGGTTTGATCAATATCCTGGGAGCTGTGGCAGACTATTCAGGGGTTTTATACATAGGGTTTACATTAGCATATTGTCATTCTGAAAGGATCATGGGGTGATATGGTTTGGCTGTTTCCCCACCCAGATCTCATCTTGAATTGTAGCTCCTATCATAATTCCTACCTGTTGCGGGAGGGACCTGGTGGGAGATGATTGAATCGTGGGGACAGTTTCTCCCATACTGTTCTCGTGATAATAACTACATCTCATGAGATCTGATAGTTTTATAAGAGGAAGCCCCTTTCACTTGGCTCTCTTTCTCTCTTGCCTGCTGCTGTGTAAGACGTGCCTTTCACCTTCCACCATGATTGTGAGGCCTCCCCAGCCATGTGGAAGTGTGAGTCCATTAAACCTCTTTTTCTTCGGCTGGGCACGGTGGCTCATGCTTGTAATCCCAGCACTTTGGGAGGCCGAGGCGGGTGGATCACGAGGTCAGGAGATCGAGACCATGGTGAAACCCCGTCTCTACTAAAAATACAAAAAATTAGCTGGGCGTGGTGGCGGGCGCCTGTAGTCTCAGCTACTCAGAGAGGCTGAGGCAGGAGAATGGCGTGAACCCGGGAGGTGGAGCTTGCAGTGAGCCGAGATTGCGCCACTGCACTCCAGCCTGGGCAACAGAGCGAGACTCCGTGTCAAAAAAAAAAAGCAAAAACCTCTTTTTCTTCATAAATGATCCAGTTTCAGGTGTGTCTTTATCAGCAGCATGAAAAAAGACTAATACACTGGGCTTGCTGTGTGAAGAATGGATTGTAGAGAGGTGGGAGCAGCCCAGAGGAGACCTAGGGAGACATTAGGTAGTAAGCTGTTATAATCATCCAGGAAACTATTAAATGTGTGACAATTTGATGTCCAATTTATAATAACTTAAAAAGTGAATGGTTTAAATAGTTTCTTCTCTTTCATTTTATAACCTGAGTCCTTTCTTAGTAATTATTATCTTCACACTGATGCTATAAATTTTGAAATAATGCCTATAGACAGGCATATATTTTTGGCAGTACTTGGAGAACATAAAAAGGTTACTTGCTTGCCAATAAAAATCTTGATGATTTTACTTTTTAAAGAAGGGAAAGGTAAGCACTTAAGAATTTAAACTTTGTGGCATTGCTTCTTGACTCCATTTATTTGTGATTGTAAGTATGCAGAGTTTTTGTTTTGGAAAAAGAACTCAGCCGGCAGAGGCTGTGACAACGGAAGGGAGATGGGCTTGTTTAAAGACAACAAGAATAAAGTCTCCTGTCATTCCTTATAAAATATTAGCTGTGAACTTCCAAGTTAGAAGTAAAGCTGTAGGGGTGGGGTGAGGAAACTGAGCCATCCAGAATTTAACTACCCCAGTATTTGCTCTTAGTGGATAAGGCCACTGGGTTGGCATCCAGATGCTAGTGATCGTTTTTAGCTCATGATGCCAGAAAATGGTTCAATAATGAAAGTAATTTTGGCGATGAGTGATCTTAGCCACGTGTCTTATGAAATTTTTGATAGGGTACAATTTTAAATGACCAGGCAAATATATAGAAACCAAAATATGCTTTTTTAAATATTCTCAATCTCTCTTGGCAGATGGAGTCTTTGTGTTCTCTTAGCTTTCTCCCCTTAGTATCTGTGCTGAGGAAGCAGGGTAAACCAGATGTCTGATTGTAGCTGAGGCCCTTTCACATGTTGAACTTCTCCACAGCTATGCCTGTGGCCCTTACTGCCTACCGAGGGGAGTGCTTTAGTCAGACACAGTCACCCAGCTTCCCCCATTTTTTTTTTTTTAGAATGGAATGGCCACAGCTGGTAATCAAGTGTTTAGCAGTGTTTAAGGCACTAGCACATCTTGAGATAAGGGATAAAGTGTCACTTTTTAGACTCCAGCAAGGCATCAGGTTTGTCCTCCCATCCTCACTCCTGTCCTGCGTTCATTTTGACTCTTTGGACAAGGTAGAGGCTCTTCAATCTTTTGTAGTCTCAGTTTTAAGTCAGCATGGTTTCATTTTTTGTAAAGCAATACCTAGCGTTCGATAAATTAACTTTAGAGGTGATATGGAGCGTATCTGGTAGAAATATGATTTGTATAAAACTGTATAATCCTCATTGTGCAGAACTTGAAGAAAAGCATGAGTATAGCATATTAACAATAATCTTTGCAATAAAGAGCTTAGGATGTGATCCTATTGTTGGAATTCATACCCTGCCTTATGGTACATTGTCTGATATGATGATACAGAATGGTGTAAGAACACTGCAGATTTAATCTCATTTTTGTATAGAGTGAGGCTTGGATTTTTTAAAGAAAAAAATGTCCCTCAAAGGTGACAGAATCGTAGTAGCAAATACTTAGAATCATTTAGTTTTATGTACTGTGTGAAACTAATGGATATTTTTATTATTTTATTAACTGTAGGAACAACATTAAGTGGTGAGGGTGGCTAAAATGTTGAAATAATTGCCACCTCTCCCTGCTTATGCTGTGAATATCTTTCTATTAAGGCTTCATTTGTTCATCTATTGCTTTGTGGTCTTCTCAAAAGAAAAGCTCCTGGCTAATGCACGTATATTATTTGGAAGATTTCTATTTGCTCTAGAGGGTATTGGAGAGACTCTATTCCTTTTTCCAGCACTGAGCTGAAAGATAAATTATCTTTTGTAATGATAATAATATTGTAAAAATTTTTATAGTACTACTGGAGAATGACAAAGAGGATATTTATTAGCATTACAGCATCCCTGTGAAGTTTCTAGTAGCTGAGATTGTTCCTATTTTGTAAGAAAACAAACTAGTTAAGTCACATTTATCTTTAATAGCAGACTAAACTCTAGTCTTACTTCTAAGTAGGTGCTCCAGCACTAAGTCTGCTGTTATAGTAAGAATATGTCCTTCTTTTCTTCCCCCACCTCTGCTGCCTTCTCAACTCTCTTCCCTGCCACAACCCTGCTCTCTCTCTCATCCCATCCATCTGTTTTTTTCCTCCCAGTATGTGAAACGCCTACCAGCACATTCAGAGATGGCTTTGAATGCTGACTTAGATAATGGCGGACTTAGTAATTCTCATTTCATGTGCTCCTCCCCAGTATGCCTGTTCTCAATGCTGTCCTATCATTGCACTTAGGAAAACTATTTTGGGGGGTCTGTCTGGACCCCTGTCTGCTCCCAGTTTCAGTAGGGTTGAATCCTTGAGGACAGAATTTTAAAAACATTTATGATACTTATTTACTTTTATGTACTTGGTTATATGCACACTGCCTTGGGCATAGAAGGCACTAGGTGGATTTTTAGTAAAGGAGGGGTATAGGGGATAGAAGGAGGGAGAGAAGGAGGAAAGGAAGGAAGAAGGCAGAAAAGAAGAAAAATAGGGAAGAGATAAGAAAGAGGTGGAAGAATGAAATAATCTTCTACTTATTAGCTATGAGGAAGTTTGCCTGAGCCTCTGTTTCCTTATCTGTAAAATGGGGAAAATGATACCTACCTCCCATGTTTAATCAGGAATTACTGGCTGGGCACAGTGGCTCATGTCTGTAATCCCAGCACTTTGGGAGGCAGAGGTGGGCGGATCGCTTGAGGTCAGGAGTTTGAGACCAGCCTGGCCAACATAGAGAAACCCTGTCTCTACTAAAAATTAGGAAATTAGCCAGGTGTAGTAGTGGACACCTGTAATCCCAACTACCCTGGAGGCTGAGGCAGCAGAATCGCTTGAGCCCAGGAGGCAGAGATTGCAGTGACCCGAGATCACACCACTACACTCTAGCCTGGGTGCCAGGGGGAGACTCTGTTTTTTTTTTAAAGGAATTACCTCAGATAACATTTATAGGATATCCAGTATAATTAATTCGTTTCTTTGCAATTCTTCCCTTTGAAAAATTCTATCTTTCTAGAGGTCTTCCAAATTAATCCTGCCCAGCCCAGTATAGAAATTCAAGTCCTTGGCATATAGATATATATGTTCTACTGCATTAAGCTGAATTTTAATGTTTCCTTGATGTCTTCCTTTTTGATCTTTTCACTTGGGCTGTGTGGTGTGCAGAGCCACCTTTTCCCATCTCCTGATCAGTGATACCATTGATAGCTTGAAATTGGCCATGGAAATTGACAAATGTCCCCATCCCTATCAGTTGTTAAACACTTACCAGCACAGCACTGCTTGTGTCCCTCCTGCCCTGCACTACAGGTGGCCCTTGGGCAAGGGCAATGGGTGTCCTGTTAGCAAATATCCCTTTAGGACAATGCAGCACTTACAAATGGTGACAACATTGATTTGCCTAAAAACAAAAATGAAAAACAAGTACATGGCAAAGGTAAAGCCAAGGAATTAAAGTAGATAACTATAATCACCCTTCGTCTTAGAAATAACTGCCTTTGGCTGGGTGTGGTGGCACAGGCCTGTAATCCCTGCACTTTGGGAGGCTGAGGTGGGCAGAGTCACTTGAGGTCAGGAGTTTGAGATCAGCCTAACATGGTAAAACCCTGTCTCTTGAGGTCAGGAGTTTGAGACCAGCCTGGCCAACATGGAGAAACCCTGTCTCTACTAAAAATTAGGAAATTAGCCGGGTGTAGTAGTGGACACCTGTAATCCCAACTACCCTGGAGGCTGAGGCAGCAGAATTGCTGTCTCTACTAAAAATACAAAAATTAGCTGGGCGTGATAGTGGGCGCCTGTAATCCCAGCTACCAGGGAGCCTGAGGCAGGAGAATCGCTTGAACCCAGGAGGCAGAGGTTGCAGTGAGCGGAGATTGCCCCCCTGCACTCCAGCCTGGGCAACAAAGCAAGACTCTGTCTCAAAGCAAAACAAAACAAAAACAAAAACTGCATTTTTAGATTAAATAATTTACAATATAGGTATCTACTTTTAAAGCGTGTTGTAGACTTATTAAATATGACTTAGCATTTATGATGTCCTGTAATGTTATTACTATATTATTAAATATTTCTGAAGATATATTTTTCCCTTTGATCCACTCATTCTTTGTGTAATCTATTTTTGTCTATCTTAATACTTTACATTTTCACAAAGGTTAACCCAAACATTCTCTTCAAGCATATAAATGCCCACTTCTTTGACTCATCAATATAAATTGTTAAAAAAACTGTTACATTTCAATTTATTTGTGGACAAGAACTTTATTGCTTCTCCTGCAGAAAGATCAATGGAATATTTATTTTTTTTCTGGCTTCCAGGGCCTTTTCACCAGAGAAGGTAGTAGGCTGATTTACTGAAGAATCCTGAAAATTCCTTGCCAGAAAAAAAAACACAAACAAAACATAAAGAGCCATTAAGTTCACTGCCCTTCCTGTGCTTTCATAGGTATAGTTCTTTGGAGTTCACACAGAACTTACAACAGAACAGCCACAATACGGCTTAGTAAGCACTTACAGTGTGTGAAGAGCTTTACACATCTCACTCTCATTTCATTTTCACAACAGCCTTATGAGGTATCTAGACCAGGTACCACTATATTCTTTTTTTTTTTTTTGAGACACAGTCTGGCTCTGTCGCCCAGGCTGGAGTGCAGTGGCGCAATCTCGGCTCACTGCAAGCTCCGCCTCCCGGGTTCACGCCATTCTCCTGCCTCAGCCTCTCTGAGTAGCTGGGACTACAGGCGCCCACCACCATGCCCGGCTAATTTTTTTTGTATTTTTAGTAGAGACGGGGTTTCACCGTGGTCTCGATCTCCTGACCTCGTGATCCGTCCGCCTCGGCCTTCCAAAGTGCTGGGATTACAAGCGTGAGCCACCACGCCCGGCCAGTACCACTATCTTCTCCATTATACAGATGAGGAAACTGAGGCTTAAGACTATAATGATTTGCTGAGTAATCTAGTTACTAGGCTTCCAAATGTAGTAGACATTTCCTTTGCTGCTGTATAGGAAAATGAGGTTAGGGTTCTTACCAAATTCTGCTTCTTTGTAGTTGTGTGGCCTTGTGCAAGCCACTTAACCTATCTTTGCATCATGTTTTGTACTCTAAGATGGGGATAATAACCCTATCTTATAGAGTCATTGTGACTGTTAAATATAATAACGTGTGTGCAAAGCCCACTGCACAGGAAGTGCTGAACACATGCTGCTTTCTACTATGTTTCTTGTCGTGGCAACTATTGTAAGAAAGTTTTCCAATAGCATCCTGTCCTGTCTCATTTTAGTTCTTAATTATCTATTGCATTGTATTTATTTTTATTTTTTTGAGACAGAATATTGCTCTGTTACCCAGGCTGGAGTACAGTGGCATGATCTCAGTTCACTGCAACCTCCGCCTCCTGGGTTCAAGTGATTCTCCTGCCTCAGCCTCCCAAGTAGCTGGGATTACAGAGACACGCCACCATGCTCAGCTAATTTTTGTGTTTTTAGTAGAGATGGGGTTTTGCCATATTGGTTGGTGTTGAACTCCTGACCTCAAGTGACTCCACCCCCCTCGGCCTCCCAAAGTGCTGGGATTACAGGAGTGAGCCCCCAAGCCCAGCCCCATCTGTTGCATTTTAAAAAGTTGACTGAAAGAAGTTAGGTTGCTATCGTAACACAATTGTTTTACCTTTCCCACTGTGGGAACAGACCCTAAGGTGACCCCAATGAGTCATACCCTGGTGTGATCCACTACCCTCGAACAGGAGGCAGAGCTTGTGACTTGCTTCCAGCTGATATAAAATGGCAAAGGAGAGATGCGCTGTCCCTCCTGTGAATATGATATGCTGTATAAGACTTGTCTTAGCAGTTGCCGGCCCTGAAGCCTGCCTCTAGGACAGTTCTAGGAGCTGAGGGTGGCCCCTACATGACATCCGGCAACTAGACAGAGACCTCAGGAACTGCATGTTGCCAACAGTCACATGAGTTTGGTTGAGGTCCCCCAGCTCGGAACAGAATGCACCTTGGTTGACAACTTTTGAGACCCTGAGCACAGAACCCAGCTATGCTGGGCACAGACTCCTGACTCATAGAAACTGCCAGATAATACATGTGTATTGTTATAAGCCACTAAATTTGTGGTAATTAGCTATGCAGCAATAGATAACTAATATACACATCAAGTCAAGTTTCTGAATACTTTTCTGATTTTGACCAACCTTTGCCAATTAGTATTAGACATTAAGCTATGTTATTAATTTGTAATTAGAGCACAATAAAATCTAGTTTTTAATTTTTTAATAAGCGCTATTCATAGTTTTTAATCATGGCATGTGAAATTACAGAGATAAAACAGACCCTTTTAGACTCAAAGAGACCTTAGAATTAGCCTAAACTTTTTATTTTATAGATGAGAAAATTTAATCACATATAACGTGTCTGTAACAGGGTTTAGATTAATAGCAAGATTACTTACTGTTCACACCTCTTTCTACTACATTGCATAGCCTCTATGCATTTTGAAATCTTCACTGAGATTTTTATATCATCATCCTGAAAGATGGCCTTAATTTATATAAATATTCTTTTTATTGTTTATTTCTAGAAGTGAAGAAATGCCCAGAGTTACTTTGTACAAATACAAATAAAATATATGAATGTTTGGCCTGCGCCAGAGGGCTGCCTATCATAGCGTATCACTGACCATTGCCAGATCTGAGGTGGGCCTGGAGATGTCTAAGGGTCTCGCATGTCCACTGGCTGGTGCCATCAGTCATGCTGTCCCTCTTCTTACGGGCTTTCAATAGATGAGTTCTGACTTACAACTGAAAGACATAAGTTTAATAAGTTTATTTGTGTATTTATTGTAGGATGCAATATTAGTTGTCACCGACTCATAATGCCTATACTACAAGTAAAAACTATACTCCTTGCTATTGAAGTCTTTTCCTTAGTGATCTGGTCTAATTTACTATGTCAGTCCTGGGACCCTCTGCTCCAGAACCCAAGCTTTTTTTTTCAGGGGAGATTGGTCTTATCATTTTCTTTTTTTTTTTTTTTGAGACGGAGTCTCGCTCTGTCACCCAGGCTGGAGTGCAGTGGCGCAATCTCGGCTCACTGCAAGCTCCGCCTCCCGGGTTCACGCCATTCTCCTGCCTCAGCCTCTTTGAGTAGCTGGGACTACAGGCGCCCGCCACCATGCCCGGCTAATTTTTTTGTATTTTTAGTAGAGACGGGGTTTCACCGTGGTCTCGATCTCCTGACCTCGTGATCCGCCCGCCTCGGCCTTCCAAAGTGCTGGGATTACAAGCGTGAGCCACCGCGCCCGGCTGGTCTTATCATTTTCACTTCTAGGTTTTGTTCACACACCTCACTAAAAGTTTGAGTCCTGTTTTTCATTCAGAGAGGGAAGCTCAGGTCTTTCACCTTTTCAGTGGGAGCCACCTCTGCTCATCTCAATATACTGGAAATGTTCCCTTCAATTCAGTAGTGCTGAAATCACACACACACACACACACACACACAAAGACACATATATGCAGACACACATATACACACAGACACATACACACAGACTCATATGCAGACACACACAGATACACACACATACACACAGACATACACAGACACACACATAGGCACACATACACACACACACACACACACACACACACACACACACACACACACATTCTTGACTCCTGAATAGGCTGGGAATTCCTTCAGAGTAGGGAAGAGTGTCACATACCAATTTTTGTACCCCGTAATATCTGGTAATGTGTCCTGAGGGGTATTAATTTGAGGTTTGTTAACTGATTAATGAATTAATTGGTTAGTGTGGATAAGGAAGTGGTAATGGATATAATTAGAGAGGTGATAACAGGAACTTATCACTGTTGATGGGCACTGGGGAGTTGGTAATGGCTGTAATTAGAGACCTTTGAACAGGAGCATATCAGAAGAGGGATATTGATGGGAAGATGAAGCCACAGGAGAGGAGTGACGAGAGAGAAGGTATTGGGACTGAAGGGCTGAAGGAATATCCTACCAATGGCGCAGGGCTTTGTGGTTTGGGAATTTGTCTCCGACAAACCTGAGAGTAGTAAAATCCGTGGTGGTTTGCACAAAATTTGTTTCTTTCCTCGCGTCTTAGTCACTTTAACATCCTTCAGTTATACTCCATCAAGATTTCCGGACGTTTTCTTTTCCTCCCCCGAAGAGTATTCTACCTCCTGGTTTCCAGACTCAGAGTGTTAATTTTTAATATAAGGGAGATAGAAATGGACAGTGTAAACAGCTACAATCTAAAACTCTTTATTTTAAGCATACCTATCAGGAATGAAAAGAGGAAAATTTGAATATGAAACTATCACTAATATAAAATACATTGATTATTCAATGTTTATTTTCAGCTGCATAGAGAAGACATCAAAGTAATTAAAATGATGTGGAGACTGGGAGGGTGCAGAAGGAGGCTGGGCCTTCCTTCTATTGGGAGTCTTTTAACAGAAAAGTTTCCTTGCCTTTTGTACCTTACTGCTTTTCCCCCCAATTGAAAAGACCAGTCTTTGTTACTATTGAACATCATTCTATTTTTAACTCTGACTCATAGGGGTCATTTGAAACTGTGTCTAGCCCTCTACACCCTTCAAGTTGATGTCAATAAAACTTAATACACATTCTTTGTTTTCTCATCATTCAAGACACCATTCAAAATGTCAGCTGTGTCAGGTCCTGAAATGGACCTTCACAGACAGATAACTGTCTCAGAGCTATGCCCATGTGTCTTGCCTCTGCAGGCAGACAGCATCTGACTGTGCCCCGTGAATCTTGGTAGCACTGTCCTTTCTCAGTTTCTTATAGTTTTATTTGTTACAATTGTCACAAGTATACATATTCATGAATCAAAAATACTTTATAAGGACTGTTACTTATTTATTTTGAGACCAAGTCTTGCTCTGTCTCCCAGGCTGAAGTATAGTGGTGCGATCTTGGCTCACTGCAACCTCCACCTCCCAGGCTCAAGCCATTCTCCTGCCTCAGCCTCCCAAGTAGCTGGGATTACAAGCATGCCCCACCAAACCCAGCTAATTTTTATATTTTTAGTAGCGGTGGGGTTTCACCATGCTGGCCAGGCTGGTCTTGAACTCCTGATGTTGAGTGACCAGCCCGCCCCAGCCTCCCAAAGTGCTGGGATTGCAGGTGTGAGTCACCTCACCCAGCAGGATTGTTATTTATCATTTAAGTTCATGCAATATTAATTTGTAGCTTGTGAACTAAATAGTTCATCAAATCCAAATTATGAACTACTTAGGACTCTTTGTCTTTTGTTGTTGTTTGTTTTTGAGATGGTGTCTCGAAACATTGCCCAGGATGGTTTTGAACTCCTGTGCTCAAGAAAGTCTCCCGTCTCAGCATCCCAAGTAGCTGAGATTACACACAGCTCAGTCTCTCAAGTAGCTGAGGTTACAGGCATGCACTACTGCACCCAGTTCTATTTAGGCCTCTTTAAGGTTGATGTAAGATATGTTGAACTTATTAACTATCTATATAAGACCTGGATGGATGTATAAACTACGAGACCTTAAGTCAAGTTATTTAGCCCCTCAGATTCTCATCTATAAAGTGGAGATAACAATAGCATTTACCTCATAAAATTGTAATGAGGATTAAGTTGGATAATATGTGAGCTTAGAACAGTCATTTATATAATGAATACTATGTAAGTTTTAACTGTTATTATTAAGTGCTTTAGAATGGTTAATAATATGGCTGATCAGTTTTAGGTCTGTATTTAGTTGTAGTATAATTTAATTTTAAGTGTGCAGCTTGATGACTTTTGACAACTGTATACATCTGTGTACTCCACACCTCAATCAAGAAATAGAACATTTGCATTACCTCAATAAGTTCCTCGTGCCCCTTTGCAGTCAATACACTGTACCCAGAGAAAACCGTTTTTGTTATTTATATCACCAAAGATTTCTTCTCTCTGCTGTAGTAGAGCTTCAGATGAATGGAATCATAAAGTGCATGCTGTTTTGTGTCGTGCTTTTATTTGGAAATATATTTTTGACATTCACCCATGTGGTTGTGTCAGTAGTTCAATCCTTTTCATTGCTGAGTGGTGTTCCATTATGTGAGTACATAATTTGTTTATCCATTCTCCTGTTGATGAACGTGTAGATTGCTTCCAGTTGGGGCTTTTATGAAGAAAATTGCAATACATTTTTTTATATACACCATTTTGAGGATATATGTTTCCTTTCGTCTGGGTAACACCTAGGAGTAGAATCACTGGTGTGTAGGATAGCTTTGAAAGAAACAGTATAACAGTTTTCAAAATGGTTTTAACATGTTATGTTCTCACCAGTAATGTATGAGATTCCCAGTTGTTTCATGTTCCCCCTGATCCCTGTCTTTGTAACTTTAGCCGTTCTAGTGGGCATGAAGAGGATCTCATCATAGTTTTCATTTCCATTTCCCTGTTAACTAAAGATGTACTTCTTTTTATGTGCTTATTGGCCCTGCAAACATCTTTGTTCGTGAAGTGTCAGTTCATCTTTTGCTAATTTTTAATTGATTCATTTTTATTATTATTTTTATGTGACTTGAGTACTTACATAACAATGAAGTTATTTATGTATGTACAGCCCATTTATGACATATGATTCCATTTGTCACTGGAAGGAAGTCACTGCCAAAATGGTTAACCTATCCTCAAATAGACTCAGTAGAGTACCAGTACCTTGGTTTCAGAGTTTTACACCACAGTCAGAGCCAGAGCAGGTGTTGCTGCCATCTGAGAGTGATCATCATTTGCAGATGCTGCATATGGTATCTCCAGTAACTCAGATCCCACATTATGTAGTTCTGAACATTTTTACACTTTTGTGACTTAATCGTTTCCTTCCTATACTTGTTCTAATTTGTCTCTTCAAGAAGAAAAAAAAATCCCCGTGAGAATAATTAGCTTTTATGAATTGGTTATTTGAAGCAACTATTTGTTTCCTTAGATGGAGGAGAGCAACTGTATGTTTTCGGGGGACAGGTTGGGAGAAGGCTCCATCTTCTATGTACAACAATATAGCTGTGAAATTTCAATGCTTTCATTAGCGTGTATCAGGGTCATTACAGTAGTGACAGCTAAGAAATGTTAATACATACTTAGAAAATGTGTTTGTTAATGGTTCTCAGGCAAAGACTGTGACAGAGCTGCCCCTAATTCCATAAACATAAGGCATATTAATCCCTTTAGTTGACAGGTGCTTAAATGGGCAGATTGGATGAGTAATTGGGTTGTTCTCCTAATCCTTAGCTTTGAATATAAATGAGAAATGTCTCCATATTTTTATTTGTCTTTAGTAACATCTTCTAATTGATTTATTTTAAAATGAACTGTTTCTGTAGAATAGTGATTTCTTTTAGCATCTGTTGTTCATGTGAAAGGAGTTGCAATTATAAAACATTTATAAAAGTCCATACCTTTTAACACTCAACCATTTTTCCAAATCCCATGTAAAAGACTGGGGAAGTTATCCCCCAGTTAATTCATTTTAAATCACATTTTATTTTTGGAAAAAAAGCCCACTATTCCCTAGGAATAAGACGGATTTCTTTGGAGGATGTTCAGTGCCTTATATGCCTGTAGGACACAATTTAGTGCAATACTGTATGTCCCAAAATTGTTAAGGTAGTTGCCTAAAGAGCCTAATGTATTCTCAAGAGGCAGCTCCTGTCCTGGAAAGACCTGGCTGAATATTCTTCTCTACCTGATGACAGTGAGCAAAATT
This sequence comes from Nomascus leucogenys, assembly GCF_006542625.1. NCBI lineage: Eukaryota > Metazoa > Chordata > Mammalia > Primates > Hylobatidae > Nomascus > Nomascus leucogenys. The sequence continues at coordinate 123,182,598 of NC_044385.1, read as the reverse complement.
ACTTAACATTTTAAGGAGTGGGCTGACATATTTCTGAACCTTTTGTTGCAGACTCTCACCTGTCATTGTGATGAAGGATTAGGGAAAAATGTTAGAGCGAGAGTCATGGCAGGAGAGGAATAGAAGACATTGTGTAGAGCAATATAGGAAGGAAAGTTTGGAAGGAAAAGTCTGGGAGTTGTAGAGCATCAAATAGGGCCAATAAGCCAAGAAGTTAGCAAAAGGCCAATACCTTAAAAACAGCAAAAACTTCACGCTAATCCACAGTAAATCAGAGGACAGTGGTGAGCTGGGGAAAATTAGATCAGATAATAGAATTCTGTGCTAGAAATCCAAAGAAACGCAAGGGCAGGTGATATGGTTTGGCTGTGTCCCCACCCAAATCTCATCTTGAATTGTAACTCCCACAATAGCCACATATAATGGGAGGAACCCAGAGGGAGGTGATTGAATTATGGGTGCGGATCTTTCCTGCGTTGTTCTGGTGATAGTGAATGAGTCTCATGGGATCTGAAGATTTTAAAAACGGGAATTTCTCTGCACAAGTTCTCCCTTTGCCTGCCGCCATCCACATTAAGATGTGACTTTCTCCTCCTTGCCTCCCACCATGATTGTGAGGCCTTCCCAGCCAAGTGGAGCTGTGAGTCCAATTAAACCTCTTTCTTTTGTAAATTGCCCATTCTTGGGTATGTGTTTATCAGCAGCATGAAAATGGACTAATACAGCAGGGGATCACCAGAATAGCCAAAGTTTGCATGTATATTTTTTCTTTTCCTCAATTTTAGAGTTAGTTCTATATTTTATGTCCACATATGCCATCATTTGTACAAATATTTGAGAACTTAGTTCATACAGACATGTAAGTTTTTCATTTTTTAGCCTATTTAATGTTAACAAATGTTAATTTTGTGGCAGGTTGAACAATGTGAATATATTGCTACGTATGGAAATATGATATTACCGTGTTTGGTCATGATTGATGGGAAGGCCTGGAAGGAAAGGTCCTTATCTGTTCATTTTCATACCTTCTGCATCTAACACCATGCCTTATTTCTCATAGGTAAGCAAGGAATATCAGTGAATGGAATAAAATCAGATTCAGGAGCTTTCTATCTGACATGGGTATTGAATAATGATCATTCTTCATAGAGTGCTACAAACGCTTTTTCTTAAATATTAAGCACATCCTATATTTTCTACCTTTTTTGCTGATATACAATTCCCTTCTTATGCAAAAAGATTACCTATGGCATAGCAGAGCAAGACTCTTTGTAATGACTGTTTCCCTTGGTGCAAAAGGCCTGCTGGTGCAAAAAGGGACAGGTTTGTGAGAACAGTAGATTTCAGAGGATTGTTTATATTTCCTTGCAAGTGCCTTTGGTGTGGTCTTTGGTTTCTTTTTAAGGAGTCATTCGAATTCATAAAATTTCAGAGGTGAATTTTGAGCCAATTTGCTCCCCTCCCGTCTCCCACAAGAAAGGGAAATTCAGAGATTTGGAAAGTTAGAACAATAGGAAATAAAATTCTCACCTTTTTCCATTAAGACTTCGGAGAATGCTTTTTATTCTAATTCACTTCTCAGCTGTGTGATTAATGTAGTTTCCTGGGAATTTGTAATCTTTTTATGCTAGGTACCACAACTGTTTAAGGATCTGGAATACTAATGAAATTAAAATGTTGTATTTATTTTGGATTAGTTCGGTTTAATTACAGTCTCAGCATTTTCTAATCAGTTTTGTATTTTTATTCAGACATTATTCTGCTATCACACACAGATAATTATGACAGCTCCTTAATGACGAAAACAGTGTAAAAGCATTCAACTAACACTTTGAAGAGAATATAAGACTTATACCATAATTCTTAGGCTCAGTGGTACCGATGTCTTTGTTCTCAAGTACTAGTGAGTACAACCATTACCTATTTTTGTGCGTTTTGCTTAGTGTCATAAAATTACAGTACTTGGTTTGTTTTCGTGGCTATGAAAATACCAGTGCTATTCATTAGCTATAACCTAGAACACTGAAGTGCTGTGTGTATTCGTCTTGCATTGGAACTTTGGAATTAGCAGAATGTTTTAGCTATCATTTGCATTTCACAACCAGGGAGCTGTTCAGCTTAGACAAATCTAACAGCAAGGTAGGAATTGCGCTATATTTATTCTCGATTTTTCTTGGAATGGCTTGATTTCTAAAAATGCAGTTAGTGTTCTTTTTAGGTAGCAAGAATTGTAAAATGTAAAAGAGCAACAGTGGCAACTCATTTAAGCACAGTGTGGCTTAAATAGGGGTGGGGAGAATGCAGATCTTTAAGTTAGGTAGAGGTTTATATCAGGTATTTTGTCTTCTGTCAGAAGTTTCTCTAAGGAGATTTTGATTTGACACAGTTCATATGTGTCAGACAAAAATGTATAGGAAGCCCCCTGTGTTCTCTTTCCATAACGACCCATTTGATCAACTTTTATTAAACATTTTTTTGTAGACAAGATACATATACAACTGTACATTTGGAATGTAATTTTATGTTTTTAATGGACATTGCATCCTGATAGTCATTCTACAATTCAGCTTCTAGATATTTGTATTAACATCTTATAATGCAGTGATTTATAAAAAGTTATATCATTTTATGGGATTTGACTTTAAATCCTGGGAATATCTTTGAAATGAATGTATTTGTTAATATTTAAACTTAATGCAATAATCTGTTAATGTTGAAACTTAAAGTATTCTTTGTGAAATTTTAAATTCAAAAGGGGAGAGCTATTTATAGTTTCTATCAGTTTGATCTTATATAAACCATAATTCATCTCTTCAGTGGTCAATGATTCTTACATCCTTATATACTTCTTCAGGCAGTACATGGTATTGATTAAGACCTTAAACTTGGCTCTTGGATAGACTGGGGTCATATCTGTGCTCAGCCATTCACTCCCTGTTTAACTTTACTAAGTCTTGGTTCTTTCACTGGTGAAACGGGGATAATAATAGTATATACCTTATAGAGTTGTGATGATTAAATGGGCAAGGCCATGTGATATGCCTAATATTGGGCACATATTAGGGGCTCAATAGGTGTTCACCTGGTTAGATAGGTTGTATTCACATTGATACTTTCTTAAATGTGTCCCTCAGTGAAGTGGTAATTACTTAAATCAGTAGATAAGATTTTGATAACCTAGCAAGATCGCAGCACTGTGCTGGGTGCCGTGGGACATATAAAGCAGAATATGAAATTGTCCTTGTACGTGAAGAATTTATATTACAATTATAGATGGGGAAATAAGACTCGAATATTTGAAAAGTTTGAGAATAATTTTAAGTAAAATAACAAGGGAAATGCTAAAAGAAAAGGATAGAAAAAGATTGTTAAGTAAATGATGGAGTAATAAGAATCTTAGAAGTTAAATAAAATGTCAAGGCTCAGGATTCAGAGAAGATTAGGTTACAACTCCAAACTCCCATATTGATAATATTCAGGATTTTTAGCATTATTATTATTATTATTTTGAGACAGAGTCTTGCTCTGTTGCCAGGCTGGAGTACGGTGGCATGATCTCGGCTCACTGCAACCTCTGTCCCTGGGTTCAAGCAATTCTCCTGCCTCAGCCTCCCGAGTAGCTGGGACTACATGCATGCGCCACCATACCCAGCTAATTTTTGCATTTTTAGTAGAGATAGGGTTTCATCATGTTGGCCAGGATGGTCTCGATCTCTTGACCTCGTGATCCGCCCCCCTCTACCTCCCAAAGTGCTGGGATTACAAGTATAAGCCACCACGCCCAGCCTGCATTATTTTTAATACTGATAATGGAAAGTATTATCCATTCCCCTCCCCCAATATTCATATTTCAAAGTAGATAGTGTGTTAATATAGTGCAACATATGAGTCCAGTGGCAATGGCTCACAAAAATGCATGAAAAATATTCTCCAAACTGGAGCACATTGCACAGATATGTAGCGAAAATATAAGCTACAATATGGTAGCTTTACTTAACTAATATATAATAAATGAGAATAGAAGATGAGCATCATTTGCATGTATTTGTTATCGAATAGGCAGTGTGTTTGCCAGGAATACAAAGAGAAAGAAGACGTAGCTCTGATCCTGAGAGGAAGATAATCAGATGGGGGTGAATGACAGGTAGGCATATAGATGAACATAGAAGCAAGACAAAAATATACTAATCAGGTCAGGTGTGGTGGCTCATGCCTGTAATCCAGCACTTTGGGAGACTGAGGCGGGTGGATTACCTGAGGTCAGGAGTTTGAGACTAGCCTGGCCAACATGGTGAAACCCTGTCTCTACTAAAAATACAAAAATTAGCCAGGTGTGGTGGTGGGGGCCTGTAATCCCAGCTACTCAGGAGGCTGAGGCAGGGAGGATCTCTTGAACCCGGGAGGCGGAGGTTTCAGTGAGCCGAGATGGTGCCACTGCACTCCAGCTTGGGCGACAGAGTGAGACTACGTCTCAAAAAAAAAAAAAAAAGAAAAGAAAAGAAAAGAAGATACTGTAGTCGAACATCGTGCAGATGTTCTGGGAGGCCAGAGGAATGTGCCATTTGAGTTATTAGAAAAAAAGAAATGAATAGAAATACCCGAGGGATTCTGAGTAAACAGTAATAACTTCTAATGGATAAACTAGGGAAGACTTCATGAAGGAGAAGGTATTTGGCTGGATATTGAAAGAAGGTATTTGACTGGATATTGAAGGGAGATCATCTCAGCAAATTCCCCAAATGTGTGATATTTGTCCATGTCTGGCATATGCAGGATCGAATTTGTATGAGAATCCTGGACAAAATAGTAGCATGCTACTCCATGCTGATAGCCAGTAGCTCTGTGTCCAGTCATATAGCAAGGGCTAATGAATATTTGGTTGAATAAAAAATATTTCATTTATATTTTGCACAGCAGAAGCAAGCTGGGATTAGGGAAGTTCTGTATAATGCTACTATTTTTCATTTATCTTCTTATTCCCTACAATGCCTTGCACATGGTAGGTGCTGAAATATTTGTTAAACTTATGACTCCTGGGTGGGAAGAGTGTTGATAATGAGGCCTATGTTGGAAGTAAACATGCAAGAGTTTTCCCACGGCTGAGTGTCAGGTTGTATGCTAAGTTTAAAAATGCGTTTGTCATTGTGGTGCTGGCAGAAGATATCAGTCAATACAATAAATAAATAGGAACTTCTATTTATCGAGTGCTTCTAACTTTCCATATGCTATGATAAGCATCTCATATGAATCGTCTCTAATCTTAAAGCAGTCTGCAAGCAGATCTATCTATTTTGCAGATAATGGAATTAGACACCAGGAAGTGAACTGACTAATTCAAGGACACAAAATCAGTGAGGCCTGAAAATGAGCCACAAACAGAAAGCCCCTAAAAAGATCTGTTAGACCATATAAAACATCTTATGAAATGTGGTCTTAAAAACAAGCTTGAAAAGAAAGATTTAGTCAATAAGTGAGACTGAAGTAAATTTTAGTGGGGAAAAAGTTATATTCCTACCTCGAACAGTATGCCAATATAAATGCCAGGTGGATTACAGAGTTAAATAAAATAAAAAGAAATAATAAAAGTACTATAAGGATAATATTTTCCTCACATTCATATGGAGAAAGACATTCTATGTATAAAATCGTGAAAGGAACAACAATGAAAATAATGATAGTTTTGACTACATAAATATTTACAGCTTCCATAAAGCAAAAGAATCAAGACTCAATGCACAAAGTTTAAAAGCAAATGGCAAACTCTGTAGAACACTTAGACAATACACATCAAAAGGTTAAGATCCTTGATATAATGTTACATAATATAATAATAATATAATAATGAAGTTTTTATAAATCAATAGGAAAAATACAAATTATGTAATTAAAATAGGCAGAGGAAATGAACAAGCAATTTTCCAAGGAAATACAATTGACAACAAGCGTGTATAGCCTCACTGATATTCAAAGAAATAAGAAGTAAAGCCATAATGGGATATCTTATATTATCTATCAAACTGATACGAATTAAAAAAAAAATACTTTGTCCTGGTGAGAAACTGTGAAAACAACACCACCACCACCACTCTAATATACTGTTTGAGTATTTGTTGGAGTGCTACCCCCAAGAGTGAAACATTGAGAAAAAGTAAATGTCTATAATAGGGTAGTATAAAAATATGGTTTGTTAACCATAATTATTGTTAGCCAAATTATTCCAGTTGCATTCAATGTAATATTAGTTAGCCATATTTAAATATAGTATTTAATGATACAGAAAGCACCTAGTAGCATTGTTTTAAATAAACAACACTTATGCAGAGAATATCACTTTGTCAAAATTGGAATACAGATAAATAACAAGACTGGAAGCAAATACATCTAAATGCCAATCATGGTGTCTAACTCTGGTTACGTTATGGAAGGTATATTTTCCAAATTCCCTACACTTTAGAAGTGATAAAATAGAAATCTTTAAAAATAATGAGAGAATGCTTTGCTACACAGCTTGAAATTATATGTTAACCCTGGAGCCCATAGCCAGGAATAAGGATGGTACATTTCCAGGTTAAAGTTCTTTGACCTCACCATCACAGCCCTACAAACCATTATTGGTGGGATTTGGGTGAAAAAAGCAACCAGTGAAGACCACCTAGGGTTCAAAATATGTATTTAAAATGATTTATGTGTTGAAGATTTAGATCAATTTTAGGATTTAATGAATAAAAGACAAAGATTTTATTTGGAGAGGAAAGGAATACCTCTCAGCCACCCCCACAGTCCCCCATTCCATCATGATGGCTTCTGAGTGATCTTGACCAGTGAGGAAACTGCTTCTCCAGGGCTCACACTGGCAGCCTGGGAACAGTTGGCTACAGAGGAGAGAGCATCAAAGCCACACAGAGGAGCCAGAGAGTTCTCATGGCAAATATTTTGGGGCTTACATAGGCTGAAATGAGGAGAACATTCTAAGCAAAGGAAAGATATTTACAAAGGTTAAGATGGGTGAGATAACATGGCAAATTCTGGTAATACAAACATTTTGGTGGGAGTGGAGCTAAACGAGGTTTTGGGGAAGTAGTACTAGATGAGGCAAAGAAGTGAAAAAGGTCCAATTCCTGTGGTGAGCCAAGACTTCATCTTGCAAGACATGGAAACCAAAATAGGCTCATAGGATAGGGGTGGCACACTCAGATTTGTGTTTTAGAAAGACCATCCGTTATCAAGCTAGAGAACAGATTGGCAGGAATCCTGATTAGAGGCAGGGCAATTAGTTAGATATTGCAGACATTCAAATGAGAAATAGTAAAGACGTGAACAAAGGAAGTGTCAGTTAGGGATGGACAGAAGATGGATTTGAAATACAAAAGGGAGGTAGGAACAACAGAACTAAATGATAGATGAATAGGGGGAGTGAGTGATAGGAAGAAATCTATAATATCTTGAAGTTTCAGGGTTGAGTCACCAGGGGAATGAGGAAGCACTTGATACAAACAGGAAATTAGAAGGAGAAGCAGATTAGGAAACAGAGGAAGGTGGTATGCCTGGTATTTCTTTTCTTTTCTTTTTCTTTCTTTCTTTTTTTTTTTTTTTTTTTTTTGAGACAGATTCTTGCTCTGTAGCCAGGCTGGAGTGCATGGAGTGCAGTGGTGCGATCTCGGCTCACTGCAACCTCCGCCTCCTGGGTTCAAGCCATTCTCCTGCCTCAGCCTCCCAAGTAGCTGGGACTACAGGCATGCACCACCACGCCCAGCTAATTTTTGTATTTTTAATAGAGATGGGGTTTCACCATGTTGGCCAGGATGGTCTCGATCTCTTGACCTTGTGATCTGTCCGCCTCAGCCTCCCAAAGTGCTGAGATTACAGGCGTGAGCCACTGCGCCTGGCCATGCCTGGTATTTCTAAGAGGAGAAGTCCAGCAGAGGACTGAAACTGTCTTTGGGGCCCAGAAGATGATCAAGATCAGAGATAAAGGTTCTAAGTCAAAGGTGGGAAGGAGAACACATTCTACAGAGAGCTTTTGTAAAGAAAAGAGGATGGGATGATATAATTCTGAGAAACATTGCCATTTGGATGCCATGATCCATCTCATTCTTAATCCATTAGAACAAAATGGATTAAGAAGATTCTTGGGTAGAAATTGTCAGGCACAATGGACAGAGAGCTAAGAGAAGAATCAAGAGTATGTGCTGTTATAGAGCCAGAAGAGAGAGAATTTCCACCATAAGAGAATGTCAAAACCACAGAGAAGATCAGTGAGGAAAGTATTGAAAGGTTTCTGTTGGATCTGTTTCTTCCAGTACTTTGTAGGCACTCAGTAGAAACATCTCCAACTCAATTTGAAGTGAAAAGGTTTTAAAGGAAATAAATTCAGTTAAAACCCACAAATTTCCATGTTACAATACATGTTTGCATGTACTGTATATTATATATATATTTTTATATATAAAAACATATATAAGCCTTGGGCATAGTGAGTAATCAATATTTATTGAATGAACAATTGAAGAAAGAGAAAGAAGAAAGAAGGCAATATAAAGGGACCTTTGTGTGGTATCCCTTCTTTCCACTTTTTCTCAAATCCCCTTCTTCCTCTGTTACTTTGTATCTACTCCCAAGAGTAAAAATGGACTGCCTTTGTTTCAGGCCTGAGAACATGCCCATCAAGCACCATAGACACCTGCTATGTGAGCATACTCTTAACTTGAATTGCCTTTTTGAAGGGGTGCTTTCTGTATTTCACTCTCATTATCACATGACATTGTTCTTTTAATTGGATTTTGAGATAGCAGCTTCAGACTTGATAATGTTTCATATTGCCATGAGTATTATTTATTGCTTAGATAGATTGTTTCTTAAGTTTGTGAGTAACGGTAGCTTGAACACTTAAAATAATCTGGAAATAAAGTGAATGGGTATAAGCAGTATAAAATTGAACAGACTAAAGCAAATTATTTTATCTTTAGAATGAGCAGAAAATAACTAGTACAGTTTTGGAGTGAAGATATTTCAATAAACATATGGTCAGAAAAGAAATTGGGGGTAGAAGAAATAGAAAACCAGTGCAAATTAGTTAAGAATTTTCAAATGATTAATTTTCAAGATATTAAGCTTGAGAATTTATAGAGGATACTGAAGCAAAACAATTTTTAGAAGAAGTCTTCACTATTCAATTTCAACAGCATTCAGGTATTCACTACATGTTTTGTTTTACTTGCCAGTTCCGTCTTGAATTTGCTTATAAATAGCTACGGTTGTGAGAATAACATATTTGATGGACATTTAAGGCTTGAATGCCTATCATGTGACAATAATTATGATTTGGGTTTTGGATCTAAATCTATCTCTGAATTTACAAACATCATCAGTCTGGAACCTGATGACACCTAATATAATTGTCCTGTAAATACCTTTGATTGATGCTGCTATTTAGCATTTGACCTCAAAATCCGTGGTGGAATTCCTTTCTTCCTATAGTTTTTGGTGAGATGAAAAATAGATTGTTAGCACTTAGGTTTCAATTCTGAATGCATTTCATGTTTGCAATTATGTTAAACACAAGCAACAAAGTGTTACATAAATTAAACTGGACGATAGCCAAATTCCTTTCAGAAATGACAAAGTCAAAAATGAGAGAAAGCCTTTCAATGTTCTTTTAAACCTACGTGGTGAGTTTTGCTGACTTTGTTACAGTTCTTAAGTTCTCAACTAATGGCCTTGGTTAGTGAAGCCTTTAAGAAATAGGGTATTTTGATAGTGTGTATTAAGGAGATCTATTTTAAAAGAGTAAAAATTTCACCTAGGCCAGGCCTTCAGAGAGAAAATTCATTTAATTGTGGTTTACTAAGTGTTAAATAAAGCAATTAAGAAATGATATTATTCATATTATTCCTCAGCCAATTAGAATAATTGAATGTTAGAGTTTGAAGGGTTCTTAATATCATTAGTCTGACCTTTTAATTTGTATATGCAAAATATGAGGTCCAAAGAGGTACATTTACCCAAAGCCAAATATTAGCTAGGTTTGTGTGATATACACTTCAACCCAAATTTCTTGATTCGTTTTTTTTTCTTTCTTTTTTGTGTGTGACAGAGTTTTGCTCTTGTTACCCAGGCTGGAGTGCAGTGGTGCGATCTCGGCTCACTGCAACTTCTGCCTCCTGGGTTCAAGTGATTCTCCTGCCTCAGCCTCCTGAGTAGCTGGGATTACAGGCGCCTGCCACCATGCCTGGCTAATTCTGTATTTTTAGTAGAGACAGAGTTTTACCATGTTGGCCACGCTGGTTTGGAACTCCTGACCTCAGGTGATCTGCCCACCTTGGCCTCCCAAAGTGCAGGGATTACAGGTGTGAGCCACTACTCCTGGCCTTGATTGATGTTCTAATACTCTTTCTAAACACAGTATGATATCTTGCTGAATAAATACAGGCTTTTTTTCATTTTGTACAAAATTGACTGATTCAGAGTCAAAAAGTGGGATATTTTATAAGAAAGGATGGAGCCTTTCTCAGAACTCTTGATATTCGTGCAAGAAATTAAACCCCCTCCCTTCAAAAAATGAGATCATTTAAAAAGAATTCAACATGTTTTATTTTTCTTACTTAGCTCCTATAGTTATATTAATTACTCAGAAATGTAGCTTTAAAAATAGGATATTTTACACAAAACTGAGAAAATTCATGCTTGGACATTACTGCCTTGCAGTTATGGTTCTTTGGGGAATGGGGTGACCTGTTCAACCATTGTGAATCTTCTCACAGTGTAACATTAATCAGAAAATTACAGTTCCTGAGGGAAGTTGTCTGGGAACATGATGTTCTGTACAGAGGGGATGGGAACCTATGAGGAGAGGGAGGGAGGTAGAGTCATCTTACTCCTTTGCCGGTGAAATCGCAGGAATCCATGAGGAGCCCCAAGTCGTGCTGATAAAAGGGACACAGCATAATACAACTCCAAAGCCTCTCACAGCCCAGTGATGCACTTCCATTATCTTCTTGCTAAGCTACGACAATTTTCATTGCCTTTGGAAGAAAAAAAAAATAAAGTGCTCTTTTTTTATTTGGATTGAAAGGCACACCATTTTGAACGCTGTTTTTGCTGGTTCTGCTTAATGAAGCAGCTTAGGCACCTCATGACTGGGACAGCCGGAGATGGGGCAAATAAGGCCAGCTTGCATAGCTGTCTAGATGTGCACAGTGGCACGGAAGACCTTTGATTGGCTTTAGAAAATAATGGCTGATGTTCTCTGTGGATTTTGCAAGAGAATCTTACTGGGAAAAAAAGGGGGACATGTTTCATTTATGCCACTTCCTTCTGTTACTGGCAGCCCTGCAAACGATCTGGAACAAGTGGGCACACCAATAAGCAAAGAATGTATTTTATAGCCTGTCATACTCCAGTTGTCTTATTTTGATGAAGATATATAAAGGGAGGATCATATTTGTACTTGATCTTGTGTTCGGAATCTGTAAAGCACTAACAAAATAAGAGGTACAGTTTCTCTTCGGTAAGTTAGTTGACTATTAAAACTGAGAATAATTTTCTTGCAATTTCACAGAACCGTTTTTCATCGGTGGCAGTCATCATTTGGGGCAGGAAAAGGAGAAGCAGTCTATCAAAAACAGATAAAGAAAAGCCACACCACAGCCTGCTGTTTCTGCTATTTTGGATGATCGAGCTTGTGCACAAATGATATCATGACAGATTCATTTATATGAAATGGCCATTGCTGATCTCCTTGCCAGAAACTAGATTGCTTTTTTATTTAGGAGATTTTCAGAGCAGTCCTTAGCTTTTTTAGTTAGTGGCAAAATGGCACCTGGCCAAACTGCCTCTTCTCATCCAGTTGGTGTTGCCAATATCTTGGGATGCATGCATTAAAATATATTTGCAGTCAATTGAAAAAATATTTTTCATTTTAAGCGTCTTAATCACTTGCAGACTTGGAATGGGTAATATCCCATTAGTCTAATACTAAGATTCATACCTGGAATGGTATAAATTTTGCAATCACTAAGCATAGGGTTAGGATTAAAAACAACAACAAAAACAACCTATGGATACTTTTTCATTTAATGGCATTTGCTATTATTGATCATCTCTGGAATGCTGAAAGCATTTTTGTTTGCTGGTTGTTCACGCCAAATTTATTGAACGACTGAACTCAATAAATTGATTGACTGGAGAACTTAAAGGTGTTACAAAAAAGAATCCTTCTTTAGAACTGTAAACTGTAAGTGTGTTTTTTTTTTTTTGAAAGCTCTTTCACCAATTTCCACTGTCCCTTCAAGGGCTTGCCTGCTTGCTTATCAGCAGAGGCATGGGGTAACTTTTTTTTTTTTTTTTTTTTTTTTTTGAGATGGAGTCTTGCTCTGTTGCCCAGGCTGGAGTGCAGTGGTGCAATCTTGTCTCACTGCAAGCTCTGCCTCTCAGGTTCACGCCATTCTCTTGCCTTGGCCTCCCGAGTAGCTGGGACTACAGGTGCCTGCCACCACGCCCGGCTAATTTTTTGTATTTTTTTGAGACAGGGTTTCACCATGTTAGCCAGTATGGTCTCGATCTCCAGACCTCGTGATCCACCCGCCTCTGCCTCCCAAAGTGCTGGGATTACAGGTGTGAGCCACCGTGCCTGGCCGGCATGGGGTAACTTTTACACTGCCAGCACACGTTCGGAAATTCTTAGCAAGGGACTTTGGAAGAATTATTATCAGATAAGTGGACATGCTTCGGAATTTTATTTTGCAGTTTGCTTCTCTTCTTTTTTCTTGGAGGTACCAGCTGTTGGTGTGTTTAGTGAACCAATAAATTGATTCATTTACCAAATGCTATGTACAAGGTACCTGTGCAAGGAGCTGGAGGTTTAGAGCGAAACAAAGATCTCTGCCTTCATGAGCTTACATTCTAATGCAACATTCTTCTTCCTTGCCCTACTCTTCCTCATAGCCAGCCGAGAAAGAGAGAGGAATTAAACAGCGATGATAAAAGCATCAAGTTTTACTACTGATTAAGCTGATTAGAGAATGGTTGTCAATGTAGCACCCCAAAGGGGTTTGCTAATTAATCTTTTACTTCTTTACTAGACTTGGATGTCTATGAGAGGTACAGCCATATCTGTTTTCTTTACCATTATCTATACAGGGCCCAGCATGGTGAAAAAAATAGCATATATATATATATATATGTGCGTGTATGTGTGTGTATTTGTACATATATATACACGCACGTATATACATGTATATATGTAAATAAACATTTAACTAGATATACACATACGTATATATTTATATACGTATGTGTATATATAGCCTATTTCACACACACACATATAATAGTCTATCTCATTCACGGTAACTGTGTTTTACAAAGTTGCCGTGAAAGCTGAATTAATGAATACTAATTGCTTTTAGAGGAAATACAGGTTTAGGTTCCTGCAAGTCTCCAGTCACAGTATTTTCATCAATGAATTGATATATCTTCTTGTTTTATGTGTGTTTCTGTTGAAGAACACACATGGACATTTCCACTTGTATTTATTTAATATGTATTGTCAATTCATTAACACAGCCATGACATTATAACTCATGCCTGAACAAAACTCATCTGACACATGTATTTTCTTCATAAGGCACATCTCAGCCTTCTTGTGCTTAGGACTACCAGGCACTCTGTCAGCATGGTGCCTGAGACCATTTTAGATAGTGAAATCACCAACAAAAAGCACAGAAATGCAAAACACATGGCACTAAATAGACCATAAAAAAACTTGTTTGCAGCATGAGAACTGAAACAAGAGGGTGGAGGGTAGCCTTGTTCCACCTCCATTGGGAATAGCTCAAATTATTTGCCACATTGAACATGCAGTATGAATGACCGCAAAAGTTCTCTGAGTATTGACTTTGGCATTATGAACGATTTTAGCAAGTAGGCGATTTTGCAGATACAAAATCTGCAAATTGAGGATTGACTGTATATATGATATATGCTAAATTGTGCCTTCTGTCTTGCTCAGTGAGTTCTGAGCTTTATCTTTGGATGAGTTGCAATCCAAAGCCTGGAAATGGCATTTTTGGCTCCAAGCAGGGAAGCAAGATAAGCCCTGTCTCCTTAAGTGGTAGCTCAGCAATCTGACCTCCTCTTTCTTCCTTTTCTGCCTATAACCTGGTAGGTGCTATAAGAGATGCAAATGGTTTAATGCTTCAATCAACCACCATGCCTTGTAACTGGCCATGTCCCAGGTGCTGCAAATACTGAGCTGGAGAGGAAATGTTGGAAGAGAGGAGGCCGGCAGTAACAGTGTGCAAAAACAAGAAAACAAGCTGTCTGAGCTCTACCAGGCGGTAGCAGGGCCACGCTCTCTGTTTTGTGCCAGGTTCTTGCTTCTCGGCTCTAACTCCAGGCTTCACTGGGTCATTCCACACTTCAGAAACCTGCCGGCCTTAGCTTCCTCAAGATCAAACCCTTCTCAGCCAACTGGCTGTCCTTTCAAGGCAGGAGGGATCTGACCCATGTCTGCATCTTTGAAAGTCTAAAGCTCAGCACCAGGGGCATGAAACGCCCCGATAAATGCCTTCTTGATTGATTAACTGTCTTGAGGCTTTTTACAGATTCTAAGTCAGACTTTTTTTCTAGTATCAATTGAATAGGCGGATGCCTAAAATGCCTTTATTGTGGAGAAAAGCCTTTCATTCTGTAATTATAGAGGCAAGAAAAAGATCATAAAAATATTCAGTTGTAACAATTTAGTGTGAATGCTTTTCAGTTAAAATGTAATTAGTCAACAAATGTAAATCACTAATTATGAATTCCTTTTCCGTTTTAATGTGAAACCATCCTTCAAGACTCTGGCGCAGGAAGAGACCTTAATACTGAAGCTGCATAAAAGTGTAGGGGGGAAATAGAATGGCCATTTATAGAACAAAACAAAACAAAAGAGAAAATGTGACCATTTTGCATCTGATTGAGCCTAGACAGAGAAAAGATGGGTTATGATATGTGGTATTTGCAAAGGCATCAGCCCTCCTTGGCATGATGTTTTGATGATAGATAGATAAATGGAGGTAGATAGATGGATAGAGAGATAGGCAGATAAATTTGTATAAAAGAGTATATTTGTTTTGTTTTCTAGGGCTGCCATAACAAAGTACCACAAACTGGGTGGCCTAAAACAACAGTTTATTGTCTATAGTTCTGGAGGCTAGAAGTCCAAAGTCAAGGTGTCATAGGCCATGCTCCCTGTAAAACCTGTAGTGAGAAGCTTTCCTTGACTCTTCCAGCTTCTGGTGTTTTGCTGGCAGTCTTTGGCCTTCTTTGGCTGTGGATGCATCACTGCAGTCTCTGCCTCTATCACACATAGTCATCTTCTCCTCGTGTGTCTGTGTCCACATGGCATTTCCCTCTTCCTATAAGGACACCAGTTGTGTTGCTTTAGGGCCCACTCCAATGATCTCATCTTAAATCGATTGCATCTGCAAAGACTCTATTTCCAAATAAGGCCATATTCACAAGTACTAAGGGATAGGGCTTCCTCATGTCTTTTGAGGGGACACAATTTAACCCCATAATGAAAGAGTTACACTATCATTCATAAAAATCCTGTGTATAAGTTTGGGGTACAACCTCATAGTCATAGCTTAGGTTTCCTTTGGACTGCTTCCCTTCCTGCTGCAGGGTTTCCTTAAGTTTTCCAGTGAACAGTAGCAAACAACTCACTTGGTATCTGCCTGTGCTGACACTTTGTGCTCTAAGCAGCTTCATTCTGGCTGGGCAGGGGGAAAGAGTGCTGGGAGTCCCTGGTGAGTACCTGGGTTTATATGAAGGGATTATGGTACATCTTTGAAGAAAAAAAGTCAAATGTTTGTGTTTGGAAGGGCTCCTGTGTTATGCCTGCTTTTCTGGAGATCTTTATGCATCCTCCTCTCCTTTATTCTCCTCACTCTCCCCACATCCTTTATGTGGTCCTGTTTCTTTGTCAGATTGATGATATACTTGCTGAATGTACTATAACATATCACTTAGACTCGGTGGATGAGGAATTTTTATTTGAAAAATTTATTTTGCTAGTTTGGTGAATACTTGGGGGAATATCTAACTTTAGAGCAACAAATACACATTTTAAATATTGAAACATAGCTGATAATTGGTCAAATATGTACTAGTATTCAAGTTTATAACTGTTTCATCATCATAGTGCCCATGTTTGTCCTTTTTACATCATCTTCTGTTATGTACATTGATATGATGAGCAGTTCCTCAACCTCTAGACCACAAATGCTGTATCAATGGATATTTGGTGCGTTTTACTTATAAGCATGATTTCATTTGGTTTTGAAACATTTCTGCATAGACAAGGAGTAGTATAGTTATTTTTACATTGCCTGAATGGAGTGAAAGAGAGTGTGAACCATTTGCTGAGTTCACGTGGTTAGTGAATGAGAATGTCTTCTAAACCATGGTTTTCGTAGCTCCAGTTTGACCTTTTTTCCTACTCCATTACCACCTTTCATGCAGTTGAACCTTTGTTTTTCTTCAACTCTTATGAAAATGCAGCCACAAATAATTTACTCTCTGTGATGCTTTATTGAGAGTTCCTGACCAACATTAGACCCCAGTTATGATGCCTCCTCTGGAGGTTACTTACAGGTAGAAATCAAAGTTGCATATTAAAGCTAATAACAAATGTTAACATCAATATTAACAAATGATAAATATTCACTATTTATCATTGAATTATTAAAATATCTTTGTTTGGGCTGTTGCACAAAAAGTCCCTTTGTATAGTTCACTGTAAAAACAAGATTATCTTTAGTACCACAGTTAAAAAAGAAGAGAGATTCGTAATTGTTTTGTCACCAATTCATTAATGACTTCCTCTCTTCCTGTGGAGAAATTTAGTTATTGTCAATGCCCCAAATCTTCAGGGAAGGGAAAAGATCTGCAGTGCTTTACAATCTGCTGAAGTTGCATTGCAAATCTGATTATAATATTCACTTACTTAGAATATTTCAATAACTGTCATTTTACTCAAGGTAAAAACCAAGCTCCTCTTGAGCATGGTACATAGGTCTTTTATGATCTGACCTCTGCAATACTCAAATGACATGTAGTCACCTGAATGTGCCATTTTTCTTCTCATCTTGGCTCATGGTGTTGCTTCTGCCTAGAGGCCCCTATGTGCTTGATTTGCCCAATGACCTGCATTCATTTCTGAGGTTCTATCTTAGTAATCACTAGTAAAGGTGTTCCTAACTCACCAAGAAGAATTCAGTGCCTTCCGTCTCCATGTTTCCATAGTATTTTGAAAACGACTCTGATAAAACAGTACACATATTGTTTGTTTGCATATCTATTTTCCATGCTACACTGTGAGCTCTTTGAGGTCAAGAACACTGTCTTTTCATCTTTACATGTCCAGTTTATAAATTTAGATGTTTGGCATGTAGATAAGTAAATGTTTATTGAAAGAATGCATGTTTTCATGCCTTGGCTCATTTTCTCCACAATTCAGCTTTTTCATATCTTTACATAATTTGTTTTATCATTCATGAAATAATTATCACCTCCTTCTGAATATATTGCACGTTTCATGCTTCCCTGAATAACACTGATTCATTTTAACACTATTTATCTTAGAAGTCTTTTTGTAATTAAAACAAAATTACGGCACAGTGTTAAGATATACTTTTTGTCATGCGCTCTCAGCCAGTAAGAGCGATGGCAGTCTGTCCTGGACAGACTGCTTAGCACATCGCATTGCAAACTCTCAGGCAGTGAGCCACTGAGCTATTCTGAGTTGAGTGGGTTCTGCAACACGTGTAGTTTGGTCTTCAGTGGCCTCTCTTTTGTCATATATTTTATATTTTGGTGAGCATTTCTGCAAAACAGGAGAATCCTTTTGATGTTGCAATGTGAGTTTTATAGCAGCTTCAGAGTTCTCCAAGTGGTGTTCTAGAAAATAGAGGACAATATTTATCAGGAAACTAGGACTTGGTAGAAGATCCTTGACACAAGGCATGGCACATATGTATCACAACAGACTGGGCAGGGTGTTCAACAGTTAAGAATGATGTCTGGAAGAAATATTGCAGAAAGTATATCAGAATTTCAAGGGATTTTGAGAAGGATGAAGGAGCAATTGCCACTATGTGGTGTGTCTCCATGGGCATGATAATTTGATGACTTCATGTCATGTGAATTGCATTAGAACTAATTCTGTTAGAGCTCCTGTTTGTAGGAATGCACCCATTCACCCATCATTCCTCACTCCTCTCCTGTAAATGAGGTATGTGTATACTTGTGGAATTAAATGCAAGGTAACCAAGCACTGGATAGGAAGGAATCAAGAAACTAGCCAAAGGCAATAATAAAAAATAGATTATCCCATTTATCTTTTACTTTTAAAATAAGTTTTCTCCTTTTGACTTGCTTTCTTAAGCATCAAGCCCTACCACCTAGCTTATGTAATACTATCAAAACATCACAAGTAATATACTTTTAAATATGGACATTAAAGGAAGCCTAAATATTTTATGGTAAGAGCACTAACATGAAATAAATATATAATTGAAATTAAAATAATCAATGGGGAATAGAACACATGCAAAAGCCTTTTTTTTTTCCTATTTTTCAGGAGCTCATATATTTCTACCAGGGTTTTCCAGGTTTTTGGAAAGTAGTCATCCAGACAGAATCCATGAAGCTACAAACTCTTTTCTCCTCAAGAATGAGGGTCCCCTCTTCATTCTAATTTGGGTATTTTACTTTAAATCAAAATGCCCATTCATTCGTGAGCTTTCACTCAATTACTCAGATTCATGCATTCATTCCAAACATATTTAGAGAATTCCCATGATGTGCCTAGCACTGTTCTGCGTCTTGGGTCCTGGGTCCAAAAAAAGTTTCTTTCCTTGGTGATCTTATTTTTTAGTGGAGAAGACAGGAGATGACAAAATAAAGGTAGATGCTGTCAGGTAGTAACAAGCATGGTGAAAAATAATAAAGTGAGTAGATTGGCTGGAGAGTGTGCTGGGTCCTGGTGGAGTGAGGGTGACTGTCTGAGATGGGATGGATAGTCAAGACCTCTGAAGAGGTGACATTTGGGTACCTGGAAAAAATGAGTGCCAGCCATTTGGATTTTTTCAGGAAGAGCATTCCAAGCAGAAGGAAGAGTAGGTGCAAAGTCTCTGTGGAAGGAGCCTGCCCCACAAATTTGAGAACCAGCCAGGAGGCCAGTGTGGCTGGAGCAGAATGGAGGCTGTACTTTGTTGGCCACTGTAAGGATTTCTGTCTTATTCTCCCTGTGATGGTACACTTCCACTAACGTAGGTTTTAGAGGGATCAGTCTGGATACTGTGTTGAGAATAGACTAGAAGGGGTGACGATCATGGAAATAAGGTCAATAATGAAGTCACTA
Organism: Nomascus leucogenys; assembly: GCF_006542625.1. NCBI lineage: Eukaryota > Metazoa > Chordata > Mammalia > Primates > Hylobatidae > Nomascus > Nomascus leucogenys. The sequence goes on along the minus strand of NC_044385.1, from coordinate 123,163,190 downwards.
CCATATTCTAGGTGACTGCATAGCACGACCTGTGGGTTTCCAACTTGTTTCATTCCCCAAACATGCAATTGTATCTTGGCTGCAACAATCCAAATTATCCACATGCATTAAATATTCTAAGCCTGTTATTCCAATTTTACACTTCATAAAGACTGGATTCAAAACTACCTAAGGGACTATTCATATTCATATTACAAGTGTATGTTTCCCATAAAACATCACTTTCTCTAGCCAGTTCTGTAATATGAAATCCAATTACAATGACCATATTTATTAGAGATAAGTTTTTTTGCCACAGTTGACATCACCAAACAAACGAATTCCAAAAGCATGGAATATTTCCAATCAAAATGAAGATGTCTTCATTCATATTCACTTTTATTTTAATGAAACTTAAGTCCAGCCAATTCCTGTTGAATCATTATACCTATAAATGATTTCAATGAATCAGTTTCCAGACACAAAACACAATTACATAAAATATTATAAACCCTGATGTCATTTGTTAGTATTTCATTTAGAAATATTATATACATTAAATGGGCACACCTTTTGTTTTTGACAAACATCCTTTTACATAATGAACTTACAATAAACCCTGAAGTGCCATCTTAGTCCCTTTGAGTTGCTGTAACAAAATACCATCAACTGGATAGCATACAAATGATAGAAATTTATTTCTCACAGTTTGGGAGGCTGGGAAGTCCAAGATGGAGGTGCTGATAGGTTCAGTGTCTGCTAACAGCCCACTTCCTGATTCGTAGATGGTGACTTTTTCTGTGTCCTTATATGGCAAAAGGGGTGAGGGAGTTTTCTCCAGCCTCTTTTATAAGGGCATTGGTCCCATTCATGAGGGATCTGCCCTCATGACCTAATTGTCTTCAAATACCATTACACTGCACATTAGGACTTAACATATGAATTTGGAGGGGATGTAAACATTCAATCTATTGATCACATAATAAAATAAACATAATTCATGCTAGTATATAAGATTCGTGGCCCTCATTTTTTTCCATTAAGCAATATTCAAGATAGGTGCCACTAACCTACCATACACATCAAAATAATGTACAAATGGGATGTGTAATTCTGGAATATTATTGTGGATGAATATTGTAGCAGGTTTTTGGGGGGATAAAGAGAGAGAAGTTGTGGTTGGCTGATATGATCTATCTATCAGGAGAGGGGTAAGTATGATTACCGGCCCTAGTGAGAGACTACCTACCTGGGTGAGAGCCCACGTTCTGCCTTCTATATGCATGTAACTATAGGCAAATGACCTGTCAAAGCCTCTTCTCTGTTAAATGGGAATAAGCATGGTACCAGCCTCTTAGATCATTGTGAAGATTAGATAGCTAAAATGTTTAAAGTGCTAGCACAGAAGCATGGCAAGCACTAAATAAATGTGAGCTTTTATTATTATATCCTGCAGTTTGCTGCCTAAAGCCTTGAAGAGATCTGCTCTTTTTTTTGAATTAAATGTCCTAAAGGAATCTCTGTTTGGCATATATGAGAACATCTGCCAAGTCCATATTTGGCTTTTCAAAGATAAAATGTTTATGCAACAAAGACGTTCATACACAGGCTTCATTACTAAAAATTTTAGTCAACTAAATATTAGTTTCATGTCGTTCTTATAAATTGCTCTTGTTTTCCTGAGTTTCCTTTCTTATTTGTAAAAAAAATGAAAAATCAATATTTTCATCTTTAAATCATAGATATGCAAAATAGTTAATTATAAACCTTCTGTGTGTGTGTGTGTGTATATGTGTGTGCAAATACAGCGAGAGACCCCTAACCCTGCTCCTTCCCATAGCCCTGCACAGACACCTCAGGCAGGACAGTAAATAACCATTCTCTACTAACCCCAGACTGTCAGCTGGATTGCAGGTACAATTTGGTGTCCAGGCCAATTACCAGAATGATTTCTTTGGGGGAGATACATATCACAAATGGTGGCTTCCAGGGCTTTTCAATAGGTTAAAGATTAGGAAACACAGCTTTTCCCTATAGGTAGGTGAATTTCTTTCATTTATTGCACGAGCCCTTACTGAGCATGCTCTGTTATTCACACAAGTCTGGTGCTGTGGATGTTTCGAAGGATAGAGAAAAACAAGTCAGTGCCCCCCAAGAGAGATGAAGGAGATCTTCATATGGAAACACAAAATAGGAAATAGCCACTTGTGTAGGTCAAATATTGGTTAGTCCATGATTCAACCTAAATTGTATTTTTAAAAAGGGTAAAATTAAAAAAAAAAATGGCAACCTTGCTGTAAGACCCAGTAGTAAAGAGGGGAGGAAATGTGCTTCAGGCAGGGGTCTCTTCAACCTGTCACAGCTGTGTAATTATGTAAAGCTAATAAGCTTCATAACCTCATTTCAAGGTTACTGTTGTTTGCACTGCCTCTATTTGTGTTTTTTGAATCCAGCTCGTAAACCCTATAATTAGAAAGAAGCATCAAAGTGCCTACTTACACACTTTTTATTTGTTTTCTAAGGTTGTAATTGTCTATAAGTGCTTGCATGGCTGACAATTCAGCAAACAGAATGGTTTCCAAATACTCTCATTGCAGCTTTCTTGATATTTCTTTCTGTTTCATTCCTCACCTTGAAGCAATTCAGTTTTTCCCAGCTTTAATTCCACTCAAAAGTAGGAAAATGTTTATTTTCAATTAGAGTCTTACATAGCTTGATGGTTTCCCTTTGCCATTTTAAAGGGACTAGAGGAAATTAAAATCTGAGACAGTAAGTCATTTGACTTTTTTTGGTAAAATGATTGCTACTTTCTTCTCTTTATTGGAAGGGTTTTGAGATTTATCTCTGGAGTCAACTGCTTCTGTGTTCCTGGTGCTCTATGCAGTTAGCTGATGAGAGCTCTTCTGAAGTTGGTCCCTGTTCTCCATGTGTCTTCTAAAGAATTTCTTTTGCTTGTTTCCTTAAATAGTATGTTGCACAAGTTGAACTTAATTGATTTTGATGATACATGCTTACTCCTGAATAAATGATAAATATGACTGCCTGTCTTTTGCAAAGGTTTTAGTTCTGTTCTGTATAACATTAACATGGACAAACTAGTCGAGTTGTTCTCTACACATATGAAATATCTGGGGATAATGTAAAAATTTTGAGGTCCAATCAAATCCTGAAATAATTACAGCAGAATTGGGGGTAGGATTTGAGCCTCAGGAATTTTTAAAGCTTCTCAGGTGGTTCCAATATTTGGTTAAGAATGAAATCCATAGTTAGAATGGATCTACTTAGGTGAAAGTATGGTTGATGGGGACGTAGAAATTCATACTTAACCAGGAGAACAAACATGGTGCATTGGAATTAAATGGAGCTGGGTCTGAATTCCAGTCTATCACTTGTTATGTGACCTCAGATGAATCACTGAAATATGTTTGAGCTTCTTTTTCATCAGATGTCACATTTTATAAGTGACAGTGCTATTGTGGGGATTAAATAAGATAATACCTGTCAAATAGTATCAGTAGATCTCAGTGAAGGTTCGCTTCTTTCTCCCCTCCTTTTTTAATATAGAGTTTATTTCAGGGAAGACTTCACAATGATGAAAATATGTGATTTTTCCCCACTAGTGGTGTTTTATTAGTTCATTTATTTTGTTATTTGATTTTTATATTATTAGTCATAGTACATATTACTTTTATAATACATTATTTGTATTATGATATATTATTTTAATTTTGAAATAAATTTAGAATGACAAAAACATTGCAAAGATAGAACTGAGAGTTTTTGTATATGCTTTATTCAGCTTTCCCTAATATTTAATGTCTTGCATAATTATAGGACCTTTATTAAAACTAAGAAATCTACGTTGGTACAATGCTGTTAACTAAAGTATAAACTTTGTTTAGATTTCACCAGAGCTCCATAAAGGTCCTTTGTCTGTTCCAGGATCGAATCCAGGATCCCACACTGCATTTAGTTCTTATGTTTCCTTAGACTCCTACAATCTGTGGCAATTCTTGGACTTGTCTTGCTTTCTTGACCTTGACACTTTGAGAGTACTGATCAGTTGTGTTGTTGAATACCTCACAATTTGGGATTATCTGATGCGTACTCATGGACAGATTGAGTTTAGGCATTTTTGGCAACAATACCATAGAAGTAATGTACCCTTTTCAATATGAGGGGTACATGATGTTGGTGTCTGTGGGGTTCTTTACATAATTAATAATAATTAGGGAAATGAGACACATTTGAGGGTGCTGTATTAGTTTGATAGGGCTGCTGTAGAAAGTATCACAGATGTGGTGGGCGGATCACGAGTTCAGGAGATCAAGACCATCCTGGCTCACATGATGAAACCCCATTTCTACTAAAAATACAAAAAAAATTAGGGGGGCATGGTGGCACACGCCTGTAGTCCCAGCTACTCGGGAGGCTGAGGCAGAAGAATCGCTTGAACCAGGGAGTCGGAGGTGCAGTGAGCCTAGACCATACCACTGCACTCCAGCCTGGGCGACAGAGCGAGACTCCGTCTCAAAAAACAAACAAACAAAAAAAGGATCACAGACTGGGTGGTTTAATAAATAAAAACTTATTTTCTCAGAGTTCTGGAGACTGGAGGTCTGAAATCAGGGTGTCAGCAGGGTTTGTTTCTTTTGAGGTCTCTCTCCTTGACTTGTAAATGTCCATCTTCTCATGGTGTCTTTATATAGTCTTACCTTCTGTGTGTGTGTCTGTGTCGTAACCTCCTCTTCTCAAAAGGACACCAGTCATTGGATTAGGGCCCACCCCAATGACCTCATTTAATCTAGTTACCTCTTTAAAGACCCCATCTTCAAATAAAGTCAGGTACAAGGAGATAGGACTTCAATATATGAATTTGGGGGTGGCAATTCAGCCCATTCCAGGTGCTTATCAAGTAAGAACATAGACTGAAATAGAACAGGCAAAGGATTTAACCAGGAATGCAAGTGCTCTGCAGTGCTCCTTAGAAATAGAAGCAGCTTCTTGGCAAATTGGAGAAAACCATCACAGCAAACATAATGAAGCTCGATGAGGACAAAAATGCTCAATGGGAGAACCAAGCTGCTTAAGCAGTAAATAGAAGATGGTGGAAGAACATGATGGGGATGGGTAGGAATGGTCCTTGTAGTTATAAATGACTGTAAGAAAATCACGTGCCCGTATTGCAGCTGTAAAAGTCAACGTGCTATGGTGATGCTGCAAGATATTTAAAGGCACAGAAGTTTTTTTTAAAGAAACATTGAAAAGGGCTTATTCAGCCAAAAGAAGAAATTGCTGATGGGGGATTTAATTATCTTTGAGTACTGTATGTGCAGGAGCTGTTAAACCAAGGACAGTGACCAGCTGTTTTGAAACTTTACAAGAACAGCTTTTAAGTAAACAGGCTTAAGTGACAATGAATAAGGTTCAGATTAGAATAGAATAAAAATTTCCTGATAGAAACAGTGGTTAAATACCGAAAGGTTACCTATAGAAGCAGCGTGATATTTTAAAATGAACGTTGGATTGAAGTTAGATATATCTGTTTTAAATACCAACTTACTATTCCACTACATGATCTTAGACAAAGAACTTAGCCCTCGTGAAAACACTAACAGTCTCATTTTGGGGGGAGTTAACTGAGCTACTATATGTAATTTTGGTAGATTTACTAATGTAAATGTAGAAGATTTAGAACAGGGCTTGCTGCACAATAATTGTTAGTTTGATCAATCACTACTTTCTTCCCTGTGTAAGTTCATTTCCTAGACATGTCTAAAGAGTACAGTGTTCTTTGCTCAACCTGAGCTGGTGTATATGTGGTATTATTTGAAGTCCAGAGAAATTATATTTTCAGCCCTTTAGCTGTAAGACTTTACATTTCCTATCGCAAAGTGGTTTTTAGGCTTAAATTCCTAACCCTCTAAGAATTCAGGTAAAGCAGATAGTCTGTAGGCTCAATAGAAAATTATAGGGAATAGGAAAACTCTTTTTTTTTTGCTGTCAGAATAATGCAGGCTCTTGTGTTTGGGAAAAAGCATGAATTATTTGACAAATCATAGTTTATAAAATTCCGCTATGGTTAGCCGCTGTGTGTTACTGGATTTTATAGAAATATTTTTCTGTTGTAGATTTAAACCCCTTAACAAATAATAGACCCTGACAGAAAGGCATGATAAAATATAGGGGCTCATTCATAGAATCTAAATTGACGCTGATCACTATGCTTTCACAATTTGATTTAATGTACCTGCTGTGTGTTCATCCTCTGAGACAACATTGCAGCTAGTGTCTTAGCATAGCTGTGGATGCTACAGGCTTTGAGTTCTAATTTGGAGTATTACCCTTTTTCAGTTTGAGGAAATCTCACAGTCTTTCGATTTTCTATCTATGAAATTAAAATGAACCTAATTTCCGGCTTCATTGGAATTATTTATTTTATGTGTAATGCCTACATCTCGTAGGTTTCACCAGTTTGGGTAATACAAATGATGTCACATTTAGCAGTCAAATTCAAAGTTGGCTGTCTTTGTCTGGCAAACTGTAGTAGGTGAACGCCCTCCCTCCTGGATTCTTCAGGGTTACCTACATTATCTAATATCTTTCCAGGACGGTGTCTCCATGAACTTATGATGCTACCCTGGGCACTGTCTGGACCTGCATTCCACTTCAGAGAGCTGACCTCAAGCTCTCCTGAGGTGAGGCCTTCATTGTTGCCATGAACCAAGCCTCTATCCCAAGTGTCTAAGTTGGCTGTTGTACCACTGCTGTTGTACCACTGCCCTCTGTGCTAGTCTCAGAACGCCCTGCTCTTCTCTTTACCACCTGGACTTCCAGCCATTCCCTACAGTCTGAGTTCCAAAATGGCCCAGAGTAAGGGCACCCCTGAGGCCAACTTCCCATTGACCACTAGTGCCGGTTTCCTCAAAGGCGAAGGTCAATTCAGCCACTCCCTTCGGAAGCTGCTGCTCTGCTCAGCTGTGTCATGGTAGCCCCACTTGACCACCGGGTCTCTTTTGCCAGCGTCCTCCTGTTTCCGTGTTTCAGAGGCACATTTTCTCTCCACTTATGTCTACCTCTTGAGATAGCTTCTTTGGGTCCCAGCCTAAGAAAACAACATTTAGCCCAGTGCAGTGGCTCATGTCTATAGGCCCAGGTACCCTGGGGCCAAGGTGGGGGATTCGCTTGAGGACAGGAGTTCGAGACCAGCCTGGGCAGCATAACAAGAGGCCCATCTCCAGAAAACAGTATAGCAGGGTGTGGTGGCACCTGCCTGTAGCCCTGCCTACTCAGGAGGCTGAGGCAGGAGGATTACTTGAGCCTAGGATTTGGAGTTTGCAGAGAGCCAAGATTGCTCCACTGTGCTCCAGCCTGGGAGACAGAGTGAGAGCTTGTCTCTAAAACAAAAAACAAACAAACAAACAACAACAACAAATAAACCTAAACCAAAACCAAAACCAAACCAAAAAAAGGAAATTAAAGAAAACAACATCAAGAGAGGGAAAGGGCTTCTCTCTTTCCACTTTAGTTCCCTCCTCCAAATCTCATTGTCAGTCTCTCCAGAGCGATTGACAGTGGGAATGTCCAATCCCTTCAGATCTTGCTTTCCACCACAGGGGTGTGGTTTTAACCTTTCTCTCCCAAGGCCTGTTACTAAACCTCTCCCTTGCATCTTCTTCTTCTGAATTGCAAAAACAAAGGATAGGCCCTTTAATTGAGGCATTTCTTAGCATCTGTGAATTTCATTTTTACATAATGCCATGTGTTAGACTTCTGCTGGACAGTCCAGATTGGGCTCTGTCAAGCTAGTCCAGCTCCTTTTCAAAGATCTTCCACCTTCTTCGTGCTCTCGGGCTCTGCTCACCTGAGCAGACAGCTTGAATAAAGCAAATAGTTGCCCACAAGAACAAGTGATAGTTGGCAATCACTATTTGTCCAATTAGACGTCTGTGCTCAGTGATGCAACCCTTGCTACTACATAGATCATCTCTTGCAGGGCAACTTAGTTCCTCAAAGCCCCAGCTCCTCAAACTTTCCACTGTACAATCGGTTATTTGTTTTATATAGTCATAACTCAGTGGTCTATACCTGTGTCTTTTCCAGAACAAAGGCATGGTCAGCACTAAAGGTACATTCTTCTTACTCCATTTCATTCCCTCATAGCACAATCTTTGAAATGAGTGGTCCTCTCCTGCTTTTACGATTTCAGGCTCAAATCTCTCCAACCAGAAGTGGGTGTTATTCTGGCCCCTTCCCAGAACAAAGTATGGAAATAGAAACTTCCATTTCTTTTTGCCCCTTTTCCTTTACTTTTGGAACTAAAATATTTGCCAAAGTGATACCTTATCCCTAACTTGGACCAGCTAAGGTGCTCTCTTATGTAGAAATTAATAGTTTCAGAAAGCCCTTCAAAACTATGGCTAATGACTCCTGTAGAAATATGCAAATTACCTCAGTGGTACAGGTTACATTTACTATATATTTTACATTGCTTTCCTAATACCGAGAAACTTTATAGTATTATATTTAATGGTGTATGTCATCAGATCTTTACCAAATAATGAGAAATTTTAATTCTCTTATCCCATTGTTCTTTTCTTTTAAAAAATATCTTTTCTAGCATATTGTTAATAAAGGGAACAAACATTTTACTGAAACTTGGTTCATTGGCCAAAAGAGGTCCCATATCACTGGAGTTATTTACTGTTTTGTGGTATTTGTATTCTCTGAATTTAGAAGTTTATTTGTAATGCAGTAATATAATAACCAGACTTACTCTGAAAAAGCTAATGGAGCTAGAAAATAAAAGTTTCACAGGCCTCAATCAGGATGAAGTCATCACCTTCTTATACTAAATGTTCTTTAGCAAAAGGTCAGCAAACTCATCTTCATTCTTATAAAACGTGGGCAGGAATGAGGAGAAAGTGAGAGGATGAAAATGAGAGAATCAAAATTACTTATAATTATATCTCTATGAAGTAATAATAACTTTATTATCATGTTGCATATGTGGCTTGACATTCTAAATGAGCTGCATGAAATTAGTACCAATAAAACCATAAAGACAATTACTGGCAAATGTATAAAATAAAAGGTCTTTAAGCTCTTTTTAAAATATTGAAAGTCGTAAGAGAAGAGTGCATGGTAATTTTCCCTCTCATCTTTGACTTTAAATCCTGGGCAGGCCTATTTGGCTAATAAATAGTAAGAAAAACGAAGCTGGGAATACTAGCTAAAGTCACAAACCAAATTTGTTCTTTTAAAAAATTGTTTTTTTCTCACTCCGTGTTCTTTGTTTTTTGTTTGAGATCTAATAATTGAATGATAATAAAATTCTCAGTTCTGATAAGAAACAGTTAATAACAAGGTTGTACTTACGTATTCTAGTCCCTCAGCTGACCAAGGTGGCTTCTTTAGGCGGGGGAGAAGATAGAGGTAGTTAAGTTTGAATGAGGTCATTGGGGTGAGCCCTAATCCAAAAAAGACAGGTATCCCTATAAGAAGAGGAAATCTGAATACAGGAATTGATATGGTTTGGCTGTGTCCCCACCCAAATCTCACCTTGAATTGTAAGAATCCCCATGTGTCAAGGGTAAGGTCAGGTGGAGATAACTGAATCCTGGGGTTGGTTTCCCCCATACTGTTCTCATGGTAGTGAATAAGTTTCAGGACATCTGATGGTTTTATAAATGAGAGTTCTCCTGCACTGAATGAGAGTTCTCCTGCACATGCTCTTTTACCTGTGACTGTGCAAGATGTGCCTTTACTTCTCCTTCACCTTCCCCCATGATTGTGAGGCTTCCCTAGCCATGTGAAACTGTGAGTCTATTAAACCTCTTTCCTGGCCGGGTGCAGTGGCTCACGCCTGTAATTTTAACACTTTGGGAGGTTGAAGCTGGTGGATCACCTGAGGTCCAGAGTTCGAGACTAGCCTGGCCAACATGGTGAAACCCCATCTCTACTAAAAATACAAAAATTAGCCAGGTGTGGTGGCAGGCATCTGTAATACCAACTACTTGGGAGGCTGAGACAGGAAAATCACTTGAATCCTGGAGGCGGAGGTTGCAGTGAGCCCAGGTCATGCCATTGCACTCCAGCCTGGGTGACAAGAGTGAAACTCTATCAGAAACAGAAACAAAAACAAAAACAAAACTTCTTTCCTTTATAAACTGCCCAGTCTTGGGTATGTCTTTATGCAGCATGAGAACAGACTAATACAGGGGTGTACAGAGTTAAGACCATGAGAAGAAACAGGAAGAAGATAGCAATCTGCAAGTCACGTGGAGGGCTCAGAAGAAATCACCCTGCCTACTCCATATCTTGATCTCAGACTTTTAGCCTCCAAATTGTGAAAAATATTATAGATTTTTGTTGTTTTAGTTGTTCAGCCTTTGTTATGGCAGCCCTCACAGACTGATAGTATACCCCCAGGTTGAAGTATTAGTATTATAATATTAACTTGAGGTGTATTATGCCCCTAGGATTTTTCTTCTTATCTTGCTACTATAATATTAACCTGGGGTATAACACGCTCTCCAGGATATTTTCTTCTTATTTTGCTGTTCATCAATGCTAATTATCACAGTGGTAGCCCAACTCCCTTCCTTCCTTAACTGGTGGCTGCCTTGGCCCTGGGCTTAGTTGTCTAGCCAAATGGCTCCCTACAGGCCCCTTGCCCTTTACTTGCACAACTGATTGGCCTCCAAATACAGTTCAGGTTCACCCAAAGTTGGATACCAGCTCTGAAGGGCACCAGGACGTATTTCAGAGAGGTCTTTATTACAGTCCTTTCTTGGTGCTGGTGCCCTGGCTCTTCTCTTACCAGGCCTTGACCTCACAAGCTCTGCCAAGATCCAGGCTTCTCTCCCCAAGCTGCCCACCTTTCTTCCTGAGCTTTTCTGGGTGGTCTCATACCTAGATGAGATTATCTTTACCTTGATTGCTTTTATGACAACTAAACATTCTTTATGTTATCATCATTTTCTGATTTGTACACTAATACTTTTGTTCATTTTTTATCGTCCTGCAAGATTATTAATCCCTTGATTAATTATAAATTATAAAAAAGGCTTATTGAAAGAATTCTAGATTGGATGCCTTCTTTCTTGATCAAATAATACCTGGTTGCCCCTATAATGGAGTTGTTGGTCTTGATGGACAAAACCATTTTTGTCTACCTAACTTTAATTTTTTTTTCCTTTCTGTCTGGGTAAATTTGCAGTCCTGCTCCCTACCCTCAACCCCAGTCCATCTTTCCTGAGGGTGACAATATTCAGTGCTAAAAAATTCCTTGAAGCACTCTGGAAATTTTAAAAGTGAAAATTCAAGTTGCAGTGGTTAAATTTGACCAACAGCTCATGTGGTTTCAAAGACAATTTTGAAAATGGAAGCCTCAGATAGAAATTCTCCTCATTTTTCCTTCATTTATTCTCAGAAATTGACATATTTTTTCCATGTTTTCTTTTTTCCTTCCTTTCCGAGATAGAAGTGTCTTCATTCCCTTCCAAGGTGAATTCCTTTATGGAGTCTGTACGTATTTTTTTCATGACTGATTTTGACTCGACTCTTCTCCATGAAATGTGTCTTCAGTTTGTTAGCTTGACATACTCATCTTGCCAGCCTCAGTGCCAACCTTCCTCCTTTGTGAGGCCTTTCCAGATTCCCACTGGACACTTAGGTGCTCCTTTCCCCATATATTCTGTGCCTTTGGACATATGACCATTAAAACAAATAACTTAGGGCCATTGTCTGTATCCCAACTAATCTGTAAGTCTCCCGAGGAAGGGGAGTGACAAGCATAGTGCTAGGAAGCCCTCCCGTATTGGTTAAGTGAATAGATGGAGAATTCCCTCATTCCCTTGTTTCTTTAACCTTACTTCTAAGTAGGGTCCTTTCCCTCAACCTGTTAACAAACTCTAGTGTGATCTTTAAACAAGCAAACAAAAATAAAAACAAAACTTCTGTGTAGTTTTTCCCTAAGTTATCACTACATTTTTTTTATCAGACTTTAGAAAAGAATCACGAATTCTTTGTACTTCATTTCCCATTCACTTTGAAACAATGAAATCTGTCTTTAATGATCTCAACTATAGTAACATTGCTTTTCTGAAGATCATGAGTAGCTCCCAAGTACCATGTCACGTAGTTGTCCCAGGCCTTATTTATCTGAACTCTTAGCTGCATTCTCTTTCTTGGAAAGAAGATCTTGCTCTTTCCTAATTCTCCTTCTTCTCTTTGTTGTTCTCTTTGGATGTCTCTCTTTCTGCCCGGAACTGGAAGTTAGAATGCCCAAGCACTCATGGCTGTGTCTCCTACATCACTGTGCCTTATGTTTTTCTTGGAAACAGTCATTTGTTTTAAGAAAAAGTCTTTTAACCAAATTTATCTATTGAGACATTTTATCAGTCCTATAGAGGAGAAATCGAAGGTCAGCATTATCATTTCCTGGTCTAAATTTGTAACTCCCCAGTCTTGCAAAATTTTGGAGTTTAACTATTTACGTTGGAATGTATTTATCTGTACCTTTGTATAAATCCATATTTTAAAAGTTGAATTTCATATTCACAAATATGTCAGTGGTATGCTTTCTTCACAGTACTGTACACAGTTACCACTGACATTTCCTTGGTGACTAAAAACCAAACACACCTATGTTATTGGTCAAATTGTTTCCTTCTCCCAACTTCATATGTTGAAGCCCTAATCCTCAGTACCTCAAAATATGACTGTATTTGGAGATGGAGTCTTTGGAGATGCAATTAAATTAGAGTAAGGCCATCAGGGTGAGTCCTAATCCAACCTGACTAGTGTCCTCATAAGAAGAAGAAATTTCATCATATAAAAAAGATACAAGGTGTGCACATTCACAGAGAAAAGGCCATGTGAGGACATAACAAGTAGGTGGCTGTCTGCAAGCCAGAAGAAGAGCCCTCACCAAGAACTGTATGGGCTGGCACCTTGTTCTTAGACTTCCAGCCTTCAAAACTATAAGAAAATAAATTTCTGTTGTTTAAGCCACCCAGTCCATGGTATTTTGTTATGGCAGCCCTAGCAAACTAATATAACCCCTGCAGCAAAAGTGAACATTCAAATACGTTTATTGGTAAAGTTCTAGGTGGAGGGCATTAAAGGCAGAAAAAGGGCCGCCATTTTTTTTTTCTATTGTTCTTTTAACCCTTCGTGCTTTCCTTACAAATTCAATGGGGGAGCATATTTTAGGACAATGTTCTAGAAGGCTGTAGTAGCTACCAGATATGTTGTGAGTGTTCCTCACACAACCCAAGTCACCGTGTGGTCTGTTTTCTCTTTGTTCCTATGCTAAACTCCTCTAAGTTTTGATCTTTGAGTTCTGCATTTACCAACTCAAGATGCCTCCCTGTTCTTCATGCACATCCAGATCCGGCTCATTCTCCAGCATGGCCTTGTTAATTTTCTTTCCTTCCAGGAGATCTCCCAGGCCACCCATTCTGCACTGACGTCTTTCTTAGTCATTCTGAGTCCCTTGTTGCTCCTGATACTAATTGCTGAGTATCATCAGCTACTTTGTTTCATTATTCAGGCTCTTCAATGTTTGTCTTCTTTGAGTCTTATTTGCTTTGAAGATTTTACATTTTCTGAAGGCAAGGAAAATACTATCACTTCTTTCTCATTTCCAGTCTCCTCCCCACCTTTCTGCCACATCTTTCTCCCAGCGGGGCTAGTGTACCACTGAACACATGAGGATGTTTAATTCTTGAGTTAAATTCAGAGAATCGGACAACTCATTCTTCATGATGATATGGGGTAAAAACAAGGGATCAGAAACAGAGTTGATGGGAACTATCAATGTCTGTTTTCAGAAATGAAGGGGACATTTGAATACAAAGGTAGATTATTATTCTAGATTGAGGCATTGCCTTTTCTTATTCAGTATCTTTCTTGCTGTAGTCAGTTCATAACATGCTAGGGAAAAGAGAACTGCTATTGACAGTTCAATACATCTGATGAAAAGGCACTTAAATTATTTTAGGGGAACTTTTGTTTTCTCAGTAACCCAACTGGGAATACTCTTCATGTTAAAAAGTATGAGGATTGGTCTCTTTTCTAATTTTTCTTTCTTGCTTGTGTAAATGCACAATAAATTCCTTTGACAGTCAGAGGCACAGACAAATGTTATTGGAAATCTCCAACCTGTATTAGGAAGGAGTAACGCTCTTAACAGTGAACTCGCTGGGGGACACTCTGTTATGATGTCATGACTTCTTACTCTTTACAAATGTCAGCAACATTCATCTTTAAGAGTTTCACTGCCCTAAACGTATATACTTCTTGCCACTTGTTCATTCATTCAATATAAACACCACTGTGTCCAGGGTCTGATGTCTATTTTCAGTTCAGACTGGTTCTTGTGTCTTAATACACACTGTTCACTGTGTAATAATTTGATGTCCTTTCTTCTTCATGTTTGGTATATAAAACAAGAGCATTTGAAGGTTTATTATATGCACAAATTTTAACCATATTCTGATGAAAATCTTAGATTCTGACTTAGTGTTTCATCATACTGCATACTCTTCTGTGAAATTCTTATTTTACAGATAAGGTCCAGAAGGGTGCAATGACTTATTCAAGGTCACACACAAGGTTAGGGTTGGAACCAGAAGTCATATCCAGAGCTCCTAACTTCTAGTCTGGTGTTCTATCTCTCTCTACTTGGCTCTTATTTGATCCACTGTAGCTCATCACAGAATAGCTACTTTGGGCATTCCATTGTTATTCACATTTCTGAGTCAGAGGAGTTGGCTTACTGTGACTACCACTTCAGTCAAAATATACTGAGAGACCTCACAATTAATTGTTCCTGACCAATAATGCCTGTAGATAACTCTAATGAAACTTCTTAAATGTCTTGAGAAATTATCTATAAGGCCAGGTAGTCCAGAATTCTGAGATCTTTCCTGATTTAAAATATTATGTTTATGGCTGGGCACAGTGGCTTATGCCTGTAATCCTAGCATTGTGGGAGGCCGAAGTGGGTGGATCACTTGAGGCCAGGAGTTTGAGACCAGCCTAGCCAACATGAGGAAAACCTATCCGTACTAAAAATACAAAAAAATTAGTTGGGCATGGTGGCCGGTACCTGTATTCCAAATAATCAAGGGGCTGAGGCAGGAGAATCGCTCGAACTCAGGAGGCAGAGGCTGCAGTGAACCAAGGTTCTGCCACTGCACTCCAGCCTAGGTGATAGAGCAAGAATCTGTCTCAAAAGAAAAAAAAATGGTTATATGTGGCTGCTAGAGATCTTCAATTAGATCTTATATTTGAGTGTGGGCCACATTTTTTAGTGGAAAGAACAGTAGAATAGGAAGCAGAACACTATGGTTCTAGTTCTAGCTCTATCACCAGTTGGTTTTGGTCCTCTTTATCTATTAGAAACATACAATAACACCACTGAAAGCTGTTAAGATCCATCCAGATAATATGTGTATTTCTAAAAGTATAAAAATGTAAGATAGTAATTTTAGACTGGCTGTGGTAATCTCTTAAATTATAGCAAGATGGTTCCATTTGTCATGTAGAAATAAAATGCTAACTGTAATTGCAAGGGACATATGTTTAGTGGTTCGTTCAAAGCAATTCAAATAAATTAATTGTAAATCACAGCGAGGAGACATCATGTGTAGAGGGTGAGAATACAGATTCTGGAACCTGGTTGTGTGTCATTTATTTCACGGCTCCGGCACTTAGCAGCTGTGTGACCATGGGCAAGTTACTCTTCCTACCTGTGCCTCAGTTTCCTGTAAACTGTGAATAGTAAGAATCCTGCATCTCTAGGATTGTGTGAGAATTGACAGAATTAAGATATGTTAAATGTTTGGAATGATGTCTGACTCAGAATAGGTGTGAATGTGACTGTTAGTGCTAACGTAGTACATGTCTAGAGGCTAGGGTTGTGTGGTTAACCAGAGTTTCAGCTGCCAAAACAAGAATAGAAGATTGTGAATAGAAGATTCTGCATATGAGAGGATTCTAATTATGTGATAAATTCAAGTCAGGCAGTCTGGGTAATTTTGGGTAGTCACTGGTCAATTTTCTCTTTTGCTTTAGATGGGTAGACAAAACCAGACGGAAATAGAACTCTCTTCTAAGTATGGTGAATTGGCACCATTTCTAAAAGGCCTGGGGCTTATTTACTGATATGTTGATAGAGTGATATGCTCCATTTATACCAGTAAGTATTCTTTGGGCAGATCTTGCCTATTTATATGTGTGTGTATGTTTGTTTGTTTGTTTGTTTGTTTTTTTGCTATTAAGGCTAAACTTGAAGTTAATTTTCCCTAGTATAGAAACAAAGAGAGTTGGCTGGGTGCGGTGGCTCATGCCTGTAATCCCAGCACTTTGGGAGACCAAGTAAGGCAGATCACTTGAGGTCAGGAGTTCAAGACCAGACTAGCCAACATGGTGAAACCACATCTCTACTAAAAATATAAAAATTAGCCAGGCATAGTGGTGCACACCTGTAGTCCAAGCTACTTGGGCGGCTGAGGCATGAGAATCGCTGGAACCCAGGAGGCGGAGATTGCAGTGAGTAGAGGTTGTGCCGCTGCACTCTAACCTAGGTGACCAAGAGAGATTCTGTGAAAAAGAAAAAAAGAAAAGAAAGGAAAGGAAAGGAAAGGAAAGGAAAGGAAAGGAAAGGAAAGGAAAGGGGGTTTTCTTAGTTCAAGATGGCTTGCATATGCTTTTATCTCCTCTTATTCTTGAGAATTTATTAATACCACACTGAAGAAATAAAACTGGTATCATCACATACAAGTGAAGAGAAGGGGAGGGGGCTGTGCATGGACAATGGGGTTCTAGAAATTTTTGGATGATATAAAATGGAAGAGTATTGATAACTATTCAGAGCAGCAGAGACTACAGTGGTTTGACTTAAGGAATCCCAGCAAGACTATAAGAAATAGTCTTGAGACTATGAAAAAAATGGTTGACAGTGAGAAATGCAGAGGAATAATTAATCCCTTTACCCCCTACCTTTTCTCCAGCATGTATTGCCAAGTTGATTTAAGAAATAGATGGAGGACTGCAGTGGACTGAATGTTTCTGTCTCTTCCAATTCCTATGTTGAAACCCTAACCCCATGGGATAGTATTTGGAGGTGGGAACTTTGGAGGATGATTAGATCATAAGGTGGAGCCCTACTAGGATTAGTAGCCTTATAACATGAGGTCAGAGAGCTAGCTGGCTCTCCCTCCACCATATGCAGATTCAACATGAAGACTGCTGTCTGTAAACCAGGAAGAGGGCCTTCACCAAGCACCTGACCATGCTGGCACCCTGATCTTAGATTTCCAGTCTCTAGAACTGTGACAAATAAACGCTTGTTGTTTCGAAGCCTCCCAGTATATGGTATTCTATTACAGTGGCCCAAACTAAGATAAAGACTTGAAAAAATTTGAATATACTTCTTTTTTTTGATGAGTAGGGGACAGGGGAGCATCAAGAAAATGAATGGCAGGGATGGTGCCCCAGAGCAAAACTCTCCACCCAGCAGTACTTGAGGAGCCATTGGCACAATGATGGCTCCTCACTGGCTCACCCTAAAGTCGAATTGGCCTGTTGACAAGCCTCACCCATGAACACAGAGACACAATTATTATTATGAATGAACACTGCAAAGAAGCCCAAGACAGCTGATGAAAGTCTTCAGCATTACAGAGAAAGAGCTACAAAAATATGGAAAAAACTAATCTTAAAGGAAGCAGGTGATTCAGAGTTCAGAAAGCGCAGAAAATAAAAAAGTTATAATTGGCCTCCTCAGAGAGATGTGAGATATTACATCCATAAAACAGGAGCATGATGCTGTAAAAGTGAATAATCAGGGAATAAAGGTATATTTACCTTCTAAAGGTAAAAAATATTACTATTGATATACAAAATACAATAGAAGATTTGTAAGTTAAATTTTTAAGATATCTGCGAGAATATAGCATAAAAAAACAAGAAAACAGAAACAAGAGAAAAAGACAAGACACAGAAATCAATCTATAAATGTTCAATGTTCAACTGGTAGGAATTCTAGAAATTAATAAGTGATAAAATCAATGGGAATAAATTTGTAATCATATAAGTAAATTTTCCAGAGTTAAAAATTGTCACAAATTTTCACATTGAAAAGACAAGTGGGCTGATCGGAATGATAATATAATTTTTTTTTTTTTCAGACAGAGTCTTACTCTGTCTCCCAGGCTGAAGTGCAGTGAAGTGACCATGGCTCATTGCAGCCTTGACCTCCCAGGTTCAGGTGATCCTCCCACCTCAGCCTCCCAAGTAGCTGGGACTACAGGTGTGCACAACCATACCCAACTAATTTTTTGTAAAGACAGAGTTTCACCATGTTGCCCAGGCTGGTCTCGAACTCCTGAGCTCAGGTAATCCATCCATCTTGGCTTTCCAAAGTGCTGGGATTCCAAGCATGAGCCACTGCCCCTGGCTGAAAATACCATTTTGAATCTTTAGGACACAAAGGTTAAATGAAGAGAATTAAACTTATTAACTAAGAGAAAAAAAAAGATCCACATTTTCTCTGACTGTGCATCAGCACACTGGATGCTAGAAAGCAATTGAACACTGACTTCCATCTCTGAAAGAATTCTCAGCCAAGAATTCTATGTCCTGGTAAATTATCAATGAGGAAACCAGAATAAAGTCATTTTCAGTTATGCACTCTTTCTTAGGAAGTTACTTGAACATGCATAGCAGAAAAAGTGAGGATGAGAATTTAAAAAATGAAGTTATGAGCTTCAAATAGCCATGCATCCAAGGGAGAAGCAAAACTGCAGGATGACATTTCTGTAGCACACCTAGGGAGACCAGGTGGGAGAGAAGAGAGGACTTCAGGAAGCAGGGTTCTAGAAAACAATGAGCTCAATATGATAAAAAGTACAATTGGAAGTAAATAAAAAAAAGTCTGAGAACATGATAAAGGAATCGAACTTAAGGAAAAAAACAAACCAAAAAACCCACTGAAATTCTAGGAATAACAAACAGCTTTACAAGAAAAATCTTGGTCCGCGCATGAATATCCTAAATTACATTAGGAGACTGGTCAACTTTAAGAAAATGGAAAAAATTTCAATCCATAGAAAGAATGAAGAAGAAATTGAGCAATATTAGGTAAAAAATGGGTAATTCTCCCAACAAAGACAGAGAAAGGAAAAATATACAAGAAAACATTATTTAAAAAAAGCAGACTAAAATGTAGCCTAATTTTGATCAATATTTAAAAAAGGAATCATAACACAAATTTTAAAAAGCAGACTAAAATGTAAAATCATTTAAAATGTAAAATTTGAGAAATGATTTTTTTTGTGAAAAAATTTTACATTTTATAAATGTAAAATCATTTTAAAAGAGCAGACTAGGCCAGGAACGGTAGCTTACGCCTATAATCCCAGCACTTTGGGAGGTTGAGGCGGGCGGATCACGAGGTCAGGAGACTGAGACCATCCTGGCTAACATGGTGAAACCCCGGCTCTACTAAAATTACAAAAAATTAGCCAGGCGTGTTGGCGGGCACCTGTAGTCCCAGCTACTCGGGAGGCTGAGGCAGGAGAATGGCGTGAACCCAGGAGGTGGAGCTTGCAGTGAGCCGAGATCGTGCCACTGCGCTCCAGCCTGGGATACAGAGCGAGACGCCATCTCAAAAAAAAAAAAAGACTAAAATGTAGCCTAATTTTGATCACTATTTAAAAAAAGGAATCATAACACAAATTTCTATTTAAAATGGCATTATTATTTATTCACTTATTTATTGTTTCTTCATTACTAGAAAGTAAGCGCTATGTTGGCCCTGTACACCACTCTATTTCCAGCATGTGGAAGAGTGTCTGAGCCTGAATAGTTACTTAGTAAATATTTGTTGCTTGAATGGAGAAGTAAATGGTTTCCCTGTAGTTATGGCAAAGTAAGTACTTGTTAGTCATTTTCAGCTTTTGGAATCAACCTGTAGAAAAAGACTTAGTTCTAGTTATGGGGCAGATACTGTCCTAGGTCTTGATATTGTTGGTCCTGATAACTGTAAAATTAATCATCACAGATTGCACTTACATAGTATGAACCACAATCCTGATACTGCTGTACGTATTCACGTACACAAATTCACTTAACCTTCACTATGAACTATTTACATTATTATTATTTCCATATTACACCTTCCACAACAGCCAAGAAAAGCTGAGAGATGGCAGGGACGAGGACTGATGGAGAAAAGTATAGAGTGTGAAGCAGGCAACTCTTCTTCTATTATAGATCCTTCTGGGCTACTTTCTTTTAAATCATGGGCATGATAAAAAACTTTGATAAAAAATTAAAAAGAAATTCTCAAATGTGGCAGGCACATGGGGCTGTATTATATAAAGGGAAGCACCATACAGTGTGACACAGTAAGACTTTGTGGCGTCTTGGGAATGACCAGGAGTAGTAGTCTATTTCACATGGCATGTAGATTTTAAGGCACTAACTGGGTATTTCGGAATGGACCCTGATGTGGGAACAAGAGGGAAACTTCATTATGATGATTTCCCACTAATGCACATTACATGTTAATTAACATTTACTTAAACAGTGAGGTCTTAGTCTTGTTTCTATAAGTTGAACAAAATTTGAGTATTGCAAACAGCAGAATAATTTAATCAATCATAATTTCTTAATGCTAGGATCTTAAAATTTTTATTTTTGTACTGGAACACCAATGGGATTGTTCATAAACAATATTTTATACTATGCTTTCTGGGTTCAATATGATACAAAATGATAGGGTTTCTTATGTACGAATATATTTAGTAGAGTTCACCTTTCTATGAGCAATAAAAGGACTTGAACATGATAAACAATACGATTATATGGTATATAAAACAGGTATTGTTACTATGCTATTTATATATGTGATTTCTCTCAGGACAGTGATGTAAAACCAAAGGATTCATCTAGTAGTTTCTTACAGACTGAATGGATGGCATTGGCTGAAACAGCACTTTTACAGCTTTCTGTTTTTTCACTTTCAAACTGCGCTTGAATCTCGTAGACATACTCTTTGAAGATCAGAAGATTTAGAGCATGCTATGCTCTTTCTAAATAAAAGCGTAATGTAAGTGGAAGGAGAAATTGTTAAAAAAAAATGGGGGTATCAAATGTAGTGAATGACCTCAGCATATTTAGAGGTCGATTGTAGAGTCAGAAATGAATTACCCTGCATTAGAGATGCTGGATGGTACAATAGGTTGTGGAAATTGGAAAGAAATAGGTAAAAATAATAGGTCAAACCTATTACATTGGCCTTTCTTCAGTGTAATTTTGTGCTGGAAAGCATTGAACCAGATATTACCGTGTGTTTACTGAAGAAGAAAACATTGAAGCTATTACAATTTTTATGAAATAAAACAATCAGTTGAGTAAAAACTGTGTCAGGAGATGCTTGACATGGGTGTTTGTATCCAGGGTATATGACAGCTAAATGAGTTTTGTTCATTCACATTCAATATTTATACTTAAGTAGTTTGAAGTCTTATAGATAATGAATACATTGTTAAACCCAGAATGCCTCCTTTTAAAGAATAACTAAAGCCTATTAGTATGGAAGCAATATTTATTAAACACTCAACATTAATCCCATGAGAGTACACTATATATTTTCTTTCATACCATTTTGGCAAAAATAATAGTAATTTAAAAATTACAATGTTATGGCTGGATGTGGTGGCTCACACCTGTAATCCCAGCACTTTGGGAGGCCATGGCAAGCAGAACACTTGAGGCCAGGAGTTCGAGACCAGCTTAGCCAACATGGTGAAATCCCCGTCTCTACTAAAAATACAAAAAATAACCAGGCGTGGTGGTATGCACCTGTCATTCCAGCAACTCGGGAGGCTGAGGCATAAGAATCACTTGGACCCAGGAGGCGGAGGTTGCAGTGAGCCAAGATCATATCACTGCACTCCAGCCTGAGTGACAGCATTGAGACTCTGTCTCAAAAAAAAAAAAAAAAAAAAAAGTGCCCGGCGCGGTGGCTCATGCCTGTAATCCCAGCACTCTGGGAGGCCCAGGCGGGCAGATCACGAGGTCAGGAGATGGAGACCATCCTGGCTAACACGGTGAAACCCCGTCTCTACTAAAAATACAAAAAAATTAGCCGGGCGTGGTGGTGGGTGCCTGTAGTCCCAGCTGTTGGGGAGGCTGAGGCAGGAGAATGGCATGAACCCAGGAGGCGGAGCCTGCAGTGAGCTGAGATCGCGCCACTGCACTCCAGCCTGGTTGACAGAGCAAGACTCCGTCTCAAAAAAAAAAAAGTTTTTTTTAAGTAAAAAATATTTCATTTGGCCGGGCGCGGTGGCTCACGCTTGTAATCCCAGCACTTTGGGAGGCCGAGGCAGGCGGATCACGAGGTCAGGAGATCAAGACCACGGTGAAACCCCGTCTCTACTAAAAATACAAAAAAATTAGCCGGGCGTGGTGGCGGGCCCCTGTAGTCCCAGCTACTCAGAGAGGCTGAGGCAGGAGAATGGCGTGAACCCGGGAGGCGGAGCTTGCAGTGAGCCGAGATTGCGCCACTGCACTCCAGCCTGGGACAGAGCGAGACTCCGTCTCAAAAAAAAAAAAAAAAAAAAATTCATTTATGGAATTTATGTTAGCTGGATATCAATCTCAATCTCTATACTTTTATAAAAAGTTGAGTTCCAAAGTAAGTTAAATTTTTTTTTCAGACGTATTTGTTTAGACCAGTAAACTGAGGCTAAATTTAATTAGCTGCATCTTAGTATGCACATTGACATACCCAGCAGTAACACCTTCATATATGCATGCTTTTCTCTGATCTCTGCTACTTAATGAAGAATGAACTCTTTATATGTGACAAGACTGGTGCAGAGTAACAAGTGGGAGTATTTTTCCCCTCTCACAATGATGGGAGAAAATAATTGGCAGGATCTCTGGTGTGACCTCCCTCTTCACAGGTATTGTTCGGCACTCCCGACAACCTTGGACTGGGTGTCGCTATTCTTATTCTGGCAGTTTCTTTTTTTACTGAATTCTTATGCAACTTTGGCGTGGAAAAGAATAAGCATGTTGATGGGTCCAGGAGAGCAGTGTGTGAGATCCATCGGCTAAAAGTAGAATGTTCTCAATTAACTTTTTATTCACAGAGACAGCCAATGCTGGTGTGGCCATCAGAGCACTCTAGGACTACGCCCTCATGCTATAGCTATGTAAAGAAACTGAGTTCTAGAAAGACAAGCAGTTCGCCCTCGAAATGTGGCCCTTCTCCTGAATTCCTTAGGTCATATAGTGAGACTATTATCTACTTCATTCTCTGGCCAGAAACCAGGAAGCACACTCATTTCCACACCTCTTTTTCTCTAGGTGTGCTTTTCAAGTCCTTTTTTCTTCTACCTTTTTAATCTCCAACTTATCCATTTTTTAGCTAGAGCCCTCAATTTCTGAATTATTCCAATATCACGTATCACCCTGCATGCCGTCCTGTGTTCTGTTGACTGGGATTTCCCTGGCTCTTAGATGAGCACCCTCAGCAAAGCACCAACTTCTATCTTCTTGTTAGTCCTGCTCAACTAGTTAAGCAGCTGAACGATTTCTGGAGGCAAAGCTCACTGGCATAATAAGGTCATCCGCTTTCATGCATTCTCTCCATCCATAACTGTCGAAAGTCAGCCCTTCTTCACCCCCCCCCTTCCCCTTCTCATCCCCGTTGAGACCTCATCCTCAGCTCCCAGAAGACCTGCCCTTGTGCACCCCTCTATCCAGATCTTTGTATTTTCTTCATTTCCATCTTATTGTTATAGGAGTTACTAAGAAGTTATTTTAGGCAGATAGAGAGGAAAAGGGGTCCTGGGGAAGTTTTTGTTTCTTTTAAAGCAGCTCCAGAAACATTTCTTGTCTAGCAGGAAAGCCACCTTTGACATGCAAATGCTGGCTGTTAGAAACTGGGTCCACCCAAACAATGGCGATTGCTGCTGCCTTCTTCTTGCCCTTGGCCTACATGTCCCTGTCAACATGGCTGCCCCCACATATCCCCACGTGTGTAGAACATCATGGCCCCTGTATTTCCATATTACAAGAGTAGGGTGGGAGGGCCAGTTTTTTCTAGGGCTAAGTGAATTACATGCCTGGTCAAACCAATCTCCTGAGCCCTATGCCAATCAGACCACCTCCTCATATAACTGGCTGGTGTCCACCCTGCAGTAGTAGTTTCCTTTCTCGGCTTTGGAGCCCCCCTCCCTCTGTCTCTGTACAGGGAGCTTCTTCCTTCTGTCTTCTCCGTTCTTTCTTGACTATTAAACTTTCCGCTCCTTAAAACCACTCCATGTGTGTCTGTGTCGTTTTATCAAAACTGGTGCGAGGACCAAGAACCCTGGTGTTCCTCCACTCATCAGAGCTGTATCATTATTATAGTCTGAGGAGATGATGCTGTTCTTCCTAATCATAGAGCCAACTTTTGTCATTGTGGAGGCTTCACCTAATTGTCCATGGTACAGTTATTGCAGCTGGTTGAAGCCAGAGCTATGACACTTCTCAAATCTTCTTTAGTTCTGGCCTACAAATTTGAGCATATGCAACTTATTTTTTCTCTTGGCACAAAGTTTCTTGGTTACCTTTAAAAATCGGCCCACTAAACATACATTTTACTGTCTTAAATTCTATGCTGCTTATATACACCTGCTTAATTGTGTCTATTCCTTAAAATTTAATCAACCATTGTCATCATCCTTATATAGGCTACCAGAATGTCTCTCTCTCATGTATGATCATGTTTCCCCCTCGCTTAAAATTACTCTATGGTTTTTAAATTACTTACGGCTAAATACCAAACCAAATGCACTACATGCTCATCTCAGTCTACTTCTGGCCAAACTTGCAGTCCTCATTTCTCACTGCTCTCCTGAGTACAGCTTTCTTCTGGGTATTTTCAATGTTTACTATGGTGCAAGACACCTAATAAATACTCAAAATAATGGTGATATCCGCCCTAAGCCATTTATGCTTCTAATAAATCATGTTCTCTTTGCCCCTGTACATTTTTTCCTTGTCTAATACCCCTGCAATTTCTCTTCCCCCTCATCCGCTTGACTGTCTAGGCTGAACTCCAGAGGGCCTCCCCTGGGGACCCCTCCTACCTAATGTCTCTCTAACAAAGTGTCCTTCTGTATCCCCGCATCTCTTCTGTAGCACTTAGTTTGTGTTGAAATTGTTTGCCTGTCTGCATTAGATCATGACAGTATTTGTTTAGTTCATCTTTGTATGCCATGCCCTGCCCGTTTTAGCAGCCACAGAATCAGCATACATTTTTGGATGGGGCATAGTTTTTATTTTCATCTTTTCTCACCTTTGGCATAAGTTGGTGTAATCTAGAAGTCTTTTCTTTAGAGACAGGGTCTCAGTTTGTGGCCCACCATGAGTGCACTGGTGTGATCATAGCTCACTGCTGCCTCGACTTCCTGGGTTCAAGGAATCCTCCTGCCTCAGCTACCTGAGTAGCTGAGACTACAGGCGCGTGCCACCATACCCGGCTAATTTTTAAATTTTTCATTGAGACCAGATCTCACCATCTTTCCCAGGCTGGTCTCAAACTCCTGGGCTCAAGTTGTCCTCCCTCCTTGGCCTCCCAAAATGCTGGGATTACAGGCTTGAGCCACTGTGCCTGGCATAATCTGGAAGTCTTTAGAATAACCATGCTTACTATGAACTCTTGTCCAAAAAACATCCTCTCTCCCCTTCCACCCCAGGAAGATACTGCCAAGGCGCTCCTTCTGACATCTACATGCCAGTCTGGGAGAAATAAAATTTATCTCTCTGCTACCAGTCTGATGATTACACCTCTTGCAGAGTTCTGTAAGGGAGGATACTTCTCATGATTCAGGCCTTTGTCTCTCTTAGTTTACTCCTGGACAATGGCTTCATTGTTACCAAATAAAGCTACCAAGCAGATCTCTTTATAGGGTAGGCCCATGTTAAATCTCAAGTAATCAAATAAATTTATCCTCAGGAGACCATACGTCCATATATATATTCTCATATGTATATACATGCATATGTAAATGTACATATTCACATATATGTGTATAGCTCCATATCTAATCAGTGTATATATTTAAATGTTCGGAACACTGTAACAATATAGATGTTCATTATTATAGAGAATGCAAGTAGTAGGCTATCTAGCTTTTTATTACAAGAGACTTACTTCTTAGAAACAGTTTCCAAATATATTGAGCATTGTTGGATGACTTTTGTTGTCCTTCTCCATTATAAAAATGATGATAGAATTTAAAAGTTAGAATTTCTATGAGATGAGAGGTGTTGTGCATTACATTATATTGCTTTGCTAAAACTCTAATTTGACTTATGAAAACTACAGATAAAACACGTACCCTGGATTTTAAGAAAACACATCAAAGAGCAGCCCCAGGTTGGACAGTAATTTTTATTTTGGTCCTTTCCCCATATTTATGCCTTATGTTCCAAAGACCCAACTAGTTGTTTTATGTGGAACTTGCCCTTCTGACCTCAAACAAATGTTTTGCTCCATGGTAGGTCAGTGAATCTGGAAACATGCTCTCCGAGAGATGGGTAGTTTTTATAAATGAATTGGCTTGAACGAGTCATTTTTCGGGGGGATATACAATTGGCTTTTTATCAGTTTTATGACCCTATTTGATAGACTGTTACTTTCTTTTTTCCCACTGGTATTTGCCATAGGAACTTTTATGATTTGTTTTGGGACTTATTTAAAAACATGTCTATTCATCTGAACAGAACATTGATGTTTGTGAAAAATCTCACTGTACTTGACTTTTTATAGAATTATTGTGAGATCTATTTATTTTTAGATAAAGATGTCTTTAAACATTTTGTGTTGAATACAGACCCCTGCTTGCCTATCTCTGTGCTTTTATTCTAGCTGGGATTTCAATGACTATTGAGTATTTTTTCCATACCCTGGAGACAGGCCATCTCTCTTTCATTCTTCAGTACAAATATTTATCAGTTTCACAAGAAGTTGAGATGATTGTCTTGAGCATATAAATTGCCCCAGAGGTTTCTGGCTAACTTGTCTATAGAAACTGTGCCTATGATTAATAAGCAATTATGCCATAGCAATATTTTCTTTGCTGAGAAAAAGGCAGTAACTGTCCCTGCTCATTACGAAATAGATGTGGCCAAAAGTGCAGTTGTAGCCTGTCACAGAACATTTGGCACCTCTGCTAAAGAGGTGGAATTATGATACTAGAAAAACAGTCTGGGCGGGTATGAAATATGCTGCTGTTAGACAAACACTTGGCTGTGGCTTGTGAAGTCCTAATGGGAGCCCTTCAAACCCCTACCTGAAGGCCTCATTTGGAATCAGTTTTTGCCATGTCAAAAGACCAACCAATATTACAGAAGCGGATTTAGTCTCTCATGAAAGCAGCTACACCTAAGCTAGTTTATTGCTAACTTTTTCCATGTTTCATAGAATAGTATTACCTCATTAAAAATCATGTGTAATAGTATTACACATTAAAAATCACCCAATGTTAGGGGGCAAAGGATGGGTAGATGGTAGTCACATTACCTATTTTTCTACTATTGAAATAAACTCAATGATGTTGATATAGACGACATAATTTTATCCTTAAAGAAAGCCAAAATATATTTTTATTTTGAATTTCCAGTATTGGCAAGACTGGTTTTGCATCTCTTTGTTTCAGTTTCGCTCTAGTCTAAAGGTTAAGGCATAGTCATATTATGCAATCTTGAGTGTTCATACCACATCTATAAAATGTAAAATGCTTTATCTTAGCTTTCCAAGCAAGGGTATTAATTTAATTCAGAGGCTGCACTTCAGGATTTTAGCTAAATATTGAAGTTTGAATTCTCTGCTGAAGCCTCATTAGTAGTGATTAGGTAACACAAATGCATCTCTGATTCATGCATGTCTAAAAATGATTATGAAAAGCCGTCTTGTGCAGCGTTGATTGTTTTTATGTACAGTTTTGTCCTTCTAGGCCATCTTCTTCAAACACTGTAATCGAATTGGCCACCTTTGGGATATAGCACTGGCAGACTGCTTGTACTCTGCAAATTAACATTATAGGTATGGTTCTAGAAATTGAGAAGATAGATATTTTTGTGACAATGAGAGGTTGGGATTAAATGTACAGAAAAGGAAATTTATACTAGGAGGTTTTTCCTTTTTTTAAGATACTATAAATTTCTAAATGAATTCCTGACATTTGGAAATGTTTTGATAGTCCTTCATTTGTATAAAGCTTTATGTGTAGCAGCCTCATTGACTGGTTTTTGTTTAGTCTGGTTTTTATGTGATCGTTTTTACCTCTGTTGAATTGGCGAAAAATAATTTAACATTTTACCAAGGCTTTAGCTGGCACAAGAAAACTCTGAATCCAGCCAGGAATTTTTCTGTGGCCTAATTTTCACATTGCAATGAACATAAAATTTGCATCTTGTTTTATTTTTCACTCTCTTTACTGGTATTTGTGTAATGCAGAATTAAATGTTGTGGAGCATTAACTAACCAAGGAGAGCATAACCCTCAGCACATCTATATAGTAAACCTGTTAAATTCATAGAGATTCAGAACTTGAGGGTAAATAGCTGTCTTTTGGAACAATATTGAGTTTGTGCTCCAAACAAATGACACCACTGAGCAGCAGGAACTCAAGTGTTGAAGGAGACATTTTTCTTACTCTAAGAAATTACAAAGTTCTCCTTTTTTTCCCTTAAAAGACTGACAAAAATCCATTGACACAAAATAATTTAGCTTACTTTTAATATTTTGAAGGCAGACTGCAAATTAATATATGCAATCACAAATCCAATTTTCAATGTCATTCAAATTTTCTTTTCAAAAATGTGAATTTTAAGAAAATTATATTAGCTTTCTGATTTTTTTCAATTACCAACGGTTCTATCAGGAATCACAAAAGTCTTGTGTCTTAAAATAATATAATTTTTTCTAATATACAATTAAGGGAACTGTTAGATTATTTAGGGAAATATGGCTGCTCCCAAGTCTTGGAGAAGTTCTTTTATGCCTGGCTATTAATTTTCTTTTGGCACCTATTCTTCTATTTTTTTTTATTTCCATACCCTGGAGTATGAAATTCCTCTGTGTTTTTTAAGACATTCCTTTATGTTTTTTATTTCCCCCCCAGGGTGGGTTAGAGAATCCATAGGAACTTTCTACCCTACTACCTGGGAGGAGTTGCATGATGAAATTTTACCCTGCTTGCAAGCTAACAGGTTACCCTGCCATAGTTTCATGGATGCTGGCAAGAGACATGAGACCCTTGGGTCAGAGACTCATGGCATGACAGGTGCCATGAGCTTTGGGGTTGCCCCTGCACCTCCAAGTCCCATAGAGGAGATGAGGAGCACCCTAGGTAGATGCTGTGCACACAAGGATTTGTGACACAGCCAAGGACCCCTGAGCATAAAAAAATCCCAGTATTTTACAATGGACCATGTGTAAACCAGACCAACCATTGTCCTGGAGGAAAATGCTCTTTAAAAAAAAAAAAAAGATTTAGAGAGTACGAGTACATTCTCGTTACGTGGATATATTGTGCAGTGGTAAAGTCTGGGCTTTTACAGTAACCATATCCAAATAGGGTAAATTGTACTCAATAAGTAATTTCTTATCCCTCACCCCTCTCCAACTCTCTCACCTTTTGGAGTCTCCAATGGCTATTATTCCACTTTGTATGTCCATGTGTACACATTGTTTGCTATAAAAAAGGAAGATACTATCTTTATCGTCTAAGACTGTTTGTCACACAAACACCCTTGAAAGATTAGGCCAGCACAAAAGCTGCTATAAGATGTGCAGAAACACTGTGGAGAATCATCTCTCAACAGCCAAGTGAAAATAACCAGGCCGTGCCTCAATATGCCTTTCCCTAGGTAGTACACCCATGGTGTCCTTTCAGTAGCATTGAAGGAAGCAGAAAACGGGTTCTAGGGTAGAATTATTATTGAAGCTACAAGCCATTTTATTAGCTACTGGTTACTTTGCTCATTCAGAAAGCTTCAAAGTCACCATCCTCCTGGAAATCAAATGGACAGGAAGACTAGGATTACATCACAGCACTGCTTAGTACATAACACCCCTTCTTTTCCCCAACTCTGAATAATCTGAAAAATTTAAATATTTCTTGGCTAACTTTTGCTGGCAGTAATGAAGAGAGTCAAGTTTGATCAAAACATTGATATGGAAAAGGGTATCTTAAGGAGAACTACACTTCCCTTTCTGAGTCTTTTCCCCTTTATCTTAACCTCCTTACCATGCCCTGTTGGTCATCATTGGAAGGAATTGTGTAAGATTCTTGAAAGAAGTTGACAAGAAAGGGGAAGAATCTCTCCCTTCTCCCTCCACCACTCCCCCACCCCTAGCTTACCCTTGGCCTTCTGAGCCCAGAGTTTCTGCTGTCTTAGTGTTGGCTCTCCACTCCCCCACCCGTAGCTTACCCTTGGCCTTCTGAGTCCAGGGTTTCTGCTGTCTTAATATTGGCTCTGTGGGCAGTAGACGTTGTCAAGATTGAATATGTTGCACTGGGCCTTTTCACAGAGCCTGTGGATTAAGGGTCTGGAATTTAGGGCATGTATTAGGAACTGGATGTGTCTCAGTTCTGGGCCATCAGTGAAATCATAGTGCAGTCTGTGCTGATGCGGACCAGCCATGGGGGAGTAGGATTTGAGACCTTTGATTTTTCAATGTGAGTATGAGAGTGACTATGTATAATAGCAATCATTGATTTTGGGGATAATTTAATGAAAAATGTAGTACTATGAAAATTTGATTTTGCTGTATAAACCTAACATTAATTGTAGTCATTTAAGTGAACGACTTAGCATTTATCTCTAATTACCATGCAGCACAATGATTATTCATAATACTAACTATGTGTCAGATCAATGTTTTTAAGTTGCATTGATTATAACACTAAAATCTGCTCATGTGTGATGCCGTCTTCACTTGGACGGGCGTTTGCTAAAGGAGCAGAGCTTTCTACTTACAACTTAAAACATTTAGTTTTTTTTAATGGATGGAGAGACTCATTTGCATTAGAAAAGTCAGATTTGCAGTCTGTTTGACTGTGAGTCACTATAGACAGTAGAAGAACCCTCAGATCATGAGGATAGTGGTTAGGAATAGGAGCACTGACATTTTAAGACTTTGAGTCTAAAAACTGATTATGTGGTTCACTTCTTATTTTATTTTTGCCACTTCTGCTATTACCAGGGAACGATATTATTGAACTCTAAAAAAAAAATGCCTTTATGCCAGCCAAGCAGAAGAGTATACAATGTCTTTGATATGCTGAAATAAATTGAAGTTCAATGAATTACTGTGTCTGGGAGGGTGTGTGATGTAAATTCCTCCCCTTTTCTGCTTTCTGGATCAGGACTCAGCTTCTATATTTTTGTCTGTACATCTGACTACTAATTTTACCAGTGTGTATTAACCAAGATCATTTTGCATTAAAGTTTAATGATTTGGCATGATGTTAAAATGTAGTAAAATTAAGCAAGGACTCTAAAGAGGGAAGTAGATCCCAGTAAGTATTAGTTGCGGAAAATAATGTTTTCACCACTACAAGGGGTTGTTGTTGTTGTTGTCGTTGTTGTTTTTAGACAGCGTCTCACTCTGTCACCCAGGCTGGAGTGCAGTGATATGATCATGGCTCACTGCAGCCTCCTGGGCTCAAGCCATCCTCCCACCTCAGCATCCTGAGTAGCTGGGATTACAGGCATGTACCACTATGCCCAGCTACATTTTTTTTTTTTCTATTTTTTGTAGAAACAGGATCTCACTTTGTTTCCCAGGCTGGTCTTAAATTCCTGGGCTCAAGTGATCTGCCTGCCTTGGCCTCCCAAAGTGCTTGGATTACAGGCATGAGCCATCACACCCAGCCTACAAAGGGGTAATAGGGTATCAGTTTCTCTATCACTTATAGGTTATCTACTGTGTGGTCAATATATTTGTGTCTCCAGCCACTAACTGATAGATAAAACAAAATTAAAGGCAATTAGGCAAAAATTTAAAGCAATAAGGCTTGAACTTGAGTAAGTGGCTACATTTATTTGAGTATAGTTTTAAAATAAAAGTTTGATGGTTAAATAATTCAGAATTTTGCCTTTATTGTAAACCAGTGTGAACTATTTATTCATATTCAGGTTGTTAGCTAAAGACTTTACAACAGTTTCAAACTCTTTGATGCTGGCTCTATAATGGAAACAGAAAGCCTGTGCTTTTGTGAAACAGAGGTAGCCGGGCCAGTGGAATTACTGTGAAGAAATGACCGAATGTCTTTCAAAAGCTGATGGTTAAACCTAGGCGTCTTGAGTTGAGTATTCACAATTTCTTAAGTTGTTCCTGGTACAGTGATGAAGCTATGCTATCCTTTGTGAAGAGTCAATTTCACTGAGTGCTTTTTATTATGTGTATGTTTAGTTGGACAATGGAATTATGAAAACTCAGCTCTTCCAGGTAAACTTTTAGAAGGACAAACACATTTTTTGTCTTTTAATTTAGGTGTAGTAGAATGACTACAGTAGGTATTCCAGGAATAGAATTAGTGTATAATCACTGCTTTGTTATAATTACTGATGTGTAATACTCAAGAAAACTAGATTGATCTAGCTGTATAATCTGCATCTTGACTCTTTGTGAGAAATAATTTCTGCTGTGTAAAACTGAAGAAGAGTAGATTAATCAGAACATGCATTATCTATTTATAATCAATTTTCAGATGTGACACAGTGGTCTCAGTTTATCTAGATTTGAATATCCAGTAGCCCTCTACCCCAATTACATGAGTTACTGACATGCAAATGCATTTTCCTAAGTTGTAAGTAAATACATTTTTCTTAGGGATAAGTTATACAATATTTAATCCTATTTATACATTCTGCTAGTATCTATCATGTATATCTGTTACACATGCCCGTAAAATATCAGTCCTGATGGCCTTAGATTTTAAGTTCCTAGAGGACAGTTTCACTTCTACTTTATTATGAAGTTAGCTGAGAAAGTGATCTAATATTGGGGCCTTTCAGAAACATGTTTCTCCCCGGGGATGGTGGTATTAATGCTGAGGTTTTCTTGCTCTAATCTTCTTTTTCCAATAATTTCACTTATGTGGAATTTATAAAACTTTACTTATATTTACATCTAATTTATTCAAATAAGTCATGGATTTTACCCTGTAGTCTTGATGTTAAATATCTTTTTCGTCCTCTGATTAAGTATTTGTTGCTGTCTAGAGTTCTTTGGAAAATATAGTCATTATACATATTTAAAATGCATATTTATAAGATAAATTAATCTTTCTGAACTTTTACTATAGCAATCCTTAGCATGTGCAAATGATTTTAAACTTCTAGAATTTTAATTGTAATATTTTAATGCAGTAGTAAAATAATAGGTAAAAAATATTGATCTATATGACTTCAAGTTCTATCAGTTTTAGGGAGGCTGATTACAATTAGCTGAATGACCCTCGTTAGAATCCCTGCTCTTATATTGTTTTTACTCTGAAATATATTTCAGTGGACAAACACTTATTCTTTTAATAGAAAATGTATGTTATTTGAATGTAGCTAGATTGACATTTACCTTTAAAATACTTAATGGAAGCAGTTTGCTTAAGTTGTAAAAATGCTTAATGTTCCCAACCTTAAGATGCCAGGATGGACTACTTTAAGATAACCCCAACCTCAAACAATATAAAATTATTCATCTTAACTCTCAACTTCTGGCTTCTCAGGTGGGAGAAAGAGAAAAATTGTTCTTTGCTTGGTGACAGTGTGGCAGTGACATAAATGTGATGCACAAAGTGAACACATAAATAGTATTTCAGAAACAGAAAATCATCCGAGTCCCTGTTGATTATCGTATAGATACTAGACATTTTAATGGAATTGCTTCTTAATTACCGAACTCTCTTTGATAGCCATGAAAAAAAATTGGATTGGACAGTATTGATTCCAAGCACTTCTGTTCCTCTTTAGGGAAATTCTGAGCTGGCAAAACACATACAGATGGGCAGACAAGACTGCTTAGTTTGCCCTCTGCTGAATTTGATCAATAGGAACCTATTTCTGTATCAAGGAGAAGTGGCTGTGTTAATTTAGACCTGGAAATCTCATCATTAGATACTCTTGAGTAAGAAGATTTAAAATATTTTACTTAAGATATAAATTGCATGTAGGCATTTTTTTTTCCAGGAAAACTTGTTTTCCTTTTTCTTCTTTTTTTATAATCATGTCACCTGTTTCATTGAGTTTTTTTCTTTTTTCCTCAATAAGAGGGCTAAGAGTCTATATACTATTGGGTTCAGTAGCTAGTGGATAAGCCTCCTATTTTACTAGCTAACTTTTTTCTTTTTCTTTTTTTTTTTTTTGAGACGAAGTCACGCTCTGTCGCCCAGGCTGGAGTGCAGTGGCGCAATCTCGGCTCACTGCAAGCTCCGCCTCCCGGGTTCACGCCATTCTCCTGCCTCAGCCTCTCCGAGTAGCTGGGACTACAGGCGCCCGCCACCACGCCCGGCTAATTTTTTGTATTTTTAGTAGAGACGGGGTTTCACCATGGTCTCGATCTCCTGACCTCGTGATCCGCCCGCCTCGGCCTCCCAAAGTGCTGGGAATAAAGCGTGAGCCACCGCGCCCAGCCGATAACTTTTTTCTTTCTAGTAGTATTGCATATAGTTTTAGGAACCGGGGAGGAAATAGGATTAGCAAAAGATAAGACCCAATTTGCCTACTAACATGTAGTGTCTTTTCTTCTATCGTTACCCAGGTAAACACAATTCCTGCTTTGTATTCTGTATTCTCATACTGTGGTCTTACCTTCATTCATTCCAAAAGCTTTTACTGAGTCCTTTGCTTGAGGGTAATGGTTGAAAACCTGTAATCAAGAATATGCTGGATATTAGGAATGCCAAATTCTGTTATTCTGTTTTAAGCATTTATTTATGTAATCATATTGCTAGTTAAAAAAAAAGAGAGAGATGAAGTATATGGATTGGTTGCACTACGTCCGATTTGTGATGCTTCCATTTTATTACAAAATATCCAGAGAAGTTTTTCTTAGATATTTTCTGCTCAGTTCTTTTAATGGAGCGATTTCTCTCTTTGAGTTCAGACTCACTCAAAAGGGTCAGAAGTAATGGAGAAAGAACAAAGCCTTAGCAAGCAGCTGCATTTCATAGTCAAGGTGCTCTGATTCTGATTTGACTTTATTTTTTAACATTTGGAATAGGTTCTAAGGGACTGTCCTGCCTACCTCATCTGTTACATTTGTCAAGTTCTCAAGACAAAAAAAAAAAAAAAAAAAGAATGGTCTTTGAACTGCAGTTTGAGATTTGAAATTCCTAGATCATATGTCCATTTTTTGCTAGATGTTTTCTGAGGGATATGGGACATTATTAAAACCACCTGGGAACTGGATACTGCAGGAGACACTGATAAAAATGAAGAGGTTTGTAAGAAAGAGGTGATATGGCTGGGTGTGGTGGCTCATGCCTATAATCCCAGCACTTTGGGAGGCCAAGGAGGGGGTGGATCACCTGAGGTCAAGAGTTCGAGACCAGCCTGGCAAACATGGTGAAACCCCGTTTATACTAAAAATACAAAAATTAGCTGGGCATGGTGGCATGCGCCTGTAATCCCAGCTACTTGGGAGGCTGAGGCAGGAGAATTGTTTGAACTCTGGAAGTGAAGGTTGCAGTGAGCCGAGATTGTGTCACTGCTCTCCAGCCTGGGCGACAGAGCAACACTGTCAAAAAACAAACAAACAAACAAACAAACAAAAAAGGGGTGATGTGAAAAGCAGTGGAGCATTTACAATTTGTAATTGATCCTGGCAGGAGAGGCTCTGGGATGTGGTAGTAGGTACTTCCTGAGGATATAATTAATACTTATTTGATGTTTACTAATTTTATCATAAATAACGAAGAAAAAATAAATACATATCTATAGAACTTCTGAAGGAAAGGAAGAGAAAATGCTTTATCTTGTTCTGAACCTGAGATATCACTGACTTCAAAAAAGGGCTATCAGGATCATCATGGACTTGCTTCTCATGAGATCATCTTGGTTATCATATTGGAAAAGTTAAAAAAAAAAACTGAAAGTCACACTAATTTCAGAATAGAGTATAATGCAATATGGAAAAATACTGAGTATATAGGCATAGTTCTTAGTAGGTCAGTATCTCTGCTATCAGGGGTAGGCGTCAGTTTTGAAAAGAAGATGGACTCTGATAATTCTACTGTTGCTGTGTTGCAGTGTGTTAATTCCTACATATTCATTTGGATAAAAATGTGATTGTAATTTTTCTCTTATATTTCAACAATTCTTGGTACAATTGCATACATGTTCCTTTCTCAGCTCTAGGTACACACATTAGCTACAGCTCCATCCCAAGAATGATGTCCTCTAAGTTGTAAAGAGATTTATCAGTGTTCACATTTGCTTTTGTACCTTTAAAATGATAAATTGAATAATAGGGTAATCAAGATCTACTTTAATTAGCTGGATACGGTGTGTGCATATATTTGTAGACCACCATTTAAAATTCAGTGTTTGAAAGCTGTAGGAGTGATGTAAAGTTTGACCTGAGAAACATTTTGAAAGGTTATTTGCTTGATTCTCCTTGTGAGTGTAATGATGATTAATGACCAAAATGGTTTACTTCAAATACTTCTGAGTAGCTAAATTTGCTATATTGCAGTCATTAAAGGGAGGCATTTTATTAGAATCTTATACCTGAAGCTCAAGATAGAGCCAAGATATACACAACACAATAGGCAAAACCAAATTCCATGAAAGAGTGTTATTTCTCCCAGAATTGAACCATTTTTCTATGTGTTTCTAACCCCACCACTGTGCTATTATTAGTATTTGGGAGCAGAAAGCAAACCCAGAATCAGACAGGAAAGTCTAGCTTCAGACTATAAGATAGTACTGGGAATTTAGCAAATTAAACAAGTGTATGCTGTGAAAGTAATTTATCTGCTTGAAATTCTACTTATTTAAGTTGTCGATGGTTTTATATGTAGGAGAAAAATTCTTTTAGTTTGGTAACTAAGCTTTATCTTGGAATTGTTTCCTTCTCAGAGTTCATATATTTTCTGTAAGATTCAGTAATGTTTGGTACATATATTTAGTTTATCTTCTTTGAGCTATCAGGTTTTGGAAGTATCATGGTGTTTTCAAAGACAGCTGGGTTAATTCAGCTGTTGGCCTGGTCTATACACTTTTTAAGACTAGATGCAGTCAGTTATGATGGATGCATTTGTTTTTCTTCAGAGAAATACATGTGCATTGGTATTGATTTTTGATATTTTTATATTTTTATACTTAATGGTAAACTGTGGGAGGCCATTACTTCAGCTAACAGAGGCTTTAAGAATTAGACAGCTCAGATGACTCTAAATTCTATTTGTAAGCAGTTTTCAGTTAAGGAGATAGGTCTGGCAGTGTGCCCACTCAGCACGGACCTATTTGACTTGTCTCTCTTTCAATGGTGTGGTTCAGAGCATATTGTCAGGAAGTATAACTTATGTTCAAACAATGCATGGGAGCTGGACATCTATTGCCAAAAACAAGCTGCCTGGGGGCAGAAATGAAAAAAGCATCCTAAGTGCTATGGAACAACTCACTGTAGGCTTTTAATTATCTGCGATTTACATAAGCAACTCTACAAAATGGGAGATACACCCAATTAAATGACAGTAAATTTACTTTGCTGCAGAATTCAATAATTTACATCTTGGTTTCCCCGCATTGCATTGATTACTGATTTGGTAGCAGATAAAAAAGCATCTGGGTGAAATTTAACCTACATATATTCAAATTAACTATAGAGATGGATTTATCTGTGTATTTATTTACTCATTTATTCAGTATTTTTATGTGCCAGACGTTGGGAATGAGAAGATGTATACACAGCTTCATATCCTTCAAAAACTGACAGTTCAGCAGAAGTGACTGACATTTAAGTAAAAATTATAACGTATTATAAGAAGAAAAACAACAAAATATGTTTAATGCAATTGTAGTATTCATTTGTTCAT
Source organism: Nomascus leucogenys (assembly GCF_006542625.1). NCBI lineage: Eukaryota > Metazoa > Chordata > Mammalia > Primates > Hylobatidae > Nomascus > Nomascus leucogenys. The sequence goes on along the minus strand of NC_044385.1, from coordinate 123,125,082 downwards.
TTAATAATATTTTCTGAGCCTCTACTACATGCCAGAGACAGAGTGGTGAGCTGAGGTAAACATGGTCCTAGAAATAAAGACAGGTCAAATGTTCTTAGAAGAGCACAGCCACTAGGACACCCATTTCTGGTAGTATGAAAGGCTACCTGATTAAAATAACCAAAGACTGGCAAAAATATATTTTAAAAATCTTTTAAACTGTATTGCTGAACTAACACAAAAAGGTCGAATCTGAAGAGGCCAAAACTTAAGAGCTGGAATTCTGCAAGGTGGATAAGCTCCAAAGTTGGCTTTCACCCTGAGGTTTTCTGCCAAATCCACAAAACCTTGAACTTTCACATCTGTGCCAAGTGACTCCACCAGATACTTGGGGAACGGGTAATCTATACTCCCTCTGAAAAGGAGTAAGAGACAGCAATTCCAAATTCATTACATGGGGCAAGCACAACCTTGATACAAAAACCTGATAAGGAGATTAGAAAAAAATAAAAAGTATAGTCTGCTTTCTTCATGAATGGGGATATGGATATCTAATAAAAGTTGTAAGCACATGAAATCCAGATACATCTAACCAGAGAGTGTATAATGATCAAGTTGTGTTATCTCAGGGGTGTTAAGTTGATTTAAAATTAAGAAATTGATTATTATATCACACAAAACAAATTAAAGGATTTTTTGAAAACTTTTGTTTTTCAGACAGGGTCTGACTCTGTTGCCCAGCTTGGAGTGCAGTGGCGTGATCGTGGCTCACTGCAGCCTCAGCTTCCTGGGCTCAAGCAGTCCTCCCACCTGACCCTCCCAAGAAGCTAGGACAACAAGTGTGTGCCACCATGCCAGACTAGTTTTTAAAGTTTTTGGTAGAGATGGGGTCTTGTTGTGTTGCCTAGGCTGGTCTCAAACTCCTGGCCTCAAGTAATCCTCCTACCTCAGCCTCCCAAAGTGTTGGGTTTACAGGCATGAGCCACTGTGCTCAGCCTAAAAACTTTTAATAGATTGACAAAAAAGGAATTTGAAGAACATCAGCATTTATTTATGACTTGAATAATTTGTGGCAAACTAGGTGTATAATGAAACTTTATTAGTCTGACAAAAGGGATCTATACAGAACCTACAATAAGCATACACCTACTGGTGAAATATTGAAAGCATTCTTTTTAAGATCAAGAACAAGATAAGAAAGCCCACTGTCACAATTCCTCATTTTTATTATACTGGAAATTTCAGCCAATGCAATATGACAAAGAAAAAGAATGACTGGAGGAAGAAGCAAAACTCATTGTTTAAAGGTTATCGATGAAGAAAACTCAAAATGATTTACAAATATATTGCTAGAATTAAGAAGGCAATTTAGCAAATTACTGGATATAAAATCAATAAATGTATGTATCTGTGTGTGTATGTATCTATCTGTCTAAATGAGTTGCATTTCTAGATGCTAGCACCAAGAATTTGGTGTAGCAATATAAATAAAGTAACAAGAAATAAATCTAACAAAAGTTTTGTAATAACCATATTTCCATTTAGATAATGTGTGAGGTTAGGCAAATAGAACTAGGGAACAATTATAGATTATAAATTTGATTTGAAAAAATTAAAACCAAAATGGATGGAGAGCTATATCATGTTCCTAGCTAGGAAGACATTAACTTTTCCCAAGTTGATTTATAGATTCAATGCCAATTTAGTCTCAATGGAGTTGTGTGAATTTTGTAACTAGACGAACTGTTTTATAAAAGATTTATTTGAAAAAGGAAAGTGCAGAGAATACCCAAGACACCCATGAAGAAGATGAAGGTAAGACAAACCCTTTCAAATACAGGCTTATTTAAATCTGTATTCCAGCTTAGACACTATAGGGAGTTAGAACTAGAACCATGGAGTAAAATGTAGAGCACACCAAGAACTCAGGCAAATATTAAAACTTCATTTATAGAAACAGCATTGTAGAACAGAGGTAAATGTAATGTTGCTAGGACAAATAATTAATCATATGATAAGAGTGAAATTGGGTGCCTGCTTCCATACCAAGAGTAAATTACAAGTAATTAAAAAACTTAAAAGTGAAAGAGAAAACTATAAAATGTTTAGAGGAAAATATAGGATTATGTTTTTATGACCACAGGGTAGAAAAATATTTCTTGAACAAGACACAAATAATACAAGACACAAAAGAGCAAACCATTTAGTAAGGATTTTAACTTGACCATATTAAAACTAAGATATTGTTTATCAAAAGACAATGTAAACAGAAAAGACAAGCCACAAATTGGCAACACATACAGCTGGGAAATAACTAGTAGGCAGATTAAACAAAAGAACTTCCTCAAATCAGTAAGAAAAAGACAATTCAATAGGAAAATAGAAAATAAACACAAGAAAAAAGGAATATAAATGACACACAACGTGTGAGAAGATATGAAATAACATTATTAGTCAAGGAAAGAATTCAAAGTAAAGTGAAATACCTTTACCACCCACTATAGCTGTCAAACTAAAACGTGTTGTGAGGTTATACCAGTGGTGGAGAACCCACATTCACTTTTGGATTTCTTAAGAAATTTAAACATTCATATACTACAATTGAATCTGTCCCATTAGTCCCATAGACAGGTTTTTTTGTTGTTGTTGTTTTTTTTTTTTTTTTTTTTTTTTTTTTTTTTTTTGATAAACATAGAAATTGACCCTTCTGGTTTTAAAGCTTGAAACTTATGTTTGTTTTATCTGAGTTATCTCCTCAGAAAAGGACCCTCAGGCCTCAAAAGAAAAAAAAAATCAAAGATCTGAAACTCTCCAGATCATTCATCTAGACAATGAGATGCCAAACCCCTCATTTATCATGATTGCTTCCTTACCCCCCCTACCCAGTTCCTGTTTTCTTACACATTGTTACATTTCTTCTCTGCTATATAAACTCCTAATTTTAATTGGTCAGGGAGACGAATTTGGGGCTGATCTCCCATCTCCTTGGCTGCAGGTCCCGAATAAGGCCATCTTCCTTGGCAACAATCATTGTCTCAGCCACTGGCTTTCTGTGTGACAAGCAGCAGGACCTAGACTGAACCCCTGGTGTTTCAGTAATACCATGACTTAAAATACCACTTGCAGTGTATATCCTAGAAAAATGCATAACTCTACAAAAATGTTCGTAGCATCAAAGTTTGTAATTGCTAAAAAGTGGAAACAAACTTACTTATATAAGTAAAAATAGAATATATAAATAAGTAGTTATATATATAATGGAAGAAGAGGGAACTGATTTTCTAGAAATCATGATGCATTTAAGAAGTATTCTCAGTAGAATTTGATCACGTACTGGAAGGTAGGTAATGTAAGATGACAGGAGTAGAATGATTTTCAAGTTCTGATTTGGGCAATTATGTGAATAGTGGTGCCACCAACCATAACAGTTTTTCTAATCCAATCATTGATATATTGATCTTAAATTATAAAGGCAGGGTAGCCAGAGAAGCTTCTTGTATTTTGATTAATTTTAACACAGCACGTAGTTATCCACAGTGTCCATAGTAAGTGCATTATCTACTATATTGGCAAGATGCTTCGTGTGTGTGTGTGTGTGTGTGCATGCGCACACGCGAGGAACTTTAATGGTGAAGTTGATACAAATAGATGCTCCAACTCAATAGTTATAAGTAGGCATACTCACCATGTGGGCAAAAACTAGGAAGTTTGATAACACCAATGATTAGGTTGTAGATGGGGATGCTTATCCACTTCTGTTGGGAATAGATATCGGTATAACTACTCTGGAAAACACTTTGGTATCACTTAATACACTTGAGTCTGCACATAACTCATGAAGCCAGCAACTAAATTACTAAGTGGACTCCCCAGAGAACTTTTGCATATTTGTACCAGGAAACATTCATACAAATATTCTTAGTAACAGAATATGGAAACAACAACTCAAATGTCCATTGATAGTAGAATCAAGAAATACATGGGGGAGTACTCATAGAAGGGAATATCACACAGCAATGAAAAGAACTGAAATACAGTTTGAGACTTCCCACGGATAAATCATGCACAGGCACAAGGAGGAACGAAAAGAAGCAAGCCTCCAGTTGTACATAGTATACGGTTTCATTTACATAAAGATACAAAACACAATTTTAAATACATTACTTAAGGATGCAACCCACAGGTGGCAAAACAGATGTTAGGCTCAGGGAGAGAGAGAGGATGAGGATATGCTTAGAAAAATATGGTGTGATCATGGATGGAGCAAAAAAGAGAGTCTGAGGTAAGGTACAATTTTCTGCTTTTGAACCTGGGAGGTGCTTACATAGGTATTCACTTGGTTCTGCTTCTTTAAAATGTTCTTATGTTCTATACACATTGTGATCTATATATTTTGATCAGTGTCTCAATAAATTTAAAAATGAAGCAATAAACCAAAATATTAACAACACTCTCCATGAGCCATAGAATTAAAAATAATTTTAAATTTTTAAAGATTTCTTTTTGTTGTCTAAATTTTCCAAATAAAAATGTTAATCTAGGCCGGGCGCAGTGGCTCACGCTTGTAATCCCAGCACTTTGGGAGGCCGAGGTGGGCGGATCACGAGGTCGGGAGATGGAGACCACGGTGAAACCCCGTCTCTACTAAAAATACAAAAAAATTAGCCGGGCGTGGTGGCGGGCGCCTGTAGTCCCAGCTTCTCGGAGAGGCTGAAGCAGGAGAATGGCGTGAACCCGGGAGGCGGAGCTTGCAGTGAGCCGAGATTGCGCCACTGCACTCCAGCCTGGGCGACAGAGTGAGACTCCGTCTCAAAAAAAAAAAAAAAAAATGTTAATCTAAAAGGAATGACACATTTTCTTTCATTTTTTTATTTGTGTGTGTGTGGTAAGAACACTGAAGATCTACTATCTTGTCCGGCACGGTGGCTCACGCCTGAAATCCCAGCACTTTAGGAGGCTGAGGCAGGCAGATCATGAGGTCAGGAGTTCGAGATCAGCCTGATCAACATGGTGAAACCCTGTCTCTACTAAACATACAAAAATGATCCAGGCGTGGTGGCATGCAACTGTAATCCCAGCTACTCAGGAGGCTAAGGCAGGGGAATCGCTTGAACATGGGAGGCAGAGGTTGCAGTGAGCCAAGATCACACCACTGCACTCCAGCCTGTGCGACAGAGTGAGACTGTCTCAAAAAAGAAAAAAAAAATGTACTATCTTAGCAAATTTCAAGTGTACAATTCAATTACTGTATTGTTAACAGTCACCATGTTGTACATTAGATCTGTAGAACTTATTCATCTTGCATCACTGGAACTTTGTATCTTTTGACAAACGTCCCTCCATTGCCCCCTCCATCTACCCGCTGTCCCACCTCTTCAATTTTCTGCTTCTACGAGTTTGACTCCTTTGGTTCCACATATAACTGAAATCATGCATTATTTGTCTTTCCATGTCTGGCTTGTTTCACCTGGTATAATGTTCCTCAGGTTCATCCATGTAGTCACAAATGTCACGATTTCTTTCTTTTTTAAATCGAAGAAAAGAAAGAGAATGAGAAATAAAGGAAATGGTAACTATGGGAGGTGATGGCTATGTTGTTAAGTAGCTTGACTGTGGTAATCATTTCACAGTACATGCATGTATCAAACCATGAAGTTGGATACCTTAAATATATGCAATTCTATTTGTCAATTATACTTTAATAGAGCTAAAAAAATGACAGCCATTATGCTATTATTTTTAAGTTGGAAATCTCCTGTGATGAGAAGAGTGTATACGTGTCCCATAAGAAAACTCTCTGGTCACAGTAGAAGATAGTGGGTACCCCTGAGTAGAATTTGATTTTTCTATACTTAGCAGGGATGTTAGGGTTAAAAGTTAGAAAATTATACAGTGTTACTGAAGCCAAAGGTAGCACAAGAAGCTGCTTTCCTTTGTTTCAATCATTTCATCTTCCCACCTATACCTTTGATATGTTCTTTCTGACTCCCATTGCAACATATGTATAAACTTCTCTTCTGCCTCTCAGTCGGCTGTGCTTGCTTGAGTTCAACATATCACATATACTGTTCCCAACCTTGTATTTTTCCTAGAAGTTTCAAAGTTTGATTATATTTCCCAACTCTTCTTGTGTTCTATTTGCCTATTCTATGGGAAGCTCTCTCTCAAGCATCACTACTCAATGTGATAAGGAGAAAGAAGGCAGGACTGTCATCTTAGCACTTGGCACCATCCTCTGCTTGAATCTGTCCTGAGTCCCGTTTCTCTTTAATTAGTCTCATAGGAAAAGAGAAGCAAGATCATGCTGCCAAATGGGATATTTTTGGAATTCTCATTCTTTTATAATTGTGCCCCTGGTCATTTTGAATCTTTACCTTAGTAGAGTTTCTAATGAAAACCAGATGGTAGACAGGTTTAGTGTGTTGAGCACCTAACATGTACAAGGCTTGTTCACATTACTGAATGTACAAGGCCTGGTTTGTTTCCTCAAAGAACCTATAATCTAAAGGAACAGATATCTGTGCTAATAATAATTAATAATAATAAGTGATGATAACCACAGCATTAATCTAGCATTTCCTGTATGATAACCATTCTTCACATATTAACCCACCTAATCCTTATAACAATTATGTCACATGGGTATACCATTTGTCACCATTTTGCAGATGAGTACATTGAGAAGAAGAAGGAAAATCATGTGCCCAAAGTCCTATAACTACTAGATGGTACACTGATAATTTAAAAACCAGGCAGCCAACTCTTGACCCACTGTTTATACCCAGTACACACGTGGCATTCAACCGCAGTGTGAAATAAAGCAGAGCCCAGGGTTGGTGCAAGAGCAAGATATGGACTGAGAACAGCATTAGTCACTATCAACATTGTAGCTGAAACCCAGGAATTCAACTAACTTCATTAAACCCCTAATCCTGGGGGGATGTATTCAGTCCTGTGTTTCTTTACGCTGACATCTAAGGGCTGTGTTTTCCTAATGATTACAACTTCTGTTTTCTTTAACCATACCTTATTGTTGACTTTTCCAAGCAGTGATTTGCATTTTAGAATGCCAGAAATTGCTGTACATGTTCCCAAATAAGAACTTTAAGCCTTAAGTTTAAGAAAATGACAAATCAGGCTTAGAAACAAATGTACAAATAAATGTAGCATGATGTGCTAGGCATCTTGAATGGGCATTTTTTCCTCATAAATTATAAGAAGTCTCAGAAAGGAAGAAATTGGGTGTCTTTAAATGGAAATGAATTTGAATAAGAGCACAGAAATGGAACTGATAGAACATTTATTTGGTTGTATGATCATTTAATTGAATTACTTTGTGTGGCCATTTTAATTTTATTTAACATTTAACAGGACATACACACACACACACACACACACACACACACTCCATAATATTATCAATTCCATCTTCTTTTTCTGCAAGGAAAATGAGGAAGCTAAAAGTAAAAGACATGCTATTGCAGGGCTGTGGTTGAATTATAGTTCCCACTGCAAGTTTAAGTCCACCCAACATGCACCCACTAAGAGCAGGATGTTATCATCATAAACAACAAGAAAAATCTACTCTACGTATCCTATACAGCCTTGTTTACAGAGCCTGTGGAAGCCATAATTTAGAATTTTGGACATTTTTAAGAAGTGAAATCTCTACTTTGGATCTTTTGGCATGAAACATAAAATATAACAGCTCACAGGAACATATGCCTTCACTGAGCTTCTCTCTTTGGCAAGCCCTGAAAAAGGGCATTTTCGATGACTTTTCCATATTGATCTCCTTTAAGGAAGCTAATAAATAATTTCAGCACCACTATTTTCCTCCTGTTTATTCATATCTTTTTCTAAAGAAAAAAATATTTTTCTAATGAAAGAAACAAAACAAAATATTCCATGCTGTGTCTTTCTTTTGATGAGGGCCAATGTGGTAAGTTTTTTTTCTCCCTCATAAAATTGTTTACAGGAAACAGTGGGAGAGAACTAAAGAATAACGGTTTTTCTTTAGCAGCTGGAGGTTGTCTGAATGGAGTCTTCAATTCCCGTGCATGTTTTGTAATGCAGATTTCTTTGAAAATGGTCTTGCCAGTGCACCTTAAATACATTTTAGAATTATCTTACCATGAAATTAGTTTTCTCCGTCATTGGCTTAGTTGAATCCCTCCCCCAACTTTTTTTTTTTTTTTGATCAATGCTGGGACATTAAAAATAAAGGCGTGGCTGCACATGCTATTTTTGGAAGTTCTATCAAAATTCCATCCTTCAGCAGGCCAGTGTGCTTTGAGCAGCAGGTATTTATCACAGTACCGCTAGATGCTATCCAGCTCCTCCATCTTTCACCCTGAGGGTTAATTCTCCACTTTCCATCCTTGCCATTGGCCTGTATTTCTATGGTAATTAACCATAAATAGAGCAAGGAAGGAGTTTCAGGAGCAAAAGTAGCCCAGAACTTGGTTGCCATTGAATGAGCCATTTTAAAAATTACTGAGTCAAACAGCAACTCATGGTTCAGAGATCATGCTAGGAAACTAGCTGATGTTGATGATATTTGTAGAGGTGGTGGTGGACATGAAAATAGAGATAGTAGTGGTGGTGATGGTGAGGGTGGTGGTGGTGATGGCGATGGTGGTGATGGTAATGGTGATGTGGGTAGAAATTAATAATGGTAGTAGTGGCAAGGTTATGGCAGTGACTTAAAAGCATCCCAATTAAGGGTCTGGGAAACGTGACTGGTACAACACTTGTACAAAAATTTCTGTGCTCTGGTCATTTTACATCAGATAGTGTTCTTTTCATGCTAATACTTTTCTGTCTCTAAAAACACTATTAATTTTAAGAAGAAAGTCTTTATCAAATATTGCTACATACATACATAAAATTCTTCAAAAGCAACAAAATAAAATTTCAAATTATTTGTTTGATATACATTGAGTACCCTTGGAAAATGAGAGTTGTAAAAGAAAACCAACCCTGTAATATAGTAGTGCTAAAAATCTCCCCATATTCACTTTTTCTCTTGTTGTTGTACCTGAGAGGATTGTCTTTGTGTCATTGCTGGTTGGCACATGCTTTTTTCATTCCACACTTTGAAATATGAATCTATTACAAAAGGATCATGTTGGTGAGGCACTGGGGATGAATAAGTTAGGAACAGTAATTAGTTTTTAAGCATTCGCTTTAAGGATGGCGAAGCATTTTCCCCTCCCCCAAATATTAAATAATTTCCTCTCAAGCAGTTGGTTTATAGGAAGAACAGTTTAGTTTAAATTTGCATATTCTGAATGGACTGTCTTTATCTGCTTGACACATTACTTCCCAATTTCATTGTACTGTCCCCTCTGCTCATCATCTCTCACAAAAGAAACCCTCTTCAAGATATGTCATTCTGTGTCTCATATCTGGAATGGGAAGCCCTTCCCACTTAAACAAACAAAAAATCTCCCCATTGTCATCCTGTGTATACCCCTCCCCACTTAGAACCTTGCCTCTTCCATAGTCATGCATCTTGAAAATGTAGGAGTTGTCTACGTTTATTTCTGTTTTCCCACTCAGCTCTTCAACCCACTGCACTCTTGCCTCTGTCCTCACCACTCCACTGAAATTTCTCTCAGCATTGGCCATTGCCCTTCTTTGCTCAGTTGCGAGGCCATTTCCCAGACATTTTCCTGCTTACCTGCATGGTTTGTGACCCTGTTCCTTACACCCTTTTTGGTAAAGTGTTTGGCCACCTCCAATTTACCTTTTAGGTCTCAGCTTAACTATTGGTTCCTCCAAGAGGACATTGTGGAGGCCTCCAAGTCTGGGAAAGAAATAGTATCTGTATTTTTTTTGTCATAACCCAGGAACGGTTAAAAAATTTTATTCATTTGTCTGACCTATTTGCTTTATATCCCTGATGCCTAGCTCATGTATGACACAAAGTAGGCATATATTTTCCTCCAGTTTCTTTTGGATTCGAGTAACAGAAACTTCCACCAGCATAAGCAAAAGGAGAATTTATTATTATGACTTAGAGTTACACCTTGGGTCAAGCAACAGAAAGTGCTGCCAGGGCATGGAGGACTGAGAATAGGAAGAGACAGCTGTAGGAACCAAGACCATTTATCTTGGATGTCCTCTGCCTTCAGGGGCCAAATAACTACTAGCTTCTGCTTCTTTCTGTGTTTTGGCCCAATTTTTTTCCTTCTATAGACCAGATTTCCTCCTTCTCAGCATCCTTTTCCCTCTTCTGAGTTTATACGTCCTCAGCTCCGGTCCTCTATGCTGGGGGAGCAGAGAGAAGTGGTAGAAACGTGGCTTCTGGGGTTGCACCTTGAGGGTGTTAGGATGTCATGGGCTGCTCACAGGATGGGGGTCATGAGCTGAACAGGCACTCAGTGTATGTCTATTTCAATGCTTGCTTAAAAATCCAGTGAATGATTGAGTAGCTGACTTCCAGGATTCTCTTATCTAAACTCTCTGAAGACTAATATTCCTCATTTACAAGAAAGTGAGTTTATCCAGGATAGCTTCCATACTCCTCTACACTTTCATTATTGACACAATGGGATATATTGTTCTTATCAAAAGCGCTAATAGTCCTTATGGATTCTGAGTTGACCATCACCTTATTTTGGTTTAAGAAGCAGGGGTTGGAGGGTAGGGAATGGAATCAGTGCTTATATTAGTCAGCTATTGCTATAATATAAGGCAGAATAAGAAGCAATACTCCAGATCTCAGGGACTTATAACAACATGCATCTATTTTTCTTGCTCATGGGTATGTAGGAGCTGAGGTTTGGCTCATTTTGGCTGAGGTTGGTTGGGTTTGGTGCTTCTTCAAGGATCGGAACTGAAGAGGCAGAGGCTACCTGGGGCTTACTCTTCTTGGGCAGCAGCCTTCATGGAAACATGGGCTGCTTCTAAAGGCCTGGGCTCAGAAGTAGCAGCTGTCACTACCACCCACATACTATTTAAGGCCAGGGACAGGGCCAAGCTAAACATTGGTGAGATGTATACTTCATCTTCTCTATTCTATTGCGAGTTCCTGTGGCAGTGGAAAGGAGTAAGAATTGGGAACAAGAACCCAATCTACTAGAATCCTAAAATTGCTTACATGATTTCAATGACTTTTTAGTTTTCAAAGTGAAGTTCAAATTCTTTAAGCATGCTAGGTGGCTATGTGTGCAGCTGCAACTGGGTGATCTCTTCAGCCTCATTTCTTTTTCATTTGCCCTTATATATGTACAATTTGGCTCAAGCCAAGTTGAATTTCTGTTGAGCATAGCATATCTCGCATGCTGTTCTTTCTGACTCCCCTCTGGCCTTCTTTATTTAGCTAACTCTTATTTTACCTTTAGAACTGAGGTCAAGAAAAGACTTCTTCCTGGAAGCCCTCCATGATTCCATGAAACACACATCGGTGCCCTCCTCTGTGCTTCTTAGCAGCTTGTGCTTGTCTCTAGCATTGTACTTATTATTTTGTGCTGTGTCATTGCTTCAGCCATCTGTTCCTTCAAGTAGAATTGAACGTTCCTCAAAGGCTATAGCAATACCTCAGTTAACTTAGTGTCCTTAGAATCTAACACAGCACCTGACAGTTAGTAGTTATCTAATCAACAATGTTTGTGAAATAAAAGAAGAATGAGAAGATGAAAAGATGAGAGGAAGGAAGGGAGGGAGAGAGGAAAGAAAGAGGAAGACAAGGGTGGTGACTGGTTACTTGTAAGACAGTTCATTCACTGGAAACTTATAAATTATTTATTCATTAATATTCATTCACAGTAAGCCTATGTTTGGAATATCTTATTTCTATAGTCATGAGGTGGTAGCCCTTAACCAATATACCATTGTTGGCCTGATTTTGTAAGCATTATTTTTTCATCTAGAGAATCCATGTATTTAGTATGACAAGCACATACTCAGACCCTAAAAGTCACTTTCTAAAGCCAAACGTGTGCTCTTCCCCACCTCCTTGTAAATACTTCAAGGCTACTACCTTGCCTAGCAGTGTCTGCCTGAACATGGGCAGTTTTAATTACACAGGAAGCACTCTTGCCCAGCCATTGACTGATATGTAGTTAAAGACATAGCCTGGAGTACCCCTAGTGGAATGCTAATAAGGAAATGGAGACTTAGTTGTTATTAGGTTATTTTCTTATTGGAAAAACTAAGGGTGATGAATGTAGCCAGGACTGAGCTCTTCCATATTCCAGGCATGTATCAAAAAGAGTTTATCTTTATCTGAGCTCTCGTGCCAACCTTCTTAGAGCAAGTGACTGCATGACACATCACGGTAAATAACTTCTTAAAAAAGTATATGCTGGCTTGTTTTAGAATGCATGTGCTCTTTAAAAATAGGTAGGGAGTTTGACACACACCTGATTGCCTCTGAGATGAAATCCGAAGTGTCTGGCATCACTCCCTCTTCTGGAGAAGGTTTCTCATCATCTCACCTCTTGTCTCCAGCTGCTCAGGCGGCAGCTAGGTCTACAGAGGCGGCGTCCAATTACTCAGAATATCTGCCCCTGCTCTTGGCAGGGACTTACACTTCCTGGCTTTTGCAGATGATGGATGGCACTTTTTGTAAAATGAGATGCCTTTGGAATAGGAAGGTCGAGTCGGGAAAAGGGTAGGTCTTGATTCCCACAGGACAGAGTAACTGAGAATGTGGCTGGCCAAAGTCAAGAGGCCACTGAGCACAGGCTGCAGAGAGATTTCATCAGAAACCAGTGAGGACAGTGTTGCTCAGGAACACATTTGCTACTCCTAAGTGAGAAACCATAGTTGTTTCTTTGTTTAATGTGAATTTCTTTCCAGTCTATTGTTTTCACCTGGTAGAATGGGAAGGGCCTGGCCAAATGTGGTGAGCGTTCCCGTGTTGTCGCGTGGCTTTCCTGGGAACCACAAAAGGAGTGGAACTTTGCAGAGACTGCTGTCAACTTACAATGAGCAGTGAAAATCAATGAGAGGAAAATGGCCCATTTTTGCTTCATTGATTTTTGCTGGTCAATGAATCCTCTTCATTTTATGTACCCCCCTCCTTCAATTTTTTTCCTCTGTTGGACACATCTTAATTTTACTGCTCTGCATTAAGCACAGTACTGAGAGTGACAGTTTCTTTAATCACATGGAGTTGTTAGTGATGGCAACGTGTCAGATTTGGAGAGGAGCACAGTGAGATGAGACTGAAGCTTGGGAAAGGTGACGATGGTGTATTAGCATTGAGTAGGTTAGCTTAGGGACTGGCGTGACTGTGTTCAAACGGATAGGAAATGTTTAAAAATAAAACAGGAAAGATGACAGATGATGAAGAGCAAATGTAGGGCCCTGGGAAGACAGCAGTGCTAACTCGGTGTGGGTCCAATCACAGAATTTAAGAGAGATCTTTGCATTATACAATCATTATGCATTACCACATCAATGTTTTTGTGAGAATGCAAAGAAAATATAGCATTTGCTGTACAGTAATAGGAGTTTAATGTAATACGTTAATAATTTGTAGTGATTTTCTTGTATTCAGCCACCTCACTAGGTAGAATAATAATCGGCTCCAATGAAGAGAAATCAGAAGTCCAGAAAAAACGACCTCTCTGGAATGTTTGCCCCAGGGAAGCTTGTTCAACTTAATAGGAAAAGAATGAATAGAAAATTATCATCTCTATCTAGACTAGTTTTAATTATCTTTTTCAAACTATCTTTGGATTGCTCTGTCTGTATTAAATTTTCAGATAAGAAACTAAGGCACAGGGCATTTTAAAAAATTGCATAAGATCAAATAGAAACTGAGTGCAGTGCTGAGAGGAGAACTCAAAACTTCTTTTGTCTATGGATTGGCTATTGAAGCACGTTATCTTATGGGGAAGCAGTTGACAGTAATTGGGATTTCCTTAGTAGAAAATGCAAGGTTCAAAGCTAAATGCAACTCTATTCTCTCACCAGTGAGGCTACTTTTTTTTTTTTGTCCCTAAATAGACCTTTTAATTTATATTTTGCTTTTGGAAATTCCTGCTCTGCTTCCCCGAACAGTCCTGAACATTTTTAGGTTGAGAACGTATTGCATTCTCTGAGCTATTCTACTCGTCAGTTTTCCACCTTTCTGGTTTTGGATCAAGAAGATGGACCATGACTTAGAAGCCTGCTCCGTGGTTTAAGCTATGCCTTGCAACAGGACAGTTCGTGCTCCTATAGCTCTGGGCACACTAAACGGGGATGACAGGAAGCTGATAGCAGCTATTAGAACAGGTTCCAGGAATGCACGTTTTCCTGAAGGCTTTGGGCACTAATACAAGCATAATGGTTTAGCTGCTTGATAATAAATATATAATGTGTCCTTCAAGCTAGTTTTCACAAGTTTTCTTTTATTCCCCTGGAAATGTCTGCATGTCCCTTGACCATCAGCAGTCTGTTAAGACATGTATCAGCAAAAGCTATTTGGCCAGAATACAGCTCTGAGAAAATAGCTGCATTACCCAGCAACTGGTACTACCAAAAAAAAAAAAAAAAAAAAAAAAAGAAAGAAAATTATCCTAAATTGTTCTGAATTTAGTTTTTCTAATTATATTTACTAGTTAATTAAGGATTTAAGTCATTCAACAATGGTCACAGGTCAAAAAAGAAAATCAATTGAAATCATTCCAAGTTTGTCCATTGGTAAACCTGATGAGTCACCATAGTAAGCCAAACAGACCTCTGGCCATATGCCAGAATGAGGAATTTGCAAATTGAAATGGAGCTCATGATAATTGGATTAACCTCATCCAAGAACCCTCACGTGGCTAAAAGGAGGAAGGGCAGGAAGAATCATGAAAACAAATAAACAAACCAAAAAACCATCCTGATCCCTCAGCCCTCATATTCAGACTGCTTTCGAAGAACGTAGGCTCACCTGCTGAGACGCCTTGGAGGCTGGTAAATTTTTACTTGAAGAGAACAACAATAACCTGAAAATAAGAGGTAGCTACATTTCTGTTAAAAGGGATGAATGGTACATTCTCATAGCTGGTGAAAGGTGTTAAATTTAAGAAATAATCTGAAATGGACATGATAAGAAGAAGCTATCTTTATCTTTGCTGGAGTCTTAACACTCCAGAAACACTTCTTAACACTCCGGATAATTAGGTTAATTTTTTTTGACAGATGCTAGAGGTCTTTAGACATGTACAATGGATGGGTTGCTGATGGGGACAGAGAGCCAGAGAACTAGACTTGAATGATTCCTTGAGACAGTTTTCTTTTTCTGTCTTTTCTTTTTTCTTTTCTTTTCTTTTCTTTTCTTTTTTTTTCTTTTCTTTTCTTTTCTTTTCTTTTCTTTTCTTTTCTTTTCTTTTCTTTTCAGACAGTCTTCCTCTGTCACTCAGGCTGGAGTGCAATGGTGCGATCTTGGCTCACTGCAACCTCTGCCTCCCAGGTTCAAGAGATTCTCCTGCCTCAGCCTCCAGAGTAGCTGGGACTATAGGCGCCCACCACCATGCCTGGATAATTTTTGTATTTTTAGTAGAGACGGGGTTTCACCTTGTTAGCCAGGATGGTCTTGATCTCCTGACCTCGTGATTCTTCAGCCTCGGCCTCCCAAAGTGCTGGGATTACAGGCGTGAGCCACCGCACCCAGCCGGGACAGTTTTCTACCTGCAGTGACATTAGATCTTGTGAACGTCGCTGGTGTTGCTCACTTGGATGGGACCTATTTGGGGTATAGTGTCTTGAATCATAGAAAGGGAAATATGTTTGTGCTGTTAATGATGGGAAACCAATTCCTGGGGAAAAGCTGTTATAAAGAGCTGGTGGAGTGAAGCTGAGGATGACAACACCTTGATCTGATGGTATCCTTGAGTTCTCCTAAATAATTCAGAACATTTTACACAGTTGAAGGGTTGAAATCAATTGTAAGGAGGAATTTCCTGAAAGTCAAGACTATTTAATATTGGACATGAGTTACTGAGAAAGGTTACTCTTCAGCTTCCCATGTGTAATGTTTTAAAAATCAACTCCTTTTAATAAAACCTTGGCCATGTAGCATTTCATTGCATTTTCCTCATGAGGACCCAGAGGCTGAGTTTAAAGTTCTCCCCATTCCTCCCTCTCCCCATCACCTAAATTACACTCTACCTAGCACTAGCTGTAAGATGATAAACCTTTGGAGTTCCTGATCAGAATTCTCTCCACCATCCTGTTGCCTCATTTAGTTTAAGCAATGTGCCTTTTGAGCTGGGAGACTGGGATAATGGAAGAAGAGAGGGATGCGAATGGAATTTTCCTTTTAGTCATCAAACTCCTTTAGGAATGAAAACAGCAAGTAACACAAAAAACTAAAAATTACTATATTCTTCAATAGGTGACAATGGCTATGCTTTGTTGACACTAGTGAGATTTTTATGTTCAAGAAGTAAATGTGTTTATGTATTTGTAGGCTTAGGTCCTTAGTGTAAGAGAACTGGCATCCATGCCTGCCCTATACCTTTGGTTCAATCAAAGAAGGAACTATTTTTTATGATTAACTAGCAAGTCTCATATACACTCAAAACAAAATATTGTGTTATGGGCCGGGCGCGGTGGCCTCACGCCTGTAATCCCAGCACTTTGGAAGGCCAAGGCAGGCGCATCACTTGAGGTCAGGAGTTCAAGGCCAGCCTGGCCAACATGGCAAAACCCCGTCTCTACTAAAAATACAAAAATCTGCCGGGTGTGGTGGTGGGCACCTGTAATCTGAGCTGCTCAGGAGGCTAAGGCAGGAGAATCTCTTAAAGCCGGGAGGCAAAGGTTGCAGTGAGCCGAGATCGCACCACTGCTTCAGTATAGCCTGGGCGACAGGGTGAGACTCCATCTCAAAAAATATATATATAATAATAATAATATATTGTATTACCAATCTGCTACATACTACACACACACACACACACACACACACACACACACACACACACACACAAATCCAAAGCTAACCCAAACCAAACAAAAACCTCTTTTGGCCTGGGTATCAATAAAACCAAAGTATCAAGAAGAGGAGGGGAACTTTTCCCTTTGAGAAATTTTATTTGAATTAAATATGGCTAGTAGTTTGTAACTAATTAATATTTGCTCAGAGAGAAAAAATAGGACCTAGCTTAGTGCCCCAGGCCTGCAACAGTGGGAGCTCAATCAATATGTGTTGAATTAATGACTGATGGGAACACTTGAAGACCTGAAATTAAGACTTAGTAATTTTAAGTGAGGATGGATTGCTCAGTTTTATTTGTGTTCATTAACTGCCTGCTTCTTTTTGGCCAGAGACAGAACAGTGAAAATGTGTAGAGAAGGGTTTTAAGGACGATAAGAGAAGAGAACATGGAGAAGGCAGGCAGTCATCGCCGGAGTCCTAAGCGGCAATACAGGAAGAAATGTCAGAGTAGGTTAAAACTTAATGTACATAGTGAAATAGAAAGGATGAGGATGACAGAAGCAGCTGGCAGGGGGGTTAAGTAAGAGTCCATTATCCCCCATAGAGTTCCATAGTCTCATCTCTAGTCTAATTGTTTACTCTCTTCCTGCTTGAAATGAAATCTGATCTCACTTCCAGGTGTTTCCATTGCTGCCATCAAGCCAGTTTTTATATGATCAATAATAATAATAACAAGAATACTATTAGACCTACCATTTATATTTAGCATTTGCTTTGTGCTTCTCACTCAGTGCCTGTTTTATGTTCGCAACTCTAATTTTTACAACTCCATCATGCAGATACTACGATTTACAACTGTATCGGGGAGATATATACAATTACTACCATTTTACAAATGGAGATTTGGGGGCTAAGAAGGATTAAGTTGCTTGCCTAGGGTCACACAGTTTCCAAGTGGTAGAAGAAGAATGTAAAGACAGATTGATTGGACTCTTAAATCCTTTCTCTTTCCTTCTGTCCTATACCTTTGGAATAACTGAGAAGGGAAACCAGGAGAGAGGCACATTGGATCCAAGCATTCTTTCTTTCACTTGTCCGTTTCACAAATACCTGCTGGGTCTCCCCCATGCTGGGCCCTAAGAATGGAGTCACGACTAGAGAATAGTGTCTGTGTCAAGGAGCTCTCCTTCTAGCAGAGGAGTGTCAAGGGGACAGGTGATTCTATATCCTGACCTTTAGCAGGAGTGAGCAGAGGTTGACACTGGAGCACTCAGTTCAGACTTAAGAAGTCAGGAAAGGAAGCGTTTGCCTAAACAGGTTCCTAAGGAATTAGCCTAGAGAAAGGTGGGCAGGTGGACAAAAGTGTTTCAGGAAGGTGGAACAGTGAGGCTATATAATGGTAGTTCCAGAGAAATCAGGTATTTCTAGGACTGAAGCATAGAGAGTGGAAGGTCAGGAGATGCACATGGAGAGGGGAACGATTAGGAGGCCCTTGTAGGCCATGGAAGGAGTTTCCATTTTTTCCTTGAAGGAATGGGGAATCATTGAATGATTTTAGGTAAAGAAGAAAAAGGCTCAGGTTCGAACTTTAGAATGATGACTCTGGCTGTACAGGAAAATGGATTAGAATGGATTGAGAGGCAGGGAGATCTGTCCCATCAATACAAGTGAGAGGGAATGGTAACCTGATTTAAGGTAGTGACAATGGTTAGCATTGGATAGATCTGAGAAATATTGATGAGGTGTAATTAAGAGAAATTGGTGATTAATAATATGGACAAGCAGATGGTATTAGATTAAACTAAGTTACACTGCTGTAAAAACATGACCCACATCTCTGTAGCTTAACAAAAGCTTATTTTTTTCTTACACAGAGTCTATTGTAGGTCTAGGTAACTCTTTTGGGCACTCGTCCTACATGCTTAGCAATGCAGTTGCTTCAGCCTCTATTACCTTCATCTTAATAGGAGAACTCCTCAGCAAACACCATGACAGTGAGAGACAATGGCTGGGGAATTGGGGTGAGCTTTTCACCTTAGCCCAGAAGTGACCCACTATATTCTGCTCCCATCTCCTTGTTTAGAACTAGTGGGCCCACCCAGTGACAGGAATGCCGAGAAGTACAGTTTTCTGTGTGAGCAGGAGTGGGAAACATTACAGATGTTGGAAAACACTAGTATCGTCTACCACAAGGACTAGGAAGCTCTCCATTTATTTGTTTATTTGTTTATTTATTTAAGATGGAGTTTCACTATTGTCACCCAGGCTGGAGTGCAGTGGCATGATTTCGGCTCACTGTAACCTCTGCCTTCTGGGTTCAAGCAATTCTTCTGCCTCAGCCTCCCGAGTAGCTGGGATTACAGGTGCCTGCCACCACACCAGGCTAATTTTTGTGTTTTTAGTGGAGATGCGGTTTCACCATGTTGGCCAGGCTGGTCTTGAACTCCTGTCCTCAGGTGATCTGCCCGCCTCGATCTCCCAAAAAGCTGGGATTACAGGCATGAGCCACTGCACTGGGCCTCCACTTTAAAAATTTAAGAATGTGTATATGTGTTTAAGTGTGACTGTGTGTGTGTGTGTGTAGAGAAGGGAGTAGAGTTTGTGTGCAACATCACTGGACTTAATTTTCCAAGCTCTAGGCTGCTGATTCATAAGATGGGGAAGGTATGCATGTCCTAGTACCTTTCATGAATTTGGCTGCTTTGTTGTGAAAACAGCACCAATGATATCAGAGTGTCTTTTTGTACATCATTGGGTTCTAGAGGCTTCTCTCCACTGTGCTACTCCCTGATCCCCACTTCTGTCTACCTTCTGCCATCTTGGTGTTATGTTTCCCTTTAAAAGTGGTTTGCACGGAAGTTTAGTGCGATACTGGGAAGTGACTTCCCAGCAATCCACAGTCTTTGTGTGGACTATCCTACATTGTGGATTCATCTGAGTGTGGCCTTGGTGTACTCTGGAGCTCATAGTTCCCAGGTACTGAAGAAATGTTTACAGCTATTTGAAAATAGTGGTGTACTAAAGAGAAACTAAATGCTTCGGACATCTTTTGCTTAGATTCATTCTAAACCATAAATGGTAAATCATAAAGATTGATTAATCACAAAAACATTTTCTCTATTTAAAAGCCTTTATTTTCTATTTCATAACCTGGGATTTGGGGTTTTGATAGAGAATGATAATTTCTTGATATTCTCTGCATAATAATTTTCGAGATCCGAATTAACTCCCAAGTACCTCATGCCCATGTCTGTCCTTTGCCTCAGACACCAATTAAGTCAAAGTAAGATGAACTGTCTAAAATCAAAGTGCATGTGACCTAGGATTCTTGTCAAGGCTGTTGAGAAAAACATGTGATAGGAAGTGATAATTTTTTAAAAATGTGCTTGTTAATTTTAAAAAGCAATCACAAGTCACAAATAGGAGCTCTGTTCCCTGCTTTTCCTCCTGTGTAAGTGAAGAGGGAAGCAGTGTGTTCCTTTTAGGTGGGATCTGGGGTCCATTTTTCTCTAGAGTAAGCCCATAGTAAGCTTTCAGTACATGAATTAAGAGTAGAAAAACAAGACTTAATCAAGTGTTGCCTTGCCAGTTGAGGATTTGTTCTTCTCCAGAAGCAGCTCTGCTTAACCCCCAGACTGATAATAACACTAGCAGTTACACAGACTCACTCTCCACCAACCTCAAAACTTGGCGTTTCTCTGTTGCCTTCCCCAGATGCCTTCTGCAGTCAGAAAACTCATGCAGTGCCGTCCTGCCCCTCCGCTCTCCAGCTCAGGGACTTTGGGCAACTTGCAGCCTCTCTAAGCCTCAGGTGATCAGCTAAAAAAGAAGGAGCAGGGTGGTGATCCCTGCCTGTCTGTCTCGCAGGCTTGCTGTGAGGTGGGATAACATTATGTGTGCCAAGTGCTTTGGAAACTGGAAAGCGCTCGGAGCTCCAAAGGAAAACTAATTATTTTTCAAAATTCTCTTTCTCTGGCCAGGCTCTCACCTCTCTCACCTTTGTTTCTTTCTTCCTTTCTTTGTTCTCTCTGTGTCCTACTCACCTCTGTCCTCTTCGCAACGTGCTCACTTCCTTGTTCTTACATCTCCACCTTCTGTGCTTCATTAACTCCAAAAATAAAAGAATAAAAATGGGGGGAAAATCCCTTACTATTGCTGAAAGTTTCAGCAAAATGCTCTCTTGTCTTTCTCCACGCTTATCCTCAGGTATGTTATTCACAGTGTCTCACACACTGGATGCCTTATAAATATTCTTATTAATAATAACCCAGAGAGTTACTTATTTCCACACCAGTGATGATATTTACTGGTTACCTATGACACTGATCTTCGGGGTTCTTTCTCCTGGGGCAAATGCATGCTCATTATTTTGGTCTGTCAATCTGCTTTCTTTGCCATAGATCCCAGTGGAGGCTGAATGAGAGACTGGTTATGATACAGAGATCATTAGCTTTCAAATCTGGCTCCTTGAAACCAAATAGAATGTATTTTCTGCTCATATGACAATAATTTTTTCATCTCTTTAGATTCACATTTCTTGTTTTCTTTTTCTTTTTTTTTTCTGTAAAGTTTGGTCTCCTCTGCAGTGTTGTTAGAAGCCCATAATAATCAAACGACTTGATTAAGGTCATTTCCTGGGCTGAGGCAGCTGAATCTATCTAGGCCCTGATCAGCTTTCAAAATAACTTTCCATCAATTCCATCCAGCAATTGTCTTTCGTCACCTCAAGTTCAGTCAAACATTAAATATAAAGAAGTGGGTAAGATAGAAATCTATGGAAGGGTGCAAAACTAAAAAGGCAGATTAATCTGCATGAGTATGTTTCACTTTTAGTTGTTCCTAGCAGACCCTAGGAAATATTGTTAAATGGAAAAAATTTTAAAGGTATGCCCATGCCTTTAGTGATTACTTTTTCTGACTTCTTGGATGCATCCCCACAAATGTGCATTTTCTTCCTAATGTTACTTTTAGCATGTCATACACTAAAAGTAGTTCTTAATCCACCAGCTGATTTGATAGTAAGTGGTGTTTATTGAGTACTTACCTTGTGCGATACTAGGTGCTGAGGATAAATAATATGAATGCAAAAGCAGACATAGTCACCATCCTCATGAGCTTACAGTCATTAGTTAGAATATCACATTCATGAAAGTATAAAAGCAAACAGAACTAACTTCCTATGGAAAGGAATATGGCTTGATGGTTTGATGAATGCATTTAACCGTGGGAATGGTCAGATTTTGTATGTATGACAGTCAGGGAAGTTGTACTAGAGATCTGAAAGTTGAGAAGTGAGCAGGCGTTCCCCAGATGAAAGGTGGCGCTTATGAGGTGAATATTCCACTAAGAGGGAACAGTAGGTGCAAAGGCCCATTGGTGGGAAGAACCTAGAATCTTTGATGAACAGAAAGGAGGAGAGTGTGTTTGGAGCTTAGACAACAAGAGGGCAGTGGTTTGGGATGGGGCAGAAGAGGTAGACAGAATAGGGCACCAAGGCCATATAGACAATCCCTGCAAGATCATATGAAGGACTAAAGCATTTTAATTAAATATTGTAACATGATTAGACTTTTATTTGAAAAGAGATGTTTGGCTTTGTTTTGAAAGAAGAATAAAGAGTGCTTTCAGAATTAGGAAATTGAGAAATTTGAAGTATGGAATCTGTGGCTCACTGTCACATTACTTATCACATATTACTGGGCATCTTTGTGAGTTACGTTTCTTACTTAAGAGATGAGTATCTTTGACAGGGGAATTTCCTTTTGGTTATGCGTTATCATACCCTATGGTCTCCAGCCTAATTATCAAGGAAGTCATTATGGTTAGTGTTCGGAATGGCTCACAAGCAGTCATCATCAAACCCAAGGTCATCTAGGTTTTCTCTTGTGTTATCGTCTAGAGTTTTAAAGTTTTGCGCTTCACATTTAGGTCTGTATTCCATTTTGAGTTAATTTTTGTGAACAGGGTGAGGTCTGTGTCTAGAGGCAGTTTCTCACATGAGGATGTCCAGTTGTTTCATTACTCCTTGTTGAAAAGACTATCTTTCCTTCATGTATTGTCTTTGCTCCTTTGTCAAAGATCAGTTTACTATATTTATATGGATCTATTTCTGAGCTCTATATTCCATTTCATTGATTTGTCTGTTCTTTTGCCAGTACTACACTGTCTTGATTACTGTAGCTTTTTTTCAGCTTTATTGAGGAAAAAATAAGTAGGACTTGTATATGTTTAAAATGTAAAACTTGATGTTTTGATATATGTGTATATTGTGAAATGATCATTGCAATCAAGCTGATGAACATATCAATCACCTTACTCTCCTTCCTTCCTTCCTTCCTTCTTTCCTATGTGCTGAGAACACATAATCAGTGTGTGCACATTGTTAATGTAAGGCATATTCAATGTTTCAATGTTAGCAAATTACAAGTATATAATACAGTATTGTTAACTATATTCACTATGCAGTACATTAGATCACCAGAATTTATCCATCATGCATAACTGAAACTTTGTATCCTTTGACCAACATCTCTCCATTTATCCTTCCCCCGCCACCAACTACCATTGTACTCTTTGCTTCTGCAAGTTTGACTATTTTAGATTTCACTGTAAGTGAGATCATACAGTATTTGTCTTTCTGTGTCTGGCTTATTTCATTTAGCATAATGTCCTCCAGATTCATTTATGGTGTGGCCATTGGCAGGATTTCCTTTTTCTTAAGGCTGAATAATATTCCAATGTGTACAAATACTACATTTTCTTTATCCATTCATCCATTGATGGACGCTTAGGTTGTTTCCATATCTTGGCTATTGTAAATAATGCTGCAGTGAACATGGGAGTGCAGATACCTCTACCATACTGATTTCATTTCCTTTGGCTATATGTGAGATTGCTGGGTCCTATGTTAATTCTATTTTAATTTTTTGAGGCACCTCCATACTGTTTTTCATAATGGCTGTACCAGTTTGCATTCCTACCAACAGTGTACAAGAATTTCCTTTTCTCCACGTCCTCACCAGCAGGTTTTATTTTTGTCTTTTTGATAATAGCCATTTTTACAGATGTGAGGTGATATCTTTGTAGTTTTGATCTGGGTCTTTTTCTTATCCATATAAACCTTAGAATCAGTTTATCAATATCCACAAAATAACTTGCTGGGATTTTGATTGGAATAGCATTGAATCCTGTATATCAAGCTGGGAAGAACTGACATCTTTATAATATTGAGTCTTCCTATCCATGAACATGGAATATCTCTTCATTTATGAATTTCTTCTTGAAATAGTATTGTGTTTTCAATGTCAAATTCCACTTGTTCCATGCTGGTGTTAGGAAAGCAATTGACTATTGTATATTAATCTTGTATCCTGCAACCTTGCTGTAATTGTTTACAAGTTTCAGGAGTTTTTTGTCAAATCTTTAGAATTTTCATCACAGATAATCATCTGTGAACTAAAGCAGTTTTATTTCTTCCTTCCTAATCAGTACATATTTTATTTATTTTCATATTACTGTATTAGCTAGTACTTCCAGTATAAAGCTGAAAAGGAGTGGTGAGAGGGGACATGATTATCATGTTCCTGAAATTAGTGGGAAAGCTTCAAATTTTCACCATTAACTATGATGTTCATGATAGAATTCTTATAGATATTCTTTAATGAAATGGATGGATGGAGGAAAATATATGAATGAACATGACTTCTACTGACATGACATGTATGGAGTTGTTTTGGTCTAGCTCATGTAGGCTATAATACTTCATAGCCTTCAAATTCTTTTTAGAAATATATCAATTTCTTTCTTTTTTTATTATACTTTAAGTTTTAGGGTACATGTACACAACGTACAGGTTTGTTACATATGTATACATGTGCCATGTTTGTGTGCTGCACCCATTAACTCGTCATTTAACATTACGTATATCTCCTAATGCTATCCCTCCCCCCTCCCCCGACCCCACAACAGGCCCCAGTGTGTGATGTTCCCCTTCCTGTGTCCATGTGTTCTCGCTGTTCAATTCCCACCTATAAGTGAGAACATGCAGTGTTTGGTTTTTTTGTCCTTGCGATAGTTTGCTGAGAATGATGGTTTCCAGCTTTATCCATGTCCCTACAAAGGACATGAACTCATCATTTTTTGTGGCTGCACAGTATTCCATGGTGTATATGTGCCACATTTGCTTAATCCAGTCTATCGTTGTTGGACATTTGGGTTGGTTCCAAGTCTTTGCTGTTGTGAATAGTGCCGCAATAAACATACGTGTGCATGTGTCTTTATAGCAGCATGTTTTGTAATCCTTTGGGTATATACCCAGTAAAGGGATGGCTGGGTCAAATGGTATTTCTAGTTCTAGATCCCTGAGGAATCGCCACACTGACTTCCACAATGGTTGAACTAGTTTACAGTCCCACCAACAGTGTAAAAGTGTTCCTGTTTCTCCACATCCTCTCCAGCACCTGTTGTTTTCTGACTTTTTAATGATCGCCATTCTAACTGGTGTGAGATGGTATCTCATTGTGGTTTTTATTTGCATTTCTCTGATGGCCAGTGATGATGAGCATTTTTTCATGTGTCTGTTGGCTGCATAAATGTCTTCTTTTGAGCAGTGTCTGTTCATCTCCTTTGCCCACTTTTTGATGGGGTTGTTTTTTTCTTGTAAATTTAGGAGCTCTTGGATAATAGATAGATTGGAGGTATAGCATGATTAATATCAGTGACAGGGGAGCCTGAAATGAGAACAGCCTTGATATGACCTATGATACCCTCAACTGAGAAGGCAGTAAACTAAGATGACTAGCATTATTCAGTAGCAAAAATGCCCTTGAGTCAGACTTCATCAATAGAAAAAATGTTCAGTTTAGGAAGTGCACATTCTGGCAAAAGTTGTATAAAGGGATAGACTGACTGGGAACTCTAAGAGATAAAACATTATTTGGAAAGTTTCCATGTAAGGTAAATAAAGCTAAGATTGGACCCTGTTCAATTATCAATTACCATCAAAGACCATTTATATTTGGCTGATCATCTCTTGGGAAGTATCTCACATCCACTGCAGTTGTGTTTGGTTTGTTTTTACAGAAGTATAAAAAAGAGATCTGACTCCTTTTGTGTGTTTTTTGGTTCCTTTACTTCCCAAAGGAAAATGAAATGATTATAAATATGAAAAAAATAAGAAAACTCTAATAGTGCAATGTATTTTTGAAGGGCAAGGCAGGACCCTCTTGCTTGTTTTGAAAGGTAAAATTTCAGGGGGATATTTGAGGTTTTCAGAGCACATGTTGAGTTGATGTTGGCTTAGGTTGGTCTGTGTACCTTATTTCCCTAGAGGCTTTATAGGTAATTGTTTAAAAAAGTCTTAGAAAATGCATCCCTCTTAAATTGAATTTCTAAATGTGACCTTCCTGCAAAGTAAAAAACTTGAATTTCAACAGGGACTAATATTTATTGATGGGGCTGGTATCAGGATTGCTTTTTGGTAATCTCAGGTTCATAACTAACTGATGGTCTCCAGTTTTACCCGTTTATATTTCCACATTCATGTAGAATATTATACGTTCA
Source organism: Nomascus leucogenys (assembly GCF_006542625.1). Classification (NCBI taxonomy): domain Eukaryota; kingdom Metazoa; phylum Chordata; class Mammalia; order Primates; family Hylobatidae; genus Nomascus; species Nomascus leucogenys. The sequence continues at coordinate 123,098,675 of NC_044385.1, read as the reverse complement.
AGGACAAAGGCCATGTTTGGTATGTATATGCTATGTCTTCTAGAATTAGCTCTTAATATATTTTAGAGGTGTGATCAATATTTAAACAAAGTAGAGCAAACAGTTAGACCCTGAGTTACATTCAGACCATTCATATTTGGCTTATCATCCCTTTTTAACATGAATTTGGATGTGACTTAAGGGTTCCTGCAACTGAATGTGGCACATTGATAAGGTAATGCATACTCGGTGTTTTCTCTATTGCCAAATTACCTTCAAAATGTGACTGGTTATGTACATCTATCATTGTGAATGGAAACAGCTGTGTACCACCTGAGACTGTCTGGTGTGGGTGGTCAACCACATCACATACAAATTAACTCAAGTTTACTTGTCAGGAAAAAAAATTATTTAACTCTGCAAACTCACACAATCAGAATCTGTACAGAATGTTTTTCTTTGCAAAATGTTTCATTTTTATTGTTAACCTGTGCCTTAGATTTACCCAAAATGATTTTTCTTTCTTTTTTCTCTCCTTTTGGCCTCCTCTCTTTGGATGTGTATGCACCCCATGAACTTGGCTTCTTCTCTCCTGTGTAACAGGTAAGAAAGGGCAATTTTGCTATTTATATTTTCTCCTGTGTTCCAGTTATAGCTGGCCAGAAACATTCCTAATCTGTCCCATTGCTGCACTTTAATAGGCTGAGAATATGTCCTTAAACTTGGAAACCGGTACCTGTTAGGATGCTTCTAAGATGAAAGCTTTAAATTAATAATGATACATACTATACAGTGTTATTTAAATCATGCACTGGTAGTTGTAGTATATATCAAGGCATTTTAGTAAGAGCAATGTGTTCCTGAAAGTTAGACTGTAAATTGGTTCATCATTCTCTGTTGGCTTATGTCGTAACTTGTGATTGAGTGTCCATGGACAGTGCTGGCTTATGTTTTTAAAAGCTGAGCTTCTTTTGTTTTCTAGTTTGTTCACCCTAAAGTGGTTGGCTATTTATGAAGGTTAGGAAAATGCACTTGGTGGTTAGAACTGGGCCATGAAATCTTTTGTCAGTCAAATTATCTTGTACGTGGTGATTAATCACTGCCATCTGTATGATAGTTTTTCTTTTTAAAGTGGAAAATGCATGTAATTAAAAGAATATTCTTGGTCACTTTGAATGCTTCTACTTCATTCTTCCATTCCATATATTCAATCTTACTTTCAATACCTGTGAATATATTTCCTATCACTCACCACAACATTTTGAGATCCTTAAAAAGCATTTTTTTCTACTTCTTGGGGAAAATAGGTATAAAAAATTGTCAAGAATGTACATACCATGGTCTGATATGTTTAATACAGTGTGTGTGATCCTTGGGGATGTGTACTTTGTTTACTGAAGAGGAAGATTAATAACACATGTGACACTCAGAAATATTTGTGAGAAACAATAAATAACATTGTAATGGGCATGTTAACCAAACTATTCTTTTAGAGTCTCTAAAATACATCTTTATATTATTGACATAAAAAGAAATAGCATTTCTTGCCTCTATTAGTTTTCATCCCTCCAAAAAGCCTTTAAGGTTATAATTTAACATTATATTTTTAGCTTTTACCAAGGCTTCTTATAGCAAAATGATTACTTATAGAACAAGCTCCAGTCAGTAAATGGCTCTTCATGTTAATTAGTGGCCCTGAATCCCTCAAGACACACAATAAACTCGCAAGAATTTGTGGCAGGAATGTTTTTCTGTATATACAAACACACACACACACGCGCATAGTTTTTTTCTAAAATTAGTAAAAAATAAAAAACATGTTTCTATTTTTGACTGCCAACTGGCAAACTTAGAATTAAATTTTATGCTTAACTAGAGTAAGTGTCTCGCCTTAGTTCTTAGTGAAATTTTTTATTTCCAATATTTTTTCATGTTTTCTTTAAAAATTAATTATTTTTAATAGCACTGCTTATATGTGTTGTCATATCATGTCTCTTTCTTTCTTTAGGCAAGGCTGTAAATGGTAAATAATATTAATATGGATCATAATAAGAGCGAACATTTTTTAAGAGTTTCCTAAGTGCCAGGCACTGGAGTAAGCATTTTACACTTTAAGTTGTTTAAATCATACACTCATGCACACCCATGCACTCTTACACTTCTTATATATGGAGCAGATTTTGTTGACATTTAGGGGAAAGAGTATATTTATATCATAGCATATCAGATAACACTATTCTTAAAATGTCTTCTTCCACCTAGCTCAGCCAGTCTTCTCTTTTCTCACTTCTGCCCCCTTCCTTCTTATGTGCAAAAATAAATTTCATTCTATTTTCTTATGTAGAGCAAATTAGCTCCATCCATCCCTTCTACTCATACTTAGTTCTGAGCCTTCCTTTGCATATTACAGAAACCCAGAGATGCATTAAATAGCCTCATATGGGGACAAATACATTAAATTCCTGAGGGTTCTTTCAGTTTTATAGGCAATAATTATAAGCAATGGTACTAGTTCTTGGAATTATATTCTTTAAAATATTTTTGGATTCAGCAGCAGCTGAGTTTAATTCGATAGGAAAGCATCCATAATTAGTTCAGACCCAGAGCCTTAATTCTAGAACTGTTACATGGTTATGGTGTTTAGCAGAATAAGGGCATCTGACATGTGTTTTTATGGTAGTAGGTTCCTAAAGAAGAAAGTAGAACATGTGCACACTAACCTAAATGAACTGGTCATGGGGAGTAAGGTGATCAACTATAAACAAGCATTTTCAGTGTATTTTTAAGGTTCATAAATAAAAATATATGTGCAGGACAGAATTTTAGGGACATTAAAATGATTAAAATGAAAAAGTATTACAATGCTAAAAGATTTATGAGATGACTATTTTGCATTGACCAGACTAAGAATGCATTTAAAATATTAATATGTGTATTACAGTGCTGAAAATGCTTAGGACATTTAAATGACATGGTTACAGACTCTGTCTTTCCAAGTACTAAACAATTGCATTTCATGGTTCTGATGTCACTTGAGAGGCATATTTTATTGAATCGCCTGTATCATCTGGCCTATAAATAGAACTCCCCAGAATATCTACAAAGTGGTAATGCATTAAATATAGGGCTTTTCACAGCACTTGCAGGGTAGTAGGCAAACTCGTTGATAACCCCACGCTCTGTTTCTATTATTGTATTACCATGGGCTATGCTGCTTCACATCTTAGAGCATATTGTGCTACTTGCTGTCCCAACAATCAATATTGAGTCACATCTGGATAGCTTGAGCAAGCCACCTATGGCGAACCATGCAAGGACCTTTTCTGCTGCCATGTATTTAGGATATGGTTGTGTGTGACTTGAGACTGCTTGGGAGTCATTCTGAACATTTTCATAATGACTTCCTCCGTAATCAGTCTGGGAGACCATAGGGTATATGATAGTTCTTAATATGATTTGCTTTCTTGAACTAGTTCTAAAGAAGACCCATGTTGATCTGAGTCTCATACTTTAGCTAATTAAGTTCAAGGGAAACACCATTTATCTGAGGGAATTATCTCATTATTTTTTGCTAACCAAACACATTTTGAAATGCATTAAAAAAAGACAAGTGACCACTGCTGAAAGCTATTCCCAAAGCCATATGCATACCATCTGGTATTTCTTCCCACGGCCACTGTTTCAGTATTCTGTGGCAGGTCGGAGGGAATCAGGGACACATTTCATACTGCCATGAATAAAAGAGCAGGGAAAGTGAGGACATACTTTGTTTTCAAGGGAAAGAAAATGATTTTCTTAATATAAAGTTATTGGTAACTTTATAATTTAGTACTAATGTGCAAAAAAAAAAAAAAAATACCCAGAACACTTCAGACTCATGATTATGGGACTTTGAGAGGAGTGTGGTGAAAATGGGGGTTCCCAGTTGTCTGCTGCTAAATCAGACATCTTTGGTAAATGAATTATCTGCCACCACCCACCTGCGTTCCCAACTTGCATACTCGTAGACATATGGGACCCACCAGGCCAGTTCTGGTGATAATTTATACCTTAGCTATTAGCAATATTTCCTGTTGGTCAGCCCATATACACATGGCCTCTTCCAGTCTCTGTCACATGCTAAACCCTTCATGTAGCCTAAGTCATGCTGCCTGTATTCATTTTGGTCTCATTTTCAGATCTCTCAATTCCAGCCACTTTTGCTGATAGATGTGCCTCAAAGATCTCCCAGACAACTTTTTCACTTTTTAATTATTTTCCACCCAGAGAATGAATGGAGATAGATCTAGTCTCAACCCAAATTTTGTTACTAGAGCTTCAATTCCACTACTTACCCCACTTAGTGGTTGTTTTCTGGCCCCCCACAATGACAGCGGTTACCTTAATGACTATCCTTCTCAATGGCGTATTCATTTTACAGAGGACAAAACCCCCTGATTTATCTCTTCCTCTCTTGCCTATGGATTGATCGTAGGTAGGTAAGATTGCTTTCGTTGTGCCAGGTACTATGAGCATGTCTCACAATTCACAGATGCTGCCATTTTGTTGGTTAATCCATATTCTTCAGGGTCTGGGTTCATTCTCTCTGCTTAACTGCTAAATTCACCCATTCTGCAGACAGTGACACTCTTTCTACAGCAACTAAAAAGATTCTCAGTTCTCTCAGCCAACTTTGGAAAGGTTAGCATCTTATGTTACTTCAAAATTTGTTCTGGTAAGGAACATCTGCAAGTTTTTTAGGGGCTAGCTGTAGGGCTGTTGTATAATACCACTCTGTGTTGTAAGCACATCTACCTCCCTCACCCTGACCTGGTCCTATAGTAGGGGGCATATCTTTCAACTCCCCCTTAGTAATTTGAGTACTTTGCCTTGCCAGGCATCCTGTCTCTGTCTCCTTCCTTGCAGAAATGTAGTCCCAGTGTCTGCGGATAGACAATCAGTCCCAAAGTATCTTCACCGTTTCTAAGAGGGCAATTTTATTTTTTGAAGAATGGCCTGTACTGAGACCCTAATACATATTTGAGGGTATCTTTCTGAGTTTGGACTCCTCCAGGACTTTTAAACTCAAATTAAAATTGATTTGAGTCTTCTTATGTATTAACAGGAAGTACAGTAGCTTCCTTTTGGGATCTTTCCTCTCATAAATTTTCCTTGAAACCTGAGGGCTTGCTCACTCCAAATGGGGGTTGAGAGGTCTTAATTTCTGTTATAAGAGAAGAGAGACTGAATTCTCATCAGTTTGCTAATGCTGTTGCTTGCTTGCTGCTGCCAAGTTGGGTGGCTGTTGACAAAATCATGCTCTCCGCTCCGACAGATGCCGCGAATTCACATCTTCACACTGGCCAAGGGCACTCTGCCAATGTTGACTTTTGAGCGAGGACAACTTTAATTTCTCAGAGCCATGCTCAGAAAAAGTTGCCCTTCACTTGGCTTCCCAAGGTCATGTTTCTTGCTGTTTAGCTCATTTAGTCCTTTTTCAGAACCACAGCCGCTGTTCCCTGTCTGTTCCTGAAGACATACACCTAGAGGTTGGGTAGCTTTTTGTCGTTGCTTTTAAACACAAAAAAAGATCTGACTATACCCATTTCCCAGACAGTTCATCATTTGGAGGGAGGTTACCTTAATGATTCCAGGAGCCTCTATAATCATCCCTCTCAAGGTTTCTCTCAAAGATTTCAAAGTAATACTCTAAGATCTCTCTCAATAAAGCATTTTTTTTTTTAAAATCACAAGTTAAATTGCCAATAGAGCATTTTGCTACACATATATATCTAAATAATGATGATCATTTAGGTTTTAGGAGGTTTTACAGGGTCTAAAGTGGCTCATTATTGCATTCATTTTTTACAGCCATTCTGTCTGCAAGATCAATGTTATCATCTTTCTTTGTGACAGTGTGGGTACTTTTGGTTCAGAGTAATATTGAACTCATCTGTTAAAATAAATTAATATTTCCCTCTTGACCTTAATATATGATCAGGAAAAAGTTGATCTGTCGATGTATAAACTGAATGACACATTCTTACAATAGCAAAATATTAAATGTGTTGTAGTATTGCTTTGCCAAAAAGCTATGAAAAAAGGATAAAGTTTTCTCTTTCTTATATTTTTATGGTTATGTCTTTTTAACTTCAAATAACACATGCTGGAGATCAGAGTAGTGGAAGGTATAGAAGATTGTGAGAAAAAATGTTATGATTTATTAAAGGAAAATATCAGCATTTCACATTTTAAAACAAATATAAGGACTAACTATTATGAAAATTTTTGCAGAAGGGCTAAGTGAATTACCTTGGATCTCATGCATGGTCATTATTTAAAAGCCATTAGTTCAGAGTCATGACTCAAATATAATTCCTTAATCTCTGATCTTGTCTTTCTACTATGTCAATGGTTCTTCGTCTTTGTGATGCATCAGAATAACGCCTGGAGCTTGCTACAATTTCAGATGCCTAGAATCACGATGTACCTTTTGGCTGCATAAATGTCTTCTTTTGAGAAGTGTCTGTTCATATCCTTCGCCAATGATAGACTGGATTAAGCAAATGTGGCACATATACACCATTGAATACTATGCAGCCATAAAAAATGATGATTTCGTGTCCTTTGTAGGGACATGGATGAAGCTGGAAACCATCATTCTTAGCAAACTATCGCAAGGACAAAAAACCAAACACTGCATGTTCTCACTCATAGGTGAGAATTGAACAATGAGAACACACGGACACAGGAAGGGGAACATCACACACTGGGGCCTGTTGTGGGGTGGGGGGAGGGGGATGGATAGCATTAGGAGATATACCTGATGCTAAATGACGAGTTAATGGGTGCAGCACACCAACATGGCACATGTATACATATCTAACTAACCTGCATGTTGTGCACATGTTCCCTAAAACTTAAAGTATAATTTAAAAAAGCAGAAGAACCACGATGTACCTGTTAAATCGCAGCCACTAAGGGAGGGTCCAGGAATGTGTACTTCCATTAAGCTCCAATAGAAAATTTGAAACATCCTGTTTCAAAACACACACACACACACACACACACACACACACACACACACACACACGAGGTAAGAGATAAGAAAAAGATAAAATATGCCTTTCAGCACGTCTTAGGTATACATATGCTGGCTCAACCCCATTAGTGTGGGATATTAATAAACAGGTGATGGGATAAAACTGACTGCTATATTGTTCCTGGTCCTAATTATCTGTGCTTTGGCATCACTAGTATTGTTGGGAGGTCTTCCTTTGAATCTCTCCTTGATACGTGCTTAAGGAAGTATAGCAATATGAAGAATACTTGGAAATGTTTCTGCCCTTGGGACAAATCTGGTTTCGTGTGCCTAACTACATTGCTCCCGTCCTCTGCTTTCTCAGTGTTTCACCTCGTTTCTTTCCCTCCTCTACCTTCCCAGCTGCTTTTCCTCTCTTACTCTGTCTTGACATCTTTTTTACTCCTCCTAACTGATATCATACTCTTCTCTTTTCCAGAATCACTCTGAGGAAGGTTTTGTTTTGTTTTTTTACACAGCCCATTTATAACACCTAGTTCTTTTATCAAATGCATTCAAGAATTTTTTGCTGCAGAATTTGTTAATGAAAAGAGAACTCTTCTCTTTCGATACTAGCATAGAGGTTACCATGTCATGAGGATTTTTATTTCTAGGGTCATTGTCGCTTGTAACAAATATCCCTCTCCTTTTGTTTTTACTTTTGGTTTTTGGCTGCTTAGCAGTTTTCTTATTACAAATATTTTAAAATAGACTTCATTAAGTGAAAACACCTTTCCTTCATCATTACCCCCTTAGAATTTTAACAGTGCTTTAAACACTGAGAGTTGGTGGTTTTCCATGTTAAGTGGAAAGAGTTGATGAGGAAAATCGCTACGGAGTAAGTGGGGAGATTGTTCTTGTTTTGTTGATGGCTTCTTTTAGTGATTTCTTCAGTCCTGATCAAGCTAAGATTATTAAGAGCTTAATGAAAAGAGCATATTGCCTCTTTATTTAAACAGCCACTTAATGAAGACTCTAATATCATTCTAGCCTGGGGCAAGGGGAGTGTAATTGATGTGACTTCGTAGGGCCACAAATTGTCAGTTGTGTAAACGTGTGGCCAAGACCCAACTCTCAGTATTTTTGAATGCATCCCTTTGCAAACCACTAATACTAGATTTGCAAAACTTTACACTGTGAGCAAAGCGTCTTAAAAAAAATACTCATTAAGGTTTGGATGTATTCTCACGTATATTGCCCTCGTGAAGAGGGCAGTAGTTCCTCTCCCTCTTCAGCATAAGGCCCCCACGCAAGGCAGGCGTGAGCAGCATGCTCTGGCACTTCCTTGGCTGTAATCACTGCCTGAACCCCGTGTTAATTGGGTCTTGCAAGGGCAATGGCAGAGGCAAAAGGCAAAAGGCCTCATAAGTGGGATGTGGCCCCAGGCCTGTCTTGCTGTTTGGGCCACATTAGAGGAAGCAGGGTGAGAAGAGGGCAGTGAGTTAAGGAGCACTGGCCACAGTAAAGGGCACTCACTCCAAGGCCAGGAACTGTACTCCCATCCCATTCCACCCAACACCTTTTTCATCCCATTCCTAAATGCCCCACTCCTGACTACAGTGGCCACATTTTATCCCTAATATTCATTTTATTATTGAATTGGGCATTCTTCTTGGGGATTGAGTAAGGAATGTGGGGAGAGAAGGTCTGAAGTTCCTAGAAAATATTCTGTGGAAGTCTGGAAGATTGCTTCCAAGAAGGCCACCATCAATGCCTTCCCGCTTTGTACACTCACGCTGCTTGACCCATCAAGAGGGACATCCGTATTCTGTCTCCCTGAATGGGCCAGTCTTCTGACTGGCTCTGACCACCATAATGTGGCAAAAGTGACATTCTAGGTCTTCCTTCCTCTTGGAAGCCAGCTACCAAATAAGAGATCTGACCTGAAACCACCGTGTCTCACTTGCCTCGTGGAGAGGCCATGTGGAAAGAGATATGCCTGCTCCCACCTTTCTACCCAACTTTTCCAACCATTCCAGGTGGGATGCCAGACATGCCAATGAAGAAGCCATCTCAGACATTCCTACCCCAGAAAACACTATGTGGAGGAGAAAATGCACAGCTCCGCTGAGCTCAGCCCAGACTGCAGAATCACAAGGAGAACACATTGCTGTTTTTTTTTTAAGCCATTAAGCTTTACGGTGACTTATTACACAGCAATAGACAATTGAAATAGTGGCTGATACCTGTGAAAGTTTGAATAAACTTAGGTCTGTAGAGGTCCTTGTCAGTGGGGATGGAAAGAAAGCCAGGACCAGACATAACCATCATTTAGAAGACTAACACACATATAGGGATACCTCATGGGGGCTGTGTGCTGCCCCAGAGGTGGTGCTTAAGGGCGCATAATTTGGACTTAACCTTGTCTGGTGGGAATACCCAAGCTGGTCTGATCCGGCAGGTGGGACAAGACAGCAAGGAGTAGCCATCACTAGTCCAGGACAGGTGGCAGGATGGCAAGGGTTATTTCGGGCACCGAGGGAAGATCTCTAGTCCAAATGAAAACATGGAGAATGAATCCAGGAAACACATCGGAGGACAGGAAAAGGGAGCTGGTGGTAGATATATGTGTGCTCTGAGCCCATCCGTGGATCAATCTCAGGCCCCACCGTCTAGTGGATATAGGACTGCTAATGTTACTGTCTGCCTTGGTGAGTTCTGACCCATGAACTTAAAAGGTTGGTCCTGCAGACTCATGAGCACCCTGAGGAATGTGAGGTACAAATAGTGAGGTATTCCAGATTGTTGCATAGTTATTACCATCTTTCAATCACTCCCTGAGACCCATCTAATCAACGACTTATTAATTTACAGTACTTCCTATGTATATGCCAAATCGATCCATTTTTATGTACCCTCACAATAACCTCACCGTGGTCTAAGCAGCCACCTTTCATGGAGTAGACAGTTGCAGCAGCCTTCTAACTCCTCCCTCAGCCCCTTTGCTCAGACATCTCTAATTCATTCACCACAAGGCCCTCAAAGTGATCCTTTGAAAATAAAATCTGATTGTGTCAGTCATGTTCTGCTTCTGTCCCTCTGATGGTTTCCCACTGCCATTAGGCTAATATTGTAAAATTCTGAGCAAGGCTTCAGAACTGGTTAAAATCTGTTCCCTGCGTACTTCTCCAGCCCTATATCATGTTGCTTTCTCTAATGACTTTAGGCTCAGACTTCTTGACCTTCTTAAAATGCCTAGAATATACCATGCTGTCACTGTAGGGTAAACTTCCCCTTTGCCCTCTGAGCGTTTAGTAAAAATCAAGGGACAGAAAGCAGATTAATAGGAGAAAAGATGTACAAATTCACCAACATACATGGGAGAGAATCACAGAGTGATTGCCGCACCATGCAATGGAATAAAGATGTGATGTTTTATACCCTTCTTCTTAGGAGAAACGAAGATGGGAGAAGTGTGGATGCTTTTACGGGGGTAGAAAATGATTTTGGGGGGAATTCAGTGGGCTTGAAGAACATAAAATGTTCTCGGACAAGGTCTTTTGGGACCACAGAGCAGACAATGGTTTGTGACAACAGAGTTTGTCTTTCTTCCTGCAATATGAGTTCATTTAATGGTAACTCAGGGAAGAGACCAGAGGCAATTGTTTTCTTCTTTGGTGAGCCCAAATTTAGGTAGTTAAGGGAACTTCAGAGAACAACTTCATCCCCTGCTTTGGAGAGACAGAGGATTGAGAGACAGGAGGTAGAGCAGAGGGAGGTCAGAAAGACCTTGAGGCTTCTTCTTCAGTAAAGCATGTCAAGGCATCATCTTTTGGGGTATCAGTTTCTGAGTCCCAGCAGCACTCACCTCTGGGCCTCTTTAGGATGGCTCCTTGTCTTTTAAATCCCAGTTTAAATGTCTCCTCCTGATTGAAGCCTTCCTTTTCTACCCATAGTGACCACTCAGCTCTTACTACATCACCTGATTTCAATTTCCTGTATAGAACTTCTCACTAATGATATTTTTCTTATGAGTTCATTGTTAATTTTATTCCCAGAAGATCTAGACAGGTTAGTTCCTGTAACATGTCTTCCCCTAGACAGGTACAGTCCCCCTTTGTAATGTCACTGTTCTTTTAGTTACTTATTCAACTTGTATCCTTTATAATAAAATGTGAAATTCAAAAGGGCAGTGATCACACCTTCTTGTTCAGCCAGTGTCCCCAGTTCTTATTTGGTTGGTTTGGTTTGAGCTGAATTAAATCTTTTCCCTGTCATACTTCTCTACCTTGTGATTGGGAATATTGAGTTGCACTTAGAAAAGACTGAGTCATCCAGGTACAACAGAATATGTTAAATAAGATTTCTCATCTTTCAGATTCTTATGAATTTTCTATCATTCTGGTCAGTGTGGAACATTCGTGACAAAGGGAATTAGACTGGAAAGACTGTTCAGACATTTTTTTTTTTTTTTGAGAAGAAGTCTCACTCTGTTGCCTAGGCTGGAGTGCAGTGGCTCGATCTCTGCTTACTGCAACCTCTGCCTCCCAGGCTCAAGCGATTCTCCTGCCTCAGCCTCCCCAGTAGCTGGGATTACAAGTGGCTGCTACCATGCCCTGCTAATTCTTGTATTTTTAGTAGAGACAGGGTTTCACCATGTTGGCCAGGCTGGTCTCAAACTCCTGACCTCAGGTGATCCGCCCACCTTGGCCTCCCAAAGTGCTGGGATTACAGGCGTGAGCCACCATGCCTGGCCCTGTTCACACATTTCTTCAACAAATGATCATTGAGCACATACTACATATCAGGCATTGTTTGGGGTCATGGGGATACAGATGTGAACAAAAGAGCCACGAATCTCTATCGTGGAGGAGCTTACATTCTAGCAGAGGGAGACCTTGGTTGTTTACTGAAGTTATTAAGTGAGTTTAAAGGCAAAGGAGAAAGATAATGTGGGGCTGGGGTGACGAGGAGATAAGGACAGCTGTTTCAGGTGGAATACTCAGGGCAAGGAAGGCCGCATGAAGAAAGTGACATTTGAGGCAAGACGTGTTAGAGTGAGGGCAGGAACCCTGTGGCTTTCTGGGACGATCACTTTCTGGGCAACATGAACAGCCTGGGTAAGACCTGGGTGTCCAGGCTGAACGCACTGGGGAGCCGTTGGTCTGCTTGAACAGAAAAGCAGCATGATCTGACGTCAGTGTTTTGTTTTTTGAAATTACAGCTTTATTCAGATATGATTCACATATCATAAAATTCGCAATTTTAAAGTATATAATTCAGTGGGTTTTAGTATATCTGCAGTTGAGCAACATCCCTGCTGATTTCAGAACATTTTCATCACCGCACAAAGGAGCCGTATACCTGTTAGCGGTCAGTCTCCACTCTTCTCTGCCTCCTTCCTCTGGCAACCACCGATCGACTTTCTGCGTCTATGGATTTGCCAATTCTGGACATCCCATATAAATGGAATTATACAATCTGCGGTCCTTTGTGACTGGCTTCTTTCACTTAGCATAATGTCTTCAAGGCTCATACATGTTGTAGCAGGTATCAGCACTCCGTCTCTTTTTATTGCTGAGTAATAGTCTGTGGTAAGGATATACCATAGTTTGTTTATTCATTCATCAGTGGTTGAACATTTGTACTGTTTCTACCTTCTGGCTGTTTTAAATAATGCTGCTATAAACATTTGTGTACAAGTTTTATATGAATATATTTTAATTTTTCTTGGGTATATACCTGTGAGCAGAATGACCTCTGTTACTATTTCGTCTGCTACGCTGAGACTAGACTGAAGGGAGCCAAAGGTATACATGGGGGGACCAAGTTACTAGGCTGTTGCAGTAATCCAGATGGGAGAACAGGGTGACTGCAGGATAAACTACTTTTGACCCACTAGAAGCCCTAGGACATAACTAAGCCATGGACCTCCAGTGATAGTCACTCTCTTCTGCTCAGGATGAGCCATCACAACACATCGACAAGTCCGCCTCCCATCCTGGGAATGGTGTAAAAACCCACATTTAATAAATTATCACTCTGTGACATGTATTTTCTAGAGAGAGATTTTATTCATAGATGTAATGATACTGTCCCAGATCAACATGAAATCTATTAAAATATAATGCTCTAATAATATTAGAACTATAAAACTAACTGTAGTTGGCTTGCAAAGAGTAAATGTGTGGCCATATTATTGAAGTCCTTTTACTAATTGTAGACATCCTAAGCTGTGAGACAGATTACAATTTATAATGCAGTTTGGCAATCTGAAGCTCTCTCTCTCTCTCTCTTTTGTAGAGTGAAAGCTTGGGTGGAAGGAATTGCAAGAGGAGATGGGTAGGATTAGAAAAAAAAATATAGCCCACCTATCTACTGACTATAAAATGCCTTTTGGTGGAGGTGAGAGGCTAAAAGAGGAAGAGAGAAAGATCTTACAACCCACATCTATCAAGCCACTGATGCGTCTGGCTGATGGGATTAGTCATTAGTGTGTTGTGCCTATGCTGCTATTTGGAACCTAATGGTCTGTTTGCTCAACAGAAGGGTGTCAATTCTTGGAGCACCCATAGCATATAAAATTGGTTTCTAAATAAAGGAAAGTGGAGTAAAATGTACTGAGTGCCCACTACTGTAATATACTTTTTCACATTCAACTTGATTATATCCTCTGAGCAGATGCTGTGCTTAAGAGAATGAATCCTGGAGCCAAGCTCCCTGTGTTCAAATTCTGGCTCATGCCACGTATGAGTTGCTGTCTTTGGGCAAGTCGTGTAACTGTGATGTGTCCTGTGCCCTCACCTGTAAATGGAGATAATAGTAACCTACTTCATAGGGCAGTTGTGAGGATCCATCAATTAAAAGCATTTAGAACAGAGCCGGGCCTTTAGCAAGTGCTCCAGGAACCAATATTTGAACAAAGTTCTGCCACAGAGCCTGGATTCCTTTCTTCTACCCTGAATGCTGCCTCTTCCCAAAATGGGACCAATAGGTTGCATGTAAGCTATTGATCTTCTAATTTACCTATTACATTTCTGATATGCTAACAATTCCTGATGACTGTAGGAACCGGAAGTCCTATAAAACATCAAATGAATCCAGTTAAATTTGTTGGTTGTTTAGGGTTTTAGCAAACTTGTGAACTTGTCCTTTGACATATACATACCACAAAACTTTTGTTAGCTAGCATACAATTGTAATGCTGAATGAAGAAAATTTCAAAAACAATGAGTCTTAATTCATGTTGCTCCTCCACTCTGACTTTTATTCTATCAGTTTCTTCTCTCTTTAGACCTATAGCCAAACATATGGGCCATAAATTGTATCTGTTTGTTAAGGCCTTGTATGACAGGTAGATCTAACTTTCCACCTTTAAGAAAAGATGGCATAATAACTAACAATGTTCTAGTGACCCTCAGGTACCCTAACCTTACTGTGTAGGTGGCACTGTTCAGTTGGCTTACTGTTCCTGACCAGATTAGAGATTTATCTTAGGTGATATCTGAAATGCCAGTTTCTGATATCTGGTAGTTTCATGGTCTGGACACCTAGCAGGCAATCAGTAAGTATTAATTGACTGATTTGATTTCTACAGCTTTCTGGTTAGTAAAGCACCAGCTTTACTGTGGCTACTCTGTGCCTGTGTCTGTAAGTCTCTTCATGTGCCTTTTTTTTTTCTGTCTGGCAGTTTTGGACACTTTAAATGGAAACAGATCACAAGTTCTGATGTGGAGAGGGAAGTGGGTCAAAGTACTCCTGTCATTTTCTTACAAATGAGCTTTTTTGCTACAGTTATTTAAAGAATGTATTTATTATCAAGCAGGGACAAAGCAGACACACAACCTCTGTGTAAATTTGATGAAGTCCCATTCTCTTAGATGCTATAATCATGACCTTTCAAGGAAGATTCACTGGAGTCAGATATACAATATCCCAAAGTAAGAATTCCGTACAAGTTTATGTAGGTGGCTGTATGCAACTGGTGGTCTTCTAATGCCCGTGTCTGGAACGGGAACATGCACCATCTCTCATGGTGCAGGTAGGTTATAGGCATCAGTAGTTCTTATACTTTGTTTATTCAAGGGTGTGAGTGTAACTTATCTATGTAAAATATTTTAGCCAAGCCATATATCTTGAATACCAGTGAGAACCCAATTCCAACATCCTTTGTGTGGAAGAACAAACCATGAATTTGACCAAGGAAAACCTAATAGAATCTTCTCTATAGGGTGGTCACACTGGTGTGAGCTTCCATCTGTCAAGTGGGAATTCCTGATCAGGTCGATTGACTGCAACTGGAGTGTAACTTCAATAAATCATACATAGCAGATTCACTGTCTGTGCTGACTGAAAAGAGTTTTTCTTCTTAAATGAAAATTTAGTGAGCATCATTTTGTGCCTGTGTGATTTTTTTGTGTGTGAAGATCTGAACCCCTCTTGCATTATCACTTATTTTCTAAATGCATATACTAAATGAAATAGAGAAAATTTGGGAAACAGCAGCTTCTCGTATTCCTCCTCCTTCTCCTTCCTCTTCTTTTTTGTTATATTCCCACCAAACCCTCCTAGAATGTTAACAACAGAGTGAATCAACACCTTTTTGGAACTACCCATTGGTGAGAAACTGCCATGTGAGGCCTAGGTCAGGGCAGTATCTGTACTGGCCTAGTGTTTAGCTATGAAGATAACATGAATTCACAGAAAACAATTAGACAGCAACACACTGGAATATTTCATTAACAAGGAAAGGATAGGAGACTGTAAATGATACAGAAGACATCAGGGGAAGATCATCATGACATGACGTATTCCTGGAACAGCTCTTGGAGACGGTGGGCCTAGTAGGAAGAGTGGGATTTATTACTGGAGGAACACAGGAAGGCATTCCAGCCTAGTGGGATAGAGGTCCTTACGGGGGAGAATGAGCATGATGTCTTCCAGAACATCAAAGAAACTGGCCTGGCAGGGGTGGAGGGAGTTTGGACTAAAGATAATAGCTCACATTCATTGAGCACTTCTTATCTTCCATGCCATGTGCTAACTACTTTAAGTCTATGAACACATTGAACTCCTTCAAAAACCGTATTGTATTAGTCTGCTTGGGCAGCCATAGCAAAACACCATAGACTGGGGTGCTTAAACAACAAACATTCATTTCTCACAGTTCTGGAGGCTGGGAAGTCTGAGATCAAGGCATGGGGAGACTGAGTGTCCCATGAGGGGTCCTCTTCCTGGCTTGCAGATAGTTGCCTTTTTGTTGTAGCCTCACAAGGTGAAGACTAAGAGAGAAGCAAGCTCTCTCCTGTTTCTTCTAATAAGGACACTAATCCCATCCATGGGGGCTCCACCCTCATGACTGAATTTCCTCCAAGAGGCCCTGCCTCCAAATACCATCACAGTGGAGTTTAGGGGTACAACATATACATTTTTTCAGGGACACAAACATTCAGTTCATAGCACTTAGGAAGTAGTTGCTACTGTTGTTCCCGGAGTACAGAAGATGAACTAAGCCATGGCAAAGTTAGGTAGCTTGCCCAAAGGTCACATAGCTGATGAAAGGTGGGATTTGAGCCCAGGCAGCCTGACTCCAAACAGTACAACTCTCACATCCATGAGTGCTATGCTATTTTGCCTCCCTAGTGGCCAGTGGCTGTGGTAGCTGGTGTATTGTCAACAAGGGTAAGTTGTTGGAAATCTTGGAAACTGCAGATATTTGAAGGAGATTCTGAACAGGCGTTAGCAACTGCTTCGCAATGAATGTTACTGGTGGGGTTCAGTGAGGTTTAGGATGTAGACAGGAAAAGGAGACATCGAGTAACAGAGAGAGACAGTCGGAAATAGGCAGGCACAAAAAGAAAATAATAATAAAATAAAATAAATAAAAGTAAAAGAGAGAGGAAGAGGGCGAGAAATCAGCTATGGTACAGAATGATGGGGTAGCACAAACCTACTCCTTAGTGATATTTGGTGGCATCCTTGCTCTCTGATGCTTTGACTTAGTCCCAAGGGACCTGACATAATTAAACATGACCTTCTCTTCCCCCTCTTCAGAAAATAAGGCTCATTATATTATGAGCATGTTGTGATATCAGACAAGTTAAGAGACGTTCAGTTGTGATAGGATGCCTTATAAAAATATATAAAATGTTGTTACGTAAGTCTTAATGTAACAGACATAAACTAATACCACAATTTCAAGATGTAACTGCTAAATGTAAAAATAAAATTTAAGATAATAAATGTCCAACAGTCAGGCTTCTCTTCCTGTCACTTTTGGGAACTATTACCCTAGATGAGAAAATACTGACTCAAAATACTGTGTTACACACTCAAGTGCTGATTTTTGTGGCATCCTTTCTGTGAGTGTGTAAATAATGGCTTATCCAACATAATGGAAACATTTCCAGAATTTTCTAAACGATCTCCCAAAGCAGCCGAAAATAGCTTTAGTGTGGAACAAATTTATTCCTTTGTAATTGCTGCTTTCCATCCTGTGCAATCACATGGGGGAATTCCCAAAAGATAGGCAGGCTGCGGTTTAAATCCATCAAAAACATGCAAGAAAATGTGAACAGGCAGGCCTCCACTAAATTTCAAAAGCACTAATGAGAACAGCAAGTGGGTCATGAAAGGGAGCCCCATCATAGAATGTTCTCCCCACATTCCTCCCAGCACTGAGCCCTTTTAGGTGGAGGAGCTCTCCATTTGGGAAATATTTCTAAGGATTCTCAAAGTGTAACTCAGGCTGAGATGGAATATTTGAGTGTTGCCTAGTTTGTGCCTGTGCCTGGGTTTGTCCAACTTACATATGACTTTTGAACTCATACCTCCCTATAACTCTCTCTGTCACCTAGAGAATTACTGACATATGCAAAGTACTCAGCAAGCACTTGGATTGAAATGAATTGAGGAAAACACATTTGCAGGAATTATTTACTTGTCTTCATTTGTTCTAAAAATACATTGCACATCAAGACAACTTCACATGGGTAGACTTCTAGTTATTTGATGAAGGAATTTATTGAAGCCCTTTAAAAATTCCTTTCATAAGCACGCAGAGAAAAGATATACATCTCTTCTTTACGCTCAATAAAAACTGTATGTCACATTAAAAATAGAACTAAGAAAATGGTGGAAAATGGTTCCATGCATACCTTTTCTGCAAAGGGCTTTTCTTTAAGATTTTTGCTGTACCAGTGCTTTTAATTGGATATTGTTTTAAATTTAAAAGCAAGCTGCTGGTTCAGGCTGTTTCTGATATTAATGGTTCTGAATTTCACTTTGCCACTGTGTCTCTGAGATGCTGCATGAAGAATCGATACTTCTGTTTCTTTACCTGCTATGCCACTGTGTGACCTTGAGGAAGCTTCTTATTCTTTTTAGGTCTCAGTTTACCCACCTCTAATAAGGACCTAAATAATGCAAGGATTTTTTTTAATAAGATTTGAATAATAGATGTCTGAAAAAGCTTTTAGATTTAGAATTTGAAACCTCTGTATAGTTGGCAGTGATAATAATACTAATAGCTTGGATTAACACAGAACTTTTCTTCCAAAAACTCTCACTACTTTTAATTATTTTTCCATTTGTTCTCAAAATGCTCTTAGTAGGTAAGAATGAGACAGTTTCAGGTTCCTCATTTTACAGATGAAAAAATGAAACAGGATGCTGGAATGAGTACTAATTTTCAAAAATAGAATTTCTGATTCCAGGAATATTTCCTGATTTTAAAATGGGAAAAGTATTTTCACC
This sequence comes from Nomascus leucogenys, assembly GCF_006542625.1. NCBI lineage: Eukaryota > Metazoa > Chordata > Mammalia > Primates > Hylobatidae > Nomascus > Nomascus leucogenys. The sequence continues at coordinate 123,079,942 of NC_044385.1, read as the reverse complement.
ATGTACTATATACAAGTGGGGAAACTTCCCATGAAGGCTGCCTCTGCAAGTTGTAGCTGCCATTAACTCATCTCTTAAACAGGATAGGAAACCATCTTTTGTAGTTATTGCTTATTTTCCTTTTGAATGCTGCCCTTCTATTTAGATGGTAATTATTGTTTCAGTGCTCAATGCAATCAGTGAATGGAGAGAGAGATCCATGTTATTTCTGCTCCTGTGAAACTGATTACATTGGTATAGTCTTGGATAAGCACTTATAAGGCACGTACAAATATCATTATGCTGCCATACAGGTTATCCATATGCTGGCATTATGGTTTTCAGATGACTTCCACCTGTAGCAGTGTGTAACTGAAAACCAATCACTCCTCTCCTGAGAACATCACAATTCCTGCTGCTGAAATGGAAATTGACAGGAGGAGTTAGATACAGCTGTACCTGATCGTCAAGGGATAAATTATTTTGTGTAATTGTTAGAGCCTTGCTAAGACCTAATGGAATGAACATGTTGTTTTCCACACCCGTGGGTATGGATAGTTCTTACAAATATTGTGTGCTTGGATTTAAAGTAGTGTGAGACTGTCAGTCTGTTGACAATGAGAAAAATTAATTTGAACTGCTGATAAGGAAGGGAAACAGACACAATGAATTAAATTTAATAGACTGAAAAAAAATTGGTTTCTTCTTACTATTTCCATGTGGGAATATGTCAGACTTCATTTAACTCAGATAACTACAGATATCAAGGACAGCCACACTGCAGCCTCTGTTGGAGAATTCTGCATGGCAATTCGGTGCATCCACTATGGACACTGTTTTGGTCAAACTTACCTTTTAATGTGAAATGGAATGATGTATGTCCTGAGCAGAAAACAGAGTGTTTGGCTGTCAATGACAAATCAGACATTGTTTCTTTTCACTATACTTTGTGGTTTTGCCTTTTCGGTAATGAACAATGGAGTAAGGCCAGACCCTGATTGGGATCTCTTTCTGAGATCCTACGAAGAGAGCTCTGATCTCTGGAAGAGGAGGTAGGGTTTTGCAACTAGGATCTCACTCAGAATAACAGTTTCGCTTTCAGTGTTCTGCAATTAATATAAGACCCTGGAAAATTAATGGGCATAGATAGCTTGTTGCTTTTTCTCTATATCTCTACTTACTTTTATAGCCTAACAGCTCATAAGAATGGCTCCAGTCACTGCTACCACGTCCTTGCTATTTTCCTTCATTTTATTAATAATAATAACATTATTATCTCTCTAAAAAGGCTACATGCATCTTAAAAATTTAAACAATTAAAAAAGACGGCTGGGCACGGTGGCTCACGCCTGTAATCCCAGCACTTTGGGTGGCCGAGGCAGGTGGATCACAAGGTCAGGACATCAAGACTATCCTGGCTAACACGGTGAAACCCCGTCTCTACTAAAAAATACAAAAAATTAGCCGGGCGTGGTGGCGGGTGCCTGTAGTCCCAGCTACTTGGGAGGCTGAGGCCGGAGAATGGTGTGCACTTGGGAGGCGGAGCTTGCAGTGAGCCGAGATCGTGCCACTGCACTCCAGCCTGGGTGACAGAGCGAGACTCCGTCTCAAAAAAAAAAAAAAAAAAAAAAAAAAAAAAAGACAAGGAAAGTGAACATCCTATTCAGGTAGAATCATCATTATTATTTGGTGAGCATCATTCCAGAAAAATAATATTGAAATAACTTTAGAATGTATTATACCATACACATGATTTTAAGATTAACTATTCAGTTGAATTTTACTTGAAGTTAACAAAAGAAGCTGACAGAACCTAGCACAATTGAAATTCAGGTAGGTACTTTACCAAAAATATTGGAACCTGAAGGTGTCTAAGGTTAAAAATAAGAGTGATGAAGAACTTTTAAGAGTTGAAATTACAATGCTTGTTATACCTACATGTTTGAAATTTAGACTTTACCTATTGACTCTCTGCTGTGAAAGAGGAGGAAATTAGCATATTTGTACCCTTTGATACCCACCACCCACTATTTTTATTAGTTACATGATTATGTTTTGTTATCATAGCTTATAACACTCAAATTTTGCAGGGTAATATTAATCCCCATGGTTTCATAATTGCTGTTAGATATTTAAATTAATAGACTGCTGAACTCAAGTCTTTCTACTATAAATTTTCTACTTGTAGTTTTCATTTTTTTGCCTTCATTTATTCCATAACTGGCTGGATCTGTTCAGTAGCCATCCCCCTACACGCCTGATCCTCCACAACCTCTGGCATAATTTTCTTTTTTCTACAGTGGCTTTTGGGGCACTAGTGGTTTTTTGTTACACAGATGAATTATATAGTGGTGAATTCTGAAATTTTAGGGCACCCATCACCTGAGTAGTGTACATTGTACCTAATGTGTAGTTTTTTTATCCCTAAACCCCTTCCAATCCTCCTCTTTCTGAATCTCTAAGGTCTGTTATATCAGTCTGTATGCCTTTGTGTACTCATAGCTTAGTTCTCACTTATAAGTGAGAACATATGGCTTTTGGGTTTTCACTCCTGCATTACTTCACTTAGAATAATGGCCTTCAGCTCTATCTAAGTTGCTACAAAAGACATTATTTTGTTCTTTTTATGATTGAGTAGTATTTCATGGTGTATATGTACCACATTTTCTTTATGCACACATTAGTTGATGGATACTTATGTTGGTTCCATATCTTTACAGTTGTGAATGTGTTGCTATAGACATGTGTGTGCAAGTGTCTTTTTCATATAATGACTTCTTTTCCTTTGAGTAGATACCTAATAGTGGGATGGGGATCAAATGATAGATCTACTTTTAATTCTTTAAGGAATCTCCATACAGTTTTCCATACAGGTTGTGCTAATTTATATTCCTACCAGTAGTATATAAGCATTCCCTTCTCCCTGCATCCAGGGCAACATCTCTTGTTTTTTTACTTTTTAATAATGGTCATTCTTGCAGGAGTAAAGTGGTATCTCATTGTGGTTTTACTTTGCATTTCTCTGATGATTAGTGATGTTGAGAAGTTTTTCATATGATTATTGGCCATTTGTACATCTTCTTTTGAGAAATATCTATTCAAGTTCTTTTCCCACTTTTTCATGGGATTATTTGTTTTTTCTTGCTGATTTGTTTGAGTTCCTTGTAGATTCTGGATACTAGTCCTTTGTCGGATATGTAGTTTGCAAATATTTTCTCCCATTCTGTGTGTTGTCTGTTTACTCTATTATTTCTTTTGCTCTATGGAAGCTTATTAGTTTAATTAGATCCCATTATTTTTCTTTTTGTTGCATTTGCTTTTGGGGTCTTAGTCATAAATTATTTGCCTAAACCAATGTCTAGAAGAGTTTTTCCAATGTTGTCTTATAGAATTTTTATAGTTTCACGTCTTATATTTAAACCTTTGATCCATCTTGAGTTGATTTTTGTATAAGGTGAAAGATAGGAATCCAGTTTCATTATTCTACATGTTGCTTCCAATTATCCCAGCACCATTTATTAAACAGGGCATCCCTGCCCCAATTTATGTTTTTGTATGCTTTGTCAAAGATCAGTTGGCTGTGTGTATTTGGCTTTGTTTCTGTGTTCTCTATTCTGTTTCATTGGTGTATGTGACTACTTTTATACCAGTAACCTGCTGTTTTAGTAACTGTAGCCTTGTAGTATAATTTGAAGTCTGGTGATGTTATCCTTCCAGATTTGTTCTTTTTCCTTAGGATTGCTTTGGATATTTGGGCTCTTTTTTGGTTCCATATGAATTTAGGATTGTTTTTTCCAATTCTGTGAAAAATTATCTTGGTATTTTGACAGGAATTGCATTGAATCTGTAGATTGCTTTGGGCAGTATGGTCATTTTTACACTATTGATTCTCCCAATCCATGAGCATGGGATGTGTTTCCATTTGTTTGTGTCATCTGTGATTTATTTCAGCAGTGTTTTGTAGTTCTCCTTGTAGAGATCTTGCACCTCCTTAGTTAAGTATATTCCTAGTTATTTTTATTTTATTTTATTTTATTTTATTTTATTTTATTTTATTTGCATCTGTTGTAAAAGGAATTGAGTTCTTGATTTGATTCACAGCTTGGTCATTGATGTATAGTAGTGCTACTGATTTGTGTGCACTGATTTTATAACCAGAAACTTTAATGAATATTTTTGTCAAACCTAGGAGTCTTTTTTTTTTTTTTTTTTTTTTTTTTTTGAGACGGAGTCTCGCTCTGTCGCCCAGGCTGGAGTGCAGTGGCACCATCTCGGCTCACTGCAAGCTCCGCCTCCCGGGTTCACGCTATTCTCCTGCCTCAGCCTCTCCGAGTAGCTGGGACTACAGGCGCCCGCCACCACGCCCGGCTAATTTTTTTGTATTTTTAGTAGAGACGGGGTTTCACTGTGGTCTCGATCTCCTGACCTCGTGATCCGCCCGCCTCGGCCTCCCAAAGTGCTGGGATTACAAGTGTGAGCCACCGCGCCCGGCCCAAACCTAGGAGTCTTTTGGAGGAGTCTTTAGGATTTTCTGGGTATACAATCATATCATATGCAAACAGTGATAGCTTGACTTCTTTTACAATTTGGATGCCTTTTATTTCTTTCTCTTGCCTAATTGCTCTATCTAGGACTTCCAGAACTGTGTTGAATAGGAGTGGTGAAAGTAGGCATCCTTGTCTTGTTGCCACCCTCCAGCCTGGTGCTGGGGAATGTCTGCAAGGAATCCGATGATGTGACCTGTCCTCAAGTTTCCCCACCATGGGTAGCAGCAGCTCTAATGGGGGTGGCAGAGGAATGATGCCCACTCTGTGAGATTTCTTGGTGATTGATAGCCTTAGTGTGTTGGCTCTCTTGAACACCCAGCATAATTTTCAACCTCAGTTCTATAGAATGGATTGTTCCTGCTCCTTAGTTCATGTGACACAATCCCTCTTTAAAAAAAATTATTATTAACATTATTAATGTTATTATTAATTCAATTTTTTTTTTTTTTTTTTTTTCTGAGACGGAGTCTCACTCTTTCGCACAGGCCGGAGTGCAGCGGCGCGATCTTGGCTCACTGCAGGCCCCGCCTCCTGGGTTCACGCCATTCTACTGCCTCAGCCTCCCAAGTAGCTGGGACTACAGGCGCCAGCCACCGCGCCTGGCTAATTTTTTGTATTTTTAGTAGAGATGGGGTTTCACTGTGTTAGCCAGGATGGTCTCAATCTTCTGACCTCGTGATCCGCCCGCCTTGGCCTCCCAAAGTGCTGGGATTATAGGCGCGCGCCACTGCACCCAGCCTTATTAATTATATTTTATTCCCTAGTGTCATTCTCCTCACTCAGCCCCACAGATAAGCATTCTAACGTGTTTGATGTATATCTCATGCATTTGAATAGTTTTTGCTTTCTTGTAAAACATGTAGTGTTGTTTTTTTACATAAGTGACATTGTGGTAAAGGCCTCATTGAATTTCTTGCTTTTCACTCTACATGATATTTATAGCTTTTATTTATGTTTCTGCATGGATCATCAACTTTGTTACTTTGACCACTGCATACATTTCTGTATAATTTTTTTGTCCAAATGGGATGCTTTGGAAACTGAAAAGGGCCTCTTGATAATTACACCAGGACAATAGTCTAGATGTAAGTTGGGATTGACTCAGCACGCTGAGATGCATGGTCACCTTATCCATCTTTTCTACATGTTTTATCTTTTCAGCACTGTGTTCATGGATACCTGGATTGTATTAAACACTCTGCCATCACTGACCATGCCGAGATGGACATGCTTACATATATGAAACTGAGTGAAAAATTTTTTTAGGAATTTATACCTAGAGGTTGCCAGGTCAGAGTTGTACAATGGGGTAGACTTTACTAATAGCTACTTTATGCTCCAGGATGACTGCAGCTGTGTAAGCTTTATCATCAATGCAGGAGGATTCCCATATCCTCATCCCTCCAATAGCCCACAGTAGGCAGCAGTCTAGTTTTTCACAATCTGATGGCTTCAGAGTAATGGATCAATGTTATTTTAATTTGAATTTATCTAAGAACTGATGAATTTGAGCTTGTTAGTTTTTGTTTCTTCCTTCATTGAATTGCCTACATGTATACTTAGACCATTTTTAAAATTTGGTTTCTTATTTTTGTTCGTTTGATTTTGATTTGTGGGCATTCTAGATACGATTCCCTTGTTAATGTTAGACTGTGAACATCTGTCAATCTATCATTTTTGTTTGTCTATTAACTTTGCACTTGGTGTCCTTAGGTGAACAGAATTTTTTATTTTTATTTTTTTATTTTTTGTTTTTTTCATAGATCTAAATTTATTTATTTATTTATTTTAATTTTATTATTATTATACTTTAAGTTTTAGGGTACATGTACACAACGTGCAGGTTTGTTACATATGTATACATGTGCCACATTGGTGTGCTGCACCCATTAACTGGTCATTTAGCATTAGGTGTATCTCCTAATACTATCCAGAATTTTTTAATTTAATCAAATCCATCAATGTTGGTTTGTGTCTGTGCCTTGAGGCTTACGTTTAAGAAGTCCTTCTGCATTCTTAAGTTATGACAATCTTTTCCATCATTTTGCATTTAATTTCTTTGTTTTAATTCCCACACTTTGGTTTGAAATCTACTTTTGTGTACTCTGTTGGACAGGAATTCAGTTTTACTTTTATCCAGGTAATGAGCCAATTTCCCCCATATTATTTACTAGACACACTAATATTTCTCAGTTGGTTTAAGGTACCAACTTTATCATATATGTATGTACAAAATTACATCTAGAAACTCCTTTCAATTATATATCTCTCTACATAGAAAGATATATAATTGTATATAGAGAGAGATTATTTCTTTCTCTTGCCTAATTGCTCTGGCTAGGACTTCCAGAACTGTGTTGAATAGGAGTGGTGAAAGTAGGCATCCTTGCCTTGTTGCCACTCTCCCGTCTGGTGCTGGGGAATGTCTGCAAGAACATTCTCTATATAATTATATCTTGAAACTCGTTTTCTTGCCCCAGTACCATATTGTATTTGTTACTATGACTCTGGTATATTCTAAAAATACCTCTTAGGACAAGTGCCCTGTCTGCTTTTCTTTCACAATATTGAACTAACTGTTCTTGAAACTTTTATTGAAATTTTCAAATAAGTTTTAGGATGAGTTTATCAAAATTCTCCAAAAATCCATTTGGACCTCTTGATTGTGGCTGTACTGAATTTTGTATTGACTGATGAATAATTGATTACTCCTTAATATCCAGTGTTCCCATTGAAGAGTATGAACTATCCATCTATTGTGGGTTGTTTTTTTTTTTGGTTCTTCAGTGGGTTTAAAATTTTTCTATTATACATTAGGGAATCATGAATTATTTTTAACTTACTACACACGTATCAATTTGTTGCTATTGTGAGTGGTTTATTAGTTATGTTTTCTAGTAGTTCATTGTTGTAGAAAAATGTCACTGTTCTTACAAGTTTATTTTGTACCTGTCAACCTCACAGAACCCTCTTATTAATTCTAGTGGTTTATCTGTTGATTCAATTGGTTTTTTTCTGTGGGTAATTATATCATCCATTAATAATAAAGGCTGTTTTTTTCTTCTTCTCTCTTTTCTGATCCTTAACCTCTCATATTTTTTGTTGTTGTTGTTGTTTCTTATAGTATGGGCAGATCTTTCACTACAGGAGGAGCGATAGTATTGCTCAAAAGTTTTAAGGACAGCATCATGGATGTTGTCTTCCCTTGGTTCTTATACACTTGAGAATATCTTTCTGTTACACCAATTGGATGATTCTAAAGTTATTGAAAAAAAAATCTTTTCCTTGAAATTCTATGGACTTCTGCACTATTACATAGCTGTGTGTGTTGCTTTGGATAAATCTGAGATCAATCTGTATTTTTCTCTTTTTAAATGCCTTTCTTCCCCCTCCCCCCTTTCCTGGATGTCGATGTTATCTCTCTCCTTATCCTTGAAGTTCAGTGACTTTCCACAATATATTTTGGCCTTGATCTTTCTGTGTATTTTTTTTTTTCTGGGGCAAGATCTAAAGATTCCAGCCTTTATTTTAGGAAAGTTTTTCTATCTTGTCTTTGAACACTTTTTAAAAATTTATTCTTTCCCCTGTTCTCTGCTTTCTGAATACCAATAGTGCTCATTTGGGGTTTTCTTTTCTTTTCATGTCTGTATGCATTGCCATAATAATTTAAATAACTTTGCTAATTTCCATTTTGTTTCATATAATTTTCACCATGATACTGACATTTTTAATGTATATCAGTTCTATTTTTTATAAGTTTGTATTTATCTTTCCCTTCCACTTCTTGCCTGAGCTCTGCCAGGTTACTTTTTATTTCCTTACATTGTCTTAAATATTCTTTGAACTCTTGTATCTTTTCTTTAGAATCATCACTCTGTCTATAATTTATTTGAGGTAACAGAGAACTGCAGTCATGCGTTGCTTAAAAATGGAGATACTTTCTGAGAAATGCATTGTCAGGTGATTTCATTATGCCCCATCATAGAGTGTACTTACACAAACTAAGGTAAGAGGATTTTTAAATAGGGTGATGATAGAAGTGGTTCAGTAGGAGGCCATCTTTGAGCAGAGGCCTATATTGTTGAGATGCAATGAGAACGAGACCTGTAACTATTGAAGGAAAGTTTCCAAGCAGAGAGGAGGCCCTGAGACAGGAATGTTCTAGAAGTGTGTGAGGAAGAATAAGGAGTGCAGTGTGGTTGTAGCGATGTGGGACAGGAGAGTTAGGAGATATGCAGTTGGAGGGTGGGCAGGAACCTGACCGTGAGCCTTGCAGGGCCTCAGTGCGATGAGAAGCAGTAGGGATGTGAGTAGGGAAGTCACCTGATGTGGCTGATTTTTCAAATGTTCGCTGTGGATGTAGTATCGAGAGTAGAGGAACAAGAGAAGAAGAGGGGGACAGAGAGATGAATAGGAATCAATTGTCATAACCCTGAGATTCAGTGATACCAGCGTGCAGTAGGTTGATGGAAACAGAGCGAGTGAGAATTTCCTGGATTTGGGCTTTATACTGAAGGTGCAGCCAGCAGGATTTGGTGATTAATTCAATGTGAGATGTAAAGTTTGAAAGGAGTTCAATTTCAAGGTTTTTCTCACTCTGATCATTGGGATGAATGGAGACGCCATTTTCTACAGGTGGCTGCTGTGGACTGAATTGTGTCCCCACTCCCTAAATTCATGTTAAAACCCTAACCTCCAATGTGACGGTATGTGGAGATGGGGCTTTTAGGACGTAATTAAGGTTGAATGAGGTCATAAGGGTGGGCCCTAATCTGATAGTATTAGTGGCCTTAGAAGAAGAGGAGGTCATGTGAGCACACAGTGAGAAGGCGGCTGCTGATATGCCAAGAGAAGAAAGGAGGCCTCAGAGGCAGTTGTACCTTGCTGGCATCTCCATCTTGGACTTCCAACCTCCAGAACTGTGAGAAATAAATGTTTCTTGTTTTAGCTGCCAGTCTGTGATATTTGTTATGGCAGCTTGAGCAGATTAATCTGGTAACCCCGAGTAAGGTGCCTTTTATTTATTCACTTTTGTGATCTTGAAGAGGAGTTATTAATCAAAGTGTTTGACTTTTGACAAGTTAAATTTAAGATACTCTCAGGCATGCAAGTGATTGTCTGGTAGCAAGCAGTTCAGGGAATAAATACTAATAAAGATGAAGGTAAACTAATAGTAATTTCTAATAAAAACTTAGATTAGTATTTGAAAGTCAGAGCCACCTCAAGGCAACAATGATTATGCACTAAAAACAAAGTGTCTTTTCTGAAATTGTCAAGAATTTGATCTGTCCCTCTGTGCACCTTTGCCTGGAAAGTAGGAGACTTGCAGTTGATTGGCAGCTGCACACGCCTTTCCTAGAGTCCACATTAACTTTAGGAATAATATAACATTAGTTTGCGAATGCCAAATATTGGTAAACTTGAATAAACCATGAACACGCAGCTCTAATAAAAATTAAAATCTGTGGGGTTCCTTGTTATTCCTTTATGAGAATTGAAGACAGCAATTATTATTGATTGAATGAGTCCACAGTACACTAGGAGACTTTCTAAGTCCAAATTGTGGGGATTGGACCATGATTTGAAGCACTCAGTTAGCAAGCTCCTTGCTAATAGTAGGCATGAGGGGATGGCCTTGTTCACATTTTAGTAGAGTTGCTTCTGCTTTATTCTTTCCTGCACATGCAGAGCATATTCACATTTTATGCATTTACATGTGCTAGGAAGCCTTTTCCCTGATCTGCCTTTGCACACTCTTACTCATCTTTCTCCTTTCATCTTACATGCTACCTCCTCTGATATGGTTGGCTGTGGCCCGACCCAAATCTCATCTTGAATTGTAATCCCCATAATGCCCACGTGTCAAGAGAGGGATGTGGTGGGAGGTGAGATGTGATGTTTTATAAGTGTTTGACAGTTCCTTCTTCACATGCTCTCTCTCACCTGCTGCCATGTAAGACATACCTCTTCCCCTTCTGCCATGATTGTAAGTTTCCTGAGGCCTCCCCAGCCATGCAGAACTGTGAGTTAATTAAACAAACCTCCTTTCTTTATAAATTACCCAGCCTTAGGTATGTCTTTATAGTAGTATATAGTCTAAGATACTTTATAGCAGCGTATAGTATAGTCTAAGATACTATTCAGACTCCCTGAAGTAGACAGGGGCTCTTTATGCCATAGACTCCTACTGAAATTCTGTGCAGAGTTCTGTTTTACCAGTTATTTTGTTGCATTGTTATTCTAGTGCACTCTATTGTTTGTCTAGATGATGATGATGAAGATACTAACAGCATTAACTTTTTTTTTTTTTTTTGAGACACAGTCTTGGTTTGTCAGCCAGGCTGGAGTGCAGTGGGGTGATGTCGGCTCAATGCAACCTCTGCCTCCTTGGTTCAAGCGATTCTCCTGCTTCAGCCTCCCGAGTACCTGGGACTAGAGGCACACACCACCATGCCTAGCTAATTTTTTTCTGTATTTTTAGTAGAGATGGGGTTTCACCATGTTGGCCAGGCTGGTCTTGAACTCCTGACCTCAAGTGATCTGCCCCTCCTTAGCCTCCCAAAGTGCTGGGATTATGAGCGTGAGCCACCATTCCCAACCAAAATTTATATCATACTTACTTTGTGGCTGACAAATGCCCTGTTTACTTAACTTATACCTCTCATCTCTATATTCACACATATATTGAGTACTTAATAGGTAGTCAGTAATTATCAATTAAACAGTTACATGTTGAGTAGTATTCTTCTGGATTGTCACAAAAAATAGCAAAACATTGTCCCTTCCTCATATATTTTGTTGAAATATACATGCTATCAAATTATTATTTTTTAAATAAATATTTAATTTATATCTTCAGTTTTCTGTGCATAGCATAAAACAGCAGAAAACTCTTATTGGTTCAGAGTGATCATTTGCATTAGAATTTCAATGAACACATTTAAAAGAATTGCATTTACCCTAGTCTTGGTGGACCGACAACCTAAATAGTTTTCAAAAGTTTTAGATGTTAGCCTCAGCTATTGCCACAACAATGTAGTATAACAAACGACCCCAAAGTCTAATGGCATACACAATACGCATTTTTCTCAAACAAAGGCCTGTGAATCTCTGGGGTTTAGCCATCAGGTCCTGGTTCAGTTCGTTTTGGTTCAGAGCCACGGTGAGGTTCAGGTCTGCTCTATGTATTTCTCATTCTTCTACGACCAGTGGGACACATGGGCAGGCTCTTTTTAAGGCAGTGATTGAAAGCTCCCAGAGGAGCAAGAGGCCTTGCTTAGAACTGGAGTATCATCATTTTCACCTAAATTCCACTGGCTGAAGAAAAATCATATGGCCAGGCCAGGTGCAGTGGCTCATGCCTGTAATCCCAGCACTTTGGGAAGCCAAGGTGGGAGGATCACTTGAACTCAGGAGTTTGAGACCAGCCTGGGCACCACAGGGAGACCCCTGTTCCTATTTAAAAAAAAAAAAAAAAAAAAAAAAGCCTGGTGTGGTGGCATGCACTTGTGGTCCCAGCTACTACTCAGGAGGCTGAGGTGGGAGAATCACTTGGATCTGGAAGGCTGAGGCTGCAGTGAGCTGTGATTGTGCTGCTGCACTCCAGCATAGGCAACAGGGCAAGACCCTGTCTCAAACAACAGTAACAACAAAATCATATGGCCAGCCTAACAATGGTAGGGCCAAGAAGGATAGGCTTCCCAGGGAGATTGGGGGAGAGGGCAGACACGGGGAACAATGATCCAATCTACCACATTGGTCTTTTATATTTTCCTTGACATAGAAACTTTGATAACTGTAGTAGCCCATGCACCTTTCTTTCTTATTTTTAGGTGTTGGCTACATTTTCCTTTTTTTCTTAACTTTTATTTTAGGCTTGGGGTACATGTGCAGGTTTGCTACATAGGTAGACTTGTGCCACAGTGGCTTGTTATACAGATTATTTAATCACTCAGGTACTAAGCCTAGTACCAAATAGTTATTTTTTTCTGCTCTTCTCTCTCCTGCCACCCTCCACTCTAAATTAGGCCCCAGTGTCTGTTGTTCTCTTCTTTGTGTCCGTGAGTTCTCATCATTTAGCTCCCTTTTATAAGTGAAAATGTGCAGTATTTGGGTATATTCCCAGAGGAATATAAATCATTCTACCATGAAGATACATGCACGCAAATATTCATTGCAGCACTATTTACTATAGCAATGACATGGGATCAACCTCAATGCCCATCAATGACAGACTGGATAAAGAAAATGTGGTACATATACACCATGGAATACCGTGGAGACATAAAAAAGAATGAGATTGTGTCTTTTGCAGGAACATGGATGGAGCTGGGGGCTATTAGCAAACTGACACAGGAATAGAAAGCCATGCACCTTTCTTAAAGGTGCTCTTTTCTCTGACCATTTGGGTTTCCTTGAAATGCTTCCTTTCCCTTGTAGGAGACACCATCTCCTAAACAGATTTTTATTAAAATAAAAGCAATGAGATCCAGAACATTCTGAATTTCTTTCTGATTAATACAAACGAAATATTGATTAAATATGTCTTATCTGTGTTAATGGGCATGATTGGAAACTAATTCTTATTCCCTTTTTTATGGGAAGCAGTTGGAATAGTATGAGTTAATTTAATTTGAGCAACTAAAAGAAGTATGTTTAATCTCTGTAATATATTCTGTATATTATGTAGCAACTTCAAAATTGTTTACAAAAAATATCACAAAAAATATTATCTTGTGTACAAAACTATCAGCTTTTGTCACTATCTGCCAGGTAGTAAAAAGAAATTCTGTAAACATTCTGTCTTATTATTTGCTTGGTATGAGTAACATTTCTTAAAACTAGTAACATAGTCATTTCTAATCATTATCAAATATTATGTACTATACATAATTATATATGCTATACTTTATTTTTATAGGTTGAGAGAGTACATTTGCAGGTTTTTTAAGCTGTAAACGTTAGAATGTCTGGATTAAGACAGCAATAATTTAATTATCCATCTATATTGTGTTCCTATTAAAAGCAATGATCAGATGAAAAACAAATGTCTGAAAGCATTTTGTAACTTCCGATTTATTAGGGAACATTCTGTATTGTCTATCCTTCATTCAAAGTCATTTTGTAGTTTCTGAGTTGTCTTATGAAGCAGGATTCATGCTAAAATCATTTTACTTATTTCTAAAAACTACAGGTTTCTATTTTCTATCCTTTCTATGTACAAGCTATTGGAAAACATTTATTTTCACATTTTGACTGAAATGACTTTAGAATAGTTAGAGAGTTTATGATCCAAATATGTGCTTTCTATTTTAACGATTTTTATTGGTAAGTTGTCTAAAATGATAAAACACTTATTTAAAAGCTATTTACTTGGCACAGAGTTCATTCTCTTTGCTTTCAGAAGATGTGTTCTTAGGGGCAGGGCACAGAAAAGCCTGGGCAATCCCCTTCATCTACTGCAAGGTTAATGCTGCCTTTGAGTCACTTTGTTAATGACTGGCGGTCTCAGTTCCGATTCACTCCAACATTTTCCTAATTGCCTGCTAGGATTGGTATCGTGTTTCATAGTCTGTCTCCTAGAGAAGAGCTATGGCTTCACTCAATGACCTATACACTTTCCCTAAATTTTATAACAGAGATTGGCTATTTTGAGGTGAAGTCTTGTTTTGCTTTGAATCACTGTATCTAAACTGAACTTATGTGTGTTAACCTACCACTGGGGAAGAGAGGAACAAATGGGTGGATGTTTCTGGGCATGGTCCAACCAGTGGACATTTCTTGGATTCCAACAATAGAGCTGGAAGTGAGCTGGCCACTGTAGAGTATATAAAGATGAGTAAATAATGATTCTGCCCTTGGGTAGTTAAAACTTATTTGGGAAGACCTTTATTTACCTATTCATAGCTTAGGAGATGGTATGGTGCACAAACTTTGGAATCAGGACAAATGAGTTTATATCCTACCTATATGAGTTATTAGTTGTGAAACTTAAAGGGAGTTACTTAACTTTTCTGTGACTCAGTATAAAGAAGGCAAAATGATACCACTTATCCCATAAAGTTGTTCTGAAATGAAGTTCCTGGTTCTGCTGGTGCTTACCTCCATAATGCTAAATTATAGGTATATATACTTAGGTCTTGATTTGGAAAATGTGTATGTTACTTTTGGACCCTTCAATATGAAAAATGAAGCATTATTTGATTTTCCCAAGCCTTTCTTTCCTCTGTGTCTCTAAACTAACGGTTGTCTTTATTATATTTAGTAATTCTACTGGTTACCTTTTGACAAACTATTTGAACCTCTTTTCCTTGTTCCATCAAGTTTAGACAATATTTTGTCACATGGTTAGCCAGTTTTCCCAACACCATTTATTAAAGAGGCAATCTTTTCCCCATTGCTTGTGTGTGTCAGGTTTGTCAAAGATCAGTTGGTGGTAGATGTGTGATGTTATTTCTGAGGCCTCTGTTCTCTTCCATTGGTCTGTATATCTGTTTTGGTACCAGTACCATGCTGTTTTGGTTACTGTAGCCTTGTAGTATAGTTAGAAGTCAGGTAACGTGATGCCTCCAGTGTTGCTCTTCCTGCCCAGGACTGTCTTGGCTATTCAGGCTCTGTTTTGTTTCCATATGAAGTTTAAAGTAGTTTTTTTTCCAGTTCTGTGGAGAAAGTCAGTGGTAGCTTGATGGGGATAGCATTGAATCTGTAAATTACTTTGGGCAGTAAGGCCACTTTCATGATATTGATTCTTCCTATCCATAAGCATGGAATGTTTTTCCATTTGTTTGTGTCCTTTCTTGTTTCCTTGAGCAGTGGTTTGTAGTTCTCCTTGAAGAGGTCCTTCACATCCCTTGTAAGTTGCATTCCTAGGCATTTTATTCTCTCAGTAGCAATTGTGAATGTAGCAATTTGGCTCTCTGTTTGTCTGTTATTGGTGTATAGAAATGCTTGTGATTTTTGCATATTGATTTTATATCCTGAGACTTTGCTGAAGTTGCTTATCAGCTTAAGGAGATTTTGGGCTGAGATGATGGGGTTTTCTAAATATACAATCATGTCATCTGCAAACGGAGACAATTTGACTTTCTCTCTTCCTATTTGAATATCCTTTATTGCTTTCTCTTGCCTGATTGCCCTGGCCAGAACTTCCAATACTATGTTGAATAGGAGTGATGAGAGAGGGCATCATTGTCTTTTGCTGGTTTTCAAAGGGAATGCTTCTAGTTTTTGCCCATTCAGTATGATATTGGCTGTGAGTTTGTCATAAATAACTCTTATTTAAATTTTGAGATATATTCCATCAATAACTAGTTTATTGAGTGTTTTTAGCATGAAAGGCTTTTGAATTTTGTCAAAGGCCTTTTTTGCATCTATTGAGATAATCATGTGGTTTTTGTCGTTGGTTCTGTTTATGTGATGAATTATGTTTATTGATTTGCGTATGTTGAACCAGCCTTGCATCCCAGGGATGAAGCCAACTTGATTGTGGTGGATAAGCTTTTTGATGTGCTGCTGCATTTGGTTGGCCAGTATTTTATTGAGGATTTTTGCATTGATGTTCATCAGGGATATTGGTTTAAAATTCTCTTTTCTTGTGGTGTGTCTGCCAGGCTTTGGTATTAGGATCATGCTGGCCTCATAAAATGAGTTAGGGAGGAGTCCCTCTTTTTCTGTTGATTGGAATAGTTTCAGAAGGAATGGTACCAGCTCCTCTTTGTATGTCTTGTAGAATTGAATTATGAATCCATCTGGTCCTGAACTTTTTTTGGTTGGTAGGCCATTAATTATTGCCTCAATTTCAGAACCTGTTATTGGTCTATTCAGAGATTCAACTTCTTCCTGGTTTAGTCTTGGCAGGGTGTATGTGTCCAGGAATTTATCCATTTCTTCTAGATTTTCTAGTTTATTTGCATAGAGGTGTTTATAGTATTCTCTCATGGTAGTTTGTATTCCTGTGGGATCGGTGGTGATATCCCCTTTATCATGTTTTATTGCATCTATTGGATTCTTCTCTCTTTTCTTCTTTATTAGTCTAGTTAGCAGTCTATCTATTTTGTTGATCTTTTCAAAAAACTATCTCCTGGATTCATTGAGTTTTCTGTGTCTCTGTCTCCTTCAGTTCTGCTCTAATCTTAGTATTTCTTGTCTTCTCCTAGCTTTTGAATTTGTTTGCTCTTGCTTCTCTAGTTCTTTTAATTGTGATGTTAGGGTGTTGATTTTAGATCTCTCCTGCTTTCTCTTGTGGGCATTTAGTGCTATAAATTTCCCTCTACACACTGCTTTGAATGTGTCCCAGAGATTCTGGTATATTGTGTCTTTGTTCTCATTGGTTTCAAAGAACGTCTTTATTTCTGCCTTCATTTTGTTATTTACGCAGAGTCATTCAGAAGCAGGTTGTTCAGTTTCCATGTAGTTGTGCGGTTTTGAGTGAGTTTCTTAATCCTGAGTTCTAATTTGATTGCACTATGGTCTCAGAGACAGTTTGTTGTGATTTCTGTTATTTTACATTTGCTGAGGAGTGTTTTACTACCAATTATGTGGTCAATTTTAGAATAAATGCAATGTGGTGCTGAGAAGAACGTATATTCTGTTGATTTGGGGTGGGGAGTTCTGTAGATGTCTGTTAGGTCTGCTTGGTCCAGAGCTGAATTCAAGTCCTGGATATCCTTGTTAATTTTCCATCTCATTGATCTAATATTGACAGTGGGGTGTTAAAGTCTCCCATTATTATTATGTGGAAATCTAAGTCTCTTTGTGGTCTCTAAGAACTTGCTTTATGAATCTGGGTGCTCCTGTATTGGGTGCATAGGTATTTAGGATAGTTAGCTCTTCTTGTTGAATTGATCCCTTTACCATTATGTAATGGCCTTCTTTGTCTTTTTTGACCTTTGTTGCTTTAAAGTCTGTTTTATCAGCATCAGGATTGCAACCCCTGCTTTTGTGTGTGTGTGTGTGTGTGTGTGTGTGTGTGTGTGTGTGTGTGTGTGCGTGCTTTCCATTTGCTTCATAGATCTTCCTCCATCCCTTTATTTTGAGCCTATGTGTGTCTTTGCACATGAGATAGGTCCTCTGAATACAGCACACCAATGGGTCTTGACTCTTTATCCAGTTGGCCGTCTGTGTCTTTTAATTGGGGCATTTATCCCATTTACATTTAAGGTTAATATTGTTATGTGTGAATTTGATCCTGTCGGTATGATGCTAGCTGGTTATTTTGCCCATTAATTGATGCAGTTTCTTCATAGCATCAATGGTCTTTACAATTTGGCATGTTTTTGCAGTGGCTGGTACCAGTTGTTCCTTTCCATGTTTAGTGCTTCCTTCAGGAGCTCTTGTAAGGCAGGCCTGGTGGTGACAAAATCTCTCATCATTGGCTTGTCTGTAAAGGGTGTTATTTCTCCTTCACGTATGAAGCTTAATTTGGCTGGATATGAAATTCTGGATTGAAAATTCTTTTCTTTAAGAATGTTGAATATTGGCCTCACTCTCTTCTGGCTTGTAGGGTTTCTGCCAAGAGGGATCCACTGCTAGTCTGATCAGCTTTCCTTTGTGAGTAACCTGACCTTTCTCTCTTGCTACCCTTTACATTTTTTCCTTCATTTCAACCTTGGCAAATCTGACAATTATGTGTCTTGGAGTTGCTCTTCTCGAGGAGTATCTTTGTGGTGTTCTCTGTATTTCCTGAATTTGGATGTTGACCTGCCTTGCTAGGTTGGGGAAGTTCTCTTGGATAATATCCTGAAGAGTGTTTTCTAACTTGATTCCCATTCTCCCTGTCACTTTCAGGTACACCAGTCAAACATAGATTTGGTCTTTTCACGTAGTCCCATATTTGTTGGAGTTTTTCTTCATTTCCTTTCACTCTTTTTTTTTCTCTAATATTGTCTTCTTTATTTCATTAATTTGATCTTTAATCACTGATATCCTTTCTTCCACTTGATCGAATTGGCTGTTGAAGCTTGTGTATGCTTCACGAAGTTCTTATACTGTGTTTTTCAACTCCATCAGGTCATTTAAGCTCTTCTCTACATTCGTTATTCTAGATAGCCCTTCGTCTAACCTTTTTTCAAGGTTTTTAGCTTCCTTGCAATGGGTTACAACATGCTCCCTTAGCTCAGAGAAGTTTGTTATTATCGACCTTCTGAAGCCTACTTCTGTCAACTTGTCAAACTCATTCTCCATCGAGTTTTGTTCCCTTGCTGGTGAGGAGTTGTGTTCCTTTGGAGGCAAAGAGGCATTCTGGTTTTTGGAATCTTCAGCCTTTCTGCTCTGGTTTCCCCCAATCTTTGTGGTTTTATCTACCTTTGGTCTTTGATATTGGTGACCTACGGATGGGGTTTTGGTGTGGATGTCCTTCTTGTTGATGTTGATGCTATTCCTTTCTGTTTGTTAGTTTTCCTTCTAACAGATAGGCCCCTCAGCTGCAGGTCTGTTGGAGTTTGCCGGAGGTTCACTCCAGACCCTGTTTGCCTGGGTATCACCAGCGGAGGCTGCAGAACAGCAAATATTGCTGCCTGATCCTTCCTCTGGAAGCTTCATCCCAGAGGAGCACCCACCTCTATGAGGTGTCTGTTGGCCCCAACTGGGAGGTGTCTCCCAGTCAGGCTACACAGGGGTCAGGGACCCACTTGAGGAGGCAGTCTGTCCATTGTCAGAGCTCGAACACTGCGCTGGGAGCACTACTGCTGTCTTCAGAGCTGTGGGGCAGGGACGTTTAAGTCTGGAGAAGCTGTCTGCTGCCTTTTGTTCAGATACGCCCTGCCCCCAGAGGTGGAATCTAGAGAGGCAGTAGGCCTTGCTGAGCTGCAGTGGGCTCCGCCCAGTTCGAGCTTCCCTGCAGCTTTGTTACACTGTGAGCATAGAACCACCTGCTCAAGCCTCAGCAATGGTGGACGCCCCTTCCCCCACCAAGCTCCAGCAACCCAGGTTGATCTCAGACTGCTGCGCTAACAGCGAGCAAGGCTCCGTGGGCATGGGACCTGCCGAGCCAGGCATGGGAGGGAATCTCCCTATCTGCCAGTTGCGAAGACTGTGGGGAAAGCGCAGTATTTGGGCAGGAGTGTACCGTTCCTCCAGGTAGTCACTCAGGGCTTCCTTTGGCTAGGAAAGGGAAATCCCCAGACTCCTTGTGCTTCCCAGGTAAGGCAGTGCTCCGCCCTGCTTTGGCTTGCCCTCTCTGGGCTGCAACCACTGTCCATCCTGTCCCAGTGAGATGAATCAGGTATCTTAGATGGAAATGCAGAAATCACCCATCTTCTGCATCAATCTCACTGGGAGCTGTTGACTAGAGTTGTTCCTGTTCAGCCATCTTGGAAGTGACTCCCTATTTGTATAAGTTTAAAGGATACAAGTGAAGTTTTGTTATACAGACATATTGAATAATGGTGAAGTCTAGGCTTTTATTGTAATTATCATCTGAATAATTTTTTAAAGTTCTCTTTGTTTTCTGGATTATGTTTTCTCTCGTATCAATTAAATTTAAGATGTTTGGATAAGAAATAGACTGACACCTTGATCTTCAACCTCTCTCCTCACACTAGTTTTCCATAGGCAAATTGCTTAATTTCTATTTAAAAATAGATAGGGGTGGTTACTTCATTTATTTTGCCTAGAGGTGAATTCTGAGCTGCCCATTGTTGGCACCTGCTAGAATAAAGATGGGAGGTTAGAAACTGGTATATTTCTATAGCCACCCATTTCATTTTCTGTTTCCCTCCCCTCCGTTCCTAGTTACCAGTGGAGTCTGAATTTTCAGGTTGCTCTGGTGCTTCTCCAGGAAGATAGGCTGTTACCTCTACAGCCAATGGGTTATACTAGCTACTGACAATATAATGCAGCAGGAACTGTGGACATTTTCCTGATGTTTTAGTGTTTTACACACACACACACACACACACACACAAGCACACACACACACCACTCAAATTCAGGTCTTTAATTATCTGTTTTGCTATCATTTATTTCAGATGACTTCAAATCCATGACTTTGAAAGATCTTCAAATGAAATTATTTTGCCACCTAGTTAGAATGCTTTGGTCTCATTGTCAAGTTTGTTTTATAATGTACCTATTAGGAATGAACATGACGAGAATCAGTAAATAAGAAATCTAAACATATTAATTCACTTTTTCTACAGCTACTTACTGTGTACGCTATGATGTGGGCATTGTGTTAGGCTCTGGTGACAAAGCAATTAAAGACACTGTTCCTGACCTCAAGAACTTTGTACTTTAGTCAGCAAGATATGCAAGTAAAACCACAATGTAATACTGTGTATGCTTACCCTTTAGGCATTCTCAGGACATTGTATAAATACAGGCATGCATTATGATACAAACTGAGTGAAGAGGAAAGGTTTTCAGTAGGTTACTGAGTTGAATTTGGAGGAGTTTTGGAGTTAGCCAGGAAAAGAGAAGACATATAGTCTGGGCAGATGGAGTGCCTTAGTTAAAGGTACAGAGATTTCTAATTTCGGGAACTACAGCTTGTTCAGTATGTTAAAGGTGTATTATGCATATGGGAAGATGAAGATGAAGGTGGGTAAAGATCCAGGGGGGACACAGATCCCAACCACGGTGAACCTATGTGATGCACCGCTGACGAGCTTGGAATTTACCCCGAGGATGAGGTGAACCACTGAAGGATTTCAAATAAGTGAGTAGCATGATCAGAATTACATTTTAGAAAGGTCACTCTAGATGCTGTGTGGAGACTTAGAATTATTTCCTCTAATCAGTGTGATGCTGTGGGGGATTTATTTTATTTCTGCTGAGATCCAGCATTGTTAGTTAAGGGCTAGGCTGTCTGCTCACCTCCTTATTCTAATCCTCTCCAAATTAGGAGTTATCAGTGAAGATTCTCGGTAAATTGGCAACTCACCTTTTTTTCCCTAGTACCATTGCTAGGGGTTGGATTGGGAGTGGTTAGAAGTGTGAAGCTATGACAGAATGTTCTGCTTTAATCATGGCCACCGTTTTAGTAAAACTTAGGGTATTAAGTCGGATGCTTTTCTTATTTAGTTGCTGCTGATAATTATTGTTATTGTTATTGCTAGCTAGTGTTCACAAGTTTTTTCTTCATCTCATTACATATGGGAGAAAGCAAATGCTGTGATCTAGTTTCTTCCCCACCTTTGGTTAAATTGTGCTTTCCAGGACAATAGCCACTAGTCACAAGTGGCTGTTGAACACTTGAAATGTAGCTAATCTGAATGGAGATATTCTGTAAATGTGAAATACACACTGATTTCAAAGATTTAGTAAGAAAGATAAGAAAGTATAGCATTGCAATAATTTTATAGTGAATACATATTGAAATTATATAATATTTTAGGTATATTGAATAAAGATAGATTTTTAAATCATTCCACTTATTTCTTTTTACTTTTGTAATGTAGTTTCTGGAAAATGTCAAATTATATATTGGTTCACTTTTTTTATTATTGTTTTTTTAGAAATGGTGTCTTGCTGGGTCACCCAGGATGGATGCAGTGGGACAATCACGGCTCACTGCAGCCTCAAATTCCTGGGCTCAACTGATCCTCCCAACTCAGCTTTGCAAGTTGTTGGGATTACAGGTTTGAGCCATCACACTGGGCTCACATATTTTTACTGGACCACAGCGACTTAGAAAACTCTCCTTTATTCATTTAAAAATAGCATATCAACAGTGTTTAAGGGATTTTCTTTTTAAATTAAGTTAATCTATTCGGATAATAAGTATTTATTGAGTACCATGTTAGAACTGTGGTGGCAAATAAAACAGTCTTAGCTCTCATGGAGCTTATATTTGAGTGTGGGAAGCAGACAATTCACAAATAAGCCAATAAATACATAATGTAATTCTAGTTAGTGGCGAGTGGTATGGAGGAAGTAGAGCAGAGTACGAGAATTTCCTGAGGCTCTGCTGGGAAAGACAGAGCCTCTTGTAGATAAACGGGTCAGATAAAGCATATTGGAGGAGATATCCCTTGAACAGAAACTACAAGTGATGAGGAGTGGCAAGCTAGGTGAACTTCGCAGGTGAGAGGATCACCAGCAGAGGGAACGGCAAATGAAGAGTCCCTGAGGCAGGCACAAGATCAGTGTGTTACAAAAAAGTGCTTGTGGCTGGAGCAGAGGGAGGCAGGAGAGTGGTAGCAGATGCCGTGGCTAAGTAGGTAGCATTGTTCTCAAAGTAAAACTCACAGACCCCTGGAGATCCCAAGACTGTCAGGGGTGTCTTCAGGGTCAAAGCTATTTTAGTGTGTTAATATTTGCACTGATGATGGAAGCCATGGTGGAGCCCTAGTGCCTTTCAAGGTGGGGGCACTAAACTCTTGTAGTCCCTATATTCTCATTGCCATTCAGGACCAGTACACATAATGCCAGCTTCACTTAAGAGTGACCTTGGTAAAGCAGTGAAATTATTAATTACATTAAATCTTGAGCTGTGAGTACACATCTTTTTAACATTCTTTTTAATGAAATGAGAAGTACATGCTAAATACTTCTGCTGCATACTCAGATGAAATGGTTATCCCAAGGAAAACACCAGGGCGATTGAATTTTAAGGTTTACTTGCAGTGTTTTTCATGGAACACTGTTTTTACTTGAAACAGTATCTTACAAATTAGTTATTCAGACTCAGGTATTTAGCAAACATTTTCACAAAAATGAACTTGTGACTTCAAAAGTGAGCCTATTCACTTTGAGGAAAACAAATGACATTATTTGTTGCTAATGATAAAATTTAAGATTTCAAGAGAATATTAGAACTTTTTGGAAAAGTGTCAGCCTCCATGAGCTGCTCGACAGGGACCCAATACTGATGAAATTCTTGGTGAAATTAATAAATATGTTTTTGATATTACGTAATAAAATATGCCAACATTTAAAAGTTCTGCATAACTCAATGAACCTATAGTTTCCAATGTTCAATACATAATATCAAAAATCATCTCTGGGTAAAAGATTCATTTAAAGTTGAAGACAGAACAATGTATTTTACTCTAACACTGTACAAAAGGTTCATTCATAAAGCTTCAGATTCCACATTGCAAATAACTCTGAAGACATTACCACTTACACGTACCAAAGAAAAATATCCCCAATTATCTGAAAATACTACTAAGATATCCCTGACTTTTCGAACATATTTGTCAGGACTAGATTTTCTTTACATCCTTCAGTGAAAATAACATACTAAAATGGATTAAATGCAGAAGCAGATAGGGTAATCCAGCTTTCTTTTTTTAGGCCAGACAGTAAAAAGATTTGCAAAATATGAAACAATGGCACCCTTTTCAGATTTGGGTAGGAAGTTAGTATAATGTTTTTTCATAAAAATACTTTCTTACCATGGCATATATTTACTATTGCCATTTATAAACAAATTAGTAAACTAATATTTCTAATATTTCTCATTTTTAATTTCAAATGCAGTAGATATCAGCAGACATAACCTACATAAACAAAATATTTTGGGGTTCTTCAATAATTGTTAGGAATTTAAAGAGTCTTTGAAGCCAAATTGAGAACTGCTGATCTAGAGTTAGAAATTTTGATTGTATTCTAAGTATAATGGAATAGCATACTTAGAATTTAAGCATAGGGTATGACAAGATCTAATTTATATATAAAGTATTACTGTAGCTACTGAAGACAAGGATGTATCATAAGAGGGGCTATATAGAGGCCAGTTAGGATGCGCAAATTAAGAGATGAAGTCTTGAATCAGGGTAGTCATGGTAGATGCAGTAAGAATGCAT
This sequence comes from Nomascus leucogenys, assembly GCF_006542625.1. Classification (NCBI taxonomy): domain Eukaryota; kingdom Metazoa; phylum Chordata; class Mammalia; order Primates; family Hylobatidae; genus Nomascus; species Nomascus leucogenys. The sequence continues at coordinate 123,055,668 of NC_044385.1, read as the reverse complement.
TGGATTCAGATATATTAATATTTACAAGGTAGAACCTGAAATTTACTGATGATTCATATGTCTATAATATTTTACCTCATTCTTATTTATCCATATGCCTTTCTACCTTTTGATCATATGCATACATGAATTTATGTAATTGCAACCATAGTTATCTTACATTTTATATTCTTCATTATTTGGTTATCTTTTTATTATAAACTTTTTAACATGTAGAGTCTTGATCTTCCTGTTATTCTCAAGTTTGCCTATTACTGTGTAAACCAAATGTGCCATAATTCATTTATGATTTTTGCTTATTTAACATTTAGGTGATTTTTTAAATATTAGAGCTAAATCACATTGTATTTATCTGCATTTATAATGGCTTTCTTCTATCAAATTGTTTTCTTAGCATAAATTTAGATAGGATCACCCTTTTATTATACAAGAGCAAACTGTCTATTTTAAACAATACTCATTTTTCCTCTCCATTATTCTAGAGGTTGCTGGTAATAAGGCCAAGTGTGTCCAAATTTTATTTGTTTCAACACCTCAAGGAGTAACATGAATCCAAGAACGTGTAGGGTAACAGACCAGAAATTAGACTTGGGGCTGCTCTTCAAGTTCTATGGTTAGATTGGAGATAGTCTCTGATGAGCATTGAATGATGCTCTGAAGATGAGGCATTTATAGGCAGAAAAAGAGTGACCAAAATCATTGCTACTTAGAATATGGTCAGTGGACCAACTGCATAGTATTTCATTAAGAAAATTTGATGGACTTGTTGTTTTTGTTTGTTTTGCAAATGAAGTTTGGGAGTAAGGACTTGGAGCATTGCCCATCGGACTTCCTCTTTTCAGCTCCCAAAGTACCTCTTAAGATTCCTAGGGATTAATGGAACGTAATTTGAAATCCCATGATGTGGATAGTGAATGCAGTCACTCAACTCACATGTAGTGCCTACCTTCTCTGTACCAGATTTGCAATAGGTTCTGGGAAGATAAGATAAATAACTCCTTACTTGAAAGTTGACCCAAATAGAAGCCTCAGAACTTCATCTTAATTCTTCCTTTACACAGATATTCTTTAACTAATCAGTTTCTTTTTACTTTCTTTTTTTTTTGGAAACAGGTACTCACTTTGTTGCCCAGGCTTGAGTGTGGTAGATCAATCATAGCTCACTACAGCCTGGACCTCCTGGGCTCAAATGATCCTCCCACCTCAGACTGAGATAATAGGCATGAGCCACCATGTCTGGCCTAACTCATCAGTTTCTAAAACCATTCTTTCTATTTCTGATATGTCTTTCAAATCTATTCCCTCCATTGTATTTCCAGCAACAGTTTGGTCTTTGTCATCAATCACTTGGACTACTACTGGACTGCCCTGGCTATGGTGTTTTCTTACTGATCATTTATCCTCAAACTGTTGTCAGTCACCCACTACCCTCTTGAGACACAAATTTTAATGTGCATTAGAACCACCTGGGTTCTTGTCAAATTGCAGATTTTGATTTAGTGTACCTGATGATTCCGCATTTCTGACAAGTTTCACGTGAGTTCTGTGCGGTTGGTCCATTGATCACACTCTGAGTAGCAATGATTTAGATCATTCTTTATTGCTTCTAAGCACCTCATCTTCAGAGCATCATTCTATGCTGATCAGAGAATATCTCTAATATCTCCAATATATTCTAGCCATATCTGTTTCCACTTTCTGTCTCCACACACTCTCCTTTCTGCCCTCATCATTGTGCTAATAATTCTCCTAATAAACAATGAATTTATTTGTAATAAAGTAAAAGTTCGGAAATCCCTCTTTCCCACCATTTTGCCCCATAGCCAGGCTCTGAGAGATCTAAATTCTCCTGATTTGGTGACAAATTAATATTTGCAAAAACGAGAAGTTCCTTGGATTAAACCATATTTTACAGATGTTCATTTATTGTTTTCACACGTACTGTGGAAGATTTTATTTATTTCCAAGTAGTTACTGTAAGATCATTACAAGCTCAAAGTTTAGCAGAGTGTACTGAGAACATTCTCTCTTTGTATTGGCTGGATACTAGTTAGCATAAATTTCAATTCATGATAATTATAAGAGGCCTTGAGCTGTTTCCTCTATTTATTGCTCTCCGATGCAGGTCAGCAGAGCAGAGGGTGATCTGTGACCCATTAATGCTTTTGCAGCCATTACCATCTTCATTTCCTCACCCGTGAAACGGAGGTTTTATTTGCCTTACCTGCCTACCTGGGGTGTTATGAAGGCCAAATGAGACAATGACAATCTTAACAGCAACCATCACCACTATTCCTTATCTCATAGAATTACTTTTCTTATTGTAAAAGCCACTAGAAGTCGAGTAGCTGATATGTGCCAGTCATCACTGTTGGGGCAGCGTATATAATAAGTAATTCCTGCTGCCTCTCTCCTGAGTCCTTTCACTTTTGAGAAATAAACACAATGGTCTCCGATATCAGTTTTATCACAGACAAAGCTGGAGGAAGAAAACAACTTGGATTTGAGGCCCATCTGGGATTCCTTCTCTTTCTCTCCTAAATAGAACATACCTACCTCCCAAAGCCGATGGGCTAGACAAGTAACAGCCATCTGGTCACCTGAGCCCTACCTGATCCCCAGCAGGGCAAAGGCCCATCCCAGGCTGGATCCAGAGTACAGTAAGGCCTCAGTATGCTGTCACCCTTTCCTGGGAAGCTAGGAAAGACTATATCAGGAAGACTGAGAACTGAGTCCCCTATACTTCTGAAAGGGGAATTCTTATTTGATGGTGAATAACAGGCATCTAAAAAGAGGGAAACATTGTTTATTCCATGTATACATTATTCTGTTTAATCCCTGCAACTGTACTTTGGTATACATTATTTTCCCAGTGAGAAATACAAGGCTTAGCATGTTTTAGAAACTTGCTCAAGTTCTTTCAGCTAGTTTGTATATGCAAATGTGTTGCACACTCTCAACTCTTTAGTAATAATGAAACGCTTGAGGTCTGGGGTTTTTTTTTTTTTTTTTTTTTTGAGACGGAGTCTTGCTCTGTTGCCCAGGCTGGAGTGCAGTGGCGCAATCTCGGCTCACTGCTAGCTCCGCCTCCTGGGTTCACGCCATTCTCCTGCCTCAGCCTCTCCGAGTAGCTGGGACTACAGGCGCCCGCCACCACGCCCGGCTAATTTTTTGTATTTTTAGTAGGGACGGGGTTTCACCGTGGTCTCGATCTCCTGACCTCGTGATCCGCCCGCCTCGGCCTCCCAAAGTGCTGGGATTACAAGCATGAGCCACCGCACCCGGCCCGGTCTGGGGGTTTTTATCAGGAAAAGTATTTGCTAACTATGGGACTGGTTCACAAGGAGTAGGTCAAAAGGAAGATGTTGATAGAAGCCTAAGATATTCTAAGCAGGGCTCAAAGAAGGTGAGAAAATGCTTGACCTGAACTTCAGGAAGTCAAAAAATTACTGAAAGCACGGAGATCTGAGTTTGAGAATGAGGCTGCAGGAGAAAATTTGTGCCAGGATAACAAAGAGAACCTTTCCTAATAGTACTAGGGACCCAATTGTCTACTTAAACCACTGATGGAACAAAAAGTGGGTGGGAGGGGAACAAGCATAGACAATCATATTCTCAGCCACTTTTGCTTGCCTGATGAGACCAAGCTGTCTCCAGTGTTTCCCTAAAGTGGAAGCTGTTTCCAGGAGGTGGTCTGCACACAGCATTTCTAGGCAGGAGGTTAAAAGCTCTAACATAAGATGCATACTTAATGTGATTTTCTGCTTCATTCTCCTTTAAAGATAAACTGGGGAAGCTAAAGTGTCAATGTTTGTAGCTTCGTTCTCTGTTGTAATTGGATGATGTTGCTTGCATTTGAAATGGGAGCCAAGCGAAGTGAAACTAAAAACTTCTTAAATGGTGCTTTGATTTTTCAGGGGAGTAGAGACACAGAGACTGATGAGTTATTTGGACCCTCCTAAGAAAAATCCCCAATGTTGTCAAGCCCTCCACGTTTATTTACTTAAAAACAAGCTTCTCATTCCTCAGAGTTTCAGAAATGATCCTGCATGTTATTGACAAATAACAATTTAATGGACAGCCTGATTAGATGGCCACAATGAATTAGCTATCGGCCTGACAGCCATGCAAGCATTATGTTCTGTATCTGTTTACTCAGCACTAGGTGAAATACAGAAGTCTATTGAAAATCAGATTTCCATGCTGCTTTGTCAAAGCAAATTTAATCACAGCCAGAACATGTGGCATCCATCATTTCCACTTCAGAAGACATCAACGGGGGCAGATCAGCAACAAGGAGCCGAGCTGCCATGGCTGTGCTCCACTCACATGAAAATTAAATTTAACTATAGATCCTTGATAAATGAGGCCGCGGAAGCCATCAAACATGATGACTAAGTGCTCGGTATTAAAGTCATCCCCAGAGGCCCCAAACTGGAAAGAAGCACAGTCTCATTTGATCCGGCCTTGAGGTCTTTGCAGGCATTCACACCTCTGCTATGGACAGATAAATATGGGCTTTAGCATACTGCCCCGGGGGTCCAGATATTATTTTTCTGGAACTCTTTACTTGGTCTTTGCTTTTCCAGAAGTTTCTGTGAGAGCTGTCATAGTCACTTGCCCTATCCATCCTTTCCTTACACACGCCTTCCCTTTCTCATCATTCATTCCGCCCATCAGGCATTGCTTCTCCAGCCCCCAAATGACTCTTGGATCTCAGCTGTTTTTAAAATGTTTCTTCTCTGGCATCACACATTATTCCTCCCTCAGATTCCAAGTTAGGGGGAAATAAGACCACAGACGCAGTTTTGTGGGCCGCCAAGACGGTGAGCTGTTTGAGGGCAGGGACCATTTTATTGATTTATTTTTTAGCCCTAGAGCCTACAGCATATGACACATAGACCGGGCTGGATTCCTGTATGTCAAAGGAATGGATGAGCAAATGGATGCTCGTGGAACTCAGTGGAATGTTCTAATCTAGGATTTAGAGCTGTCTCTTTCCTAATGTAATCCAGATATATATACTGGCTGTTATCTGCAGGATAATTATGTATACCCACTTCTTTGAAATTCAGTTTTGATGACTAGCTAATCAAACTGACTTTTATATGTCTCAGTTTTAAATGGTGTATTTAGTCCCATCCATCCCGTGTGGTTGTTAGGGGGTCTAAATGCAATAATTTATTAATACTGGTTGGCACAGGACCTCCATACATGAAGAATCAACATATGTTAGCTTCCATCATTGTCATCATCATCACCATTGTGGTTGTCACTATTTATATGCTGTTTGCTCAGCACCAGTCTTGGCATTGCCATAGAAGACAAGGAAAAAGCCACACATACAGGAACAATATATAAGAGGAGGCTGGGCATGGTGGCTTATGCCTGTAATCCCAGCGCTTTGGGAGGCTGAGGCAGGTGGATCACCTAAGGTCAGGAGTTCAAGACCAGCTTGACCAACATGGTGAAACCCTGTCTCTACTAAAAACACAAAAATTAGCTGGGCGTGGTGGTGTGTGCCTATAGCCCCAGCTACTTAGGGAGGCTGAGATAGGAGACTCCCTTGAACCCAGAGGTTGCAGTGAGCAGAGATCACGCCACTGCACTCCAGACTGGGTGACAGAGCGAGGCTACGTCTAAAAAACAAACAAACAAAAAAAGAGGAATGCAGAACAGACTGTGAAAGCATAGCCTTTCAAAGTAAGGCCTGTCCAGTTGTGTATCGAGAAACCTGACTTAGTGGGAACATATCTAGGCCTTGGAAGGTAAGTCATTGTAGGCAGAGAGTCCTGAATAATGTGGGAAATAGACGTGTGCCTGGGACTGGGGTAGACATATGCATGGATCCAGGAATGGGGCATGAAGGAGACAGGTCTAACTTTAGTAGAAGAAGGTTTGATTGAGGATTCACAGAAGATTATTCTATAGGTATGGGTGGAGTTAAAAGTTGGAGAATCTTGGCCGGGCATGGTGGCTCGTGCCTGTAATCCCTGCACTTTGGGAAACCAAGGCAGGCGGATCATGACGTCAGGAGATCGAGACCATCCTGGCTAACACGGTGAAACTCCATCTCTACTAAAAAAATTCAAAAAATTAGCTGAGCATGATGGCACACGCCTGTAGTCCCAGCTACTTGGGAGGCTGAGGCAGGAGAATTGCTTGAACCTGGGAGGTGGAGGTTGCAGTGAGCCAAGATCTTGCCATTGCACTCCAGCCTGGGCAGCAGAGTGAGACTCTGTCTCAAAAAATAAAAATAAAAAATAAAAAAAAGTTGGAGAATCTTAAAAGCTAGGTAGGGTTTGAACTTGTAGCTTGATACATATGCATGGAGATCTGGTTCTTTATCAGGGAATCACATATAAAAGTGAATAATTAATATAATGGGGGATGAAAGGTTGGGAAATGAGATAACAGGTAGCAGATGAGGGAATATGAGTAAGGGACAAACATAATGCATCTTCTAGAGGAAGAATCAGTGGGTTTGGGTGACTCTTCTGTGTTCATTGCCAGACAGTGAGAAGCACATTGCTGTTGAGAAGCAAAGTCCCTTTCCTAATGCCAGCAAGAGGGAAAGGCAGGATGAGTTCACCTCCCTCCAAACTGATTGACTTGCTGGAATAATTTAAAGTGTTACTAATTGAGAATAACTCTACAGTGTGAGAGCACTGTGCACATGGAGTTATATTTATACCTCCTTTCTAACCTCATCAAATGCCAATTTAAAAACTTATAGTCAATAATCAAGCACATTTTAACTCCCCTGGAAAAATTATGATGTGCCCTTAAGTGTACACCCATGCTTAAATTTTCAACGTGAAGCATTCAAAGGGAGTTTGGACTGAGTACTGTCTACCTTCTTAGCAGATTTACGTGAACATTTTTTGCAGTTGTTATAAAAATTGTTAAAGCCTTTTCCTGGTATCTCTTGGAAACACTTAGAAGCTTTGGCAGAAATCGTTGTCTTTGGTCTAATCACATATTTCCAAAGGCAGTTTACAAAACATGTTATTTTGCTATTTACTAATTATATTTATTTGATACAGCAATCACTTAATAGCCTCTGGCTGCATTTACAAATAGTATTGCAAAAGCTCCCGCTGTTACACTTATAATTTATTATAGACAACATAAAAATAAGATGCTCTCCCTCCGTGTGCATAACACACACAGGGATGCTTAGAGAAAAATTCTGTACAGATCCAGAATGATCAAATATAAAGGGCAGTTTTAGCTGGGAGCATTCGTTTCTTTGTAGACAGCTGGAGATTGTGGCTCTTCTCTATATGTGGTTGGAGACAGGAGAGGCAAAGTCTTGCCTGGGATACTGGCTTTAGTTGGCCAAGAAAGGTGGAAAACTGTGTCCTCAAGGGACAGATTGGTGCTTGCCACCCTCTACTGTTTTTCAGGATAATCTGAAACAGCCAGGTAGAATGTGGTCGTCAGGGATCTCAAAGAACCCATGACTAGTAATACTTTCTCTGGATATGTTTATGCAAAAATAGACTGTCTTATGCAGAAACCACCAAAGTTGTGTGGTTTCAGTAGTATGCCAACAGCCCACTTTTTTGGGGGGATTGGAAGTCTTCCACCTACCTATACACGTGGTCCATTTTAGCCTCTTCTCATTTGAATAGTCATTCTTTAAACATTTATCACGTACCTGCCTTGTGTAAGATGTAAGAATCCTCTGCGAAGCCCATACTCTGGTAGTTAGAATAAAGCACTTCTCTCTTGCTTCCTGTATCAGTCTGTTTTCATACTCCTGATAAAGACATACCCAAGATTGGGTAATTTATAAAGAAAAAGAGGTTTAATGGACTCACGATTCCATGTGGCTGGGGAGGCCTCATAATCTTGGTGGAAGGCGAAAGGCACATCTTACATGGATGCAGGCAAGAGAGAATGAGAACTAAGAGAAAGAGGAAACCCGTTATAAAACCATCAGATCTTGTGAGACTTTTTTTTTTTTTTTTTTTTTTTTTTTTTTTTGAGACGGAGTCTCGCTCTTTCACCCAGGCTGGAGTGCAGTGGCGCGATCTCGGCTCACTGCAAGCTCCACCTCCCGGGTTCACGCCATTCTCCTGCCTCAGCCTCTCCGAGTAGCTGGGACTACAGGCGCCCGCCACCACGCCCGGCTAATTTTTTGTATTTTTAGTAGAGACAGGGTTTCACCGTGGTCTCGATCTCCTGACCTCGTGATCCGCCTGCCTCGGCCTCCCAAAGTGCTGGGATTACAAGCGTGAGCCACCACGCCCGGCCTCTTGTGAGACTTAACTACCATGAGAACAGTATGGGGAAAACCACCCCCATGATTCAGTTATCTCCCACGGGTCCCTCCCACAACATGGGGGAATTATGGGAGCTACAATTCAAGATGAGGTTTGGGTGGGGACACAGCAAAGCTGTATCATCTCCTATACCTGAGGAAGACTCTATAACAAGAGTCATAACAGAAAAGTGGTTTTCACTCCCAGTTGCAATTAATTCCATGTTAATCCCCTATTAGGCCTTGATTTCTCTGTGCTTCTTCTGCCCATTAAAATCATTTATTCTATTTCTTACATGCATTCACTTCTTTCCCTAAAGCTTCTAAGATTGTAAACATCTCTAAGGATAGGGGACATGTTTCATGCATACTTATATCATTGACTTACTTAATGACTAGAAGTAGGGTGTTATTCTCAGTTTAATGTTAAATACAATATGACATCAAAAATCATTTTATCCTGGATCAGTTAATTTCATTAATGTGTCTCAAAAAGCAATGACACTAATCAATAAACCAATGCTAGGACTGATACATTTTTGATGGTAAGTCGAGTGTCAGAAGTGTCTGTTTTATAAATAAGAGTGGGAGAGAGTCTGCCTCTGTTTGCAGAGGCATAGGGTAAAATAGAGATTCATCATGGTGGGAGATGCAGGTGGACCGTGATGGTTTCAAAGGGGAAAAAGGATACCAGAAGAAGAGGTGGGCATGAGATAAAGTCACTCCTCCCTTCAATCTTACAGTTCTGCCCAATGCCTGGCATATCTTGAAGGTTATGCTTCACCTATAATGGATGCAAATAAACCATAGACCGATGCAACTGTAATGCTTATGCTGTGTACTTCCAAATAGGAGGACCCAAACACGAATTAGAGCCTGAGGTTCCTTGTCCAGCATATTAGCAAAGCATTTTAAAGGAACTTCACTACATGCTCCAAATAAATAATGTGATTTATGCAGAAACAGATGCTATTTTATTGTTCTAGTAGAATATGTGAATAATTTATGCAGTAAGTCCAATCATACTTTGAGAGAATAAATGATGATAGTCATGCCTTTCTCTTGCCTTATATATTAATTATAGAGATCTAATGCATTATAAATTTACTAACAATTTGAAAGAGGAAAATAGTTTTGTTTTAAAATATTATGATATATCCCAGTGAAACATTTGAGCACATTAAAATTTATTTATTTATTTTTGAGACAGGGTCTCACTCTGTCACCCAGGCTGGAGTGCAGTGGCATGATCTTGGCTCACTGCAACCTCTACCTCCTGGGTTAAGGTGATTCTTGTGCCTTGGCCTCCTGAGTAGCTGGGACTGCAGGCACATGCCACCATGCCTGGCTAATTTTTGAATTTTTGGTAGAGATAGGGTTTTGCCGTGTTGGTCAGGCTAGTCTCGAACTCCTGGTCTTAAGTGATTCGCCTGCCTCGGCCTCCCATAGTGCTAGGATTACGGCGTGAGCCACCATGCCCGGCTAAGCACATGAAAATCGATTTCAGAACTATCTATACTGCATAGAAAATTCAAGATAAATTGGGAAAAATCTTATCTAAAAATATTTGCACCTTTTGCTTTTTCAGTGGAATTTATACCATTTCCACTCTTTCTTGGTAAGGATAGGTGACAAAAGACTTGGGTCAGAGATGATTCTGCATTTCCAATTGTCTATTGATGCTGTTTGGGCATATTCCTTGTTCTGTGTTTTTCACATGATCTCAACATTTTTCTTCTGCTCCAGTATCTATATGGGCTGTGCTATTATCCAGGCGTAGAAGTGGCTTACTCTTCCAGGGTTTCTCAGGGAAGTATTTTCAAATGAGGATTATGTCCAGTGAATCTGGAAAAAAGTGGCCAACAGAGTAGGTGCTTTTATACTTTGGCCATACTGGTTGGAAATAGGAACATAGAGAAAATAGGGAAAGTATAAACTTAGAAAACACTGTCAGTTTATGTTCTCTCCTAGCATTCATTGTTTCACTAGCGTTCTCTGTAAACCTTAATCAGAGCTCGAATGTGTCTCCATCCTATGACTACGACTACAAAATTTAACCCAGTGAAAGCATTTGCACAACTCAGTTTGGACACTTTTTTTTTTTTTTTTGAGATGGGGTCTCACCCTGTCACCCAGGCTGGAGTGCAGTGGCAAGATCTCCACTCACTGCAACCTCTGCCTCCCAGGTTCAAGTGATTTTCCTGCCTCAGCCTCCCAAGTAGCTGGGATTACAGGCACCTGCCACCACGCCAGGCTAATTTTTTGTATTTTTAGTAGAGACAGGGTTTCATTGTGTTGGCCAGGCAGGTCTTAAACTCCTAACCTCATGATCCACCCACCACAGCCTCCCAAAGTGCTGGGATTACACGTGTGAGCCCAGGCACTCATTTTTAAGTCTGTTTATTTTTCAGTAGTTCTTAATTGTTTTTCCACCATTTTAATTTATTCCTGGAATTGAAAAGAGAAACATTCTAATGGATAATTGGCTGCTTATTAATAGGTGTTTAGTTCCCCCAGTGAACCACCCCTAGGTTCAGAAAGCCACGGTTGCTTCCTTTTGTATTTGGACACATTCACTTGTTCTACCAGTTCCCTGTTAATATCTTCAACTACTCCCTTATGGCTCATGCAATAAATGTGCCTGGTTATTTTCCTGTAGCCCAGGGACTAAACATTCTCCATATGAGAATCTACTTTATTCCTTCATGCTCAGAGTCTTCCTGATGAGTGACAAGAGCAGAATGTTGGGTATAGGCCATTGACAGGCCTGACAAGTGGATAGTGGCTGCTGGCTAAAACCCCATCTCTACAGATAACTCTTTCATAGTTACACAACATTGAAAACTCACTTGGAGATTACCAGACAAAGTTTTGAACTTTTCCTGGAGGTTGGGTCTTGCTGCATGGTGAGCACTGCTCTACACCCTACTACCCACCTAACTCTTTGGCAAGTTCAGCCTGATTGCATTTCTGCCCAGTCACTTCCTAATAAATGTTTTATATTTATTTCTTGTAAGCCACTTTCCAAGACAAATTTTACCTTTCCCTGAATGCCCATTCTAAGGTTTTTTCAGCACTCAGGTATAAAACCTAATTAAAATGCCCAAATATTTATCATAAGCCTGTGAGTGTATACATCTGTTTGTCTTTTTCTTGCTTAACTTGTCCCTTCACTTACATTGGATCCATTTTATCTGCAAAATTATAAGCACGTGAATAGCAGGAAACATTTAGGGATGTCTTCCAACCCTCCTCCCATCCACTCCAATAGGCCACTCCCTCCTTAGGCAAAGGAGCCTTTATCAGCCTTGTTTAGATTTGGTTAATGGATTCTTCACTGAGGATAATGTCTTAACTTGATATTTTAAGCCATGCCATTAATTACTAACATGCTCTTGTAACTTAATGCCAGTTCCTTCACTTTGTTCTGCAAACCATTTTTGTTCTAAAATAAATTTCATAAAGGAATCACTTCTCTTTGCTTAGTTTCAGACGTCTAAATTAGCCCTAGGCATTCCTATTTATTTCTGGTTCTGGGGACCTTCTGGAATTAGATCTGACACAGAGTCCTCCACAGGGAGCTGGCAGCTGGCAGCACCAGAATGGATGATGCACTGAAGGAGTGTAGAGTCAGAGTGACCTCAGGAACAGATTAATCTCCATCTATGCACAGATATATGTCAGACTTATTCCTGAGAGCTCTGATATACAGAGCCCAAAAATCTTAGGGCTGGGGAGGATACTAGAGGCCTTTTATTTTATTTATTAATTTATTTTTATTTATTTGTTTTTCTGAGACAGTCTCGCTGTCTCCCCCAGGCTAGAGTGCAATGGCGTGATCTTGGCTCACTGCAACCTCTGCCTCCCGGGTTCAAGTGATTCTCCTGCCTCAGCCTCCCAAGTAGCTGGGATCACAGGTGCCCACCACCACACCTGGCTAATTTTTTGTATTTTTAGTAGAGACGGGGTTTCACCATGTTGACCAGGCTAGTCTTGACCTCCTGACCTCAAGTGATCCACCCACCTTGGCCTTCCAGAGTGCTGGGATTACAGGTGTGAGCCACTGTGCCCAGCCCCATTTAGATCACGTCTGACATTTTACCCATGAGACTGAGGCTCAGAAAGAAGTGACTTGCTGGAGTCATAGAGCCGATTAGTACAAAAAACAGTGTTAGAACCCAGGTCTTCTGGTTCCTGAAAATGTACAGGGATTTGGGTATTTAAGAGTTGCAGTTCTTCCTGCTGATTTTAGGGCTTAACATGTAAGGAAACCTGAGAGTTAACTAGCAAAATTGAAATGACTATAATAAATTAACAATGTATATGGTGCCTGGGAGCTATGATTACAGGTAGTGTAAAAATGCAAAATGTAATGAGAATGATAACTTTAGTGAGAAGCTTCTGAAAATGGGATGATATAATTTCTGCCTAGGGCCAAATGGGAGGTGCTTCCCACAGCCAGCTGATACTCTGTGACTTCATGGAATGTATAAGAACGTTTGCCCAGTATGCCATGGCTTGCAAGTATGATGCCCAAAACATAACATTATCTTCATCATTCCCAAATTATTTATAAGAGTGATTTTCCTGGTAGACTACAACTCATTGTATCATTTGATTTAGAAGCAGTTCCACAATTTACCAGTTGCTTTTCTTATGTCAATCGAAATAGAACAGTATGGGAGTAAAATTTAACACAGTGTACATTTTCTGGGAGTTTTGTGTTTGCTTTCTTTCTTACTATTATTGGATCAAAACACTTTTACCTCCTGTGGATTAGTTATGCATATCTACAGATCTGAAACCTTTTTGATTCAAAAATCCCTAGGGGCAGAAAGCCTCTGGGATAAATACTTAACAAATTATGTTTGAACAATTACATAAGAAAGAGATGGTCCCTGGCTCATTAAGAACAACACATGACCAGTTACTTCCTTGTATTTGTAGCATTACTGGACTGGCAAATGAAGGGAAAAACCATTACCCATAGAGTTTAGCTTTATTCATTGAGATAGCCAGCAGCTTTCTCCCAATATGGACATGCTCCTGGTAGGTAGGGAGAAATTGGGCAGTATGATAATAGAGTCAGATGGGCTCCTTTCACTAAAATATCTGTATGCAAAATATTAGATTCATGTTACGCTAAAATATATCTGCAGTCCCACTGGTATGTTTATGTAATTACATAAATACATAATCTAACAAAGTAACAGCCTCCCACGCTTTCAAGGGTCCACCTTTTCTGGCATATTTGGGAAGTGGGAACTTGTTCTCATATTACTCCTAATGCCATCAAGGGGATTCGCTTCACTCCTTGACTGTTCTGACACCTCCCAGCCACAGCCCCTTATATTTGTTATATCTTCTTGTTCATGAACTTCAGCAAACTGGTAAGTGTGGGAGTGACTGCATTCACCTCCACCACTCTACCCTTTTGCTGCTCACATGACCTCCACTCAAGATCATTCAAGTATGTCCTATGGGGAAGAGGACGACAACGGTCAGTCTCTGGGAGGTATTTTCTCAGGGACATAGTCTAGGTCCTTGCTCTGCCACTTTCAAGTTCTGCCCCATCTCAGTACATCTTTCAACCTATCTTTCTAGCCAAATGTATAACTGAGTACTTCTCTGTGCAGTGTTCTAGATGCTGGGACAATGAGAGGAGAAATGTTGGTGGTTCCTGCTCAAAAGGAGATTTACATTCTGGTGGTAGGAGAGACACAATTAAAAATAATCAAACAAACAAGATTCTTTCAGAAACCAACGAGAGCTCTGAGGAAAGAACACTTTTCATTCATCACATACCATATCCCTATCTTTACATATCTGTTGTTTGGCTCCCCTTAGGGATTGCCACCACCATGAACAGAAAGGAATTTATTTATCTTCCTATCTCCCGTACAGATTATGGAGGATGCAGCAGCTCCCAGCAGTGCATTTCTCACTACCTGATTTGTTCAGTCTAGAGTAATCTCCTGCTGTACTTCAGGCATCCTCCTCCCCCAGGTCTGATTGGGTCAAGGTTTCCTGTCATCGTGTGGTGCAGTTTGTCTGCTCATCTGGTTGTCATCCACTGGGTGATCACAGGATCCAAGTAGACACTGAGCCCCAAGAGTAATTCTCAGAGCAGTCAGAAGACACATTGAGAAAAAGAAGCACAGTCTTCACAGATGCCCCTGCCCACACCAAGGAAACCACTCAACAACTTCATGAGTCTTCTTGGCTGGCAGATGTTTGCTCTTTACACTGGAATCTTCAGAGATATAAAAGATAGAACTATTTCAGGCCCGCCTTCTGTCTATGGGTCATCTCTTAGCTATACAAAGGTTGAGCAGAAACTTTGCTATTAATATTTTTCCCCATTAAATCTGAAGCCAAGCCAATTTCTTGACCTGGGCATTCTCCGTTCATCTTTATTTGAAGGGAATCAGTTTCAGGACCCATTCCTCTCTCCAAATAACTCTCCAGGAAAGTGTGGCTGATTGTGCTTCAGTTATATAGGAAACATACATATCAGTTTTGGGCATGACACAAACTATGAAGGATGACAAATATGTTTTAAAGCATCTCTTCATATGACCTATTAAAAATGTTGAATACACCGGGCCAAAAATAGATGACAGAATCAAAAATTTTTTTCTTAATAGGATGGAATGATATGTTTCAACCATGGATATATAATATGATGGGGAGATATATATACTGAATTCTAAACCTTGTCGGCACTTGTTCAGGGTGAGGGAGATCAGGCATAACTTGACAGTAGTTGATCTGAAAAGACCCTAAGGGCATCAGTAGACCATGAACTCACCCTACATCCACAGAATGGCATAGTAACAAAAGGGCAAGTGCCTAGAACCAGGGACGATATATTCCCACTGACATCTGCACTGATAAACTCAAATCTGGAACACTGCGTCTAATTTGGGGACTAACTCACTGACAGGGATACTTATAAACCAGAGAGCATTCAAAGTATGTTGGCTCCAGTAGAAGGGCATTTGAAAACGATATAATATAATGAACTGTTTCTGGAACTGAAGAATTTAATACAGAAAGAGAAGGCTCATGGTAGACATAAGTTTCTTCTAGTATTTGCATGGCTAGTGTGTGGAAGAATGAGTCGGTAGAAGGCATGTTGTACAAGACAATTGATGGCAGACGGATAGGAATTTCAAACTAGAACAGTCCAACAGTGGAACAAGCTCTTTAACAAAAAAGGGAGCACTTTGTCACTGAAAATGATCAAGTAGGGGCTTGATGTAAATCATTATTACCTTTATTTTATTCAAGTTATTATTATGATCTTTGTGACAACTCTTTTTAGTCTTTTTTGACCCACAATATGGAAAAATTCGAAGTATGAATATTTTTCAGCGTTGACCCTCTCATCTTTCTCCTCTCTTATTTGTGCATAAAGTTTTCATCACCTTCCGAAGTGCCATCCTCTCTGGTGAATGTCTGATGGAGCATGGTAAGTGGTAAATTACTATGGCCTGGAAGGCTCAGTAATTACCAGGAAATGACTTAGGCACTGGAGAAAATCTGGCTCATTCTATTATTTAAAAATGAGCCTTATTAAGAAATTCACAAATGTATTGCTTTAAGATGAAGCTTGCACCAGAAGAAATATTTGAAAATTATACAAATAAAGAAACTCCTTTCAAAATTAGTATTCTGGAGGAAATCAGATGAGTGTTTATTAACTAAAAAAATAGAAAATGCGCTCCTTGCCTGGTGAATATATAATAGAAATGCGTGAGAACATCGCTGTATAATGCTATCTAAGTCTTGCTGGCATTCTTTATGCAGCCTGTGTCAGCCATGAGGAAGTCATGGTGGGTTCTATGTAGGACTAAAATTCATTTGTCTTTTGAGTCAGTGTTTGCTTACATTTCTGCTACTTATCTGGATCGTAAGTTTGATAACTCAGCTTATTGTGCTCATGTTATCCACATAAAAATGGAGTAATTATTTCCGTTTGCCTCATCAAACCATTGTGAGCAGACTTTTCAGCTGAACATAGTAAAGAGAAATTAAATGACATCCTTCTACGACCAACGCTGGCATATTTGCTATTTTGCACTCCCTTCATAGGCAAGACTATGCTTTTGAAAAACCTAGGAAATATTTTAGAGTTTATCTCAAATTATACTGAAGCCCACCTCGATGATCATGGGCAGAAGAAGTGGTGTATCTCAGTGCTGTACTTCCAGTGGAGATCAGACTTAAGCATAGTAAGTATAGTTTGTGTGGAACTTTTGTTTCTCTCATAACTTCAGAAGAGAGAACCAAATCTCTATAAGGAGATAATGTATCCTATTGTCTTTCAGGTGATTCTTTGGACTGTTAATTAGTTTCAAAATCTGTTTATTACCTGTGTTCTTATTGCCATTGTAAAGATATATCAGTTCATTAGTTTTCATCTGTATTCCTAAGGAATTTAAAAACAGAGGTTCCAAGTAGGAAAATCCAATAGCTACTTCGAGAGCCAGCGGATACCATCCACAGATATTAAGAACAGGTAGAACGTTAGCTGGGAAACAGGAAGTAGACAAAGCAGTCCACAAATGTCTGCTGAACTCTACATTTTGAACAGACAGGGCATGTCTGTCTTATTTATGTTTGTATCTCCAGGGTCTAGCACAGTACCTGGCACATAGTGGGCACTTGAGGAATATTTGTTGAATTTGCAGTAAATCGTAAATGGAAGGGTGAATTGGAAATGGAATGGCCTTACAGTATGGTCTCTGAGTTTATTACTCAAGTTATTTAGTAACAGTGGTGATTTAAATTGCACATTGTAACTTTGCTTAATAATATTAACATCCTGTTAGCATACATAGTAGGTCTCAAGCTGGGCTTCATCTGAAACTCAAAAATTTCAATGCCCCGGGCCGCCCCCACAAGACCAATTCAAGCAGAACCTTTAGGAGTGGAACCCGGATAATAGAATTCTTTAGGGCCCTTCAGAAAATTCTAGAGAACCATTATAGGGGTGAGTGTGGGGTGTGTGTGTGTGTGTTCACACGTGTGTGTGAAACATAATTTAAGCTCCATATTATGAGTTTCACTTGATACTACTTTTCTCCTTTGGCAAGGGCAGGGATTGAGGGTCTGGAGGGGAAGAACTTCCACCAGACTATAGAAAATGCATAAATATCTATGGAGGAGTTGGTGCTATAAATCATTTCACTATTAATTATGCCATGGCCTGTTTTTATGTTCACTCTTCTTTATAAATGAGATGAAATAGCTTTACAATGTGCCTAACATCGTTTTAAAATGCCACATAAATTCACTCCTGTTTTTATGGGGTTGAAAAATTTTAACACAAAAATAATTTGCCTAGCTTGAAGAATTTGCATAAAACCATCGTAGGGGTGTGTTAAAAATTACTCTTCTTCCTTTTAATGTAAGAGCACAAGACAGGATGGAGGATAGATTTCATTCTTACGGTGCCCCAGGTGAATCTCACATTTGCATATTAAAGATTCAATTTAAAACAAACTCCCAAGTCACAATGGGCATTTACCCTGGAATACATATTTCAGCATCGGCCTGGGACCATGCAAGGAAAATTCCTAGAGGGATGGCAGAGTCCATAGTTGTTCTAGCTATGCACCTCTTGTATTTACCTTTACAAATGTTAGCAGGAGAATATGGTCCCGGTAGCCCACCCCTGATGCCAGAAAGAAAATGGTAAATTATAGAAACAAAATGGTATAGCAGTTTGACTTTTACTTCTCAAGATCTTGTGGTTCCATTATCCCTGGCAACAGCTGGGCTGTCTCATGCCAGTGAGTTGGTGAAAGCTAACACGTGCTATTGGAAGTGAGGAGATACTGGGAGTAGCTTCTCTCTTAGGGAACAATAAATATTACCTAAAGAAATGAACTCTGGAAAGAACAATTAGATGGTGCAGGGCATGTGTGCAAGTTAAGATATGCTTGGGTTTGGCTTAGGTAGCTGTTGATATCAGGACATCAACTTGGTACCAAAATTAGCTCAAGGCAATCCATCAACAATTCTAGCATTTCTTTTCTCCTTTTTGGGTATGCTCAGCCCCTCAGTCTAGTATTTCCTTATTCACTAAATGACGCTGAAAATAGCCCTACCATCAATAATATCTTTCATTAGTGTTAAATGACAAGTACTACGTTAATTTGATATTTATTAATTTCTTAATATTTATTTTAAAACTTAAATGGGATAGAATAGCTTTCCCTTAGATTAACTTTAGTGGTTTCCTTGTTTAAAAAGTTAAAGCTTACAAAGAAAAAGAGAGAGAGAAAGAGAAAGAGAATTCAGCTTAGGTATTTCTGCAGAACATTTAAATTAATTCTTCTCTTTGTATAGTGTCACTGCTTTATCTGCCACCTTGATTGTTTTTGCCTCATCTTCGTTTGTGGCATAAGTTGTTTGGAGTTTGGCCAGCGTATCTATATGAGTAATGTGTTTACTGCTACGATGGGGAAGGTTCCAGTTTTAGTGCTTAGCATTGCTTGGTCTGTAGTTTGTTCTTGGCTTAAACGACTTACAGTACATGGGGTGTTTTAAGGCCCGATAATCTTTTTTTTTCTTTTTTAATCCTAGAGATTTGCTTGAAAGATGAAGCTGTCACAGAGGCACCCAAGGAAGTCATGACAATTCTCCTTCACTGTGCAGCTTTATTTAGGAGAAATGCAGAAAAGTGCAGAAGTTACAAGAGTGTAATGTTTACAGAAAAACAAACCTAGTTTTTTTACATTTTGTTCAATGATTTTGTTTTGTTTGAAGTGTTGCTTCTCCTGCGCGCCCCCGCCACCCCCTGCCTCCCACCTCCTTGGCCAACCCAACTTTTAACCCAAAACATTTTCCAGTTCTTTTTGATTGAAAATTGGGTTCCTGTAGAGGAACTCTATCTTCCTCACATGATGACCAAACCCGGGCCTCCAGACTCTTCCTCCTTCAGTAGGTTACACATCACATCCAGACGCACCTTGCTTATCACATCCCCGCCCTCACTCAGAGACATCCAGGGACATGGACATCTGCAGGAATCAATCCCATGGCACCAATTTCACTTTTCTATCTTCTTTCACACTATATCCCTGTAAGAGCTCTGCTCATGTAAACTGGCTTACGCATTGTCACCCCAAACTGTCTTCTAGTATCTCAACTTTTCCTGTTTTCTCATACTATTTAGTCTTCATTATTGCTTTGTGTATTAGTCAAGATTCTCCAAAGAAACAGAACTAATAGGAGGTATGGACTCAAGTGCACATGTATGTGTGTATGAATCTATCTATCTGTGTATCTGTCTACCTATGTGTATGTCTATCTATCTGTCTATCTATCATCTCTCATCAAATAAAGAATTGGCTTGCGCCCAAATCTGCAGAGCCAACCTCCTAGTTGAAATCCGCAGGTCGTGGACCTGAACCAGAAACGGCTAATATTCTAGTTTGAAGGTCATCAGGTCAGACAGGCGAATTGTCCGTTATTTGGGAGAGTGTCAGCCTTTTGTTCTGTGTAGACTTTCAGCTCACCCACATTAGAGAGGGCAATCTGCCTTACTCGGTCAATGGATTTAAATGCTAATCTCGTTCAGAAACACTCTTGTGGAAGTATACAGAATCATGTTTGACTAAGTGTCTGGACACTCCATGACCCAGTCAAATTGACACATACAATCAACCCTCACACTCTCCTTACAAACACTTGAAGCCAGTTATGGTTACTCGCCTAGAGACAAAGTTCTTCAACCTGAACGTCTTGGGCCTTCAGCCATTGCTCATACAGTGCAGTTTGAGGTACATTAGCATCCTTGCTGCCCTTTCTCCTCACCTCCGCACAGTTTTATCCCAAAGCAGGGGTCTGGTTTTACTCCTCCAGTTCTCCAAGACTGACCAGACCTCCCGTGTTTTTTTGGTTTTATTCTTTTGAGGCACTCAATAAAAATGATTCCTGGATGTGTATGCAGAATAAAGAACTTCTGTAGCCTGTAGGATCCATGGTTTATGTTTGGTTAAATGCAAGTGTTCATCTATTTGTGTTTTTCAAATACCTAGTTTATCAGACTGGGAAGAAATGGTGGCATGAGGTTTGGAGTTTTTGAAGCTGGCTTTATCAGAGAACAGTAGATTGGAATATTAAATCCTCATTATATCAAGGGACAGCTGTGGCTCTGATTTGATTCCAGGCTTGAATAGAAATTGTTAAATTGTTTTTCTAGAAGTAATAAAAAATACTAATGTTTAAAATGAATGCTCTTTAATTTTATAAATTATAGTAAAAGGTTATCTGTCCTTTGATTAAATCATCGTAAAATATAAACTTCAGCCCAATAATAATTTTTCACTTAGATTACTTTCAGAGGCATTGTTTTTACCCAGGTAACAGTTTATGAGAAGCCTGAGAACAATTCTGATTGTGTCTGTAGCACCTCAATAGCTGTACCAAGATGTTCATGGTCTTTGAGCTTACCATATTTCCATGCCTTGGCCCATTCTGTTTATTCTGCCTGAAACGCCCTCTCATGCCTGCCCACCCAAGACACCTTCTTATTCATAGTGCTTCAGCTCAATGGTGTCTACTCTGAAATACCTTCTCTGACTTCAGAAGGCCAACTTTGGTATTCCTTTCTGGCAATAATGCACTATGTACATTCTTTTATCATCTCACTTGTCACATTGTATATTCTCTATTTCCACATTTGCCTTTCTGCAACAACAACAGTGCCTTTAAAAGCGTCACATATTAATACATACTTGTTACTATTATGCTTCTCATATTGGCGATTCAATGGTGAGCATTATGGATGTGGTCTGTTAGGGTTTGGTTGTATGTCCCCTCCAAATTGCATGTTATGTGACCTTTAATGTTGCAGATGGGGCCTAGTGGGAGATGTTTGGGTTGTGGAGGTGGAACTCTCATGAATGGCTTTGTGCTGTCCTCCTGGTGATGAGTGAGTTCTCTGTCAGTTCATGAGAGCTGGTTGTTTAAAAGAGCCTGGAACCCCCTTCTTTCTCTCCTGCCCCCTCTCTTGCCATGTGACATGTCTGCTCCTCCTCCACCTTCCACCATCAGTAAGAGCTTCCTGAGGCCTCACCAGAGGCTGAGCAGATGCTGGTGCCATGTCTGTACAGTCTGCAGAACTGTCAGCCAAATGAAGGTTTTTCCTTATAAATTACCCAGTCTTAGGCATTCCTTTATAGTAATGCAAACCAGACTAACACATGCTCCAACCTTGTGAACCTTCAAGCCTAATGTGAACCGAAGCCATGTCATCTTTGTCACCAGTACTTATTAAATCAACAAATATATAAAAATGGATTTCTGCAGTAGACTCCTTAAATATAGGGACAATATTTTATGTTCTTTTTTTTTGTTTTTTTGTATACTCAAAACTTGGCATAATTATGTATTGAGTGAAGGGAGGAATGATTAAGTAATTTCATTGTTGACTTTCAGTTTTAGATGAGCAAATAACTTTTCAGAAAAAACTCATTTAAATGTTTATGTTAATTTCTTTTCATAAATGCTGTTTTGAAGCTGATAATTTTAGGGGTAATGAAAATTCAAAAGTCAGGTCATCTCCCAGGGAGAGTGAGTAGGAATGATATGACACTTTTACCAGCATGAGATATTTAAACAATTCTAATCGTAGTTTCAGTAATTATAAAATTATTAACATCAACTTTCAGTTATCTTTAGACTTCAAAGGTAGAATTTAACCTTTAACTCTGTCCAAATCTGTCATGTAAACAACCTAAATTAACTACCCTTTGAGATCAAAAATTAATATCTTAAACGGGTTTACTCAGAATATGCTAATTCTTTCAAGCTTCCTGAAAACCAAATTCAAATTCAAGACAATTAAATGTTAATAAATTTCTAGTGATCAGAGAGACAAATACAAGGAAGATTAATATTCTTTCTCCATGCTTTGGAGACAGGCTCTCAAAGTGATCAAATATAATGTTACCTTTGAAAGTGACACCTTACATTACAGTGCTTGGATGTCCTTCTATAGTTAATGAACAGGCAGAGGTTTTTTCTTCTTTCTGAGCATTGAGATAGGTGCAAGGGTTGGTGAGCTCCCTTGAGGAGGTCATAGTAAGAATAAAAATGTATGTATTCATTCGACAAGTTTTTGTTGAGAAACTGTCATTGGCAGACGTTGTATTTAACACTGGGATTATAGACAAGAAAGGCATGGATCTTGTCCTGTGGAGCTTACTCTTGGGGGGCAGGGGGATAAAAACCACAAATACACAGAAAAATAAACACAAAGTAATTAACAAATAAAGACACTGTCATTTGTAAATACTCAAGAGAGCATTGTATTTCACAACTCACATTTTGACCTAATTTTAGGAAGGATTTAGCCAGAGCCTTGCATTGGGGATTTAACTGTAAATGTTTACTCAGGATGCAAAGTTTGCACAGAGCCTCAGAACCACAGCCATCCTTTCCTACCGCTCAGCACACATCGCCACCCCCTGGAGCACACTTTCTCACTTGAGGAAATAAGGCTAATGTAGGAAGCATTTAACTCAGCTCTATGCCAGCTCTGTATTGACCTTGTATGTTCAGCTCTGTAATTTTAAGACTTCATAAATATAAAAATACTTACTTTTTATCATCAGTTTGGCTTTAATTTCTCTTCTCTGGGAGAACTGTAAACCTGCCAACTTTAAAGTTAGTTGATCTATTTATTCTGAGCTATAGGAATACAGAATAAGTCAGCTGTTATTTTTTTAAAAGTTAGAGCAATCTTAACTGATACCCTAGGGAAAAAGTTTATTGCATGCAGTAAAAATGGAATTTGGTTTATTTCCATGGTTTTGGAGCAATTCAGTGTGCACGTATTTATTGCTTACATGCATGCTATTACACTTATTACAGAAGAACAGAAGCTTAGGATGATATTTTTAATGTCCTTCCTCTTAAACACGTTTTACTTTTCTGAAGCTCTTTTGTATTTTTCTGACCAAGCCTCATAGGATCATCTGAGGACAGGCCTCATTGTCCTGCATCCTGATTAATAAGATCAACACAGGGGCAGCTATGGACAGCAGCTGACCCCAACTACTCTGAAGGTGACATGCTGTTTGTTCTGGGTGTTTCTGTGTTCTCTATAGCTGGCCTTCTGCAAGTGGTCGCGTCTGTGGTCAGAACCAGGTCAGCTAGAGTGGAAGGGTCAGGGGGTAAGGGTTCAGGGTCCTAATTGAGACTTTCCCTCCTGGGGGCTATGGGCACTGTGGATGTCATCCTGCTGCCCGCTCTTGATGAAAGTCTTGTGGGACTGCCAAAGCTGGACATCCAGGCCAGCAAGAGCTAGCACAGGGAGAGCTTCCTAGTAAGGAGTAATAGGGGCATCTGGACAAGTGGTGGAGCTTGGCAGCAGTTTCATAGGAGGCAGGCGTTTGGCATCAAGGGTTTACTTCAGCAGGTGGGGGACACCTATCTTAGGTTCAAAGGTGAGAGTACATACTGGAGGAGGTATAAGGATGGTACTGAGAAGCATAAACTGAAATGCAAAGTTCAGAGGACAGGGGGAAGGGGATTAGTAAGGCAGAACCTCAGCATAAAGCAAAGGAATCCAGCTACCAGAACTGGAGTGCAGGCAGAAGAAGAGGTAAGTCCAGTTATAATGGCTGAAATTGTAGCAAATGCCCTTGGAGTCTTACAGGGGTTTGAGTTGTTTACCTGCAGGGAGAGGAGTGAGGTAGGGGCAGAGAAAGGACACACCTGACCCTAAGGATTAGCAAGTCCTCCCTGGGGTGTGGGACCTTGGAGTGACTGGAGATACTGTACCTTGTGAAACGCGGTGTTTTTGAAGGAGTCTGTGTAATTCCCCACATGCACAGTTTGTTTCCTTATCTTTTCTCAGTTCTACATTGTGGTCCTTCTATTCCTGGCTTATAGCCACTTCCTAGGGATTCAAATGCCCATTGCTCAATATTCAGCATATGCTTACTGAGCACCTATTATGTACAAAGGCATTGTGTTACATCCTCTGAGGGCTCCAGTGGTCAATGAGTCAGAGTCTGCATCTTCAAGGTGTGGACACTATGGTGCTGAGGCATGAAAAAGATGCGAATAAGCCCAAGTCGAGATGCTGGGTGGTGGATGGGATATGAGTGGTCCAGAAGACCACAGCTGTCTAGGGGCAAAAAGATAGGGTTCCAGGAGTGTTTATGGAAGGTTTCTTAGAGGAACCCTTCCTTGAGTTGAACCTTGGAGATTGACTTTCAGTAGGTATAGGGCAAGGGATAAGGCTGAGGAAAGAGCAGGTGTAGAGATAGGAAAGCATTCTCTTGGCGTTTAGGACAAGGAGACAAGGTTGGAACTGAAATGTAGCCCTGCACAGATGTGCCCACATTTGGTAGAGCCTATGTGTCAGATTAATTCCACTAAATTACGCTGAAGCTTCAGGTAGTAGTTCCAGAGCTTCCTTGAATATTTTATGCAAGACTAATACAATGAAGGAGCTGCTTAGTTTTACACAGGGTGAATTAAATGGGCACGTAAGGAAGAAAAGCATGTCAGAACACATATGCAATTGTGAGAGCATCATGAAGAGCTGTGATGGTAACAGCTTGATGAAGGAGAGTAAAGAACCAAAGATGGCTGCTGTTTTGAATCCAGCTGACTCAGAGACTACTGGTACAATAAATCGCATTAGGGAAGTCTGTGCGCATACGTGCGTGTGTGTGTGTATGTTTGTGTGTGCGTGCATGTGCGAGGTAATGAATGCAGAAGACTGAAGTACAAATAGAAGGATTAGGCAGCTAGCTAGAAATAGATGTGAACATGTTCAGGCAATTAGAATGTGGTGCCACAGCTCGGAATGTGTTAGGGATTGAGAAAGAAGAGAGGTCAGAACCTTGGCTTTCATATTAATTTAAGGCACAGAAGGAAAACAAGGAGCAATAGAAAGAAACAGAGACACAACCATTCAAAATAGATGACAGCCAGGAAAGTGCGTTACCAAACAAAGAGGTGAGAGTTTCATGGAGAAGATCTCATATCTTGCTGTATAATAATTCAAATTTACCTATCTCTATGTAAAAATGGTATTATACATAGGACAGAAGTCACCAATTAAGATGAATAAGAGTATCATATTTAATCAAGTGCATACATCCATTAATATCCATTTTCAGAATGTAAACGGCTTAAAATAAAAGCTGACAGGAGTCCCCTGTGTCTGCTATAACAAAACTAATGTTCACTGTATAAATAACTTTCTATTTTGCTTCTCTGGTGAAGAATCTGGGCACAGCCTCCTTATCTGTGGACCGTTGGGGTCAAAGAAGGAACTGGTAACATTGCACAAAATCCCATTTTCATCACCACTGAGCATGGGAGCTCCTCCTCTGTGTCAGCAGCCCACACCTTCCTCCAGGCATGGAGCCCAGGGCCATAGTGCAATCTCATTTTGGTATTTCCCCTCATGAGCTTGGAAAAGACAATTTGAGACTTACTGTAGTGTGGGGACTGAAAAGTTCTATATGGCCAGGTGCAGTGGCTCATGCCTGTAGTCCTGGCACTTTGGGAGGCTGAAGCAGGTGGATCACTTGAGCTCAGGAGTTGGTCTCGAACTCCTGAGCTCAAGTGATCCATGGCAAAACCCTGTCTCTACAAAACATAGAAAAATTAATCTGGGTGTGTGTTGTACACCTGTAGTTCCAGATACTTGGGAGGCTGAGGTGGCAGAATTGCTTGAGCCCAGGAGGTGGAGGCTGCAGTGAGCTGTGGTCATGCCACTGCACTCCAGCCTGGGTAACAGAGTGAGACCCTGTCTCAATACATATATACATACATACATACATGCATGCATACATACATACATACAAACATACATGGTTTTGTAATCTGCAGAGTAAAGTGGGATGCTGTATGCTTGAAAATTGCTAAAAGAATAGATTTTAAGTGTTCTCAAAACAAAACATTGATAAGTAAGTGAGATAATGTATATGTTAATTAGTTTGATTTAGGTATTTCACAATGTATACATTTTCAAACATCATGTTGTACACTATAAATATATACATTTTGTATTTCTCTATTAACACAATGAAAAGCATTAGACCTAATTCTTCAGAACCAGTGGTCAAATGGTTCACAGTAGGGAATAGTGGGCTTGGTGCATATTTTCAAGCAAACATTTGCCTTAAATTTCAAGTTAAATATGCTATTTTTAAAGAACACCATAAGATAAGATAGCGATATATAATGAGACTAAAATTACAGCCTTACTACAGAGCTCACTAAGGCTTAATGATGGAAAATCTACAGTGACATCGTATTTGGTGTTATCAGGGCTTGTCTACAACGTGCTCTTAGTGTTAGCAAATATGGTTTATATTATGTATGAATTACTTGGTTGTAGATGTAAATATCACTTCTATATTTAGACTCTCCTGTTGGGTTCTGCCTAGAGCTCTATGAACAACTTTTGTTGTTAGAAAATTTATGATCTGTAATTTGTAGACATGTCCAAAAATATACCAAAATGAATTAATAAAGACACTTTAAACAGATGGTTCTTAAAAAAAAACTTCTATATGGGATACAGTATACTGAACTGAAATGAGATGTGGAAGACAATACATTCTTCTCTGAAAATCTTTGCAGATGTCAATGACAGTAAATGCTAGACAGAGACAATAAATTCTGGACTTTTTAACAGGAAAATTGCTTGGAACAATTTATTTCCCCAGGATCTCAACCACCTTAAGTTAGCATCATAGATCATTGTATCTTGATCTCCTGTGCATATGAACTAAGGAGAAATGGAAAGTTTCAGGAAGAGTCTGAAGGTCAAGTTGGCCCTAAGCTTTAGCTTCTTGAACCTAAACCACTCTTATTGCAGTGAAAATGAATTTTTGATCAACCCACTATTGACCATGTGTCCTTCCTAAGGCTATTTTTAAATTTGGAGAGAGGTACAGCAGGGCTTTCCTTGGTAGTAGAATAGGAGGGGCCTGGTTGTTCATAAAATATTGGAATAGCCTTAGGTTTTCATGCTTCTGTATTTATACGACTTAAAAGAAGAAACCACGCTGGACTTGGAGGAAAGAGATTTAGGTTTTAGTGCTAGTTGTGGTACTAACTAGTATATAACCAGGTCATTTACATTATGGTCCTTATATTTCTAACTTTAAATAAAGTTATTTTTCAGCATAAGCAATATTTTATTTGGGTTTTACACCCATTCGTAGAAACTCATTCTTGGAAATTGATATCTAAACAAACATCTTCAAATTTGTTTGAAGCTTTGTCCAGAACTCATGATGTTTACATTTGTCAAGTGGAATTACCCCTTGACCATTAAAAAAGAAATCCTGCTTGGATGTACTTTTGAGCTGATTAGGAAAATTATTTGTTTTGAAAAGATGAATGCATTTTAATACTGGTTGATGAGGCTTGATTGGACTATGCAATACAGGTGAGGCAGTTTTTTATCCTGATTTTGATTCCAACTATTTTGTGTGTGTTCCCAACCATCCACTTCTATGAGAAGAGCAAACAACAGGAACTGTAGCCCAAGTATGGGTGAGTCATTACTCATAAGAACGACAGAAAAGCAGTTTCCAATGCTACAAGTGACATTAATGCTATATAATCATGGCTCAGGATATTTCGGCTGCCCTCATTTTTGTCGGCAGCAGCAGCTACAGCAAAGTGCCATTGTTGGGTATGCTACAAAGAGATGGCCCTCTATTTGATGTCAGTTCCAATTTTTTGAAACACTTAATCCACATGATTTATAGGTCATCTTTAAAGTTCAGATGTATTCACCAACTGTGAGGTTCTAAAAACAGCCAGTCCAGCTGTTCATAAGTAATATTTGCTACTGAAATCCAGATTCAACAGATGTGTATCAAGTACTGGATATTTTCACATGTATAGGCTCATTGTACCCTTGCAGGTACCTGTGAGGTGGGTCTTGTATCAGTTTTCATAGATGAAGGTATACTAACAAAGGTTAAATGTCTCATCTGAGCTCATACGACTAACAGTGGCACATCCAGGTCTGAACTGTTACCAACAGGAGTGAGTGCTGAAGGGCTCCACCTCTTAGGTTCTGATACCTATGCAGCCACTGATCGATGAGCTGAAATGGTGGTCTTATAAGTAAAGAGAAAAGAATATCCCAAGAAAAAATATGAAAGACACCACACCAATGAGAAAACCCAGCAAACTCAGACCTTCCTGATCTTTCAATGAAAGGACAGTCCTCACATGCCCAAGGTTTGGACTGGATTGCTGGGAAAATTTGTGTCTTTCAGCCTCTCAACCTAAGCGATCCTTCAACAATCTTTGCAAGTACATGAAGAATAAGGATATCTACACTGAGGTCTCATCATCCCAGGCTGTTAGTGAACTGCTGCGTGGGGCTAGGTATGTCCAAACCATGGTTCACTTGGGTAGTTTATGCCTTCAAGGCAGACATCCTCTATCATGATAATAGTATTTTCAGTACTCACTCAATCTCTCTGCTGCGTTTGACTCCTAGCTCAGACCAGGAACAGAGTAAGACAGTGGTTAGAACATTGACTTTGGAGTCAGACAGTTAAGTTTTCTCATTTTTGATACTGACTGGCTGTGTGTTTTTAGGCAAGATAGTTAACCTCCCTGTCCCTCAATTTACTCTTCTGTAAGATGACAATAACAATAATAGCTACCTCGTAAGGTTAGCAGGAGGGGTAAATAAGTATATAAAATCTCTATTTGCTTTGGGCTGTCCAATTATCATCAACAGGCTGATAAGTGTGTATGTGTAGTTATCGTTTTTTCTTTAAATTCTTCTTTTTGATTCTCTTTAGCCTTTACCTTTTTGCTTTTTTGCTTTTGTATCTCTATCTTCTCCTCAATGCTCTTTAAATTCCTGTTTTATAAATAAATGTGTCATCCAAACATACTTTTCCAACAACCCATTCTTTGGGGAAAAAAAGTACAGCTCTAATTATCACCTAGGTTCTGATAATGCTCAAATTGAGATGCATTTTAAATGGGTGGCTTTTGAGAATGTACTGTGTGCCAAGTTCTGGGAGAGGGTCTCTTACATGTATTTTATTGATTTCTCTCAAATGCACGTATATACTATTATTTTGATATTAAAGAAGAGAAAGTTAAGTCTCAGAGAGATTTACTAACTGCCCTAAGTCTCACAGCAGGTAGATAACAGTTATCACTGCTGGCTGCCTGCTGAGCTATAAGAGGTTCATTTTTCACAAACCATTTACAGATTCATTTACAAGGCATGTAATAATGTTCTGAAGAATTTGGGCAGTATGGCAAGTGTCAGGTAAGAGGGAACATGTAACTTAAAAAAGATAATATAGTACAAAGAGCTCAAGGTCAGTAGTCAGCCTTGTTGGAATTTTTTTTGTTTTCTTTTTAGAAATTTAGGGTCTGTTATCTCAGGCTAGTCACAGAACCATTTCAATCCTCATTTTAAGAATGAGAATCATAACGTCAATGGGAGCTTTTTAAAATAGTATGGATAAGAGAGGTGTTTGTAAATCTTCAGTCATTATAGAAATGTAAATTTTATTACTCTTATTATTTGCTTTTCAAACTTACAGAATTCTACTTGTAATCTCACACACAGATTGGTGAATATTAATTAACTCTTGGGCAAGATTCATTCTGATTGCCTGATATAATTTTGGCCAACAAAAGATGGAGAATGGTGGGCTTGTTTTTTTTTAAATCGTATTTTGACTTCAGAAGGAAGCTCTGCTACCATCAAACTGAATTTTGGAGCCATTTTAACCAATTCTAAGTGAGAATCTATGTTATCTATCTATCTATCTATCTATCTATCTATCTATCTATCTATCTATTGAGACTGAGTCTCATTCTGTCACCCAAGCTGGAGTGCAGTGGTGTGATCTCAGCTCACTGCAACCTCTGCCTCCCGAGTTCAGGTGATTCTCATGCGTCAGCCTCCCTGATAGCTGGGACTGTAGACGCCCCCCCACCACACCTGGCTAATTTTTGCATTTTTAGTAGAGATGAGGTTTCACCATGTTGGCCAGGCTGGTGTCGAACTCCTGGCCTCAAGTGATCCACCCACCTTGGCCTCCCAAAGTGCTAGGATTACAAGTGTGATCCACCATGCCCGGCCGGTCAATTAAATTTTATTAGTCAATAAAGCTACATATCATCCCAATCCCTCTCTTTCCCGGCCTAGTTTATTCCATTGATATCTAGCTGGTATTTGGAGATTCCATCTTAATGAAGCTAAAACACGTGAAGATATGTGTAGATTATATCTTTGGTTCATTTAAGGGGCTAGGAAAAAGGGGTGTAGCTGTCTCTTTAATCAAACAGACCTCAGGCTGTTTCAATGAGAATAACCCAGGTGCTGATCACCTTAATGACAAAACTATTTTAAAAAGCATTTTAAACACATTATACTGTAGATTATTCTTTTTTTTTCTTAATGGAGCTGTCCTTGAAGGACCATTATGCCATTCCTTTCAGATGTTTAATAAAGCAAAAGATTATAATGATCATGCTTAAGAATAGGTTTTGTGCAGCTGAGAACTGCAATATAGCAATCTTTGATCAAATCATCAAGATGCTAAAATGTATTTTTAGTGGAGTGGTGATCGGAGCTTTATTAAATTGGTTTAATCAGTATTACCTATGACCATTCATACAATTATAATTTTAATTATTGTCATCCTGATCAAAACACATGTATTTATGGCTCCTTTGTGCATATTCCTAATTTGAGATCTATGAGAATTTCATCGCAGGCCCTCCACAGGCTTATAGTTGGCAACAACCCTGATGCTATGTAAGCAACTAAATAAAGTATGGGTACATTATTCATTGTAGAAAGTGCTAGTGTGGGGCTTTGAGTGTGGGCCCCCTGAATGTGCTTGTTTGGGTTCAGATGTACATTGTGCTTATTAGTGATTGTGTGTTAGACATGTAACTCAATCACCTATGATAATAATGTTACCTTATGAGAATTAAATGAGAGATAGTTTGTTTTATGTAAACTGTTAGCATCAAGCTTTTAGCAAGTGTTCAGTAAATGGTAGCTCTTTAAAAATAGTACACTATGCCTCACAATAAGAGGAGCCATGTGTGACAAACCCACATCCAACATTATACTGAACAGGGAAAAACTGGAAGCATTCCCCTTGAGAACTGGAACATTACAAGGATGCCCACTCTCACCATTCCTATTCAACGCAGCACTGGAAGTTCTTGCCAGAGCAATCAGGCAAGAGAAAGAAGTAAAAATTCATCGAAATAGGAAAAGAAGAAGTCAAACTATCTCTCTTCACTGATGATATGATTCTATACATAGAATATCCTGAAGAATCTGCCAAAAGGCTCCTGGAACTGATAAACAATTTCAGTAAAGTTTCAGGATACAAAATCAATGTACAAAAAAATCCAGTAGCATTTCTGTACACCAATAATGAATGAAGCTAAGAGCCAAATCAAGAACGCAGTGCCATTTACAATAGCTGCAAAGTATAGAATACCTAGGAATACATCTAACCAAGGAGGTGAAAGATTTCTACAAGATCTCTACATGGAGAATTACCCAACACTGATGAAAGAAATGATAGATCACCCAAACAAATGAGAAAACATTTCATGTCATGGATTGGAAGAACTAATAATATCATCAAAATGGCTATACTATCCAAAGCAATCTAGAGATTCAATACTATTTCTATCAAGCTACCCATGACATTATTCACAGAACTAGAAAAAAAACTATTCTAAAATTCATATGGAACCAAAAAAGAGTGAAGCAGTCCCAAGCAAAGAAACAAAGCCAGAGGCATCACATTACCTGACATCAAACTACATCATAAGGCTACAGTAAGCAAAACAGTATGGTACTGGTATAAAAACAGACATATAGACAAATGGAACAGAGTAGAGAATGCAGAAATAAAGCTACACACCCACAGCCATCTGATCTTCGATAAAGTCCACAAAATAAGCAATGGGGAAAGGACTTTCTATTGAATAAATGGTGCTGAGATAGCTGGCTAGCTATATGCGAAAGAATGAAACTGAACCCCTGCCTATTACAGTATACAAAAATTAACTCAAGATGCAGTAAAGATTTAAATGTAAGACCTCAAAACTATAAGAATCCTAGAAGAAAGCCTAGGAAACACCATTCTGGAAATGGATCTTTGGAATAATTTATGACTAAGTCCTCAAAAGCAATTCCTCAATAAAAACAAAAATTGACAAGTGGGACCTAATTAAATTAAAGAGTTTCTGCACAGCAAAAGAAATTATCAACAAACAGGCACCCTATTGAATGGGAAAAAACATTGCGAAACTATGCATCTGTCAAAGTCTAATATTCAAAAACTATAAGGAATTTAAACAAGCAAAAAACAAATTACCTCATTAAAAAATGAGCAAAGGACAGGAACAGACACTTCTCAAAAGAAGACCTACAAGCAGCTAGCAAACATAAAAAATGCTCATCATCACTAATCATCAGATAAATGCAAATCAAAACCACAATGAGATACCATTTCACATCAGTCAGAATGTCTGTTATTAAAAAGTCAAAAAATAACGATGCTTACAAGGCTGTGGAGAAGAGAGTATGCTTACATAGTGTTGGTGGAAATGTAAATTAGTTCAGTCACTGTGAAAAACAGTTTGGAGATTTGTCAAATAAGTTAAAACAGAGCTACCATTTGACCCAGCAATCCTATTGCTGGGTATATATCCAAAAGAAAAGAAATCATTCTGCCAAAAAGACATATGCATGAGTATGTTCATCGCAACATTATTCACAATAGCAAAGACATGGAATCAACTGAGGTACCCCTCAATTGTGGGTAGATAAACAAAATGTGGTACATATACAACATGGGATACTGCACAGCCAAAAAGGAATGAAATCATGTTCTTTGCCACAACATGGATGCAGTTGGTGGCCATTATCCTAAGCAAATTAACACAGAATCAGAAAACCAAATACTTCATGTTCTCACTTATAAGTGGGAGCTGAACAGTGGGTAGTCATGCCATAAAGATGGCAACAATAGACACTAGAGACTACTTGAGGGAGAAGGGGGACAAGTGCTGAAAAACTATTGGGCACTATGCTCAGTACCTGGGTGACAGGATCGTTCATACCCCAAACCTCAGCATCACACAATATACCCACATAACAAACCTGTACATATAACCCCTGAACCCAAAATAAAAGTTGAAAAAATAACAATAATATGCCGAGCATCAGAGACAATATTAATAATAATTAATAATTTTAAACTGTCTTTATCACATTGCTCTTGACCATTCAGATTTTTAAAATCTAGAGCCAAAGGACTGACAAAGGAAGTTGAATCTCTTTTTTTTCAGCATCATAACATTAAAAAAATCATTTCTAGCAACTGAGTTCCTGTAAAATAATCAGCTGTGTTTCATCATGTACATGCAATGTGCAGGAAGAAGGTTTGCCTGGGATCAGTGTCTGTCACCCAGAATTCAGGATCTAGGAGCCCTCCATGGAACAGTCAGGGATGTTAGAGCTCTGAAAGCGTCTCTGGAAGAGGTGCTTTCTTTGTGGCTCACAGAAGGTCAGGATAGGAGAGAAAGAAAGCAGCAAATGCTGAGATGAGGGATTCAGGTGGAAACTGTCAGGTTTCCGAGGGCTGGCTAAGAAAGAGAAGGCTGCTCCCTGACAGCAGGCCTAGACTGAGCAATGGAGCCAGTCAGCAGAAATAGCAAAAAAAAAAAAAAAAAAATCCAAGGCTGGAAAGCCAGTTAGCAATTCAACCTATATCATATTTTCTTTTGATCCCAATTTAATTTTTCTAATAAATCAAACCTTCTAATCATCTTACATAGATATTTTAATAAAAAGAATACATGACATAGGTTGGCTGTGGCTTAGGCAAGGCTGGATTTCCATCACATTGTCTCAGACCCTATTCCTGGTTAAATTGTGAGCCTATTACACTTAAGTATATCATATCATAAAGGAGAGAAATAAACTTAAAAAGAAATCAAACCCCAGGTATCATAGGTGGTAACAGAGTAAATCAAACCCCAAGTATCATAGGTGGTAACAGAGTAGCAGGATTTGTTTTTCTTTGACAGTTCTTATTATTTTTTGGTCTCTGCTCCTTTAGAATGAAGACTCATTAGTCTTTTATTTTTAAAAGTTGAGAAAGCTGCTCTATCTTTAGATATTTACTTTTATGCTTGAAAAAGTCTTGCAGCAGTGGAAGATAAACGTTTCAAGTTACTGTGAGGAAAAATCCCAAGTGTCTAAGAAAGAGAAAGAAAAGGCTGGTCACAGTGGGGCAGGCCTTACTGGCAAAAGCTGTAATGGGTGATACAGGGAGCCTGGGATTGTCCTGCAGAATCTTATCACTCTATAAGGTTAAGTGACTTGCTAATGGCCATGTTGTGGAAGGCATGCCTGATGTCAAAGTTCAACCCCTTTCTTGATGATACAATCTCTATGTTGATAGGTTTTTGGAAGAGAAATGAGCCCAATCAACCTCTCCTGCACACCTTCTTACCCACTTTCATCTTACTGTCTTAGCCCCAAGCCTGAGGCTCATGCCATATGGATACGGCCAACCTGTGTGCAAATACCTTTTAGACTTTTCTCCCGCTTCTATTTATTGCCTTGCAGATAACAGGAAATAATATAATTGGTCATAGCCCCTTCAGGTATAAATGATAATGATACATATCTACTTTATGACCTTACTCATTTTTCAGTCCCCCTAAATAAGACCAATAAACTACTTTGTTGTTCCTTGCAATTGAAAATGAAGTAACAAGTTCAGCAAGTGGTGCCAGCTGCATTTTGAAAGTTTCCACAGAGCATGAGTAATTAGGCAACTTAGCACAGTACTTCTGGCTGAT
Source organism: Nomascus leucogenys (assembly GCF_006542625.1). Lineage (NCBI taxonomy): Eukaryota > Metazoa > Chordata > Mammalia > Primates > Hylobatidae > Nomascus > Nomascus leucogenys. The sequence goes on along the minus strand of NC_044385.1, from coordinate 123,020,501 downwards.
GCATTTTGTAGAACTTTTCTTCCACCTATTCAGGAATTCTTTGCTTGGGAAAAACTCAGATGATGTGCAGTTATGCGTTTTTATGTGGAGATAGCACATACTTGCAACTCTTTTGTCTTATAAAATTACTTGACACTATTTTTTCCCCTTTGTGGTGAACTGCTATAATCTGTCTTGGAAAGTACTTTTAAAACACCAAAGATGAAGTTCTATTTCCTTCACAGATCATTGGGTGCTTTGCCTTAGCACCTTGCGTAATGAATGTCTCATTGGCACACTGCTTAAGCATCATTTAATCACAAAACCTGAAGAAATTCCCTATTTGACTAGGAATGACTCTTAAAACCATAGCAATATACACATGAAAATACAAAGAAAAAAAAGCACAAGGTCATGTAAGAATTAATGTGGGATGCTTTCTCCACAAAATGACCTGGGCAAATCTAAACAAAGAGCTCCTTAATTAAATTTGCAGAAATGGCACATGATCTCACTACACTGATTCTTCCCTCATCTCTAGTTTTAAGCAAGATATTCCTCATGACCCTAAATAAGTACACAATTGACCACTGGAATAGTCCTCAAATAGAGGAATACTGGAATAAACAGAAAACCCAAGTAATTTAAAACACTCGTAGTAACTAAATTTCCTACTAAATCCATGAGAGACTATCTATTTTCCATATGCATTTGCAGAATAAAAGCATTCTCTTTCACCTGTGTCTTTGATGAGAGAAGAAATTAGAAGTGCTATGGCAGGTGGAGTGCTAGAGGAACAAGATCAGAGACCATGGTGACATTACAGCTGCAGCTACAGTACATAAACTTGCATATGTGAGAGTGAGGAAGATCTCAAACATGGAGAGCTCGGGACTTCTGCTTGACATAGTGAACTGGCCACACACATTTATCTCTCTCCCCTTCTAAAACCCTTCTCAAAATGAGAGTAAAGGAATTAATGGGGCATTAACCCACAGGAACCTAGATAACAAGAGAGGAGGCAATGCTGAGAAGACACTTGAACAAACTTTGGAAGAAATTGAGTGGAGAAGTGGTAGTTAATTTAGCAGAGAAGTGCATATTTAAACTTCTATAAAGTAACAGAAGGGGATACCAACGAGGAGTGATCCAGTTTGCCGCACAGACTCCCTTGAAATGTCCACCATTTAGATCCTCAGATCTCAAAATAGGTAGGGTAAAGAACAGGACAGGTATCCCAAGTGCCCTTCCTCACCCATAGCAGCCATGTTAGTATCATTTTCCTATTCCATGGCAGTGACTGGAAATGGTTTATTGTCTGAAAAGTTTGAAACCAAGAGGCCCCAGGTTAAAGGATACTAAATGCAGAAGGTGGCATGGGAGAGATGGGACACTAAAAGGGAATATAAATGAACCTTTAAAATCTGAATTAAAGGACCTCAGCTCTTAGTATACCAGAGACCAAGTGTGCTTACTGTTCAGGAGCTCAGAGAAACAAATTCAGTGGCTCCAAAGAAGAGACTTTAAGGTTCTAAAATTTGTGGGTATCCTAAAGAAAAGCCTGGCTTATAGTCTGATCACTTCAAGCTCAGCAGTCAACAAGCCCTGTCAATGTACATAATAAGATCCCCCCCCCAACCCCAGTAAACTTTCTTAAGCCTCAGCCTTAAATGGAAATTGACAGACAAGGATTATCAGACATCTGAGAAGAGCATCCTCCATGAAATTATAAAAACAAATCAGAAATATAAAGACAGAGGAAACAGAGACATAATCAGGATCAGAATAAAAGGTACCCCATGCAGACTTATTCATTCATGTAATAAGTATTCTCATAGAATACCTATTACCTCATAGAGGTAAAGTATTGTATCTGTGAAGTACTTTGTACTGTGAAGTACTATTGTACTGTGAAGTACCTCATAGAGGTAAAGTATTGTGTCTGTGAAGTAAGAACTGGATGCTGTAAAATAGAACAGTCGAGGAAAAAGAAAGAATTCTTTGGATTTAAATATATGCTACTTGAAAAAAAAAGTTTCAATGGAATGGGAGAGAAAATTAAAGAAATTTCCCAGAAAAAAAGACAAAGGATAATAGGAGGACAAAATTAATAATATTAGAGAATCAATACAGAAAGCTAACATTCGGTTGATAGAAGTTGCAGAGAGAATAGAGAGACTGAAAGACAATGATCAAATAAACTAATAATTTTTTTAGAACTGAAGGAATGCACCTCCTTTGAAAAGACTATGAATGAAAACCTTGCAGAAAGAGGTAACATTATTTTCAACTTCGAATTCTTTCAGCTTCTCTTTTCCTGGGAAAAAGACCCAGAAAAGCTCTTTTTCAAGCAAAAGAGTAAACATAAGACATTTTGTTCAGGACTCAAATATTTGACTCTAGTAAAAACTCTTTAAAAAAAGCTATTAAAGGATATTCTTCGGTAAAGAAGGTTATTCTTGAAAGAGGAAAACATAAAACCAAAGAAAAGAGCCAGCACTGGGAAAGAGCAACAGGAAGACCCAATATGACAACTGGGTAATTTATTAACTCTTGTAAGAGACAAAGTTGAACCAAAAAACTAGACATAATTGTAGGCTAGTACTTAGCTGTAGTGTAAACAATAGTCATAATAATGTAAACACTGATCATTCCTAAGCCAAATTTATTACAAACCATATTGAGAAGATGGGGAAGGAAAGTGTTGTGGCTGAGTTAAAGGTTCAACCACAAGCATGTCAAAAGCTGATCAATTAAAAAATAACATTATAAACATATCATTTGGAAATGTAGGAACAAATAACAGAGGAAATGACTTAAATATATCCAATTTTTCTTTTGGAATTAAGGGTTTCAGAAAAAAACAGGAATTTCTCATCAAAGGGCTCTCTAATTTTACAAACCGGAATAACTATGTTCCATAAGCAAAAACTTGGAAAGACTGAAAAAATGTACATATAGTTTATTGGAGGTATAGATAGATGGATATTTCCTATTAATGATACCATTGTTTAGTATCGCTTTCCATTTTCTCTTTTTTCTTTTATGCTTCTTTTATCTTCTTTCTTCTTTTCTTCTTCTCTTTTTTCTTCTTCTTCACCTACAGTTCTTCCTCCTCCCCACACCCACAAGTCTTACATTAAAAATCCCACTAAGTACTGAGCAAAAATTGTATTTCAGATTTATTTTTTAAAAACCCACTCATAATCACATCACTGTAACATTCCAGAGCTTTAAGCATAAATAGAAAATAATGAGTTACCAGAGACAGGGTGGTAGAGGTAGGAGGAGACCACTTTTCTGAAGGTGTGCAAACTTGATTGGCATCAAACTTTCCATCAGCAACATTGGACACAAAAATAATATGAAAATATCTGCGGGGAAGTAACTTTAGCTAAAAATTCTATATGCATCACTCTATTATATAATGAGTAATGATAAAATACAGGCATTTCTAGGTATTGGAGGATCAGAAAATTTTTTACACACACACCCTCTTTAAAAGAACTGTCATCTTAAGATACAAAAACACAAATCATTAGGGGAAAGATTGTTAACAAATCTGACTCCATAAAAATAGAAAACATGATAAAAGTCACTAAAAATAAAGCTGGAAGAATATATTTGGGACATGTTTCATGAATACATACATAACATCTAACATATGAAACATTTATAAAGTCAATATGAAATAGAAAATATACCAACAAAAAAATGAGCAACCAGAACAAATGATCATTTTTTCCAAAGTGGAAAGGCTTATCATGGCCTACAAACAGGTAAGAAATTGTCAGAGCTTAATCTAATTGGGAGTCAGGGAAATGCATAAGAAAAGATGGGACGCCATTTCTCACCCACCAGATCGGTGAAAGTTAGAATTTCTTAGATCATGTAATTATGGGCATATAGTGCAACAAGAACTTTCATATACAGCTGCTGGGAATTTGTATAGCCATTTTGGAAAGTAATTTGGCAGCATTTATGAAAATGAAAAACGTGCATGTCTTATGACCTCGGAGTTCCACTACCAGGTCTCCAACACAAACTGCTACCCATAAGCTCAGTAGAGATGTACATGGGTATTCATTACAGCATTGTTAGAAGTATGAAAGATAGTGACATGGTTAGATATTCTGTGATATAGTCATATTTCAGTGTATTCAGCAAATACCATCATTTGGCTCTCTGAATCTTTTTTTGAGACGGAGTCTTGCTCTGTCACCCAGGCTGGAGTGCAATGGCACAATCTCAGCTCACTGCAACCTCTGCCTCCTGGGTTCAAGCGATTATCCTTCCACAGCCTTCTGAGTAACTGAGATTACAGGCATGCACCAGCACGGCAGGCTAATTTTTGTATTTTTAGTAGAGACAGGGTTTCACCATGTTGGTCAGGCTGGTCCTGACCTCGTGATCTGCCCGCCTCGGCCTCCCAGAGTGCTGGGATTACAGGCATGAGCCACCACGCCTGGCTGGCTCTCTGAATCTTTACATTCAAGTGTCTGTATATTATTATTTCAATTTCATCACATATTTCATTTTCATACCATAATGAACATAATGAAATAGTTTCTCATCTGTTCTCATTTAGAGAACAGATCATGTCTGAGAACACAGGGTTTGGGAATGGATTATACATACCATATGCCATATATTTTAATCTATAGTTGCTATGATCATGTTTTGGTGGTATACTCTGTTTGTCCTGCTGAAAATTTTATTCCGGACATATCAAATAACACTTGGTTGCAATCCACTGCAATCTTAAGTGAATAAGCTAAGTGTGGCCTGTGATAACAAATTCTTTTCCAAAATCATCCGTAAGTGTGGAATTTATAAGCATGGAATTTTTTCTGTTGCCTGAGTGGGAATGAGGTAACACTGTCTAACCATATCTGAGATTCAGCTAGGACTTGGTTATCTTCATGGAAAGAATGTTTCTGTGTTGCTTTATGGCTTTAAAACAGATATACTTTGTTTTCTGAACTAATTATGATCTCATAGTGAAAAACTGAATGCATTTTACTTTATTCTTCTTTTCATTGTGTCACTAATAGTTCCTGGCATCATACCGGGCTTCTCCTAGACATTCAATAGCTACTTGCCAAATTACCCTGATAATGTGACAGAAAGAAGTTACTGGCCTGAGCTCTTGGCTGTTAACTTCAAGTAGAATGACACCTTCACAGGAAATGTGACACTGTGGGTCTGGTCCTGATATTCTCCATTGTATCCTTGGAATTAGGCCAGCCACCTTGCCGTAAGTCTGAAAAGGAGACTGACGCCAAGGATAGCAGAGCAGAGAGATGCAAAGAGCCTGGGTCCTTAGTACTATCACTGATCCAGCCCTCAGCCCATGTATTCTGTCCGTATCCTATTATATGGGAAAATACTTTCCCATGAGGTTAATTCTATTACTTGAGGCTGGAAGGATAACAACTGGTGAAAATGAAAAGAAAAATACTGACTTGCAGTTATTAAATAGTTAAAAATTGAAAATCTTTTTTTTCATAACACCCACATTTTCCTCTGAGTAAGTGGTAAGATCTGGGAAAACAAATAAACCTCAGAAATAGAAATGGTTGAATACTCTAGCTGAAAGGAAATAAGGACCAATTTGTCTAGCCCATTTATTTAAATAGGGAATGTGGTGTGCAGAGAAATGTAAACCCTGCTCAGGGTCACTCAGCAAGTTTGGGGCATTTCAATATTAGATCTCAGGGCTGTGTTGGCCACTTCATACTGTCTCTCTACGGGGTTGTCAAAAAGAGTATTAAATGGAAAGAGGAGACTGAGACCTCAACAAAACAGCTACCATTTCTGTGTGTTCATCAATGCCTGCTCACCTAAAACTTCACAGGATCCTTTAAAATTGCATCATTAACTTGAAGGGATGTATAAAACTGAGACATTATTATTTTATGTTTCATTTTATAGGAATATACAATGTCAACACTTCCAGTGTTGTTTATAAATAATTAATAATTATAGGCACATTAGGGAGTTAAGGATTTTTTAAGCGATAAATGTGTCTGGTTTGGTTTATATCCTTTCTGATTAATGCACAACCTATGATACTTGTTCATTTCATCCTGATTTAATTGTGAAATGTTATAGTCTTAATTTGGGGCCTACATTTTTATACCATACAGTTTCTTTGCTCATACCTCTTTGCCAACTTAATGTTTAATATCATTTGTATTCCCACACCTCTGAATATTAAGCCACAGAAAGATTTTTTGGTAATATAACGTATAGCTTCCATCAGAAGTGCTGGTGGAATTAATATCCCAGATTAATGCAACATTGAAATCTAAGTGTGTTGCACATTAAAAGGATAAACAAAGCTGCAGGCACTCTGGTTTGCAGCCTAAATTAGAGGTCAGGAGGTTGAGACTTTGGGTCTACACATGATGTTAAAAGAGTTTTCATCATCACTGGCCATCAGAGAAATGAAAATCAAAACCACAGTGAGATACCATCTCACACCAGTTTGAATGGCCATCATTAAAAAGTCAGGAAACAACAGGTGCTGGAGAGGATGTGGAGAAATAGGAACACTTTTACACTGTTGGTGGGACTGTAAACTAGTTCAACCATTGTGGAAGTCAGTGTGGCGATTCCTCAGGGATCTAGAACTAGAAATACCATTTGACCCAGCCACCCCATTACTGGGTGTATACCCAAAGGACTATAAATCATGCTGCTATAAAGACACATGCACACGTATGTTTATTGTGGCACTATTCACAATAGCAAAGAGTTGGAACCAACCCAAATGTCCAACAACGATAGACTGGATTAAGAAAATGTGGCACATATACACCATGGAATACTATGCAGCCATAAAAAATGATGAGTTCATGTCCTTTGTAGGGACATGGATGAAACTGGAAACCATCATTCTCAGTAAACTATCGCAAGGACAAAAAACCAAATACCGCATGTTCTCACTCATAGGTGGGAACAATGAGAACTCATGGACACAGGAAGGGGAACATCACACTCCGGGGACTGTTGTGGGGTGGGGGAGGGAGGAGGGACAGCATTAGGAGATATACCTAATGCTAAATGACGAGTTAATGGGTGCAGCAAACCAACATGGCACATGGATACATATGTAACAAACCTGCACACTGTGCACATGTACCCTAAATCCTAAAGTATAATAATAAAAATTAAAAAAAAGAGTTTTCGTCATACACAAATCTATGCACCCCTTGCCTCCTGGCTGTCCGTTGGCCACTCCCACTGTGGTTCATTCTAGAAGCATTTATAGAACACCTACTTAATACCCAATGCGGGGCAAGATGTGGAAAGCATGTTGGCAGGGGTAAAAAGTAAAGTACAGGTGACCAAAGAGTAGCAGAAATATGACAAGGAATAACACAGTGACTCTGCCCATGAGGAATGTATAGTCTAATGCATGAACTAGCTCGTCAAGTAATTATGACACATTATGATAAGTACTATAGTAATGGTTTGACCAAAGTACTATTGAATATAGAGGAGGGTACGGTTGCTTGAGGCTTCTCTGAGGATATAACATGTAAGCTGGATCTTTAAATATGAACAGAATTCTGTGTGTAGACGAGAGAAGGAAGGATGGGAGTGTTTTGGGCCAGAAAAGATTATTCATAGTGGTAATAATGTTAAGAAAGTTATTGGTGAAGCATCTGTGAGAATGTAGTTCAGGAGGTCTAGGGTAGAGATGTGCATGGTGGGAAATTAAGCTCAAAAATCTAGATGATAAAAGACCGATGGAACAATTCAATGAATGTTCACTTACTCTGTTCACTGCATGATTTATAGTTAAAGGCTTCTTTCTTCCTCTCCAGGCATGTTGGTCAACTCTTCTTGTTGATCAGTTATTTGTTGGTCTGTTCATGGTAATCTGCTATGTATGGCCAGGCCATCCTTCATGTGCATGCAAATCAGTGGAACAGGTTAGCTTTTCATCATATAGAAAGGATAAAAGGCCACATTTCACGGCTAGGTAACTTCAAACTGAGCCCTATTTAAGATTGCATCTATGTCAATATAAATAAGGTCAATGATAAACAATATCAGCAAGCAAACAGCAATAAAATAAGGTGAAATGGACTCTATTATTGAGCAATAAATGCATGTTTATCTGTGTCAGGTTCCTCTTTATTAATAAGTTAACAGCATAAAGACTTTTCCTTATCATGCATATGTTTCTCTATATAACAAATTAGTCTCCAAGATTCTTTTGCTATCCTTGCCAAAGCTAGTCTTGCAGTAATTGTTGCTTGAGAAGAGAAGATTACCCATGAGTCTAGGTCTTAGTCATGTTAATTGTAGATAAGGAGCTATCATTTTTCCTTGACATTAGAATGGCTTAGGGATAGTTGACTCAGTTTCCTTTCCAAATTAAACCTAGTGTTTAGGAAAAAGAGTCAAAGATAGTCTATATATTTGTACCTATCTCATAACAAGAAGGATTCACATGTACTGATCCATGAAATGCTGAAAACAACACACTGAAGGGCAATCCCAAGTTCCTGAAACCCAGCAAGTTTAAGTCCCCATTGCACATATGTGTACCATGCACCGTGTGCTTTAAGGTCAGAGTACATGTAAAGTCATAGAAATAGAGACCTTGGCAATGCAAAATGACATTAGAGCTCATCTAGCCTAAGCCAGAAGACTGTGCTCCATCCTAGAAAGCCTTGTAGAGGAGTGGAAGGGTACACAGCAGAGAATCAGAAGACCTGGGTTCTAGGCTCAAGAATTTAATTTCTGCTATTAATAGATCGTGGGCATGTCCCTTAACCTCTACTTGTCCTCACCGCAGAGAGATATGTTGGGACACAAACTAGAAAATATTTATGGACTCTCTGTGAGTAGTGAAAATGAATTATTATTATTATCATTATCACTGCTTATAGTAGGAAGAGCATTATTGCTATGAGACTTTCTGATCATTTAAGTAGAACTAGACTATATTTTACCTCTCTACTCTCTGGAGAGAAAAGTTTGGCATGCCAAGTTTGAAATAAATGAGATTCAATAGCACGTTTTTAATTTGCTAAAATATTTTCAAATGCTTTCCAATGCCATTTGCATATAAACAATTTGCTAATTACAGATAAATTATTCAGTTATTAAAATAGGCCCTACAGTATATAGATCTGGCAGTATTTTAGTGGTTGCTTTTTCTTGTATTACTTCAAAATAATTGATTTGTATTCCTTCAAATGTATTTTATTGTAGACTTTTTTTTTTGCCAATTCACTTGTCCTTACTTCATACTCCATTCCTCCCGAATATTCTGAATCAATAAATCTTTAATGAACTAGTTCATCTAATGCTTCAAACAACTTTTAACTCTAAAGCCTAAACTGTTGGTGCTGCCTGGGTCTCTGCCTGCAATGCGCTATTGCATTCAAGACACAAGGGCAATATTCTAACACAGTGACTGTTCATCTTCCAAGATGCATATTGGAAAAGTGTCCCAGTGAAATATACCTTATCCATTCGAATTGCAAGAAGCAATGATAGGCACATTGTATAACACTGAATAATCCCCAAATCATTCATGTACATCAGACTTCAGAGTATGGTGTTTGCATTTATATTTCATATGATAGTTATCCTATTCAATGAACAATTCATTTTCAATGTTATAATGAATCCTCACCCTAATTCAAGGACATGGTGCAGAGAAAAGAACTTAGACTAAGTGGATTCTAATCCCGTTTCTACTAACGACTAGATGTGTAACATTGAGCAAGCTGCCTCACCTCTCTGGACCTACTTTGCTAGTAGACATTAAGTTCAGGTTAAAAATAAGAATGTCTTAGAGTTCTTTTCTTATTTCTCTTTCCTGTGCGATATCTCCCTGTCTACTCTTAATGAAAATCGTGTTTTATATTTCTGACTAAAGTACCTTTTATTTTTTTCTTTTAACTTTAATTTTAGATTAAGAGGTACATATGCCTTTTTATGCTCTCTCAAAACTTTTGGGCCTGTGGGCCTACTTTTCTCAGGAGCCCACAGCCAGATGCATGGCTCCATGAAGCAGAAAGCGGAAGCAGAGCATGAGAGGTCCTGTCCCTGCAAGAGCATCTGGGCCAAGAGAAAAGATGCAGGAAGAAGGAATGGAATTGGAAGGAAGAAGTCTCATTTCAGAAACAAAATAGCTCCCCTCCTCTGTTGTAGCTGTTCCTCTGGCAATACAAACTTTCTGATTTCAGGGTCTGCAGCATTCTAGAACTCGAGCACCCAATCAGGATAGGAAAAATACATCCTCCAGTGGAGCCCAAGTTGGCAGCAGGCTGTTGGGGGAGCAAGAAGCCCAAATTATCTGGAAGTGAAACATACAGTCATGAGAACGAGTCCACAGCCTTCCCTGGCCCTAGGTCAGGACCTCTTCAAAATTGCCAGCATGTCGACAGCAGCAGCAGATAGGAGAGTGTGTTGGACTTAACTGTGGGACCTGGAAGCTCTCGCATCACATGAATGAATCCAGCATCAGGAGCACTGAGCCCTCTCCCCGAGTCTAATGGAATGGCAGCTCCACAAAGAATCTGGAGGTGACTGCACAGATGTGCTGCTACTGCTTTACTGAACTCTACTGTCAGCTCTATGGCTTTCCACAGCCACAACTTCCTAGATTCACCAATGACCCCTGTCCGCTCTTTGTGACATGGAAGACAGGGAGGGACAAGTGGCTTTATGGCTGCATTGGGACCTTCTCAGCCATGAATCTTTATTCAGGACTCAGGGAATGCATGTTAGCCATTGCATTTAAGGACAGCTGATTTCCCCTCCATTCTGAGAGGAGCTGCCTAAGCTTTTCTGCTCTGTCTCCCTCCATACTAACCTTGAGGATGCTAGTGATTACCTGGACTGGGAGATAGGGGTCCATGGGATTTAAATTGAATTCATTAATGAAAAAGGCATCAAACGTACAGCCTCATTTTCACCTGAGGTTGCTAAGGAACAAAACTGGAGTCAGATCCAAACAATAGAGTCCTTGCTCAGGAAAGGTAGCTTTAAGGATCAATTACCAGCGAATTTGGAAAAATGGTCAAACTCACCAGGTACTAAAGTGAGAAGGTGACAATCAGTTTTGCAGAGTATATTGCTTCTTGACAGCACTGTTTCCAGAACCATACCCTTCATGCCCCACCCCCTACAATCATTACTCCTGGCACATGGCTGCATGACCAGTCCCACATCCCTGTGGGCACCAATGGCTGTGACATCACTGGAACAGGTGCCTCCTCTTCCTGGTCCAGTTACTTCTATTACGGCACCATTTTCAGCTTCTATTGCCAAGTCTGCCTCCCCTTAACTGAGGGGTGGTAGGTTACACTGAATGAAACAGAACTTGAGGGGCCCAAGCCTTATCTCAGCCTTCCCTCCGTATGAGGTTCTGGTGGACTGGGGCTCCTCCCTGACTAGTGGGAATTACTGTGTGGGTTCAGAAGAGCCTTGTCTGGTATTCGCCACCTGGGTTTGGCCATTCTCTGAAGCTGGAATTGATGATCGACGAAGGTTGAACACACCCCTGCAGCTGCCCCAGATCAAGTAGGTGTATTCCCCTGGTAGTCTGGGCAATGGAGACCAACAAGAAACAGTTTTAGGTTGTTTCAAATTCCTGTTTTTAGACTTCCAGTTTATTGCATACCAGGAATTGAATACAACCCTGATGATACGTAAGTGGATGCCACATCAGGGTTGGATGTGGGGATTACAAGTTATTCAAGGCTTCTGGACAGAGACCCCCATCAAGATCAGAAGCCTTTTGGATGGCGTTGCAGATCTCATTGCTTGGCAAGCCATAGATATTTTCGTTTTCATCCCACTCTCAGTTGGGTTTTTTGGCACTCTTCCTCCACCGAGCCTCCGGATTACTGAACAGACCTCCGTGGTGTAGCCTGCTGAAGAATGGAATGAAGACACCCATGGGAAGGTGTGATGTCACCACTGCACACAGGTGTGAAAGGAGAGGCCTCCTCCCTACCACTCGTCTACCTCGCTCCCCTACTGGTAACAGTGACTATAGTTGGACCTATGTTCTCAGAAACACAGATGAGCAAACAAGCAGTTGAGTTAGGCTTTAGGAGGACACATCATAGGAGAGAATGCAGGGTCTCTGAGCTGGTTTTCTTTTCAGGCAGACATCCTGAGGGACCAGGAAGCAGGGGAGTCCTTTTTTCTAGTTTGCCTGTAGAAGTAGGAAGACTATTGATGTTCCAGTCCTTTCAGGACTTTACAACATAGCTGTGTAATTTCACAAGGCAGATCTTTAGCTTGCCTAACAGGTTTGGAATCTTCACCCCACCAGGGCAAATTTCCAAATAGCTTGTTTTAATCTAGGCCATTCCAACTTTCATATGACGTATTTCCCCTTTTTATTGTTGCTGATTTCCATATTTCTGTCAGCAAGTTTTCTTCTCCCCTTGCTTGGTCTTCATTTGTTTGGTGACAAAGTTCATAGAACTAGGGAACTTGGAAGATGCTTTGAAAACATTGTCACAAAGGCACTGCTAAATGATGCACAGAAGAAGTGGCCAGTGGGAAGAAGGGATCCCAAGGACCTGACACTGGTTTTCAACAACATCTCAAAAAACTCATCAAGTGGATTGGTTGCCACGCCAGTGAACACAATGTTTTGATTTAATTATTTTTAAAAGTTGATGTGGTGATGGGGTGGCTTCCTGAAATGGGCAGATATTCAAGTCAGAAGAGCTTTTGCATTTTCTCCTGCCAGGAATGGGGGAGAGGGAGTGGGGGCACATATGAAAAAGAACACGTGTAGTGTTCTAGGCATTGCTGTCAAGTTTCTGGAAAGGAATGGGCGAGGGTGTGTTGATTTGCTTGGCACTGTCCTGTGCTGCTCAAGAGGACCTGGGATGTGCAAGAGAAATGTGGTGACATGGTGCCCAGGCCACAGCCCCCTCACTGCTGTACTGGGTTCCCGCAGCCTGCCACGTTTCCCTTGACAATGTAAATGAAGATGGAAGGATTGTTTTTATGACTTCCTGCTGGTGAGAATAAATGTCTTGTTAAAAACAGATGGGGCAACAGTTACTCTTAGGTGTCATGGACTGATGTCAGGGTGATCAGCTCTGGACTAAGCCACCCACCTCCAATTTGAAGAATTATATAGGGCTGCACTCATTACTGTGCAAGTGTTCTAGGTCAAAAGTTGTGTTTAATTTCAAAGAATAAAGAAAGCAAAAAAATAGTGCTAAACTTTCACCCTTGAGCATGCACACTTAGTGATATTGGCCACGCAAGAATTTACAGTGCCATGCTCCTTAAGCTGATTTTTTTCTTGTAGAATTGTTGGGCCAGGTGCAGTGGCTCATGCCTGTAATCCCAGCACTTTGGGAGGCCAAGGCAGGCAGATCACCTGAGGTCAGGAGTTGGAGACCAGCCTGGCCAACATTGTGACACTCCCATCTCTACTAAAAATATAAAAAATTAGCCAGGCATGGTGACATGCGCCTGTAATCCCAGCTACTCAGGAGCCTGAGGCAGGAGAATCGCTTGAACCCAGGAGGCAAAGGTTGCAGTGAGCTGAGATCATGCCACTGCACTCCAGTCTGGGCAACAGAGTGAGACTCCGTCTCAAAAAAAAAAATGTTGCTCTATTTGCTCCATTTATCTTCCCCAATGTATAGATATTTTTCTTTTATTTGTTTTCTTATTATAGTTTAAGTTCTGGGATACATGTGCAGAACATGCAGGTTTGTTACATAGATATACAAATGCCGTGGTGGTTTGCTGCACCCATCAACCCGTCACCTACATTAGGTATTTCTCCTAATGCTATCTTTCCCCTAGCCCCCCACCCCTGAGAGGCTCCGGTGTGTGATGTTCTCCTCCCTGTGTCCATGTGTTCCCATTATTCAACTCCCACTTATGAGTGAGAACATACAGTGTTTGGTTTTCTGTTCCTGTGTTAGATTGCTGAGAATGATGGCTTGCAGCTTCATCCATGTCCCTGCAAAGGACATGAACTCATCCTTTTTATGGCTGCAGAGTATTCCATGGTGTATATGTGCCACATTTTCTTTATCCAGTCTGTCCTTGATGGGGATTTGGGTTGGTTCCAACTCTTTGCTATTGTGAATAGTGCTGCAATAAACATAAGTGTGCATGTGTCTTTATAGTCAAATGATTTATAATCCTTTGGATATATATACCCAGCAATGGGATTGCTGGGTCAAATGCTATTTTTGGTTCTAGATCCTTGAGGAATCACCTATCCATCTGACAAAGGGCTAATATCCAGTATCTACAAGGAACTTAAACAAATTTACATGAAAAAAAAAACTCCATCAAAACGTGGGCAAGGGATATGAACAGACACTTCTCAAAAGAAGACATTTGTGCGGCCAACAAACATGAAAAAAAGCTCATTGTCACTGGTCATTAGAGAAATGCAAATCAAAACCACAGTGAGATACCATTTCATGCCAGTTAGAATGGCGATCATTAAAAAGTCATGAAATAACAGATGCTGGAGAGGATTTGGAGAAATAAGAACGCTTTTACACTGTTGGTGGGAGAGTAAATTAGTTCAACCTTTGTGGAAGACTGTATAGATCTCTTTTATTTCATTTTATTAACCATGGAGTAGGATACCTAGCATTTAAGAAAACGAATAGAAAATTTAAAATGCCAAGTGGTGGTGAGAGAAATTCAGTGCCCAAGAATCGGGCTGGTTAAGTGCAGCACCACACCGAGGTGGACTCTGGTTTTTGGAGTGAAGAAGCCTTCCTCCCTGCACATTCCCTCATCCTCCCACACAAGTCCAGCAATGGAAATGCTTCATTTCCTCTTGCCTTGTCAAGAGGACTCAGGAGTAAACCAAGGAAAACTATTTGGCTCCATGAGGAATGAGCACTGTCAGTATCCATCCTGAACGGGGCCTAGTCAGGAAGCAGTCTGGAAGTGTATGGTCAAGGTTGCCTCATAAAAATGTGTGGCTGGTGGGTCTCAGAAAAAAATGCCAAGTCTGGGTCATCCACCTGGCAGTTTTCCATGCAGAGATGAAGCTCCGAGCTGAAGCTGAGTTGCCTTCCACACACTTGACGAAGGCACTGATGAGGGTGCCCACTACCCTCAGTGTGAGTGGTGGGTTTAAAGAAAAGGGAATGTTTTCTGCTGTTTCCTTTGTCCTTGAGTTGCTCAAGCTGAAGAGGAGGTAGCCACTGTTTTCTTTTATTTATTTATTTATTAGACAGGGTCTCACTCTGTCACCTAGGCTGTAGTGCAATGGTGTGATCTCAGCTCACTGCAACCTTTGCTTTCCGGGTTCAAGTGATTCTCCCACCTCAGCCTCCCAGGTAGCTGGGATTACAGGCACACGTCACCATGCCTGGCTAATTTTTTTGTTTTTAGTAGAGATGGCGTTTCACTATGTTGGCCAGGCTAGTCTTGAATTCCTCACCTCAAGTCATGAGCCACCGGGCCTGGCCAGTAGCCACTGTTTTCAAGGAACTAGCCCAAATTCTCTGGCTTGGTTTGGAGTTTGTTTCATCCCTAGCTATGAGTGCCTTTTGGTCTAGAAACTTGGCATGTCTCATAATAACCCACAGCTAGGACATTCTCTGTAATTATGAATTGTCCTTGTTTTACATTAAAAGAGTATGTCTTTGATTGCTAGAGTTTGCACGATTAAATTATTTCCACTGTGAGATTCTTAAATTTTTTGCTTCATCATATTAAAACAACTCATATTAGAGGCCCTTTCAACATGAAAGCTTTGTAGGTGAGATAGTATATATGTATTTTACTGTTTATAATAAAAACCATTAATACAAATAAGTCCTGGGTTTTAATTTTAATATTTTGTACAAGATCTGTTTTCCATGATGTGTTGACAGCTATAATTTCACTGACTGTTGATGTTATTTTCTATAGGGATTCTGGAGCCTAGGGCGCTATGTGGTTTTTTTCATTTTCACTTTTAATACCCTGAAGCAAGAGACTATATGACCTTCAGTGCAAAGACTTCAGACCAATTCCTTGTATTACACTTGGTTGCCTCTTAGCTATATAACTCCTGAGTGCAAATCAACAAACTCTTTAGTGAAGTATTGTAGAGAATAAATCATAATGGACTAAAAAAAAAAAAAAACTTTTTAGATCCTGGAGGACTGTGAAGCTGCCACACCAGTCCATGGATTGCCTACTTACACAAAAGAAAAATAAACTTCCGTTGTGTTAAAAAAAAAAAAAAATGTTTGTAGAATTGGTAGAATATTTGGCTTAGCCTTTCATTTAAACAAGAAAAGAAGTCAACAAGCCAATGCTAAGCAAGATATCATCAGGGCAAAAACATCAGTTGAGCTCATTCAAGAAATACCATTATTTTTTTCTACCCAGGAAGCCTAAGTTCTAGCCCTTTCTCTGCCACAGACAAATTAAGTGACCTTGAGTGAGTCACTGTTTAGAGTTGCCTTGGTGGTATTTCTAGAGTGACAGAGGTCATGGATACTCACTGTGATCCCCTGTGAGTGCTACTGGTATGATATGGTATGATTCTATGCAAATGATCTGACAAAAGGAAGTCATGTGCTGGATAATGAACAATATAATCTCCCTCTTAGATAATTGAATGCTGCTATCTTATATTTGAGTTGATAATTAATTTTCTCTGTTTAGAGATTTTTCACATTTTCTTCAACTTTATTTACTATATAATACCTTAATATATAAACTAATCAGTAACTGGTATCCTTATATAAATATTTTTCTCCAAAATCCCTCTAAACTGCCTTCTAAGAGTCAATTTGACTGAGGAATATTTTTTTCTTATTCATTAATGAATAAGCATCTTCCAGGACCCCATCCAGACATATATATAAATATATATATATTTATGAAGAATGTAATCCATACTCAGCTTTCAGTTTCACATAGCATATTAACATGAGCCTTTCCTAAAAGATTTCTGTATAACATTATCATTTTCACCTTCACTAACCAACTCTGTAATGGAACCAGCTAAGTCACGTATGTTTGCTACTTTGGTCAACGCTTTGATTTTTTTTTTTTTGCAAAATAGTTGTACATTATAGATGAGTTCTCAGCAGTAAGCCCATTTAAAATTTTTTATGCCTCATGATCCTGACAACACATCAAGAGGAGCTGATTTAGGAAAACACAGATTGTTTGCTAATCCCTACCGTGAGTGACTTTCTTACTAATTATTTTTTGACTTTGAACCTTTTAAAAATTTTCTTTGAAGGTAATTATTGTGTGGAAAGATTTTTTTGATTAAGCAAATATTGACTTTAGAACCTCTCTTTAAATCATATTCTTTTTTAAGGTGCATGACGAAAATAAATTACTTAAAATATTGTTTTCTATGTACTCATTTATGTAGATTTTCCTATTTACTTACATAGAAGATTTTTCTTAGAATTCAGGCTTCTCATCTATTCCCTTATGTTTTAATAGATACATACAAACCCACAGAATGCTTTATTTCTTTATTTCAAGACTTTAACATTTAAATAATCAGCCTCCTAAAATGATCGAAAATTGGATCTCTGAGTTTTAATAATCTCATAAGAAGTAAGAACAAAATAATGGAAGTTTTAGTTTTTATTGGTGATAGAATCAAATTTATCTGTAGAATAAAATGAGATAAAATGGTTTAATAGAGGTGCTTTATCAAATTACTTTAAACAGAAACGTTAAAAGAACTTGCTTAATTTCTATTTCTTACATGCTTTTTTTGATTAGTTGATTACAGGGAAAATTACAAGTTTCAAACCATACTAGTATACCATTTGAAAAAGGAATAAATTCAAGCCCATTTTTCTCTTTGTATGCTGAATATATTGCAGAATAGTCATTTCATGCAACAACTACTTTTTTTTTGAGACAGAGTCTCACTCTGTCTCCCAGGCTGGAGTGCAATGGCGTGATCTTGGCTCACTGCAACCTCTGCCTCCTGGGTTCAAGCGATTCTCCTGCCTCAGCCTGCAGAGTAGCTGAGACTACAGGTGCATGTCACCACGCCTGGCTAATTTTTTGTATTTTTTTTAGTAGAGACAGGGTTTCACCATGTTAGCCAGCTTGGTCTCGATCTCCTGGCCTTATGATCTGCCTGCCTTGGCCTCCCAAAGCTCTGGGATTACAGGTATGAGCCACCGCGCCTGGCCAACAACTGCTTTTTGAGTCCTTTTTTGGTTGATAAGCACTGCTGGAAGAAGTAGCACCAGACAGCTTTTGTCCTCAGGAAGCTGAGACAGTAGTCTTGGTGAGATAAGTACCCAACAACACCTACAGAATGTATGCATGTTAGCTTTCAAAAAGCAAAACAAGGTAATGAACAATGTTGGTACAAAAGAAATTTTAGAAAGTAAGTCAAAATAATCTGGATTGAGAAAGAGGAAATATGGATTCATGTACTCATGGCTACTGGAGGTGTGGGAAAAAAGACCAAGCCAAGGGGAGCAGGGAAAAAAAGGAGCTTGTTGAGGATATAGACTTCACTGAGAGTTTGTACTGAGGTGGGGAACAGGAAAGTTCTAGAGATCTCCAATGCTGGCTGGGAAGGCATTTGAGTGGAATCCAATTCTAGTCATAATACCAGATTCCAGCCAAGACACCTAAGCAAGTGAGGACTTGTACAATCTGTCTAAAGAGAACATTTTCTATTCAACTCCAGCTGTTGTAGCCATGAACAAATGCAGATCTGGTGTGTCTAGATCTTCAGATTTTTCAAGGCATCCAGACACATAGATTTTAAAGAAAATGCTCTTCATTTTAAACATTGACTCCTTTTTAAAAACCACTGCATGAGCCAAATTAAAGATGTCTGCTGTCATGATACAGCCTAACAAATACCGGTTTGCAATTCTGCACAATCTTGAGAACCACCAGAAGCTTTAAACATGAGAATGACATAATGCTAACAGAATTAGAGAGAGGATCTTGGTAATCATGTGAGAAATTAGCAGGAATCACATCTACACAAAAGTGGATCTGTGGAAGCTAGGTCTGACGGTATAATTTAAAAGTAATTTCCAAAGAAGTGACAGAATTTGCAAAGTTTATTAGTTCACATATGAAAATAAAATTCATGGAAAGAAGCCTATCCCAAGATCTTGGACTTGAGATTCCAGGAAGATGAAGACAGAAAATGGAAAGTTGAGGACTTACGGGACAATGAGAACCATTTCTTAAATATGTTCCAGTTTTCATGGAGATACTGGAGGGATATCCTGAAGCAAGTTGGAGATTTTGAACTGATGAGTAGGAGAAGTAAATTTCAGAATTGATTAGGTACTTATCTGATCTCATGTATAAATAATATATATTTGTACATATTTCCTCTTCTACATATAGAAATCATTTATCTTTCATATTTGAACTTGGGCAATGTAGCAGATCAGCTCATTTTCCAAATATGTTCCATCCTCTATTTACATATGCATATATTTGTCCATTCATGCATGCATAGTGTTGCCAGATTTTGTAAATAAGATGCAGGAAGCCCAGTTAAATTTTGATTTTAGATAAACTACAAATAATTTTTTTGTATAAATATGTTCCAAATACTGCATGGGATGTTTTATACCAAAAATTATTCGTTGTTCATCTGAAATCAAAATTTAACTAGGATTCTATGTTTTAGCTGGCCACTCCATGCATGAACGCTTCCAGGTCATCATCCTATTTCTCTAGGACCCCAGCCATAGTCTTCTTACTTGCCCCTTTGTTTTCACCTTTGCCCCTCTAACTGCCTTTTTGCATCCAACAGGCAGGGTGATTTTTAAAATTCTATTTATGTCATCTCTTTGCTTAAAACGTTTTAATGGCTTCAATTTCTCTCTTTTTTTTTTTGAGATGGAGTCTTGCTCTGTCACCCAGGCTGATGTGCAATGGCGCCGTCTCGGCTCACTGCAACCTCCACCTCCCAAGTTCGAGCAATTCTCCTGCCTCAGCCTCCTGAATAGCTGAGATTACAGGTGCACGCCACCACGCCTGGCTAACTTTTGTATTTTTAGTAGAGATGGGGTTTCACCATGTTGATCAGGCCGGTCTCAAGCTCCTGACCTCATGATCTGCCCACCTCGGCCTCCCAAAGTGCTGGGATTACAGGTGTGAGCACCCGGCCAATGGCTTCACTTTCTACTAAGAATAAAATTCCAACATCTTACCATGACTTTGATCATCTAGTCCATGCTTTCTGCCCAACCTCATTTTGAATGTGCTTTTCTCCACCACACTGGTTAAGTTTAGCTCCTTTACCCTTCTTAATTTTTTTCAAATCATTCAAACTGGTTTGTACCCTAGGGCTTTTGCACTTGCTATGCTTTTTGCTTGGAATGCTGTTTCTCCAAGATTTTGTTCATATGGCTCTTTATCATCAGTCAAGTCTTAACTCCAATGAGACCTCCTTAGAGAGGCCTCCCCTGATCACTCTTATCTAAAGATGAGTTTCTCAACCTCTACACTATTGAGATTTTGGATTGTCTAATTCTTTTTATTTTTTGAGACGGAGTCTCGCTCTGTCGCGCAGGCTGGAGTGCAGTGGCGCAATCTCGGCTCACTGCAAGCTCCGCCTCCCGGGTTCACGTCATTCTCCTGCCTCAGCCTCTCCGAGTAGCTGGGACTACAGGCGCCCGCCACCACGCCCGGCTAATTTTTTTTTTTGTATTTTTAGTAGAGACAGGGTTTCACCGTGGTCTCGATCTCCTGACCTCGTGATCCGCCCACCTCGGCCTCCCAAAGTGCTGGGATTACAAGCGTGAGCCACCGCGTCCGGCCGTCTAGTTCTTTTTGGTTGGGTGTCCTGTGCATTGTAAGATGCTTAGCATCCCTAGCCTCTGTGAACTAGCTGCCTTATTAGTGACAATTAAAAATGTCTTTAGGTATCACCAAATGGCCTCAGGGACAAAATAATCCCTGGTTGAGAATTGCTAAAGCAAACAGCCCCCTTCCATTTTATTTCTCTTACACTATCATATTTACCAAACTTCACAGTACTTATGACTATCTGCATTCATTCTATTTGCATTTGTTACTTGTTCAACATCTTTTTGTTTGTTTTTGTTTTTTGAGACAGAGTTTCGCTCTTATTGCCCAGGTTGGAGGGCAGTGACACAATCTCGATCTCAGCTCACTGCAACCTTCGCCTCCTGAGTTCAAGAGCTTCTCCTGCCTCACCCTCCCAAAAATTATCTGTGCCACCACCCCCAGCTAATTTTTGTATTTTTAGTAGAGATGGGGTTGCACCATGTTGGCCAGGCTGGTCTCGAACTCCTGACCTCGTAATCCGCCCACCTCAGCCTCCCAAAGTGCTGGGATTACAGGTGTGAGCCACCACACCTGGCCTCAACATCTCTTTTTCTCCCTCACTAGAAGTGAAACTTAATATGTGGAAGATTTGGTCTGTTTTATTCACCAGTCTATCCCAATTTTCTAGGACCATGCCTGGCACATAGAGGTGCTCAATAAACATTTATTGAATGCATGCCAAATAACCTAATATTGACAAGCTAACATGTCCCAGGTACTGTTAGGCTTAAGTGGCATAACAATGAATAAGACATTATCCCTGGTCTTTTGTCTTGGTATCTTACACAGAAGAGCAGCCTTCAGCTCCTGGAGAAATGTAATAAAAATTTCAGGCCCTACAGGCTACTGAAACCTTTTATAAGGTCCAGGAAGCTAACCATGATAGAGTGCATGGGTCAGTCCCATACAACAACGAATTTTTCTGCCCCAGTAAGAACATTGTCCCGGAGAGAAACACTGGCTGAGCCATTGAGGGTTCACTTGCAGAGTTGGGAATATCACCACTGGGCACAGACCACATGGAGGAGAATTGGGGAAGGGAATTTCACAAATGAAATTTAGGGTACTCTTAGCAGAATACAGTCAAATACTTGGAAAAAACAATGCATATCATTTACAATGGGGTAACTGTATCAATGGGAAGTTGCTGAGGACTTTCTTTGAATATGGAGCTTAAATGATTGCCTGGAAAAATATTTATTTAGACCATATTTGTTGTACCATATTACTAATTAATGTATTAACTGTGATTCAATATAATTGCTATTAATGATAACAAATTTCTAGACTATACTTAGTGCTATTATAGAGGACTTTTTTCTTTCTTTTTATAGGGTTTAGTTATATTTTAATGTAAACTTAAAAAAAGTAAAAGTCTGTCATACCTGCTACGAAGTTCACAAATCATAAGTATGCAATTCAATACATTTTAAAAAATTTTTAATTGACAGAAAAATTATGTTCATTTACTGAGCACAATATGATATTTTCAGGTATATACACATTGTAAAATGACTAAGTAGCTAATTAACATATCCATTATCTTACATAGCCATTAATTTATATCCACTTTTCTTGTATTTTTCAATAATACAATATATAATTAACTGTAGTCACCATGCTGTATAGTAGATCTCTTGAAGTTATTCCTCCTATCTCACTGAAATTTTATATCCTTTGATCAGCATCTCTCCTCCTTCCTTAACCTCCCCAGCCCCTGATAAACACCATTCCCTACTGTCTATTTCTGTGAGAGCAACCTTTTTGGTTCCACATATAAGTGAGATAATGCAGTGTTTGTATTTCTGTGCTTGGCTTATTTTACTTAACGTCCTCCAAATTCATCCATGCTGTAGCAAATGGCAGGGTTTCCATATATTTATGGTTGAATAGTATTCCATTGTGTATATATACCACATTTTCTTTGTCCATTCGTCCACCGACGGACACTTAGTTGACTCCATATTGTGACTTTTGTGAATAGTGCTACAATAAATATGCATACTGATTTAACTCTCTTTGGATCTATACCTACAAAGTAGTGGGATTCCTGAATCATATGGTAATTCCATTAAGTTTTTTCATAATGGATGTACTAATTACATTCCCATCAAAAGTATACAAGGGTTTATTTTTTCCCACATCCTTGCTAGTACTTTTGTCTTGCTAGTTTCTTTTGTCTTTTTGATAACAGTCATTATCTTGTTAGGACTTTTGCTAGTATTAGTATCTTGATAGTACTTTTGTCTTGCTAGTATCTTTTGTCGTTTCGATAATATAATATTCATTCTAACTGGAGTAAAAAGATATCTGGCTTTGATTTGAATTTCCCTGATTAGTGACATTCAGCATATTTAATATAGTTCTTGGGTATTTCAATGTCTTTTTTTTTTTAAGATGATATCTAGCTCTGTCACCCAGGCTGGAGTGCAGTAGTGCAATCTCGGCTCACTGCAATCTGCACCTCCCAGGTTCAAGTGATTCTCCTGCTTCAGCCTCCCGAGTAGCTGGGACTACAGGCACACACCACCATGCCTGGCTAATTTTTGTATTTTTAGTAGAGACAAGTTTTCACCATGTTGGCCAGGCTGTTCTCAAACTCTTGACCTCAGATGATCTGCCCACCTCAGCCTCCCGAAGTGCTGTGATTACAGGCATTAGCCACCATGCCTGGCCTTGAATGTCTTCTTTTGATATATGTCTATTTAGATCCTTTGCCCATTTTTTGAGCAGATTGTTTTCTTATTATTCAGTTGTTTGGGTTCCTTATACATTTTGGATACTAATCCCTTGTCAGATGTATGGTTTGCAAATACTTTCTCCCCTTCTGTGTCCTGTCTCTTCACTTGGTTGTTTTCTTTGCTGTGCAGAAGCTTTTAAGTTTGATGTAATCCCATTGGTCTATTCTTGCTTTTGTTTTCTGTGCTTTTGGCGTCATATTTAAAAAGTCATTGCCCAGACCAGTGTCATAGAACTTTTCTCCTAATATTCTTCTAATAGTTTCATGTCTTCCAATGAAGTCTTCAATCCATTTTGAGTTGATTTTTATATATAGTATGCGATAAGGGTCTAATATCATTTTTCTATATATAATTGTCTGTTTTTTATTTCAGCAGCATTTATTAAGGAGACTTCCTTTTCCCATTATGTGTTCTTAGAACCTTTGTTGAAAGTCAGTTAACTGTAAATGTATGGATTTATTCCTGGGTTCTCTCTTCTGTTCCCTTGGTCTGTGTCTGTTTTTATGCCAATACCATGCCGTTTTTGTTCTTGTAGCTTTGTAGTATATTTTCAAGTCAGGTATTATGATGCCTCCAGCTTTATTTATTTATTTTTTTGCTCAACATTTCTTTGGTTGACTTTTTTGTAGGTTCCACATAAATTTTAGGATTTTCTTCTATTTTTGTGAAGAATGTCACTGATATTTTAATAGGGATTGCATTGAATTTGTAATTGTTTTGGGGAGTGTTTTAGTCCATTTTGTATTGCTCCAACAGAATACCAGAGACTGAGTAATTTATAAAGAAAATAGGTTTCTTTAGCTCATGCTTCTGCAGACAGGGAAGTTCAAGGTTGGGCAATTGCATCTAGCAAAGGCCTCAAATTGCATCATTACAAGATGGATGGCATCACATGGCAGGAGCATGTGCAAGAGCAACTGGAAGCATGCCAAGATGAGACCAAATCCAACAGGTGGCTTCACTTTATAACCACCTACTCTTGTGGCAACTTATCTAGTCTTGGAAGAGTGATAACTCATAGTTTCCTGAGAGATGGCATTACTCCCTTAATGAGGGTGGATCCCTAATGATCCAAAGGCCTATTAAGGTCCCACTACCTCTCAGTACTGTTACAGTAGGAACCAAGCTTCAATATGTATTTTGGTGGGGACAAATAAAGTTTAAAACAATAGCAAGTTGTATGGACAATTTAACAATATTAATTTTTCTAAGCTATGAACACAGGATACCTTTCCATTTGTTTGTACTATCTTCAATTTCTTTCATCAGTGTTTTGCAGTTTTCAGTATGGAGATATTTTACCTGCTTGGTTAAACTTATTTCTAATTGTTTTATGTTTTGCTGCTATTTTGAATGGGATTATTTTCTTGATTTCTCTTTCAGATAGTTTGCTCTTAGTCAATAGAAAATGTTTATTTTTATATGCTGATTTTATATGCTACCACCTTACTGAATTTGCTTATTATTTCTAACAGTTTTATGTGTATTGTGTGTGTCTGAAGTCTTTGCAAACAGGGACAATTTACCTTTTTTTTTTTTCCGGTTTAGACACCTTTTGTTTTCTTGCTTAATTGCTCTAGCTAGCTAGAATGTCCAATACTATGTTAAATAGAGTGAAGAGACTGAGCATCCTTGTCTTGCTCTGAATCTTTGAGTAAAAGCTTTCAAAGTGTTCCTACTGAGTATAACATTAGCTTTGGGTTTGTCATCTATGGCCTATATTGTGTCGAGGTACATTTTTTCCATACCTAATCTGTTGAAAATTTGTGTCATGAAAGGATATTGAATTTTGTCAAATGCTTTT
The DNA here is from genome assembly GCF_006542625.1 of Nomascus leucogenys. Classification (NCBI taxonomy): domain Eukaryota; kingdom Metazoa; phylum Chordata; class Mammalia; order Primates; family Hylobatidae; genus Nomascus; species Nomascus leucogenys. The sequence continues at coordinate 122,995,175 of NC_044385.1, read as the reverse complement.
TCTGCATCTGTTGAAATGATTAGATGGTTTTTGCCCTACATTCTGTCAATGTGATGTGTCACATTTGCTGATTTACATAACTTGAATCATCCTTGCATCCCTGGGATGAATTTCATTTGATCATGGTGAATGATCTTTTTAATATGCTGTTGAATTCAGTTTGCTAGTATTTTGTTGATAATTCTTGCATCTATATTCATCAGGTGTATTGGTCTGAATTTTTATTTTTGTAGTATGTTTATGTTTAGTATCAGGGTGATGCTAGCCTTGTAATTTTTTTTTAAAGTGTTTCCTCCAGGCCAGGCATGGTGGCTCACGCCTGTAATTCTAGCACTTTGGGAAGCCGAGGCAAGTGGATTGCTTGATCCCAGGAGTTCGAGACCAGCCTGGCCAACATAGCAAAACCCTGTCTCTACTGAAAGTACAGAAAATTAGCCAGGCATGGTGGCACATGCCTGTATTCCTAGCTACTCCAGAGGCTGAGGCAGGAGAATCACTTAAATCTGGGAGGTGGAGGTTGCAGTGAGCCAAGATAGCACCACTGCACTCCAGCCTGGACAATAGAATGAGACTCCATCTCAAGAGAAAAAAAAAAAAAACCTTTTCCTTCTCTTGAATTTTTGGAAGAGTTTGAAAAGAATTCTTTTTAGTTCTTCATTAAATGTTTGATACAAGTCAGCAGTAAAGCCACCAGGTCCTGGACTTTTTGTTGATTAGAGATGTTTTATTACTGATTCAATCTCCTTATTCATTTTTGATCTGTTTAAATTTTCTGTTTCTTCATAATTCAATCTGAGTAGGTTGTAAGCATCAAGGAAATTATGCATTTCTTTTAGGTTATCCAATTTTTTATGTATAATTGTTCATAAAAGTCTCTTATGATCCTTTCTATTTCTGTTGTGTCAGTAATGTCTCCTTTTTAATTTCCAATTTATTTGGGTCCTCTTTCTGTTGTCTTATTACAGCTAAACTTTTTATCTATTTTGTTTATCTTTTCAAAAAACAAATTTTAGTTTTGTTAGTCTTTTATATTGTTTTTCTTGACTCTGTTTTATTTATTTCTGTTCGGGTCTTTATTATTTTCTTCCTTCTTATAACCTTTGGCTTACTTTTGCATTTTTGCCTAATTTCTTGCAGTCTTAGATTATTTTATTTTAGATCTTTCTGTTTTTTGATGTGGGTGTGTATTGCTATAAACGTCCCTCATAGAATTGCTTTTTCTGTATTTTGTATTTCTGTATTTAATTTATATAATTAAATTACTTTTGACTATAGTCACCCCGTTGTGTTAGCCAATACTAGGTTTTAGTCCTTCTTTCTGTATAATTTTTTACCCATTAACCATCCCCACTTTCCCTCCCACCATACCCTTTCTAGCTTCTGGAAACAATCCTTCTGCTCTCTATTTTCATGAGATCAATTATTTTAATTTTTATCTCCCACAAATAAGTTATAAGATGGGGAGTTTGTCTTTCTGTGCCTGGCTTATTTTCACTTAATAATCTCGATTTACATCCATGTTGTTGTAGATCACAGGATCTCATTTTTTATGGCTGAGTAATACTCCGTTGTGTATATGTACTATGTACTGTGTTTTCTTTATTCATTCATCTGTTGATGGACACTTGGGTTGCTTCCAAATCTTGGCTAATGTGAATAGAATAGTGCTACAATAAATATGAGAGTGCAGATATCTCTTTGATGTACTGATTTCCTTTCTTTTGGGTTTATACCTAGTAGTGGGAATGGTGGATAGTATAGTAGCTCTATTTTTAGTTTTTTCAGGAAACTCCAAACTGTTTTCCATAGTGGTTGTACTAACTTACATTCCCACCAACAGTGTATGAGGATTCCTTTTTCTCTATATTCTCATCTACATTTGTTATTGCCTAACTTTTGGATGAAAGCACTTTTAACTGGGGGAAGATGACATTTCATTGTAGTTTTGATTTGGGTTTCTCTGATAATCAGTGACATTTAGCATATTTTCATACATTTTTTCCATTTGTATGTCTTCTTTTAGGAATTGTCTACTCAGATCTTTTGCCCATTTTTAAATTGGATTATTAGATTTTTTTCTTGTAGAGTTGTTTGAGCTCCTTTTATTTTCTAGTTATTAATCCATTATTAGATGGGTATTCTGCAGATATTTTCTCCCATTCTTTGGGTTTTCTCTTCACTTCATTGATTGTTATCTTTGCTGTGCATAAGCATTTTAAGTTGATGTGTTTCCATTTGCCCATTTTCGCTTTGGTTGCCTATACTTATGGGGTATTACTCAAGAAATCTTTACCTAGTCCAGTGCCCTGGAGAGTTTCTCCAATGTTTTCTTTTAGCAGTTTCATAGTTTGAAGTCTCATATTTAAGTCTTTAATCCATTTTGACTTTATTTTTGTAAATGGTAAGAGAAAGGGGCCTAGTTTCATTCTTCTGCATGTAGATATCCAGTTTATCAAGTACCATTTATTGAAAAGACTGTCTTTTCTCCAGTGTATGTTCTTGGTATCTTTGTCAAAAATGAGTTTACTATAGGTGTATAGATTTGTTTCTGGGTTCTCTATTTTGTCCCTTTGGTCTAGGTGTCTGCTTTTGCCAGTACCATGCCTTTTTAGTTACTATAGCTCTGTAGTATAATTTGAAGACAGGTAAGGTGATTCTTCTAGTTTTGGTCTTTTTGCTCAGCATAGCTTTGACTATTCTGAGTCTTTTGTGGTTCCACATAAATTTTAGGACTTTTTTTCTATTTCTGTGAAGAACATCACTGGTATTTTGATAGGGATTGCATTGAATCTGTAGAATGATTTGGGTAGCATGGACATTTTAACAATATTTAGTGTTCTTCCAATCTATGAACATGGAATCTATTTCCAGTTTTGGAGTCCTCTTCAATTTTTTTTATCAGTGTTTTATAGTTTTCGTTGAAGAGATCTTTCACTTCTTTGGTTAAGTTAATTTCTAGGTATTTAATTTTATGTGCAGCTATTCTAAATGGGATTACTTTTTAATTTCTTTTTCAGATTGTTCAATGTTAGCATGTCAAAATGATACTGATTATATTATATGTTGATTTTGTATCCTGTAACTTTACTGAATTTGTTTATTAATTCTATCAGTTTTTTAGTTAAATCTTTAGGGTTTTCCAAATATAGGATCATTTCGTCTGTGCACAAGGACAATTTGACTTGTTCCTTTCAAAATTGGATGCCGTTTATATCTTTCTCTTGTCCAATTGCTCTAGCTAGGACTTCCAATACTATATGTAATAACGGTAGAAAAGGGGGCATCCGTGTTGTGTTCCTGATCTTAGAAAAAAGGCTTTTTAGTTTTCCCCTATTCAGTATGATGCCAGCTATGGGTCTGTCATGCAAGGTTTTTATTATGTTGAGATATGTTCCTTTTATACCCAGTTTTTTTGAGAGTTTTTATTTGAAGGAATATTGAAATTTACCAAATGCTTTTTTAGCATCAGTTGAAATCATTAAATGGTTTCGTACTTCATTCTGTTGGTATGGGGTATCACATTAACTGATGTGCAAATGTTGCAGCATCTTTGCATCCCTGAGATAAATCTCATTTCATTATGATGAATGGTCTTTTTAATGTGTTGTTGAATTTGGTTTGCTAGTATTTTGTTGAGAATTTTTGCATCCATATTCATCAAGGATAATGGCCTATAGTTTTCTTTCTTTAATGTGTCTTTGACTTTGGTATAAAGGTAATACTATCTCATAACCCATTATTTTAAGCTGATAACAACTAAACACTGTTTGCATAAACGAATAAACAAACAAGTAAAAAAAGCTAACAAAATCTCTATGCCTTCACTTCATCCCTTCTCTTGCTTCTTAACTTTGTGTTATTTCTATTTATATTACTATCTTATTGTACTAAGTCTGTCTTTAAAAAGTTGTTGTAGTTATTTTTGATTGGGTCATTGTTTAGTGTTTCTACTTAAGAAAAGGATAGTTTACACACCACGATTACAGTGTTATGATATTCTGTGTTTTTCTGTGTACTTACTATTACCAGTGAGTTTTGTAATTTCAGATGATTTCTTTTGGCTCATTAACATCCTTTACTTTAAGACTAAAATACTCCCTTTAGCATTTCTTGTAGGACAAGTCTGGTGTTGACTAAATTCCTCAGCATTTTATTTATTTATTTATTTATTTGGTCTGGGAAAGTCTTTATTTCTCCTTCATGTTTGGAGGATAATTTCACTGGATATACTATTTTAGCATACAAGTTTTTTTTTTCCCTTAAGCACTTTAAAAATGTCATGCCACTCTCTCCTGGCCTGTAAGGGTTGCACTAAAAAGTCTGCTTCTGGATATATTGGAGCTCCATTGTATGTTATTTGTTAATTTTCTCTTGCTGCCTTTAGGACCCTTTCTCTATCCTTGACCTTTGGGAGTGTGATTATTAAATGCTTTAAGGTAGTTTTCTTTGGGTTAAATCTTCTTGGTGTTCTATAATGTTCTTGTACTTGGATATTGATATATTTCTCTAGGGTTGGGAAGTTCTCTGTTATTATTCCTTCAAGTAAACTTTTTACCCCTACCTCTTTCTCTACCTCCTCTTGAAGGCCAATACCTCTTAGATTTGCCGTTTTTAGGACATTTTCTAAATTCTGTAAGTATGCTTCATTGTTTTTATTCTTTTTTCTTTTTTGTCTCCTTTGTGTATTTTCTTTCTTTTTTTTTTTTTTTTTTTTTTTTTTTGAGATGGAGTCTTGCTCTGTCACCCAGGCTGGAGTGCAGTGATGTGATCGTGGCTCACTGCAACCTCTGCCTCCCGGATTCAAGTGATTCTCCTGCCTCAGTCTCCCGAGTACCTGGGATTACAGGCGCACACCACCATGCCCAGCTAATATTTTTTGTTTTGTTTTTTGTGTTTTTAGTAGAGATGGGGTTTCGCCCTGTTGGCCAGGCTGGTCTTGAACTACTGACCTCAAGTGATTCACCCACCTCGGTCTCCCAAAGTGCTGAGATTACAAGCATGAGCCATCATGCCCAGCCGACTGTGTATTTTCAAATAGCCTGTCTTCAAGCTCACTAATTCTTTCTTCTACTTGATTAATTCTGCTATTAAAAGACTGATGCATTCTTCAGTATGCCCACTTCATTTTTCAGCTCCAGAATTTCTGCTTGATTCTTTTTACTTATTTCAATCCTTTGTTAAATTTATCTGATAAAATTATGAATTTCTTCTCTGATTTATTTTGATTTTGTTTGCTTTTTGAGGTGCATATATATTTATAATATCCTCTTGCTGAATTGACTCCTTTATCATTATGTAATGAACTTCTTTGTCTCCTTTTGCAGACTTAAATTCTATTTTATCTGATATAAGCATAGTTATTCCAGTCCTCATTTGGCTTCCATTTGCATGGAATATCTTTTTCCATCCTTTCACCTTTAGTCTATGCATGTGTGTACTTACTAGTGAAGTGAGTATCTTGTAGGCAGTTTATAATTGGGTCCTTTTTTTTTTTTTTTTTTTTTTTTTTTGAGATGGAGTTTCGCTCTTGTTGCCCAGGCTGGAGTGCAATGGCGCGATCTCAGCTCACGGCAACCTCCGCCTCCCAGGTTCAAGCAATTCTCCTGCCTCAGCCTTCTGAGTAGCTAGGATTACAGGCGTGTGCCACCATGCCAGGCTAATTTTGTATTTTTAGTAGAGACAGGGTTTCTTCATGTTGGCCAGGCTGATCTCCTACTCCCGACCTCAGGTGATCTGCTGCCTTGGCCTTCCAAAGTGCTGGGATTATAGGTGTGAGCCACCGCAACTGGCCAGGGTCTTTTTTTTTTTTTAGAGAATATAACATATTAACATTCAAGTGAGCATTCATATGTGAGGACTTACTACTGCCATTTCATTCATCGCTTTCTAGTTGTTTTGTAGATCGTTTCTTTCTCTCTTGCTGTCTTCCTTTGTGACTAGGTGATTTTCTCTAGTGGTACAGTTTGATTCCTTGCTTTTTATTTTATGTGTATCTACTATAGACCTTTGCTATATCATTACCATGAGACTTAGAAAATATATCTTGTAGCTATAAAAGATTATTCTAAACTGATGAGAACTTTGATCACACTCTGACACACACACGTGTACACACACATAAGATATGCTTTTACACCACTCCCTTTTCCCACATTTTGAATTCTTAATGTCACAATTTATATTGTTTTGTGTTTTATATCCTTTAGTAAATTATTAGAGCTATGTTTATTTTTAATAGTTTTGTCTTTTAACCTTTGTACAAAGGTATAGTGATTTATACACCACCATTATAATATTAGAGTATTCTGAATTTCATTGTGTTCTTACTTTTACCAGTAAGTTTTATACTTTCAGGTATTTTTGCATTACTTATTATCATTTTTTCTTTCAATTTTAAGATGGCATTTCTTTTAAGATGTTTATGGTACTGATGAACTTCCCTAGTATTTGCTTTCCTGGGAAAGTCTTTATTTCTGATTCCATTCTGAAGGAGAGCCTTATGGCTACAGAATATTTGGTTGGTAGCTTTTCTTTTTTCTCTTTAGAACTTTGTCGTTTTTGTTTTTGTTTTGTTTTTGAGACAACTCTCACTCTGTCACCCAGGCTGGAGTGCAGTGGCACAATCATACCTCACTGCAGCATCAACCTCATGGGCTCAAGTGATCCTCCAGCCGCAGCCTCCTGAGTGGCTGAAACTACAGGCATGCACCACTGTGCCTGGCTAATTTTTCAAATATTTTGTAGAGATGAAGTCTTGCTATGTTGCCAAGGCTAGTCTCAAACTCCTAGCCTCAAGCAATACTCCTGTCTTGGCCTTGCTAAGTGCTAGGATCCTTTAGAACTCTGAATTTATCATCCCATTTCTCATGACCTGTAATATTTCTCCTGAGAAATTTGCTGCTGGGTGTATTAGATGTGTTAAAACTCTTTTATATGTTATTTGATTTTTTTCTCTTGCCGCTTTCAGGATTTTTTTTCTTTCTCTCTTTTTTTTATTTTGACAGTGTGATTATAATATGTCTTCGGGTAGTCTTATTTGGTTTGAATCTGATTGGTGACCTTCAGCCTGGATATTTACATCTTCCAGGTTTGGAAAGTCTTCTGCTACTAGTTTTTTAGATAAGCTTTATAGCCCTTTATCTTTCTGTTCTCCCTCTTACATTCTTATGACTTGAATATTTGCTTTTTTGATGTTGTTTTGTGAATCCTTTCTTCATTCCTTTTCTTTCTTTTTTATTTTTCTTTTTCTGACTATATTTTTTCAAATAACCTGTATTCAAGTACACAAGTACTTTTTCTCCATCATCGATTCTGCTGTGATGTTCTCTATTGCATTTTTTAAATTTCTTTTATTTTTTTTCAGCTCCAGGATTTGTTTGATTTTTTTAAAAAAATTCCAAGCAGCATGATTTATAGTCCTTTGGGTATATACCCAGTAATGGGATGGCTGGGTCAAATGGTATTTCTAGTTCTAGATCCCTGAGGAGTCGCCACACTGACTTCCACAATGGTTGAACTAGTTTACAGTCCCACCAACAGTGTAAAAGTGTTCCTATTTCTCCACATCCTCTCCAGCACCTGTTGTTTCCTGTTTTTTTAATGATGGCCATTCTAACTGGTGTGAGATGGTATCTCACTGTGGTTTTGATTTGCATTTCTCTGATGGCCAGTGATGATGAGCATTTCTTCATGTGTTTTTTGGCTGCATAAATGTCTTCTTTTCACATGCACACGCATGTTTATTGCGGCACTATTCACAATAGCAAAGAGTTGGAACCAACCCAAATGTCCAACAATGATAGACTGGATTAAGAAAATGTGGCACATATACACCATGGAATACTATGCAGCCATAAAAAATGATGAGTTCGTGTCCTTTGTAGGGACATGGATGAAACTGGAAAACATCATTCTCAGTAAACTATCGCAAGGACAAAAAACCAAACACCTCATGTTCTCACTCATAGGTGGGAATTGAACAATGAGAACTCATGGACACAGGAAGGGGAACATCACATTCCAGGGACTGTTGTGGGGTGGGGGGAGGGGGGAGGGACAGCATTAGGAGAGATACCTAGTGCTAAATGACGAGTTAATGGGTGCAGGAAATCAACATGGCACATGGATACATATGTAACAAACCTGCACATTGTGCACATGTACCCTAAAACCTAAAGTATAATAAAAAAAAAAAATTCCAAGCTCTCTATTCAGTTTCTTATTCTTATCATTTATTGTTTCCCTGTTTTGAATTAAAACAATATTTTGGTTTCAGTAGCTTTGGAGATACAAGTGGTTTTTGATTACATGGATGAATTATATATTGCTGAGGTTAGGGCTTTTAGTATACCTGTCAACCAAATAGTGTACATTGTACTCAACAGGTAATTTTTCATCCTTCACTCACCTTCCACCCTCTCCCCTTGTGAATCACGAGTGTTTATTATATCACTCTGTATGTCTTTCCATATCCATGGCTTAGCTCTCATTTATACATAAGAACATATGGTATTTGGATTTCTATTTCTGAGTTACTTCACCTAGGATAATGGCCTCCAGCTCCATCCCAGTTGCTGTGAAAGACATTATTTTGTTTTTTTATGGCTTATTAATATTCCGTGGTGTGTGTATATAGATGCTGTGTGTATATTACATTTTCATTATTAACTCATCAGTTGATGAGCAGTTAGGTTGATACAATATCTTTGAAATTGTAAATTGTGCTGCAATAAACATATGCAGGCAGGCACCTTTTTGATATAATGACTTCTTTTTCTTTAGGTAGATATCCAGTAGTGGGATTGTTGGATCAAATGGTATATCTACTTTTAGTTCCTTGAGAAATCTTCATGCTGGTTTCCATATAGGGTGTACTAATTTATGTCACCAGCAGCAGTGTATAAGCTTTCCCTTTTCACTACATCCATGTAAACATCTATCATTCTTTGACTTTTTAATAATGACCATTCTGCTATTATTAAAAAGTCAAAAAACAACAGATGCTGGCAAGGTTGTGGAGAAAAAGCAACATTTATCTACTGTTGGTTGGAGTGTAAATTCATTCAATTATTGTGGAAGACAGTGTGGTGAATCCTCAAAGTCCTAAAGACAGAAATACCATTCAACCTAAGAATCCCATTACTAAATGTATACCCAAAGAAATGTAAATTTTTCGACTATAAAGACACACACTTGCGTATGTTTATTGCAGCACTATTTATAATAGCAAAGACATAGATTCAAACTAAATGCCCCTCAATGATAGCCTAGATAAATAAAATGTGGCATATGTACACCATGTAATACTATGCAGCCATAGAAAACAAACAAAGTGAGAGCATGTTCTTTGCAGGGACATGGATAGAGCCGGAGACCATTATCCTTAGCAAACTAATGCAGGAACAGAAAACCAAATACCACATGTTCTCACTTTTAAATGGGAGCTAAATGATGAGAACACATGGACACATAGAGGGGAACAACATACACTGGAGCCTACTGGAGGGTGAAGGGTGGGAGGAGGGAGAAGATCATGAAAAATAACTAATGCATGCTAGGCTTAGTACCTGGGTGATTAAATAATCTGTACACAAACGCCATGACACAAGTTTACCTATGTAACAAACCTGCACATGTACCCCTGAACTTAAAATAAAAGTTAAAGAAAAAAAAAAAGGTCATTCTGGCTGGGTGAGGTAGTATCTTATTGTGGTTTTAATTTGCATTTTCCTGATGATTGGTGACATTGAGCATTTTTCATATTTTTTGCCATTTGTATAGCTTCTTTTGAGAAAAATATGAACAGATACGTCTGTTCATGTTATTTCCTTACATTTTAATGAGATTATTTAATTTTTTTCTTGATGATTTGAGTTCCTTATAGATTCTGGATATTATTTCTTTCTCAAGTGTATAGTTTGCAAATATTTTCTCCCATTACATAGGGTGGCTGTTTACTCTGTGGATTATTTCTTTTGCTGTGTTTTTCAGTTTGGCTATGTCCTATTTATTTATTTTTGCATTTGTTTTTGGAGTCTTAAGTTATAATTTTTTTTGCATGGTCCAATATCCAGACTTTTTTTTTCTTCAGTTTTCTTCTAGAATTTTTATGATTTAAGATCTTAGATGTAAGTCATTATTCCATCTTGAGTTAATTTTTGTATCTGGTAACAAGGATCCAGTTTTATCCTTTGGCACATGGCTGTTTAATTTTCCCAACACCATTCACTGAATAGAAAATCCTTTCCCCAGTGTAGGTTTTTGTCTGCTTTGTCAAAGATTAGTTCATTGTACATATTTAGCTTTATTTCTCTGTGTCTATTCTGTTCCACTGGTCTCTGTGTCTGCTTTTATACCAGTACCATGCTGTTTTCATTACCATAACCTTATACTGTAATTTGAAGTTAGATAATGTGATGCCTCTAGATTTGTTCTCTTTTCTTAGGATTGCTTTGGCTATTAGAGCTGTGTTTTGGTTCTATATATATTTCAGGATTGTTTTTCTAATTCTGTGAAAAATGATCTATCTGGGTATTTTGATAGGAATTGCATTGAAACTGTAGGTTGCTTTGGGCAGTATGGTCATTTTGATAATATTGATTGTTCCAACCCATGAGCATGGAATATTTTCCAATTTGTGCCATCTATGATTTCTTTCATCAGTGTTTTGTATTTCTCCTTGTAGTGATCTTTTACCTTCTTGGTTAGATATATTCCTAGATATTTTATTTTTTATTTTTTGTAGCTATTGTAAAAGGGTTTGAGTTCTTGATTTAATTCATCTTGGCCATTGTTGGTGTGCTACTGATCTGTGTACATTGATCTGTAACTTGAGACGTTACTGAGTTCATTTATGAAATCAAGGAGTCTTTTGGAAGAGTCTTTAGGTTTTTCTAGGTATAAGGTCATATCATCAGCAAACAGATAGTTTGACTTCTTCTTTTCCAATTTGGATGTCCTTTATTTCTTTCTATTGCCCAATTGCTCAAGCTAGGACTTCCAGAGCTATGTTGTGTAGAAGTGATGAGTGTAGGCATCCTTGTCTTGCTCCAGTTGTTAGGGGCAATGCTTTCAAGTTCTCCCAATTCAGTATGATATTAGCTTTGGGTTTGTCTTATATGGTCTTTATTATTGTAAAGTATGTTCCTTCTATTCCTAATTTTTGAAGGTTTCTATCATAAAGGAATGCTGGATTTTATCAATTTTTTCTGCCTCTGTTGAGATGATCATATGGTTTTGGTTTTAATCCTGTTTATGTGTTCAGATTTATTGACTTGTATATGTTGAACCATCCCTGCATCCCTGGGATGAAACCTACTTGATTCTGGTGAATTATCCCTTTGATATGCTGTTGGATTCAGTTTGCTAGTATTTTTTTGAGGATTTTTCCATCAATGTTCATCATGGATTGGATATTGGTCTGTAGTTTTTTCTTTCTTTCTTTCTTTTTGTCCTTTTCTGGATTGGGCATCACGGTGATACTAACTTTATGGAATAGTTTTAGTATGAATGGTGTCAATTCTTCTTTGAATATCTGGTAGAGTTTGGCTGTGAATCTCTGGTTCTGGGCTTTTTCTTGTTGGGAGATTTTTAAAATACTTATTCATTCTCACTGCTTGTTATCGGTCTGTTCAAAATTTCTATTTCTTGCTGATTCAAGCTTGGAAGATTGCCTGTTCCCAGGAATTTATCTATTTTCTCTAGATTCCCTAGTGTGCATGTATATGAGTTATTCATAATAGTCTCAAAGGATCTTTTGTATGTGGTATCAATTGTAATGTCTTCATTTTAATTTCTAATTGTGCTTTGAGTCTTCTCTCTTTTTTTTTCTTGGTTAATCTAAGTAGTGTTATATCAATTTTGTTTATCTTTCCAAATAATCAACTTTTTGTTTCATTGGTCCTTTGTATTTTTTTGTTTCAATTTTGTTTATTGCTGGTCTCATCTTTGTTGTTTCTTCTATTAGCTTTGGGTTTGCTTTGCACTTGTTTCTCTAGTTCCTTGAGGAGTGATGTTATGTTGTAAGTTTGTGATCTTTCTGTCCTTTTGATGAAGCATTAGCATTATAAACTTTCCTCTTAATACTGCTTTCACTGTATCCCAGAGAGTTGACAACTTGTTTCACTATTGTCATTCATTTTTAAAAAATTTTCTAATTTCAATCCTGATTTCATTGTTGACCCAGAGAGCATTCAGGAGCAGATTCTTTAATTTCCATGTGTTTGTATGCTTTTGTGAGTTCCTCTTGAAATTGATTTCTAGTTTTGGGCCAGTGTTGTCTGAGAAGATACTTGGTATAATTTTGATTTTTAAAATTTTATTGAGACTTGTTTTGTGGCTTATCATATGGTCTATGTTGGAAAATGCACCATGCACTGATGAGAAGAATGTGTATTCTGCAGTTTTTGGGTAGAATTTTCTGTAAATGTCTGTTAGGGCCATTTGTTCTAGATTCCAGTTTAAGGCCAGTGTTTCTTTGTTGGCTTTCTGCCTTAATGCTGTCAGTAGAGTGTCTAATGCTGTCAGTAGAGTGTTGAATTCTCCCACTATTATTGTGTTGCTATCTCTTTTCTTAAATTTAGTGGTATTTGTTTTATGAATTTGGGAGCTCTGGAGTTAGGTACACACACACACACACACACACACACACACGTATATATATAGGATTGCTATATCTTCTTGTTGAACTGATCCTTTATTATTATATAATGACCTTCTTTGTCTTTGTTTACTGTGTTGTTTTAAAGTCTGTTTTATCTGAAATAGGAGTAGCTATTCCTACTCCCTTTTGGTTTTCATTGTGTGGAATATTTTTTCCCACCTTTTGACCTTGAGTTTATATGAATCTTTACAAGTTAATTGGGTCCCTTGAAGACAGCATGTATTTGGTGTGTTTTTTAAATTTATTATGCCAATATGTACCTTTCAAGTGGGGCATTTAGACCATTTACATTCAAGTTAATATTGATATATGAGGTTCTGCTCTAGTCATCATGATGATTATTATCCAGTTGCTTTGTTTTTTTCATTGTGTTACTGTTTTATAAGCCCTATGAGTTTTATGCTTTCAAGGTTTTTATACTGGTGTGTAATGACCTTGTTTCTATATTTAGAACTCCTTTTAGCATTTCTTTTCAGGCTGGTCTAGTGGTGACAAGTTCCCTCAGCATTTGCTTGTCTGGGAAATACTTTGTTTCCCTTTCATTTGTGAAATTTAGTTTTGCCAGATTCAAAATTCTTGGCTGACAGTTATTCTTTTTGAAGACACTAAAGATAGGATCCCAACCTCTTTTGGCTTGGAAGGTTTCGTTGAGAAGTGTACTATTAGTCTCATAGGTTTTTCCTATAAGTTATCCAATGCTTTTTTCTCATTACTCTTAGAATTCTTTTTTCCATGTCAACTTTAGATAGCCTGATGATTATATGCTTTGGTGGTGTCCTTTTTTGTAATGAATCTCCCAGGAATTCTTTGAGCTTCTTGTATTTGGATATTTAAATCTCTAGCAAGACCAAGAAAGTTTTCCTCACTTATTCCCTCAAATAGTTTTTTTCAAATTTTTAACTTTTTCTTCTCCCTCAGGAATATATCCCCATAGCTGTTGGAGACTTTGTTCTTGTTAATCTTTTTTGTTTGTTTGATTGGGTTAATTTGTAAGTTTTGTCTTTATTCTTTCTTCTACTTGGTCTAGTCTTTTGTTAAAACTTTCCACTGTATTTTGTAATTCCCTAACTGTGTTTATAATTTCCCAAAGTTCTGTTTATATTTTCTTTTATAAATATCTTTAATGTTTCTTATTTGTATCCTGAATTGTTTAATTTCTTTACATTGGTTTTAACTTTTTCTTGGATCTCATTGAGCAAATTAATAATATGCATTTTGGATACTTTGTCTGGTATATCAAAGATTTGATTTTGATTTGAATCCACTGCTGGAGAGTTAGTATAATCTTTTGGGGGTGTTGCAGAACTCTTTTTTTTCATATTACAAGAATTATTTTTCTAGTTCCTTGTCATTTTGGTAGACTATTTATTCTTATTATTTCTTAATTTAGTTTTGATTCAACTGGATTTTTAAAAAATTCCTTTTGAGGATGTGACTTTAGTATGTATAGTTTATGGTCACCTAGCTTTGGATCTGGGTGCTTTCCATGACAAAGACTCTGTATAAGTTCCTAGTTTATGGAGAATCTTTGGCTTTCTCAGATGCTAGTTATAGTAGTGATGTGCTGGGTATGTGAGCAGGTTCACTGTCTCCTGTGGAGCCAGAATGGCAGCAGTCTCATGAAGTATATTCATTCAATAGTGATGTGCAGTTTTAAATTTTTCCCCAGTATTTTTTAAACTGCATTAAACAGGTCAGCCTCCACCCCAGTAGGAGGTGCCCATAGGTAAAAACCAGCTGTGGCTGAAGCAGTTGGGTATATGCAATACCCCAGTGGTGGGCAGAAGTCCTGTTTCCCTCATTTCGCAGAATCTGTATCTTTTTTGTTGTCGCTGTTGTTGTTGTTGTTGTTTACTGAGCTTCCTTAAAATAGTTATTTTTTAATTCTTTATCAGGCAGTATATCCATCTCTATTTATTTGTGGCCAGTTTCTGGCATCTTATTTTTGTTCATTTGGTGATGTTATGTTTTCCTGATTGTTCTTGATCTTTTTTTATCATGATGTCTGTGTATTTTTAATAATAGGTACTTATTTGATTCTTCATACACTGATTTTGGCTGGGAAATCCCTCTAGCCAGCATAGTTCTGTGACACACCAGACGTCTGAGGCCTTCTATAGCAGGTGTGGTGCTTGGGCAGGTCAGAAGCCTGGGCACTGCAGCAGCTAGTGCAGCACTATCGGAAGCCTGTGTTAGATGTGGCCAGTGCTGCTCTGGGGCACACCAGATGCCCAGAGCTGCTGAGGGCTTTCTGGAGTATGGGCCCACTAAAGTTGTCCCAGCAGTAGTGTGGCTCAGAGATCAAGTTCGCCATACTATCTTGAAGCCTGATGCTGTGTGGTCTCTCCTTATGCCACAGTGGATCTAGAACTGATGTCTGTGAGTACTATCCTGGATTATGGGGCTGTGGGGGTTCTGCCTGGTGCTGTATTTTACTGTACCAGGTCCAACGTTGGAGTCCAAGGTAAAGTCCTCTACTCAGCTCTCTCTTTTCTTCAAGTGGACAGTTATCTGTTTTTGCAGTGTACTTCCTGGGTTTGAAAGATGGATGACATGTTTAATGTAAAATTGTCCTTCCTACCCTCTTCAGTGTGTCTTTTCTTATTGTCATGCTATAGCCAGGTACTATGCTGTATCACCTGGCTTTCTTAGCTTTTGTGAAAGTATTTTTGTGCATGGATAATTATTAATGTTGTTTTCGTATGGGAAAGATTAATGGAGCATCTTACTCTGCCATTTTGTTCTGCCCTTCTCCACAGTGCATTTTCACAATGGGACTCTACCTATGTAATAGCCACCTACCTATATTAGGTAAAAGAGCATGGCCAGATGCTCAACAGCCCCTTTTCGTCCCACTCATTTTGTCTATCTTTCCCCTAAATCAACCATGATGCCGATTTCTGTCATCACAAAGTGATTTTGCCAAACTTTGAAGTTTATATAAATTGAATTATACAGTGTTTGTTCTTGTCTTTGCCTTCTTTTGCTCAACTTTATGTTTGTGATGTTCACCTATGTTGTTTTTCTTGTGGTAGTTCATTCATTTTCATTGCCTGTATTATACCATTGTATAAATGCATCACAATGTATTTCTTGATTATATCTCGGTTATTTTTGGTATGAGCTTTTACAAATAGTGTCTCTATAAATACTCATATCCATAAACTCTGTAGGTATATGTATTCTTTTCTGTGGGGTATATACCTAAAAGTGGAATTGCTGGGCCATAGGGTATGTGTATGTTTAGTTGCAATAGATTCTGCTGAACAGTTTTCCAGAATGATTGATTCAATTTACTTGCATGAGAAGTAAATTGCTCTATATAGAAGAGAATATTTTAATGTAATAACTTATATGATCATGTTATGATGAAAATAAGAAATGTGTTGGCTTAAGAGAGACTGGGCCTAGTTTGTAATAATTTAATGTATGCTTGGCATACTTCACAATTTATAACAAAGCTGATCACTTTATTTTGTGAAATTTTACCCATGTGACTACTTGAACCTACTTCAGATCAGATCATGGTGGCAAGGATCTACTGAGGCTAGGAAATTTAAATTATCTACAGAATACTGGGGATATAGGAATAACTTACTCTGTATGTGTATAGTGTTCCTTTAACTAAATCATAAAAATCATTGCTGTTTTATATGAAAAGTTTATGAGGTCACATGAATGCTTGCTTACTGTGCATATGGTAAGAGCTGTGCATTTCAAGTTAAATATAGGAGCAGTTCTGGCTGTAAAGAAGTAGTTTAAGAAATCAAGAGAACTATAAACGACCATCTGCTCTATTCTCCATTTTTATTTGCTGAATTAACCCAGTGCAATATTTTAATGAATAATGGGTTGGTATTCCATCTGCTCATTAATTTTTTCACACTATAGAATAATCCATCATTTTTACTGAGTGGAAACAATTTTCTACTTTGTAAAAATATTTTTTAAAATAGAGTCAGTAGGTATAATTCAAATTTCCATTAATTTCAAGTGTATTTTGGAAATGAAGGTGCTGAGAACATCTTTAGGGTCCTAGTGCTAGAAAAAGAATTTCAGTTCTTTGAGACGACAATGCATATTGGTTGATGTGTATCTTTATTTTATCAGATACATTTGTTTTGGCTTATTTTGAAATAACCAGAAAAGAATCTTTCTCTGTATAATCAAAGGTTGCAGAGATGTAAATGGCATCAATGATAATATAACACTTCGTTAAGAAGAGTATAATGATTAGTTCTTTAACAATAATGTAAAATATATGCCATTATCAGAATTGAGCTTATAGTATTCTAATTCTGATTCAATGCCATGAATCTAAAACAAGTTGAGCATATTAGTGTGTGTGTACATGCACATCTGCACGCATTTAAATAAAAATTTCATTTAAGTGTATTTTTACTTTGTTTCTTCTTTATTGCCTCTGTCTTTTATTTCTCTTAAGTTGGCATGGCACATTATATGATTTCGGACCATTTAAGGTTCATGTGTCCGGGAGCAGATGTCAGTTTAATGGCATCTTTAATGCCTGCTGTGCCACTTCCATAAGTAGATTCTCTGAAATAGAATTTGACCAGAGGGTTCAGACATTTGGAGACCTGATTGGTGTAGTGAGAGGTGAAAAAGAAAGGGAAGGGGCTTTAAAATATTCCAGTACTGATGATTTCTAAGATTTCTACATCATTTACCAAACTTTTTCTCTTCTGGTGGTTTTCCAGCTCGATCAGTTCTAAATAATTTATCAACAGATTTTGCAAAGGCTCCACACCAGTTCTTATCAGTTCTAGGACCTGAGGGTATTCTTACCTATCAGTGGAGATATATTATTTCCTTTAAAGATAAGGGGTATGTTGTGCAGAAAGAATGGTGAGTAATAAGTAAAAATATTCCTATGGATTATAGGAGCCTAAAATATATATTATTTTGAAAGAATTCCTAAATGCTGAAAATTACGACTTACTGCACGAATCATCATGCTTAAAATAGGTAAACCACCTTAGAGGCACACACTTTAATCCCATCAGGTTTTATTTATATCTTTTTTTCTGTTGGAGTAGGTAAATTAAAGCCATAACTATTTATTTACTTCACAGAGCTTTCTATGAACTATTACATATTTATATGTCTTGAGTCTCTTGGTCCCCACACATTGTTCATATAATCATCCACATCCATTTTTCTCCATTTTGCTAACCAAAGTATCTATATAATCAGGACTATTACATCTCAATATGTAAAGTAAATGATATATTGCCTACTTTTTCAAGAAAAGGTTTCCTTAAAACTTAAAGACCATTCAAAAAAGCAACTCAGGAAAGTTAAATGACTCATTTAATTTCAAATGGTTCAATATTTTTAAAAACCCAAGAATTTCTGTTTGGTGAGCTTGTTTACAGCAAAGGAAACTATTAACAGAGTAGACAGGCAACTTACAGAGTCAGAGAAAATATTCATAAGCTATGCATCCAGCTTGTGAATCTGGATGGAATCTGTATCTGGAATCTGTAGGGAATTTAAACAAATCAACAAGCAAAAAAAAATTTAAAAATGGGCAAAGGACAGGGACAGATACTTCTTAAAAGAAGACATACAAGCAGCCAACACACATGAAAAATGCTCATCATCACTTGTCATCAGATACATGCAAATCAAAACCACAGTGAGATACCATCTCATACCATGCAGAATGGCTATTATTAAAAAGTCAAAAAATAACAGATGTTGGTGAGGCCATGGAGAAAAGGGGACACTTATACACTGTTGGGAATGTAAATTAGTTCAGCCACTGTGGAAAGCAGTTTGGAGATTTCTTAAAGAACTTAAAACACAACTACCATTGGACCCAGCAATCCCATTACTGGGTATGTACTCAATGGAAAATAAATGGCTCTACCAAAAAGACACATGCACTCGTATGCTATTTGAAGCACTTTTCACAATAACAAAGATGTAGAATCAACTTATATGCCCATCAGTGGCGGACTTGATAGAGAAAATGTGGTACATAATACACTAGGGAATACTATGCAGCCATTAAAAAAGAATGAAACCATGTCATTCACAGCAACATGAATGCAGCTGGAGGACATTATCCAAAGCAAATTAACACAGGAACGGACAACCAAATAGTATATGTTCTTACTTACAAGTGAAAACTAAACATTAAATACACATGGACATAGAGATGGGAACAATAGATACTAGAGACTGCTGGAGGAGGGAGAGAGGGAGGAAGGGAATGAGGGCTGAGGAACTGCCTATTGGGTGCTGAGCTCAATGCCTGAGTGACAGGATCATCCATACCCCGTACCTCAGTGAAGCACAGTGTTCCCACATGACAGATCTGCCCATGTATCTCCTAAATCTAAAATAAAAGTTGAAATCATTTTAAAAAAAGAAAGAATAGAAATAAAAGAAAAAGAAATTAAAACTACAAGGAAGACAAGAATGAATACATGTAACAGATAAATATCTTTAAAGCAATAGAAGATGAAATAAGAGGAAAACTTTAAAACTGAAAAATAAACAAAGAAAGCAATAAAAAAGATTCAAGAGAAAATGACAAATGTTGAAGACAAGAAAAAAAAGTTGAATATATGCATAGTAGGAGTCCCTGTGAAAGAAACTTGGAAGCAAGAAAACAGAACAAACACTAAAATGAAAATTCAAAAAGCTTTTCTAAGTAAAATGTGAAGCTGCCTACTGAAAGAGTACATCACATCCCTAAGAATATTGACTTAGAATTGTGAACACCAAAACATGGTGATAAAGTTACTGGACTTTAAAGAAAAAGAAAAAATCATTTGGTTATGTAAACAAAAGGGAAAAAATGACTTACAATGGAAATAAAATTAGATAATTACCACACCTTTCAGCATCAGTGCTTTATACCAAAAGAAAATGAAGAAACATATGTAAGATACTCAAGGGAAAAACACACAAGACATGGATTTTATTTCCAGAAAATACAGCCTTCTAATGTCTAGTAAAGGACACAAGAAGACTGTCCCCAACATGTAAGAACTCGGATCCTCTAAGCACTTCCTGAGGAATTTATTAGAGAACAGGCTTGAGACAAGCAGAATAACTAGAGAGACATCATAAGAACTGGTGGAGAACATTAAATAAATAGTTACTTGTAGAGCTTAAAGTAAATGGGGCAGAAAATGAGAGGGTATGTGATGGCCATATGAACTGAGAGGACAGACAGTGTTAAGTACTTTACAAGTGGGAGGAGAATGGAAAAGTAAACCTGTATTTTAATGTTTTTACTAATCATATTGGTGGTGGTATTATTGTTAGGTTCTGAGACTATTATGTATGTAATATGGAAAAAACTAATGAATAATTATGGAATAGTCTGGATGTATCATCCTGTGTCCTTGGGAACCAGATTTTTGGTTTTGAAGAAAGTAGATAGCGGTGTGCTAGAGAAAAAATTAAGTTAAGTCAGGAATTTGAATCTAATCTGAATCATCAAAGTAAGTAACCTCAAGATAAATTTTATTTTCAAATGCGTACTTCCCAGTTCTGTGCACTGAAAAAGCCTAGAAACACCGATATGGCCTAAAAAGTGGGCTCCGAAAATCTTGTAACGGTAGCTATCAAGGAAGCTTTCAGAGACTGTTAGATCCATGTTAAAAGTTGCCAACTGAATTTGAGCTTCAATAATGTTAATTGTAGTAGATTGAAGCCCATCAAATATGTTAAAATCTTTGAGTTCATAATGATATTTAAAAACAACAAAAGAATTATTCATTTTGGAAGATAATAGGAAACCAATCATTATATTGAAAATTAGTCAATAAAGGGGAAACATATAAACATTTATTCTGACTTTCCTAAATGAACTATACCACTAAGTATCTAAATAGTAGATGTGGGAATATTTCTTTATAAAAGTAATTTCAACTAATAAATGAAAAATGAATGATAGAATGTTGCCATTTTGCAATTTCCAATGAATGAATATGGGCATTTAGCAGGAACAGCTGCTAAGATCACATAACAGAGATGACCGGATGTTACGTGCCTCCTATAATCCTGCCAAATGCCACTAATAGTCATGACAAAAGATTAAACTTGAGTCTGATGCTTCTCTGGATCCAGCTGCAAATTGCAGAAGGCTATCAAGAGGACAAAGGAACATGCTGAACTGCACTTTCAAAAGGATGTGTTCTGTAAAATCTGGATTCTGGAAAACTCTATAGGTCAAATTGTCTGGGTTTTCCAAAAGATAAATTGCAGGGAAGTGGCAGATGTGGAGGAGGACCCTGTAGATTAAAAGCGACTGAAACTATATCACGTTTTTAAAAATGAGCAAAACTAGAGTAATTAGAGACAGATATTGGAGTGATAAAGCTATTTTTAAAACACAAAGTTAGGTGTTATAAAAATGAGGAGAATGATGATTTTGGTGAGGGGAACAGAGTTGTGAATGGAATGGGGTTTCTGGAATGTGCAGTAAAGTTCTATTTCCTCACTGAAGTGGCATCACTGCTAATAATTCATTAAGCCATACATCTTTTGTGTGTGTGTATGTGTAGACAGATAGATAGATATCTTTTATTTATTTATTTATTTATATTTATTTATTTATTTTGAGGCAGAGTCTCGCTCTGTCACCCAGGCCGGAGTGCAATGGCACAATCTCGGCTCACTGCAAGCTCCGCCTCCCGAGTTCACGCCATTCTCCTGCCTCAGCCTCCCGAGTAGCTGGGACTGCAGGTGCCCGCCACCACACCCGGCTAATTTTTTTGTATTTTTAGTAGAGACGGGGTTTCACTGTGTTAGCCAGGATGATCTCGATCTCCTGACCTCGTGATCCACCCACCTTGGCCTCCCATAGTGCTGGGATTACAAGTGTGAGCCACCACGCCCGGCCTCTTTAATTTTAAAATAAAAAGAATTTTAAAATTTCTGTTTGGTAGAATATAAATATAAAAATTACTAGACAGCACCAAATTATAAAGAGAGGTTTTCTCTGCTGGTTATACCTTGAAGATTTTTATATGTTTTTCCTTTTTTTCATTCTTGTAAAAGTTAGTTTTGAAGCAGGCTACGGATGTCTTTGGAAACCTGCGTTCAGAGAGATGACACTGTAAATTGTTTCCGGAGACTACAAAGCATAGAAAACTCATGACAAGCCATTGTAAACTGAGGCATGTGTCTGATATATATCTTATTGACGAGGACTCTGTCAGTCAAGGCAGTGCTATGACCAGAACTCAGTCGATGCTGTCTCCCAACTTGTGCCAGATGATCCATCTGTAGCCCTCTCAGCTAGAGTTATGTATCTGCAAGATCATAGGAACATTTTCTTCAATTATGAAGAATGAATGTAATAGGGGAAAATTGTTATATTCTATGAAAAATTACCTGTATTTTTAATGAAAATAATTCCATTAAAACATACTTCAATTGAAAATATATTAAACTTTAATGCTTCTGATAATATTTGATGATGGAAAAGGAACTAGCAAGGGCAATATAGCCTTCTCCTTAAATCTTCAGGAAAGCATATATGATAGGAACCAACTTCCTTTCTCTTTTACGGAACAATTAGGTAAACTTCATAAGAGCAGCTATTATGCTTGTCTTCTTCATTGCTGTATCTCTAGTGACAACACAGTACATGGCACACAAGCACATGGGAGGGAGGATCTCAGAAAACAGATTCAAACATAGAGGCATGACTCTGTGAATGGCTTCTGGCATTATATAGCCTGGTTCAAATCCCAGCTCTTAAAGTTAATGGCTTCTGTAGCATTGGAGAAGTTACTTAATCACTCCAAGCTTCAATTTATGCATTTCAATGTAGAATTAACTACCCTTCTGGGTCATTGTGAAAAATTAAGATTTTATACATAAAATGTTCAGTTCCATGCCTGGCAGAGTTTGTGTTCAATAAATGGTAACTATTTCTTATAATACATTCTGTTCCAGCTAGAATTATTTATTCATTTTTAAGCAAAAATTTGGGATGGGAAATGAGGCTTATGCATGAATATAAAAAATCCTAGAGGATTTCTTAGGACATTACTGATTTTCAGTGCCCCCATTATGATTTATTCTAATCAGCACCCAGAAGTATCAGAAACTGGTGTTATTCCCCTGTATAATGAATTGATAGCTAACTTTTAAATTCACGTTGGCTTCTTTCTTTGTTCCTTCCCTTTTGCCATGTATACCTTGGTGTCCAGAAAGAAGGAATAGCACCAATAGCTTGAAATCCATCAGACAGTAAAGTATGTTATCAAGATTCATAAAGAATGTTTGGCTTGTGTTGATTATCATGTTAATTAGAATACCTTCTCTACTGAAATGTTCTATACAATTGATGTTTTACTTCCTCATGTCTCAAAGCATATAACTTGTAGTTTTCTGAAATGGAAGAGACAGATAGTACCAAATCTTTGCTTTACAGCCCATTCCCCAGAGAAGTTTGTAGCTGTGCTGAAAAAAAAAAAAAAAAAAAACCCACAACTTCAGGCATATTGCTCGAAAGATATACTGACATATCATAGAAATGTTTTTTAACCTTATCATGAAAAGCACAAGGGTATTGCCTATATGATCAGCCAAAGAAATGTATCAGGCTTAAAAACAAGCAAAGACCAGAGACATATCGATTCTCCTTTTCAGTGTTACCTTTCTTTCTTTTCATTGCTTTCCCTTTTTCCTATTGTTTTCTTTATTTTCTTCTACAATTTACCTATCAACATTTTTAAAATGAAGGCAATTAAAAATAGACATTTTTTGATGAAATAAAAATAAATACAATTACATTTAAAGAGAACATTTGGAGAGATTTAGTAGTAGTTTTTATATCAAATAATAATTTTAATAGAAACAAATATTTTATTTCAACAAATGTATGAATGCCAATTTAATGCAAGCAGTGTGCTAGGAACTATGATCCTAGTGATAGAAACAAGATATGACCTCTACTTTCAAAGAGCTTCCAGTCTATTCAAAGAAATGAGAAAATGAACAACTATGTAAAATAATTAAGTTAAAATGAAATGTGTGTGACAAGAATACAAAGCCCAAAGCCTCTGCCAAGAAGTATCAGAGAAGTCCCCATCAGAGATTTGGGATTCTGAGTTATCACTGAAGGACTGAATAGCCTTTGCTCAGGCATACAGGGAGAGAAAATGCATTCCAGGAAAAGGAATGTCATGAAAAGTCATCAAATTATGAAGATTCAGGGACTAGCAATGGGTCAAGCTTGGCTGAGGCAGAGTGAGCATGGACAGAAGGGTGGAGACAAGACTGGGGTCAACAGGAAGCATCTTGAACAGAACATCCAGGAAACTGGACAAAGTAAGCAGGGGTCATCGAGTGTTTCTGAGGAGGAAATGATCTGGCCTGTGTCAGGAAAGTAACAGATGGCATTTGCAAGAATGGATTCCGGAAGCAACAACGTGGAGGCTGGTAGACAGTTAGGAGGCTGACTCGTCCACCTAAGAGATTGTGGGGACTTGATTTGGAGTGGTCTCATATGGGGATAAAAGAGAGAGGAAGAACTCGGGGATGTACAACTGCTAGGGGAGATATGGTGGGCAAAGAATGGGAGGAATACTTATTGGGAGATGTCTCCTAGTTTGAGTGATTAGGAAGATGTTACTGAAGTCATGAACTGAAATAGGAAACACAGCGTGAGGTGCCTGCTTAGGTCCTGAGAGCAGCAGCTGACTCTCTTGGCCACACCCTTTCTTCAGATTTTTCACTTGGCTTCCCAGACCCCTGCTCTTTCTTGGTTTCCCCCAACCCCATTGGCCCCTCTTTATTAGGGTCATTTATTATAGCTTCTGTGTCTTCACCACCTCTGCTTGTTGGTGTTCCAAGGCTGAGTAATTGACCCTCTTAACTTATGTGTCCTCACTCATTTTCCAGTTTCATGGCTCATAAAGTTATTTCCAAATATAACAAATTTAGCTCCAGCTCCAAGCTTTTCACCCTAATCCCAGACTCATACATCCAGCTGCTTACTGGGCATCTAATAAATGTCTGAAACTTAAAATGCTCACAAATGAAGTTGTGATCACTACTTCAAGGGTGATTTTTTTCCTAGTTTGCATATCTTATTTGATACCAACTACATTGCTCAAATTCTTAGAGTCATCCTGGACTCCTCTCTCTCACATAGCAGCTGCAGTGCCCCTTTTAAAACATCTGTGTAATAAAATTGCCCTTACATTCTAAATTCTCGAGTGGTTTCTCATCCCACTCAGAGTGCACGGTACAGTCTTTATGATGATGTCTGAGGCCTTGTGTGACCTGTCCCTCTGTTACACTCTAACCTGGCTTCCTTCCACCCCACTTCTCTCTGGCTTTGCTTCATGGGGGCAAGTCAGTCTCCCCTGGTTTCTTCAACACTCTGAGCAACATTCTTTCTCAGAGCCTTTTCACAAGTCTATCCCTCGTCCTGTAATCTTCTTCCAAAAGAAAGTTGCAGACCTCCTCCATCACTGATTCAGGTCTCTGCTCAAAAGTCCCTTTATCAGAGAGACCACCTTGAGTAAAACAGCAATAAACGACCTCCACACTCCATTCCCTTACCTTGCTTACTTTCTTCATGTTTATCACCACTTGACCTACTATACAGGTGTATAGGTTGGTCTCTTTCTGATAGAATTTAAGCATCTTGAAGTTTTATTTATCAGATATCTATGTCAGGCAGACTTTTAAGAACTTTACAAATGTTAACTCATTTAATATTCATAACCACCTATGCCATAGGTGGTAACATTTCCATTTTATAGAGAGAAAATTGAAGCACAGAGAGGTTAAATAAATTACTTAAGATTTCACAGCTCATTTGTGGTAGGCCTGGGACTCAAACTTAAGCAGTCTGGCTGCTTCACCACCACAAGTTTTGCTTTTGGGAACAGGGACTTAGTTTTGTTCACTGCTTCGCCACTTGCCTGGCATTGAGAATGTGACGTGGCTCTGTGTGTAATGAATGAGTCAACTTGGATATATTAATTTGAGGTGTTGGTACAGTATCTCTTTCCCATGATGTAGAAATAGAATGATAAAAATTCAAAGTTTGTTTTAATTCAATCATTATGTACTATTCCTTGTAAGAATATCATTTAAGTTTTTTTAAGTTCTCTGCATTTTAAAATCTGTCTACATGATTCCATTTTCTATTAAAACACTGCTATTGTAAACTCAGCAGTAAATACTAAATATTAAATACTTGACTGCTTTCTTATGGCCATGGGCTGAGTCTAGCAAATTAATCAAAAGAGTGCTTGTCTGTAAAATTTCTTCCTTTTAATTGCACTGTGGGAAATAGTCAATAAAATATTTGATGAGGAATGTTAGCTAAATCAAATTGAGTAAGCTTCTATTGATCACGACAGGTGCCAAGCACTCTGCTGTGCAGTGAACATAAAGACCTGTAAGGTATCCCTCCATCTGAGGAGTTCACATTCCGGGAGACAGACTAGTAAATAGGTACAAAAGTTATTACTGGGCCGGGCGCGGTGGCTCACCCCTGTAATTCCAGCACTTTGGGAGGCCGAGGCGGGCGAATCACGAGGTCAGGAGACGGAGACCTGTCTCCGGTGAAACCCCGTCTCTACTAAAAATACAAAAAACTAGCCGGGCGTGGTGGCCGGCACCTGTAGTCCCAGCTACTCAGGATGCTGAGGCAGGAGAAGGGCGAGAACCCGGAAGGCGGAGCTTGCAGTGAGCTGAGATCGCACCACTGCACTCCAGCCTGGGCGACAGAGCAAGGCTCCATGTCAAAAAAAAAAAAAAAAAAAAAAAAGTTATTACCGGAGTGCAGCAGAAACAGAGCTATCTCTTGGGAGAAATGGGTAAGGAGGGAAAGGTGACAGGAAAGGTTTGGTGGAGAGGATGTTGGGTGTCCCAAGAGATGAGTATTTGCAAGACCAACTCAGGGTTAGGAGCAAAATAGGGCCAAGGGTGTTGGTGGGGATGGTGGGTTGAAGGCTTTCTAGATGAAGGAAAAAACATGAATAATAGAAGCAGCTTATGCTGTGAATCTGTATGAGTTGATCTT
Organism: Nomascus leucogenys; assembly: GCF_006542625.1. Taxonomy (NCBI): domain Eukaryota; kingdom Metazoa; phylum Chordata; class Mammalia; order Primates; family Hylobatidae; genus Nomascus; species Nomascus leucogenys. The sequence continues at coordinate 122,968,476 of NC_044385.1, read as the reverse complement.
TCATGAGGAAAAATATCTATTAACTTGTGAAAGTCCAATTTATTACTAGCTCAGTAAATTCTATGAGGCTATTGAAGGATCAGAACTACGTATGTATAAAGATTGCTGACAGGAAATAAAAATAATGTGTTATCATTTTATAGGCATTTAAAAATATATTTTCTTTCAATTATGAAAATGTAAAATGATGGTTTTATTTAATTTCTTTCTGTTAGAATTGACATTTTGCCACAGTTTCAGAAAGCAACCAAATTTCTACAAATGCTGGTTAAATTTTTACTGAATTTTAGGTTTGTTTTCATCTCAAATACATTTTTATAGTAAGACTATTCTTAGCATTTATTTATAATATATCTTTTAAAACGAATCCAATCAGTTTATCTGAGGGTAGAGTTTGGCATAGATATTTTGTGGGATTCCATACATTTTTTACAAGATATCTTGGCCTTTTTAAAGAAAATTTTATATAATAACTCATCTTAGGTTTATGATTTTGAAAATTTCTTATATTAGTATTAGATTGGTGCAAAAGTAATTGTGGTTTTTGCTATTAATGGAATGGCAAAAACCACAATTACTGTTGCACCAAACTGTAACATGCTTTGTAACTTACAAAGACTATTGCTTCAAAAGTTTACTTTACCTATATTGCTTCAGTTGACCGACCCTAGCAATAGTTCTGTGAATTAGACAAAAGATAGCTAGTTCAGAATTCCATGTACACATCCCTGATTCTCTTTTTACCCACCCTTCAAATGACGGGATCTGATGAGTTCAGCTAGCTGTTGAGAGCATGTAATTGCAGAAAAGGTGTCAGGGCACCATGCAAGATTGTTGATCAGATGACATGATGAGAGCAATGTCGATGGACGGTGGGTCATGTGACCAGGGTTTTAATCAATCTTGGCCCATTCATCACCTGGATGTAGACCCTGCATATATCACTAGACTTTGCTGAGTCTCAATAAATCATATCTGAAAATAAGTTGGAAGGGAAGAGACAAAATCATCTCCAAGGTCTCTCTCTTCTAGTTTGAAGTTCTGAACCTTGATGTGAACTCAAAAGTAAATGAAGCAGAATAAACACAATCATTACAAGACTCTGTTAAAAGGTTCTGATGAAGCATGAAGGTTTTTAAGACCTTGCGACACAAAGTGCCTATGGACATGTGATCCTAGGCATTCTACAAATAGGCAGCATCTCTTCGTATGGAATGTACCAAAAGCTGATTTCATATCCACACTGGTACCTTTTGTTATATGTGACCTGAGTTTACTCTGGGAAAGCAGTTGCTCCATGGAAGTGATCCACTTCTAGGAGGAATTTTTTATTTTTCTTAATTATAGCAAATGAAACTTTCCTACTAACAATTTAGAGAAGGGATCAAAATAATTACTTTCAGATATTGCAGATTAATGGAAACACAGTTGACACTGGCTAGGAAAAGTGTTTTCCTGTTTCTGGTTAGATGGTATTTTCTCAACCATCTGCCTGTGAAATGTGGAGTGAAAAACTTATAGAAGCCATTTTTAGAAAGCAAGAATGGGTCGGGCGCGGTGGCTCACGCTTGTAATCCCAGCACTTTGGGAGGCCAAGGCGGGCGGATCACGAGGTCAGGAGATCGAGACCACGGTGAAACCCCGTCTCTACTAAAAATACAAAAAATTAGCTGGGCGTGGTGGCGGGCGCTTGTAGTCCCAGCTACTCGGAGAGGCTGAGGCAGGAGAATGGCAGTGAACCTGGGAGGCGGAGCTTGCAGTGAGCCGAGATCGCGCCACTGCACTCCAGCCTGGGTGACAGAGCAAGACTCCGTCTCAAAAAAAAAAAAAAAAAAGAAAGCAAGAATGGTATAATATATTGATATTCCAGATCATATATTTATTTTCTCATGTTATCTCTTATATACGAAGGCACCTGTATCCCATGGTAATGGTCGAGAATTCATTATTTTCTTATTCACTAATCCATAAACTAGACAGTTGACTGGAAATCAGTGCTAAGATTTATTGTCACAAATGGTACATTTTCTAGGGAAATGCAAAACTTTATTTTACATCATCTTGGATTAAAGACTACATTTTATCACCAGTTTTTTAGAAATTTCCTTTTCTGGAAATCTGTGTTCCTATTTGGAAAAATTCTTAATACCTTCTCATTATCAGCACTGCCACCAGTCTTCATCTTTGTAATAATTCCTATGTAGATGCTAATGCACACAAACCCAGCCTATGTACCCCTGCTCCCAGGAGTAGAAAACATTCTAACCAGGGCCCATATTTTTAGAATTTCATAGAAATTAGTCTGTTTTACAATACTAAGATTGCTGCATGAGAACATTGGATCTCTGTCCCTCCATTTCTATAGATTACACAGAACTATTAGAAAAAATAGTTTCATGAACCCAAAGCTCAAATTATTATTTTATGTCTCTGAGGTAACTTATTAGTCAGTTGTAATAATTCTATTTCCTTTCTTCAGGTAAAGTAGAAAAAGTTGGATAATTCTTTGAAGGCTGGATCAGTATCTTATTAATTTGTGTTTCCTTTGCACCTGGTAGGTGTCAGTAAATTTCTGTTGAATAAGCCAAGGGCCTCATAAGCTTCCAACAAAGGACAAACACACAAGATGCTTATTAGAGAATAACTCTTAAGATAATAGTGGTTAAAAGGTCATCTCTTCTTTCCGTAAATGTGTTCAAGAAACATAAGAGTTCAGAGTGAACTGAAGCCTTCTGAACCTTAATATACCTAGTGCTGGCATCGTAAACTAATTTATAGATATGACTTCTGTAGTATGTCATGGAGATAATTTGTCTACAGTCATTTCACTGGCATCACTGAATAGCTATTCTGTAATAAAAGTCCATCATTATTATATTGAATCAGACTTAAATACAGAATGTAAGTATTGTAAAATACATTTAAATACCTTGATTAAACCTTACTAACTCAATTTCAATGACATTTCATTCCTCTAGTCTCTTAGTTTTTGTCCCTTACATGGTAAATCCATTTTCTTGGCTTCTCAGTGTGTTCATTGATTCTATTTTTCTATTAGTTACATAAAAATTAGGATATTTATCTGTTATGTTAACTACAGTTACTTAATAGTTTTAAATTGTACAACAGTGAAGCTAGTTCAGATATATTTCTTCATGGTTGAATTGCATTTTAAGAGTCAGTCAGTACTTCCATCATAATCTTTCACTAATGTTTGTTCCTTCCTCAGCATCTTTTGGATTCCAGCTGTTGCTAATCCAGTCCAAGGCTTTCATGAAGGGTTAGAGTTTAGCTCCAATTTAGCTGAGCCAGTAAAAGGAAACCTGAAGTATACTTACTGTGGTTTCATTCGAGGTCAACAAGAGATGAACAGGATGCTAGAATTAACTCAGTTTCTCTAGGTCAGTGGTTGGCAAGGGTTGGTTCCCAAAGCAGCAGTATCAATCAACATCACCTGGGAAATTCTCAAACAACTAGAGCAACTAGAGCCATAGAGTGAGAAACTCTGGAGGTGGAGCCCAGATATCTGGTTTCACAAGCCCTCCAGGTGATCCTAAGCACACTCAACTTTCAGTCCCACTGCCTTAGGTCTTCTCTTAATATGAAGTGTTCTCCAGGGATTAAAACAACTAAGAATAACATCCCATCTTAGGAAAGTCCAGGTAACACAAATCTCAATTAACTTAAACTGAAACTCAATACTACACATGGGTTTCTAGGTCAGACAAACTTGAGCTTGCACTCCAATGAACAGACTCTTACCTCACTCATCTTGGGCAACCCCTGTGAGCCTCAGGTTCTTTTGTTTGTTTTAAGAGATGGGGTTTCACTCTGTTGCCCAGGCTGGGGTGCAGTAGTGCGATCATAGCTCACTGCAAGCTGGAACTCCTGGGCTCAAGTAATCCTTTCTCACAGCCTCCTGAGTGGCTGGAACTACAGGTGTGCACCACCACACCTGGATAATTTTAAAATTTTTTTGTAAAGACGGGGTCTTGCTATGTTACCCAGGCTAGTCTTGAACTTCTGGGCTCAAGCAATCCTCCAGCCTTGGCCTCCCAAAGTCTAGCGATTACAGGCATGAACCAACATGCCCTGCCTGGTTCTTCATTTTCAGAGTAATTTTTACCTTTCTGGGCCATTGTGAGGATAAGGAATGATATATGAAAAACAAGAACCAGGGTTGCTTTTATCACGTCACTAACAAGGCATAGGCATTGGGGCCCTCATTTGCATAGGTTCCTTCTAAATAATATGCTTGAGTCTAATTTTATATTTGAAGTTTACACTCTCTTAACTTACGGAGGACTCTCAATTTATATTGGCTTCAGGCCCCATAGAATCTGGAGGCATTTCTGGCGTGGTACAATGCCTAACACATGGAAGAGGATTGACAAGTGTTAGTATTTTGGTATTGAGTCTATTCTCTATTTCTGCCACCTTTTGTCATTCACATTCAAACCTTGAACGGTATACTAGAACAACTTACCAGCATAGCACACAGGCATATGATGGACCCATAGTACACATTTATGGATGACCAGGCCATTGAACTCTATTTAGGAAACAAAACTTGAGTGCCAAGGGGGTTAATCTCTCACAAAACAAGAGCCTGCATGCTTCTCAGATCAGGCAAAGATTCTAGCCTTTTCATTTACATTTAGCAAATATTTGGCAAGCAAAGTATATGGAGAGAGTTGGGTTTTTTTTTTTTAAGGCAAAAACCTTTTTAAACCAATGTGAAGTTGCTTAAGATTCAAGTGATAGTTCTTCTCTAAAAGTCAAATTGTATTCTTTGCCCTCTCTTTGACAATGATTATAGTAATTGAACAGAATGTAGTCTTCTCCATTGAAGTGTATGAATGTAGACACTTAAGGTAGTATTTTCAAAGAAGCATGAATAGACTTAGCCATGTGTCTCCTGTTAATACCAATGGTGTCATGCAAGGAAGAAGTGCTTTTGGTCATTGGATTGAAAACATACTCCATGACATTAAATGCAAGTATCCTTTAGTATCATCAATTATCCCATTTTTCTTTGACTTCTTTTCAATTAATTTTGTTCTGGAATGTAGAGTTATCTGACTTTTGTCTGGTTTAATGATGGTAGTGCTTGCATTTTTAGTATTTATCAAGTGCTGACTGGATCTTTTTGGTTGAAAAGTTGGTTAGGGAAATTAGTGTCAAGCTCACTCACCACCATAGTAACCAAATTTTAATACCTTCTGGGGATACAGACATTTATATAATCTAACTCTGTGGCACTGAGGTGCAGTGTATGTAGTGTATTTATGATTGAACAGAAAGTTTCAAACAGCAGCCTGTGAAATTGGATTTTAGATGTAATGTACCATAAATAAGTGCTATAAAGATTGCCTTTAATGCTATAAATCAGATTTTATTGGTTTCAGCTATCTCATTCTGGTTATTGTATTACCCACAAAATCAGAGGAAATCAAAGAGCTGGAATATTTTTTATTTTAATATCCCATATTCTACAGTAATGGCACATGCACCCTTACAGCTTCCTTTTTGGTTAGGTTGGACGAGGTTGACAGGTGGCAGGCCCCAGCAACATATCAGTGGCAGTATTGGTGTAAACAACGAAACTTTGGGGCTTGAAACAGTTTAAGATTTCCTGTCTGTGAAACCTACAAGGTAGGTGAATTGGCAGATCCCTCCCGTCTGAGAAGCTGGTTGTCATGTTCTTCATGCTAAGCTGACACCTATAGAGATTGGCAGGTGATGTGTGCTTTGCATCTTCTGGAAAGTTTATAGACTTTGGTGATGAGGCTATCTATCCATTGGGGATGGGGATGCCCATGCATGACTTACCCGAGTTATTTAAAGCACCCAAAACTGTTCCTATAAAAGAAAGTTGTCTGCTTAAACAATCTCTCAATATTTGATTTACAACCAATACTTCTGCACCCCTCCCTAACACTTTGATGGTTTTCTATTAAGTATGGTTTAGTCAAGAAAATTGACTGTTTTTTTTTAAAATGCTTGGGAAAGCTTACAAATGGACTGTTAGAGCCCAGGAGGCTACAGTAATCTAAAAATGAACTAGTTAGGTTCAGAGCAGTATTCAGGCTATTTAATGTGCAGTTTGTGCTTATCTATGGTTTTCCTCAATGTGTACTTACACAAGTACCCTGGGTTCGAGAAACAGTGAAGCACCTACACAGGCCGTTAACATCTGACTTTCATTTCACTGTTCAAGGTTGAAGCCTTAGTGTAATCTGAAGAAGCCAAGAGGACAAATGGGATTTCTTGAACAGAGGTCATCAGCAACATACATCCTCATTACGCTTCACTTTTTGATTATTTTATTTTTACTGTGGCATATACAATAACAGTATATTATTACATACTGTTAATATGTTCTCATTAGTTCCCCCATCTGTAAAATAACTGTATTTAGCAATCAGAGAAGATATTGAAATCTTGTGTTTTATCTTCATTAAAAAGAAATCTAATTCCACAGATGCTTCAGTGATCTTTAACCTTTTGGAAATATAAGCCATATATAATGTCTGAGTTCAGCAATTAATATTTTTTTAAAAAAATAGGAAATATTGATGCCACCTTTACTGGCTACAAACTAAGCTGGCAGAACTAGGGCGATTATGCTGATTGGGGCTTGACATTTATGACTGCCAGTTCACTGCTGAAAATACAGCCAAGGAGCTCAGTCCTAGACCTGGGAGGCAGCTGGATCCCAGGGTGTGCTTTGGCACTTGTTTTAGGCTGTGCTCAATTTCCTGGGAGCCCCAAGGGCTGCCTGCATTGAACAAGGATCTGTTGCTGTCTAGAAGTGCAAGTGCAGCTGCCAGCGGGAGCAAGGGGGCTCTTTTCTTTAAACACTGTGACTCTTGTTCCATGTTCTTAATGGGGCATGAGTGTCTCCACCCAAATCTTATCTTAAATTATAACCCGAACTGTAATCCCCAGGTGTCGAGGGAGGGAACTGGTGGGAGGTAATTGGATCACGGGGGCAGTTTTTCCCATGCTGTTCTCGTGATAGTGAGTGAATTCTCACGAGATCTGTTGGTTTTTAAAAAGGCAGTTTTTTCTTGCGGCTCTCACTTGCCTCCTGCCACCTTGTGAAGAAGGTGCCTGCTTCCCCTTCACCTTCTGCCATGATTGTAAGTTTCCTGAGGCCTCCCAGCCATGTGGAACTGTGAGTCAATTAAACCTTCTTTCTTTAAATTACCCAGTCTCAGGTGGTATTCTTTATAGTAGTGTGTAAACAGGCTAATACAAACCTCTTTCCCTTTCTCTCCAAGGCTGACCTTCTTCAAGGTGCTATTACCAACCCAAACCCTCCAGATTGATTTAGTTTCAGACTAATTGTCCTAATTTTTATAACTTTGTTGTCCCTCTATATATGACTTTCTTTAGGCAAATGCTGAAAAAAAATAAATTGATGTCTTGGTTTGTTTGATTTGCCTTACCTCATCTCCTGTCGTAGCCTAATCAGCCGAGATCACCAGAAATGGATTTTTACTCAGCGAAGTCAGGTTTATTGCACCATTGCAATGAGGGAGATCACATACCAGGGGAATTGTGAGGTGTCTCACCAAACAAAGGAAAAGATAGAGGTTATTATAGGATTTTGAGGGATAATGGAGTTTAGGTGAAACTTAAATAAAGCAGTATTTGGATAGGCTCAAAGCAAAGCAGGGCTGTGTGCAAAGGGTTTAACATCAAGTCTGGACTGTGAAGTGGATCTAAGGTCCTGTTTCCTTGGAAACTACACAGTTAAGATAAATGTAGAATGTTGTGTCCAGAAACCCCTTATTTGGAGCTCTGCACCTGGATTTGAAATTGTGGCTGATTTCTGTGTCAAAGTGATTTAAATCCTCTAGGCAAGAATGGGATGTTTCATTTTTACTGATATAATTTCCAAAAAAAAAACTCAAAGTTTTTGATAGGTTATGACTTTAGACAACAAAGTATCTTGAGTAAAAAAGCAGTAGTCGCTGATAAAGGGGATTGTTATGACACTTCGTAGCTGTGGTAACTACTTGGGAGAAATATCATTTCCTGGTAAATTGTCAGCTGGCTTTATTTGCATCTATTATTCCAGTTTGTTGAATGGCCAGGTGTTATTTTTTTACTTTCTCAGTCTGACTAATTTTTACTTTTTTACTCTCCATATCATTTAGAACAGTTAGTTTGTAAAGAAAAATACTTGACATAAATGGGATTAAATGGTTAAGAAAATGTGTGGGCTAACAACAGAAAAGTCAAGGAATAGAAAGGGTTTCAGGCAAGATTTGATCAAGCAGCTTTTAAAACGATTACTATAAATATTTTATTTCTGTCTCTTCCCATGGCTTTCTGTACTGTCTACTTTTCCCACATCTTAAATATGGCTTGTTTGAAACTCACAATGATTAAATTTTTGCCTTTTTGTTGTTTCCATCGTAACTCTATTCTTTCATTAATTCACATTTTTCTCAGTCCTACTTAATAATTTTCTTAAGAAAATATCAATCTTTTAGTTCTTTCATTCTGTCTTCATATGGGTCTTATTTAGCTGTTTAATATGTCTCTTGTATTTTATATTTTAATTACTCCATTTCTAGACATTCCAGGTGGTTATTTTCAAGTCTGCCTGGCTTTATAACATCACTCATGCTTTTTACACAATTTCAATCTCCCTTTTTATGTCCTCAATCATTTTAAGTATATGTAATTTTTATTCTACATCTCATAGTTCTATTATCTGAAATCCTTAAGATCTTTTATTTTTTATTTATCTGCTGACTCTCACATAGTGAACTTTTTTCATTTTATTTGGTAATTTTGCATCATAAACTTATTTTCTTTTTACTTAGTGGTGTCCTATACACCTTAGGTATAAGCATTAGGGTGGGGGTACAGGTGGAAGGCAGGAATCCCAGGATTATTACCGGCCAAGAATCAGGGTAAAGATTCAGATCATGAGTCTATGTGACAGCATATCTGTAAGTATATATTCTCAAGGAAACGTTGATTTGCCCAGACTCTAGTATATCTCCCTGTGCTGGGGGGCACTGGGCAGGGACAGATCCTCATTTTTATTCATTATTTTTCAGAGGATTAGGCTTTAAACTTTACCTACGAACCCAGTTATAGCTTTCTAACTTTTTGCAGGCAGCATTGGCCTATCTTGGACTTCAATTGAAAGCTGTCTCTCTGGGTGTCACAGAGGTAGCTCCTGCAGCTTCTAGGGGCAGGGATACATAGCCAGTCTTGTTCGTGTTCAACCAACAAGATGAGTGTCTGAGTAGCTCTTTCAGAAAACCTAGGAGGTATTCAGCCCCCTCCTGCCCCACTTTCTTTATCTCATTGGGTTACGTTTCATTAACTGTTTTGAACTAAACATTGGGAAACTAAATGATTGGGAAAAGCTGATTGTTAAACCAGCTGGAGCCCACCTCACTTGTTGAGAGTGGTGTTACCTTCCCCAGTGCTATACAGGGTGCCTGGGTGAGAGAGGGAAATCCAAATGGAAAGTGGAACACTGATGCTAAGAAAGCAGGGCTAATGTAGCCAATGTCACACATTCGCCCATTGCATTACACATACTTTAATTTAGTTCAATTCAACAAGCATTTATTTAGTGTCTGTTTTTTCCATGACAGGAAACAGTCCTGAACTTAAGTTGCATAATTATATTCCTTACTGAGAAAGATCTTTCTTCCACTAAGTATCTACCTTTTGTCAAATCTTACTTGGTATATGAAATGCTACCTACAAGTTGGCTTTTTTCGTGATACGGTATTATTGGTGGAATATGTTTTATTTTTTATTGTGAAACATACAAAACATAAAACACGTATTATACACACACGTGTTTATGTGTGCATATATACATGTATAGGTCTGTGTGTATATATATTTCATAAAGAATAATAATAAAGTGAAAATCTGTATGCCATTACAGCTTAAGTAATAATACAATACCAATAGCTTAAAAGCCCTTTCTACCTGACCACAGAATTTTTACTTCCTTCAAAGGTAACACTTCTGATTTTTGTATGATTGATACCTTTGGGTTTCTTTATTCTTCCACATACATATGTAACCATAAACCATATTTGTTTTCAGTTTTGCCTAGATTTGTGTTTCATAGAAATGGAAGAATAGAGTTTATTTTTCTAACTCGCATTTTTTTTCCATTTTTATTTTAGATTCGGGGGTACATGTGCAGGTTTATCACAAGGGTATATTGTGTAATGCCGAGGTTTAGGATATGATTGAACTGGTCACCCAGATAGTAAGCATTGTACCCAATAGCTAGTTTTGCAGCCCTGTCTCCCATCCCTCCCTCCCCACTCATGTGGTCACCATTGTACCTTGTTCCATCTTTATATCCATGTATACCCAATGATTAGTTCCCACTTATGAGTGGGACATGTGGTATTTGATTTTCTGTTTTCATGTTTGACTCGCTTTTGTTTGCTCAGTTTTGTTTTTCAGATTCACCCATGATGGTGTGTGTAGCTGGTGTATTCATCTTGTACACAACCATAAAATATACCATTGAATGAATATAACACAATTTTTGATTCATTCTATTGTTATTTTTTTTTCCAATTTGGGTTATTAAATAGTGGGTCTGTAGACATTTTTGAGCCAGTGTTTTGGTATATGTAATGCAGGGCAGATTCATGGCTTCATTCACTCAGGAAAGAATTCAAGAGCAAGCAGGCAGTGGAAGAAAGCAGTTTTACTGAAGCCACACTGCCACAGCTGAGGGACTGCTTCTTGTGGAGCAGAGCTAGCCCATAGGCAGTGCACAGGGAGTAGCAACCTGTAGGCTGTTGGCTTCCTGCATTGATACCCACTTTTAATTACGTGTGAATTAAGGGGCGATTTATTCAGAAACCTCTAGAAAATGGGCAATAACTTCCTGGTGTTGCCATGGCGTTTGTAAGCTCTCATGGCACTCGTGGGAATGTCTTATGCTGATGGGCAGCAAGGGTAACTAAAGGTTGCTTTTGGCACCACTTGCTGACTTGGGCTGGTTTCCCATCTGGTTTGGGAAACAAGTCCTTCCAGTCCCCTGTCTCACGTGTGTCCAGAAGTTTCTTTGAGTATGTATCCAGCAATAGACTTGCTGGGCTCTAAGTCATTTATATGCCCAACTTTACAAGGCATAACAAGTCGGTTGCCAAAATGACTATCAATTTACATTCCTGACAGTCTTATATGAAAGTTTCCATAGCTCCATAGTGCTTCCAACACTAAATTTTTAATAATTTTGCCAATTAACACTTATTGTTTAGGTATTAGATCAAATTACATTTTAGATTATTATATTTTAACTAAATTTTCCTAATTGCTAATAAAATTGAACATAGTTTCTTGTGTTTATAAGCCTTTTTGTATATGTTAGTTTGTGAAATGCTTATTTGTGACTTTTGCCCATTTTTGTTCTTATTAAATATTGCTTTATATATTGTGGGTTCTAATTTTTGGCACATATATGAGTTGCAAAGAACTTGCCCCAATTTCTGTTAGTCTTTTTGCTCTCTTTATGCTTGTCTTTGTGAAGAGAAATTCTTTTTTTTTAATTTTATTTGAGACAGAGTCTTGCTCTGTTGCCCAGGTTGGAGTGCAGTGGCGCGATCTCGGCTCACTGCAAGCTCCACCTCCCAGGTTCACGCCATTCTCCTGCCTCAGCCTCCCGAATAGCTGGGACTACAGGCGCCCACCACCACGCCCAGCTATTTTTTTGGTATTTTTTTTAGTGGAGACAGGGTTTCACCATGTTAGCCAGGATGGTCTCGATCTCCTGACCTCGTGATCTACCCGCCTCCGCCTCCCAAAGTGCTGAGATTACAGGCGTGAGCCTCTGCGCCCGGCCTGTAAAGAGAAATTCTTAATTTTAGCATAGTCCAGTTTGTCAGTATTTTCTTTTGTATTTTGCTATTTTTCCATATTGTCTACATATATTTCTATGCAACAGTTCTATAAAAATATTCTCCTATATTGTCTTTTAATATGCCTAAGTTTGATTTTTGTGTATGATAAGGTATGCAATCTCATTTTATTTTTTTAACATGGAAAACTAATTATCCAGTACTATTTATTGAAAAATCTACCCTTTCTCCACAGCTTTGCAACTAACTCTGTCAATTATTAGTTTTCACACATGCTCTCAATTAAAGCTCTCAATTTTGCTTCATTGGTTTATTTAAATGTATTTAAACAAGAATGTTACTGTCTTCTTATATAACACAATAATAATCATAATGTTGATATATGGTGGGACAAGTATTCTATTTTACTTTATTCTTCAATTGTACCTTGGTTGTTCTTGATCATTTACTATTCCATGTAAAATTCTGAACCTATTTGTCTACAGAAAAATTTGGGATGAACTGTTATTTTCATAATATTGGGTCTTTCTGTTCATGAACTTGACATTTCTATCAAATTTTTGTTTTTTGTAGACTTTTCTGTTTAAAATTTGTATTTTAAGAAAAAATGTTGCATATCATTGGTTAAATTTATTTCTCAGTACTAAACATTGTTTGGTGCTATTCTACATAGTATTTTTTTTTAAAAAAATGCATATTGTTACTGGCATATGGAAATGCAGATAATTTTCGATACTCATTTTGTATCTGTTTTGCTAAAATCTCATACATTGTACACTTTATCAGTAACTTTGTTTTGTATGCTGAGAATACACTCATATCATTTACAAATGAGGATAGTATTGTTTTTCCACTCTGGTTCCTGTATTTTTATTTTCTTACTATAGGCAGGAATCTCTCATTCAATGTTTTTAAAAGAAAAAGTAATACAAGTCATCCTTGTCCTGTTCTGACCTCCAAGTTAATGGTTGCAAAATATATTTATTGCATATGTTTTTATACAGCCTCTCTCAGAAGTAAAGGTGTTTCTTGCTATTAACTTCATTAACATATATATTTTGGTTTGGTTTAATCATAAATGTGTGTTGAATTTTAACCAATGTTTTTGTGCATCTGCGTAAACGATCAAGTTTTTCTCCTTTTATCTTTTGAAATGATAAGTTAGAGTAATCAATTTTCTAACTATCTCGTATTCATGGAGTGAAGACAACTTGGCTATGGTGAGCATCTTTTTAATACCATGATAGATTTTACTTGCAAGTGTTTGGTTTAGGAATTTGGGGACTTCTATGTATTCATGATTTGTATTAGACTATTATTTTATTATCTCATACTTGCCTCTATTTTACTGTTTGTTTTAAGGTTATATTACTCTCATAAACATGTTAGAGTATGTGTTTGTCTATTCTCTGAAGTAGTTTGTGTATGCCTAGTATTTTTTATTTCTTGAATATTTATTTTAATAGTAAGACTATGTAAAGTTATTCGGGCCTGCTATTTTCTCTTTATGAAAATATTTTAAACTATGGATTTACTTGTACTAAATATAGCTATTTATGTTCTCTCATTTTTCTTGAGCCAGTTTTGATAAGTTGTATGTTCTAAAAATGTATCCATTTCACCTATGATTTCAAGTGTATATTATCTTTTAAATGTCTTCTGTATCTGGTTATATCTTCTTTTTCATCTCAATTATTGTTTATTTGTATAATCTCTGTCTTTTTCTAAATTAATATTATCAATTATTTGCCTATTTTGTTTTCAAAGAAATAACTTTTGACCTTTTAATGTTTTCTGGTGTCTATTTGTTTTCCAATTCTTTATTCTCTTGGTGAATGTGTTTATTTAATGTGCTTTATTTGGGTTTATTCTATTTTTCTTTTTCTAACTTTTTAAGTTTGATGCTTAATTGATTAATTTGACAATTTTCATATTTTTAATGTATGCATGTAAGCTTATAAATTTCTCTCAGTATTTACTAACTTAATCCCACAAGTTTTAATATGCAGTATTTTAATGATCATTCAGCAATTCATTTTAAGATTTTCCGTTATTTCCTCTATGAGCTATGTTTTTCAGAAGCAGATGAGGTTTTTATTTATTTATTTATTTTATTTATTTTATTTTATTATTATTATACTTTAAGTTTTAGGGTACATGTGCACAATGTGCAGGTTTGAGTTTTTAAAATTCCAAATATATAATTCTTTTTCTAGGTATCTTTTTGCTTTTTATTTTTAACTTCTTCATGTTTATGGAGTATGGCCTACATGATACCAATCTTTTGAAATATATTGACACTTATTTTATGGCCTCTTCTGAACAATTTTTAGAAATAGTTCATAAATTCTTAAAGAGGAGGCTGTATTCTAAAATCATTTTGTCCATTTAAATTGAATTGATGCTGTCCAAATCTTTACTTACTGGTTTTCTGTTTGCTCAATCTATTAATTTTTGAGAGATTGCATTGAAAGTTCCCAATATGTTGGTAAATTTGTCAACTTCTCCCTGTGTACCTATAATTTTTCAAAGCATATAATTCAAAGCCACATTATTACATTTTATATAATTCTAAAATCACTATGTCTAACTGGTTAAACTTTTTATCACTTTTTTTCCTCCTTAGAGTCTACTCTTTTTGTGATATTTTGGTTAGCATTTGATTGGTGTGACTCTTTTTATCCTTTTACATCCTTATATGTTCAGAATGTGTGTGTGTGTTGTTTAAGATATGTGTATATTTGCATATGTACGTACACATGAATGAAATGTGAATCCGTATATGTGTGTGTATGTGTCTACTCTAATAATCTCTTTAAATTACTGCATAGCTTATTTCATTGGAATTTTATTTTACCGTCAACTCTTGCTCATTTTCTGTCATGTCTTGTTTTTATATTTTGTCTCATTTTTGGCCCCCTTTGGAATTTCATCTGTGTACTTGTTTTTGAAGTTTATTCCCTATGCTTATATTTTTAGCATTTACTGTGGATATGCTAACATGCATAATTAGCACAGTTTAAAATTAGTCCTAATCTTACTCTCATTCCAACTGTTCCAAAGACCTTAGAATGTTTTCATTTTAACCACTGCCCTCCCAACTTGTATACTGTTATTTTCCACATATTATGTTTCATCTTTTTATAATCCTCAGAAATTAAACTGTCTTATACATCATTGTTTCTTTGTATTTATCATATATGTGCCAATATCTTTGCTCAGAATCCAATCTTACATTTCAGGCCTTTCATCTTGACTAAATTTCTTTCCTCTTGAAGCATATCCTTTAGAATTTCATGTGGGGAGAGTCTGTATGTAATGAACACTCATAGGTTTGCTTTTCTGATAATGTCTTTATTTTGCCTTTGTTCTTGAACATTAGTATTGTGGATATGGGATCCTAGGGTCACGTCATGCATGTGTTCTCTCAATGCATTGCACACTGCCTTCTGGCCTCTATTGTGTTGAGAAATCAGTCATCAGTGTAATTGTTCTTTTGTAAGTGATATTTATTTTATTCTCTGCTTCCTTTAAATATCTGTTCTTTATTTTCAATGTTATGTACTTTCATTATCAGTATTTCTAGGTGTGGATTTCTTTTTATTTAGTTACTTTGGAAGCCATTGAGCTTTTTGTATCTGAGGTCTATTGTCTTTCAAAATTGTTGAAAAACATTTTTCAATGATTTGCTACCATTTGCTAAATGCAATGTTTTTTTTTTTCCTACCAATTTTATTCATTAGCTCCCCTTGAAATATCAGGTAGAGGACTTCAAACTTTCTCAGTCTAGTTTCTCTATATCTTTTTCACTCTTTTCTATTTTCAATATTTTTTTCTCTGAGTTGATTACTTCAGGTTCATTAATTCAGGTTCATTAATTCTTCAGCTATGTTGAATTTACTGTTAATTTATCCTACTGAATTTTAAATGTCATTTAAAAACTTTTAATACATTCACATGTTATTTTAAAACCTAGTTTGTTAAAAAATTATTTTTTTGATATTTTCAAGACTTTCTGGGAGCATGCAAAACATAATTCTTTTATATTATGAGTGCTATGGACTTAACATATGAAGTATTTGTAGGCCATCCTGCTGTCTCTCATTCTTGGTGTGCTGTTTCTGTGTGTTGTGGTTTTTAAATTGTAATTTCCTTGTTTTTATTAGAATGACCTTGAGAACCATTTGATCTATGGCTTGATGTTGAGTTCCTCCAGAGAGGATTTCCCACGACCACTGGAGACACATTTAATTATTCGCTATGCTCGGGATTTTCCAATTCATACAAAAAGCATGAATGTAGGTCACATATTCCTTATTCCCCACAGTGATGAACATAACTACTAGTTCTCAGATTTACTTTCTCTTATACCTAATGGCAAGTGCCCTCACTTGCCTTTCCTGCAGGTGTTTATCATTTACTCTTCCACTTTGGGGTCACAGCTTTCTATAGGGTTCTATTAAGTTCCTCACTTTGAGCAGACCCTGGCTCTTATCTCTTCCTCCTATACCCTGAGAAGCTACCCAAATAGAGAGTCAGGGTCAAGATTTGGCTAATATTCTCGGGACATCTGAGGCTTTGATGCTGGCTTGCCTTTCTGGATTTTGGCTTTCACTTTATTTGGGGGTTTCAATTCATTTTGGATTCCTTATTTTCTCATCAATTTAGAGATTACTTTTAAAACATATCTGTTTTAAATTATAACATTTTTTCTTTTGGATGGTTTTGATGGGAAGTTGTTGGGAAAATTCACTTTCAGAAATGGGAAGTCCTTTCTACGTTGTCTTTTTGTGTACTGTCTGTTGGAATAAGGATGTAATTAAAAATTACTTTGAGTCTCACATTTTTTAGAAGTACAGCTTATTATACACAGAAATCAATGGGTTTCAGTATTCAGATGTTAAATAAAGGCAGAAACATGCTCAATGTATAAGCACAAATGCATATGAGACATTGTTGCTAATTTCTTATGAGGAAATAAAGATCTTCAGAGCTAGACAGTAGTCAAATGAGCTGAAAAGGTGCTGGTGATATATATAGGCAGGCACCTTGGTTTCAAGCACAGGGTTGGCATACACAAAATAGCTCATCTTTTCCCAAGAACTTCTCAGCCTTTCAGAGTGGTTTTATTCTAGCATAGTTTATGCACCCTTCCTCCCCTTTGTGCCTTGATATTGTCTGTCAATTCTCTTCTGTTTCTAAAGGTAAATATTTAGCAGCCTATGGTGCTGTTTAGATCAAAAGGAATAGGAATTATAAATTTTTTTTTGAGGCGGAGTCTCACTGTGTTGCCCAGGCTGGAGTGCAGTGGCACAATCTTGGCTCACTGCAAGCTCCACCTCCTGGGTTCACACCATTCTCCTGCCTCAGCCTCCCAAGTAGCTGGGACTACAGGTGCCCGCCACCATGCCCGGCTAATTTTTCCTATTTTTGCATGGAGACGGGGTTTCACCATGTTAGCCAGGATGGTCTTGATCTCCTGACCTCATGATCTGCCGGCCTCGGCCTCCCAAAGTGCTGGGATTACAGGTGTGAGCCACCACACCTGGCCGGAATTATAAATTTTTAATCATGAAATATCAGCTATAAATGGTATAAGTTTTGTTCTCAAAAGATTGTTAACAGAAGACACTAACTTTGTCCAATAGTTTTCAAATTTAATCAGGTAAACAAGCAATTTTTAAGAATAAACAATGTACTTTGTGTGGAAAAATAAATCCTTATGACCAGTTATTCTACATGAAGATTCTATTATCATTAAGGGCTGATTCTCAGCCCCAGTCTGTATCATCTCATAGTTACCTACTGATATCCCAGACATGTTGCAAAATTCCCAAAGTGCAATTAACCTCAGCACATTATGGCTGTATGTTGTATTTCTTAACAACTCAAGGTTTTCTCCAAGTAATATTGCAAAATGGAATCAAAATCCCAATTAATTTCAATTTGCTTTGGTAGGGATGTCACATATTCCTTAAACATTTTCAGTAATGATAGGTCATCAGAATCAGTATTGTGAGGTTTGTGAAAACTGCCTTGAAATCAAAATAAGAGACTCAATGCCAAAGCAGAGTGGGAAGAGCTGCCATTTGTCAAGCCCGATGCAGATGTGTCTGGAAATCTATGCAAGGGTGACTGGGCTGTTCCATTGATTGGACTTGCTATGGTTTGAATGTTGGTGTCTCATCCAAAATTCATGTTGAAACTTAGTGGCCAATGCATCAATATTGAGAAGTGAGGCCTTTAGGAGGCAATTAGGTCACGAGAGCTCCACCCTCATGGGTGAGATTAATGCCTTATAAAAGGGCTTAGGGGAGTGACTTTACCCCTTCATCTCTTCTGCCCTGTGAGGATGCAACATTCATCCCTTTTGCCCCTTCTGTGCTTGTTTCCACTAAGTGAGGTTGCAGCAAGAAGGACCTTGTGAGACATCAGATGCTAGTGCCTCAATCTGGGACTTGCCACCTCCAGAACTGTCAGAAATAAATTTCTGTGTTTTTTGTTTGTTTTTTCTGACCCATTCTAGGGCATTTTGTTACAGCAGCAGGAACTGACTAAGACAGGACCTAATGGAGAGTTCTTTTAATTCAAGAATATCAACTGGTGAACAGTTGTTTTGGGGGCTCCTGGATATCAGCTAATATGCTTTGATTTCTGATTATCAAAACATTGTTTGCTTTCTGCAATTCAATCTTTTTAAATGCTGTTGCAGAGAAGTTCCAAAGCACCAACCCTTGGATACATGGAGAATTTAGGCTACCATTAAGAGTTTAAATGTATGCTCTCAGTGAAGGAAGATGGGATCACTGGTTTTGACATTTAGCTATGGCCTGCCGAGCTCTGAGAACAGTATAGGACATAAACAGGATTCCAGTCTTTAGTAACTTCCACACTAAAAGTGAGTCACTGTTTTGTAGCAATTCCATTTCTTTTCATTGTTAGCGTCAGCGATGGAACTTTGATAGTTCAGGCTGTACACAACATGCATGATTAAAGAAAACAGTACCTCTGGCCAGGTGGGGCATCATCTGAATACACCAGGCAAGATATTGTTAGATGTAAAAATCTGGGAATACATGAGTGAGATGTGCATGTTAACAGCGAAATCACTCAGGTCATTTATTTGTGTTTCTCCTCTCACTGTGCTGAAAGCCACACTTGTAATCAGAACCTCTTCTAATTTTTTTTTCTCTGTTTTTTCATCTTGCTTTCCTGTCATTCTTCTAACACTGGAAGTAGCAGAATTGGCATTATGCCTCACCCCTGCAGTGAGTGAAAACATGGAGGAGTGATGCCAGTTCCATTCCATAAATCGGCACGGGTTTGCATGTCAGCAGGGACAGTGTTCCTTAGACTTCCGCATGGAAAAGCAGGAACATAAAGGGGAGGCATATGCGCAAAACACAACGGGGGACGCAGACATGAAGAGCAACTGCAGAAACAAAATAAGTCTCAGCTTGCTTCGGGAACACACAGCACACAGTTCTGCCTGTGAAAGAATAAAATTTTTAGTCACAGAAAGATGAGTTGGGGACTGAGATATTTCTTGAGCACTGATTAAGTAAGTGCAGTATGCTCCAAAGGCATTAGAGAGTGAAAACTCTAGAAAAACTTTAAAGTGGAGGAGAATTTAGAAGTCCATTAGTCTATTATTTCAATTCTAAGATAAAAGAATGAAGACCTAGAGATATAATGGACTCAGCTGTAGGCACTGAGCACAGTGAAGAAATTCGTACTGAAACTCTGACCTTGTAGAGGTTTAGTAATAAGTCTTGACGTTTCCAATGTTCATCAGTATTCTTGTTGGCCACCTGTTACCTCAAATATACACGTAAATGTGGAAGTGAATGTTATGGATTGAACGTTTGTGTTCACCACTCACCTTAGATTCATACGTTGATGTATGACTGAGAGTAAGGTGATGCAAGAAATGCTGCATCTAGAACAGGCAGAATGGGAACAACATTGTCCTTGGTTAGACATGGAAGTGAGTGGCTTGAAGTACTCACTAGGCCTTGGGATATGTGAGTCTGAAACTCAGTGAAGGGTCAGAGATTAAGATTAAACCTTGTCACGTTGATTCCCAATGTGACAACATTTGGAGGTGGGGCCTTTGGGAAGTGATTAGGTCATGAGGATGAAGTTCTCATGAATGGGATTGGTGCTTTTAGTAAGCGGACTCCAGAGAGCTCTCTAACTCTGTTTCCGCCCTGTGAGGATATGAGGAGGCAGCCATCTGCAGCCTGGAAGAGGCTCCTCACTAGAATCCAGCCATTCTGGCTCCCTGAGCTGGGACTTCCACCCGCAAGAACTGTGAGAAACAGATGTCTGTTGTTTTTAAGCCACTCAATCTATGATCTTTTGTTATAGCAGTCGAACTGAGCAATGGGTCCTACTTGTGACAAGTGAGAAGGGAGCATGTCCCTGGCTTCTGCATTTGCACCTCAGCCCTTGCCCCATCTGTCATTGCTGATAGGTACAGCAAGGAGATGTGGAGAAGTCAGTCAGTAAAAGCTGTCATCGGAATGGCTTGTTTTGTGTCACCAGTACTAAATAAGGACCTGTAAGTTTAGAGGTTTCTGTTCCTTTGAAACTCAACCTTTGTCCAACAAATAAAGCCTAACTCTTTACATCCTAAGGTGACAGAGTCAGAGAAGACTTAGTCTCCTCCATTCATTCATTTATATATTTAGCAAACACTCAGTATGAGTGTCTTTGCTACTAGAAAAGTATTTGAAGACTTGCTTATTACCAAAAAGATTAGCTGTTACTCTACATTGGCTTCACTCTACCGCAATGTGGCATTAACACTCTTTCCTGCCTTTTCTGTGAAAAATCTTTCCTACTGAGCCTCCAGGAACTCTTATTCTGTCTCATGTATGTCTCTGAAATATATTCTCATCATTTGCAGAGGTGCCTGCTTCCCACCACCCACTAAAGTGGTGTCTGTTCCCAGAGATTCTCGACTACTGCTTCTCCCTTTCAATGAGTTATTCATGGAAAATTGCATCTACTCCCAAGGATTGTTTCTACTCCTGTAAGTTTGAGTCATTAGGTTTAATCTTAGTCTCTGACTCTTCACTGAGTTTCAGACTCACATATCCCAAGACCCAGTGAGTACTTCAAGCCACTCACCTCCCATGTCTAACCAAGGACAATGTCG